>NC_136067.1:2096355318-2097032033 GCF_964261635.1 Lissotriton helveticus
CCGATTTTCAGCAATACCCGGTCTCGAGCGGAGCCGGGTCGGAATTATCACCGGCACCGCGACCTGTGGTTACATACCATCCACCTACAGCCCTGAGGAGTCGCGGAAACAGTGTGGTTTCTTGCGACGAAACACGTGTCGGCTGGCTTGTGTATGAATAATAAAAGTAGGAACGATTCTATGGTGGACTACTTCTTCACCATGAACTTTGAACTTTATGTCCATTGAGACATCACTTTGACTTGAATTTTCCATAAATGTGCTGCAGAATTTTTTTTCTGTTACTTGATGTGTCCTCAAAACACATTGTGAGGGGTTACAGGGATTTGCCTCTCATCTGCACGCACCTTCTGCCTCAAAGCATCCATTTGTGCGTCAACCTGGTAGTGCGCCCAGAATTTCCCTCACATCTGAAACCCTGTTCTTTGGAGTCAACCGCATAAACATGACAACTTTGTTTCCCAAGAATAAGAAATATATCTCTAGAGTCATAGAAACAATAGATAGATATTTCACTCAGTCAATCGTGCATGCTTCGTTTCACCAAAGGTGCAGACAAATAGAACGGGCGTTTTCAATAAAAGTATTTATTGAACAGTCTTCTTTCTCATACAGAAGAAATGAACTGCTACAATCGTAATACTGGTTGCAAAGTACAATGCGTACAGTATGAAGAGTATTATGAAACAATACTGTAAAAGCATGATATGATTTCAAAGCCATAAAATACATAGAATACATACATAAATAATAAATACTAAAAGTACTCAACTGGTGCTTCTAAAATACGCCTACCCCGGTGTACCTAACCTAGGTCTAGTAAGAGGGTAGAAGTAGGTGTGGTGTAGCATAGGTTTTAGTATTCTTTTGCCAAGAATCTATCCAAGATTTATCTTAGGGTCTAATCAGTGCCGTACCTAGGTTTAGAATGAAGGAGGTCTGGTATCTCTCTCTCAGGACTCGATTTCCCAACAACCCGCAAGGGTAGCTTGGAAACAATGGAGCTGGATTTCTCGGCAGAAGAATAGACAGCATCTCTCTAAGTGCGTCTGCTGGGGGGTCGGCTTCCTTCGGCACTTGCTGCAGTGTGTTGCGTCGGGCAAGTAGATAGTCAAACTGCTCCAAACCACTGTGTGTTTGCTTGGGCAAGTCTGGTCATATTTATATCTTGAAGGTGCAGAGTTTGACGTAAGGTTGGACATAATAACGTCATCAAAAAGTCTCAGTTCTTTGAAAACTCCATGAGTTCTTGGATAAATCAATATTCAAGCAGGAGGAAGTCCCTGACTGCTGAAGCCGGGTTTTTCCAAGAAATCGTTGTAGATTTTCGGAACTAGTGGAAGTAGCCACGCCGTAGTAGGACTGCATGAGCTATGTCTTAATATGGTTATAATTTCTAGGCCGATATAAGGATATGGTGAATGATACCTATATAAGGGCATGAATGAGGAAAATTACACTGGGGTCCTAAAATGCTATACAACACACACTCCAATTATTATGTCCGACATTACTAAAGTATAAGCATCTAAAACATAACTAAATCATGTGTTCACAATGCCTCCAAAAAATAAATAAATGCATCTGAAAATGGTTCTACACATGAAATGAGTATTTGTACTGCACGCATTTTAAAGGCAATAGTTGCCATTCAAAGCACATTTAACGACATTTGAAATGCTACATGAATGAATGAATCATTAAATTGACATTTATGAAATGGCTAAGTTTACAGAAGAAAAAAGGTCGAGACCATTCCATAGCAGGATAAATAAACTGTTATAATTTTGGAGGACAAGGCCAAATACTGTCGCTAGTAAGTGTTCAAAGGAATTTCTTGTTCTCTAAGAATAGTTCTACTTTAAGCAGATAACCTTGTGCCAAAAGTTCAATTTTGGAAAATGTCGAATCAAAGAATAGTAGAAAAACAGAGTTCCAAAGTTAGAAGTTTTGTTTTGAAAAGCGAAGGTCGAATTCAGAATTCATGGAACGCTGTGTGCTAATTTCAAAAGTTATTCTCGGTGTCAGGAGAAAACATCAAATCGTCTAAGCTGGCAAAGGAATCGTCTACCACAGCTGAACCACTTCATTAAGTAGATCAATTGTACACAGATGAGAAACATCGCCGTCAGCGTCAACCACGTTAGCAACGTTTACAGTAGATGGTACCTATGTGCCTGTTGGTCCACGAATCTCACTAGCAGTAACTTGCGTCTGTGAGACTTCAATGAATTCCGTCATCAGGATTAGCAGCTGTTGGGGACAACACAATGCATGAGCCGTTACCGGACCTAGCAAAGCGTCAACATCCGTTGGCAGCGCTGATGAAGGTAAAATGAATGAAATGAAATGGGGTTTTGTAAAGCGCACTTCTACCCAGAGGCCTCGTAGCGTATCAAACAAACACGTATTCCTCTCCAAAAAGTAGGCATCGTAGAACAGGTAAGACGCAATCTTGCCAGATTGGTCTGAACTAAAGGAACCATGTGGTATTCAGATCTCTTAAACGAGCCAAGCCAAGAATCTGTGTTATTCGGTCACGGTACTGCATTGCCAGAAGAGCATTTTCAATGGTAATCTGGGCATCGCTGGTGACTGGACTTGCCATATCAGAGCAGAAGAAATAAAAACAGTATCCCTCCTACGAGTCCCAGAATGAGAGGCAGACCGCCGAACACAGAGTGCACGAAATTTGAAAAAATGTCTAGGACTGCTTCAAAGGGTGTTAACAGTCCCGAAAAAATTGTCTTAAATACATATGCCATACCACTGGTATCGGACATGTTTAAGATACGACCTAACATTTCTGCGAAATGTATTGGGCAGTTTTTTGATAATAAAGCATGTATCTCTGCAGAGGACCTTGCAACTTGCAGATAATACGTCTCTTTGGACAAGGTAAGTGGCACCGTTTTTTGTAAAAGAATGGCTTTCATTCTGCTTAAAGTATCAATTCGAATAGAAGAGATGTTCAGTGAAGGCCAGAGCAACGACTCCCCGTCTGTCTTCGTTTTTAGAAAGAATACTTGCATACAACAAGGGACCTTGGCTGACACACTAACTAGATAGGCTATACCTGGCATCATTCCACAACAGCTGTGATCATTCAACATTATGCAGCTCCCATTGGATAGCTGCATAAAAACTGGATTTCTCACTGCTGCTGGGGAACCGTGCATGTGGCAAGAAAGAATATTTGAAGAACCCTCACAGGCTCCATGTAAATGAATACCCTGATACAAAAGTGTACCGCTTAGTGAATGTTTGCAATTGTTCCCACTTAGAAATATTTCCTTTCCCCCACTCCAACATGTGTGAGTGTATGGTAAATCCCACGTCGACTTAATGTATTCTTTACCCAACCTTTCATACAGGCATGCTGGTATGTGTTTCAAGCAATATTGAAATTGGAAAATGGTATCGTGATCGTGCCATGTATTATCCAATCTTTGGCTTGTTTCTCAGAAACGGTTAATGCTAATTTTTCCAGTTTTTCTATGCTCAGCACCGTATAGTCAGCACCCCTCTGTGCCAAAGAGATTTGTTTATCTGTAAGGTTAAATGCAGAAAATAATGACGTGGTGTTGATTAGATGGCTTGGCAAGTAGCCTGAACGGAGATTTTGTAACGTCCAGCCTAGCAGCATTATAGAACATATTTGGGACTGACAATTTTGCAAAATTAGCAAGTCTTGTTCCATTATGTCAATGGCAGAGGATACTATGCTGTCCAAAGAATAAATTCTGGAGGACAGATTTGTTAACCCATTGTCCACTACAGAGAGAGCTTTCTCTAAAGTAATACGATCAATTTCTCGTATTCTTTCTGCAGTTTCTATTTGCGATATTTTCCAAGCATCATTATAAGCAGCATATATACCGGCGTATATGAAACGTATATGACGTGGTTTACGAGGTCTCAGTAGGAAGTCTCTTAAATCAACGCCATCTTTAAGTGAAGATAAGGGTTGTTTTATTCCTGGAAGTGTGGATTTCTGTAGCCATTCTAGGCAAAGTTTTCCTACACTGTATGTTGTTACTATCCCTGGATGTTATCTCTGGATATACCTTGGGTCTGGCCTGGTTACTGTAAACCCTTGTGTTTTGTTCAGGAATCTATCTTGACAGTTATTCGTGTCTGTGGGCCAGATTAACCATTTTTTCCAATCAGGGTTATTTCTGTTCTGTTGTAAAATATAGATTACATCTTCCTCCTCATCTGTAGTTCTATTACTGTCAGTTGTGGGTTTAGGTATGGACGGTTTGTTTAAATCTTTTATCAAGCTAGGCCAAGACAAGATGTCTGTTGAACAGTGTCATTTAAAAACATTATTTGTTCTGGTATAATGCAGGCTCTGAATGCTATACAACACACACTCCAATTATTATGTCCGACATTACTAAAGTATAAGCATCTAAAACATAACTAAATCATGTGTTCACAATGCCTCCAAAAAATAAATAAATGCATCTGAAAATGGTTCTACACATGAAATGAGTATTTGTACTGCACGCATTTTAAAGGCAATAGTTGCCATTCAAAGCACATTTAACGACATTTGAAATGCTACATGAATGAATGAATCATTAAATTGACATTTATGAAATGGCTAAGTTTACAGAAGAAAAAAGGTCGAGACCATTCCATAGCAGGATAAATAAACTGTTATAATTTTGGAGGACAAGGCCAAATACTGTCGCTAGTAAGTGTTCAAAGGAATTTCTTGTTCT
The DNA here is from genome assembly GCF_964261635.1 of Lissotriton helveticus. Lineage (NCBI taxonomy): Eukaryota > Metazoa > Chordata > Amphibia > Caudata > Salamandridae > Lissotriton > Lissotriton helveticus. The sequence goes on from NC_136067.1 coordinate 2,096,360,049, forward strand.
CTAAGAATAGTTCTACTTTAAGCAGATAACCTTGTGCCAAAAGTTCAATTTTGGAAAATGTCGAATCAAAGAATAGTAGAAAAACAGAGTTCCAAAGTTAGAAGTTTTGTTTTGAAAAGCGAAGGTCGAATTCAGAATTCATGGAACGCTGTGTGCTAATTTCAAAAGTTATTCTCGGTGTCAGGAGAAAACATCAAATCGTCTAAGCTGGCAAAGGAATCGTCTACCACAGCTGAACCACTTCATTAAGTAGATCAATTGTACACAGATGAGAAACATCGCCGTCAGCGTCAACCACGTTAGCAACGTTTACAGTAGATGGTACCTATGTGCCTGTTGGTCCACGAATCTCACTAGCAGTAACTTGCGTCTGTGAGACTTCAATGAATTCCGTCATCAGGATTAGCAGCTGTTGGGGACAACACAATGCATGAGCCGTTACCGGACCTAGCAAAGCGTTAACATCTGTTGGCAGCGCTGATGGAGGTAAAATGAATGAAATGAAATGGGGTTTTGTAAAGCGCACTTCTACCCAGAGGCCTCGTAGCGTATCAAACAAACACGTATTCCTCTCCAAAAAGTAGGCATCGTAGAACAGGTAAGACGCAATCTTGCCAGATTGGTCTGAACTAAAGGAACCATGTGGTATTCAGATCTCTTAAACGAGCCAAGCCAAGAATCTGTGTTATTCGGTCACGGTACTGCATTGCCAGAAGAGCATTTTCAATGGTAATCTGGGCATCGCTGGTGACTGGACTTGCCATATCAGAGCAGAAGAAATAAAACAGTATCCCTCCTACGAGTCCCAGAATGAGAGGCAGACCGCCGAACACAGAGTGCACGAAATTTGAAAAAATGTCTAGGACTGCTTCAAAGGGTGTTAACAGTCCCGAAAAAATTGTCTTAAATACATATGCCATACCACTGGTATCAGACATGTTTAAGATACGACCTAACATTTCTGCGAAATGTATTGGGCAGTTTTTTGATAATAAAGCATGTATCTCTGCAGAGGACCTTGCAACTTGCAGATAATACGTCTCTTTGGACAAGGTAAGTGGCACCGTTTTTTGTAAAAGAATGGCTTTCATTCTGCTTAAAGTATCAATTCGAATAGAAGAGATGTTCAGTGAAGGCCAGAGCAACGACTCCCCGTCTGTCTTCGTTTTTAGAAAGAATACTTGCATACAACAAGGGACCTTGGCTGACACACTAACTAGATAGGCTATACCTGGCATCATTCCACAACAGCTGTGATCATTCAACATTATGCAGCTCCCATTGGATAGCTGCATAAAAACTGGATTTCTCACTGCTGCTGGGGAACCGTGCATGTGGCAAGAAAGAATATTTGAAGAACCCTCACAGGCTCCATGTAAATGAATACCCTGATACAAAAGTGTACCGCTTAGTGAATGTTTGCAATTGTTCCCACTTAGAAATATTTCCTTTCCCCCACTCCAACATGTGTGAGTGTATGGTAAATCCCACGTCGACTTAATGTATTCTTTACCCAACCTTTCATACAGGCATGCTGGTATGTGTTTCAAGCAATATTGAAATTGCAAAATGGTATCGTGATCGTGCCATGTATTATCCAATCTTTGGCTTGTTTCTCAGAAACGGTTAATGCTAATTTTTCCAGTTTTTCTATGCTCAGCACCGTATAGTCAGCACCCCTCTGTGCCAAAGAGATTTGTTTATCTGTAAGGTTAAATGCAGAAAATAATGACGTGGTGTTGATTAGATGGCTTGGCAAGTAGCCTGAACGGAGATTTTGTAACGTCCAGCCTAGCAGCATTATAGAACATATTTGGGACTGACAATTTTGCAAAATTAGCAAGTCTTGTTCCATTATGTCAATGGCAGAGGATACTATGCTGTCCAAAGAATAAATTCTGGAGGACAGATTTGTTAACCCATTGTCCACTACAGAGAGAGCTTTCTCTAAAGTAATACGATCAATTTCTCGTATTCTTTCTGCAGTTTCTATTTGCGATATTTTCCAAGCATCATTATAAGCAGCATATATACCGGCGTATATGAAACGTATATGACGTGGTTTACGAGGTCTCAGTAGGAAGTCTCTTAAATCAACGCCATCTTTAAGTGAAGATAAGGGTTGTTTTATTCCTGGAAGTGTGGATTTCTGTAGCCATTCTAGGCAAAGTTTTCCTACACTGTATGTTGTTACTATCCCTGGATGTTATCTCTGGATATACCTTGGGTCTGGCCTGGTTACTGTAAACCCTTGTGTTTTGTTCAGGAATCTATCTTGACAGTTATTCGTGTCTGTGGGCCAGATTAACCATTTTTTCCAATCAGGGTTATTTCTGTTCTGTTGTAAAATATAGATTACATCTTCCTCCTCATCTGTAGTTCTATTACTGTCAGTTGTGGGTTTAGGTATGGACGGTTTGTTTAAATCTTTTATCAAGCTAGGCCAAGACAAGATGTCTGTTGAACAGTGTCATTTAAAAACATTATTTGTTCTGGTATAATGCAGGCTCTGAATAAGGCTTCTATCCCCTGCACCTGCCAGTCTTTTGTGCCCCAGACAGTTTTCGTCTCAATGTTGTCTTTCCAAAAGTTAAAGCCTAATGTAGTCAGCTTAGCATAAAAGGCCGCAGAATAGATTTGCTTAGTTTCGGTCAACATACTTTTCAATCCTGCCTTATTAACATTTTTAAAGAAAAATGTTTCTGTATTTGTGACATTGAAGCCTGAAAAGTATGGAAATTTTGCATGAAATGTTTTTGAGCTGCCTTTTGGAGGTGCTGGACAATGTTCCCATTGATTATAAGTAAACACATTTCTAGGATTTGCAGATTTAAGCAAATAATGTTGACCAGAGTGATTATAACAGTACATTTGTTCATAATTTGATGAACCTTCTAAGTATTCATGTTTTGTGAATGTTGCTGACATTTCTAAGTCTGCCATCATATTGTTAACAGTCTCAAAGTCCCAATCATCAGAAAATGTGCTGGGTGAAACAAAGTCATTTAAAGAAACCTTAAACTGATGTGGAATCTTCAACAGCTCTACGGGGTCATTGTGGGAGTGTGGGCTTGTTAAACAGGTGAGGAGGCTGTATATATTGTCCAAAAGAATGTGGTTTATTAGTAGTAAGTGAGGTATTCACTGGTACAGAATGTCTCTCCTCTTGGTCTTCTTCAGAACTACTTGTTGGGGAGCTAAAAGTAGAAGATGTTCCCGGCTCCTCTTCGGTCTTGGTGGGGTCTTCCCAGAGGCTCATAGAAAAGGAGAGATAGAAAGGGAGCTGTCAAGCACTCTGTTATAAGTATGAGCTTTTACCTCTACCAGTCACCGCACCGGGGATTGATAGAAAGAATGATCGGAAAGAATGTGCACGGGGAATATCCAGTTTTGCTAGAGAAACAGGGAAAAACAGTAAGGAAAGAAACCACCATCCCAACTTAACACGCGGCGGTTGGATATTGCCGAAAATTGACCACAAGGAAAAAAAACAATGGGGGGGGCTGGGGGGAAAAGAATAATAAGGCTTGTGCTTTTTTAGTCAGTACCCGAATTTCAATATCACTGTGCAGGGCATATCAATGTTTCTGCAAAACAAGGTATTTCGAGGTGCAGCCGGGCAAGCTAGTTCAATGTGCAACAGGGCAAGGTAGTTCAATGTGCAACAAGATATTCCTACCCTCCCCTTAACATTCCACCCACCTCCCCTTAACACACCTCCCGTTGACGTTGAAGAAAGAGTGCTGTTATTTTTTCTTTGTAAGTTTTACTTGCTAGCGCTGTTTTCGGTTCACTGGGATCCTCAGAAAATGTATCAAAGTTGATGAAATAGCCAGAGGCAGTTCTGTCAATTGTTGGGATTGCATCCAGATTTTTTGCGTTCGCTGTTGCTGCCTCATCCTGAGTCATGTTAGTATAGTCAGATGCTATATCATTGTAGACAGGTGTTTCTTGATGAACTGATATTTGGGTTTCAAGAGGCACAAGTTCCATGGCTTTGTTGCATAGTCCTTCTTTTCTCACTGCAGGTTTATCAAAGGTGATAAGTCTTTCAGTTTGAGCCTCTTGGATTGTAGCCAGGTTTGGTCGTCTACTACATCTTTGGAGTCTACTGGGCCTACTACTTATTATCGGCCACAGGATGTGGTTTGACCAGGTCGATGGACACAACTCTGTTCTCCTTTCTTCCAGCAAGGGGCGATAGTAACACGGATCTTGTTCCTTGGATTGCTAAGACAGGTACTGGTTTTCTGTAAGAAGGCACAAATTCCTTCTTCACCGCGATCTTTTCCCTGACGTGATCTCCAATCTTTGGAATCCAGACAGGCCTTGCTGGGGCAGGTGGTTTTTCTTCAGTGGTCGTTGGCTTTTGCAATGTGTTGCTTAGACTTATTTTTTCATTTAAGTCGTGTAAAACAGCCAAACGGTCTTTGATATCAAAGGGTTTTTGTTTCACCACTGAAGTAGGACGATCAAGATCCTGGATGAGCATTCTAGTACCCAAAAGTATTTCATATGGAGTGATTCCACCCAGATAATTTCTTGGCAGATTATTAAGACTACGTTGGACACTTATTAGATGTTTGACCGGCCCATCACCCGAGCCTAATACCCTAGCTGTTATAGATTGCTTTATGTCACTGTTTTTTCTTTCCACTACCGCATTTCCCTCAGGATGGAATGGACTTGAGTACCGCAATGCAACGCCCAAACTGGCCATGGCTTCCTTGTAAGCTCGAGAGCTAAACGCAGGACCCTGGTCAGAATGTAGCTTGCCGATAAAAAAATTTGCACATCTTTTATAACAGTTCAGGCGTTAACCGAGCGCTGAGGCCACATCCAAATGAATCTTGTGCATGAATCTACTGCGACCATGATATATTTATAGTTGCCATTCCTCTGTAAGGGACCACAGTGGTCCAGGTAAACGCACGCTAGTGGTTTATCTGAGATTAGAAGGGGCGTATGTGCAGGACGTTTCACTGTAGAGACTTTCATCTTCTGGCAGATTTCACATTCAAAAACATAGTTTCGGGTCTGTTTCCTCATGCGTGGCCACCAGTATCTTTGCTTTAACAACAACACTGTGGCGGAAACACCTGCATGTGCAGAAGCGAGCCCTTTGTGTGCTGCTAAAATTAGTCCTAAACTATGTTCCATGTTTGGAATTACTCTATCCCCCACTCCAGGGATTCGAGCAAAAGGAACATTATTTGCATCAGTTATATATGAGTACTTGAGTGGAAAGCCTTTCGGCAACGTTTTACCGCTGTCCTTAACGGAAGCAATGACAGCCTGCATTATTTCGCTGTCTATTTTTGTTTTTGAATGAGTGATTGCAGCTACGGAAGCGGTTTGCACAGCTGCCTTCGCGACATCATCTGCCAATGAATTCCCTTCAACGTGAACGCCATCACGCTGATGACTCAGTGTATGGATCACGTGAGTCTTTTGTAGTTCTTTCTGTAATAGAACTACTTGTTCCCAAAGCAATTAATGCTTGATTGTGCCACCTTTTGTGTTTTTGAAACCATTTTGAATCCAGCTCTGCAAGTGTTCGTTGTAATATTGAACGCAGAAATACGAATCGCACACTATGAGTGTGGGGAATTCGCGATCGGCATTTTCAAGCGCCATCTTGAAAGCCTGTAGTTCATCTCGCTGAGCTGTACAGTCTCCTAGTGATTGAGTTTTTTGTGACCATTGGCCGGAACTTACCATTGGGCCAGCGACCTTTAACAATCGCGTATGCAGCACTATAAGCTTGTTTACCCCCAATCGCGGGTTGTGCTGATCCGTCTCTATAAATTATACAGCCGTAATGTTCTAGAGGCAGAATCTCAGTGGGCAGAGGACATTCTTGTTCATATTGTAGAAATTCTTGTGTTTTCAAGTAGGGGTCAAAAACATATGTTGCAGCAAGGGAATTAACCCATTGTATCCATCTCTGATGTAAAGCTTTAGCATTTGGAATGCTCGCTTTTGTCACTGCCTCTAAGGCAGGTACAGGCGTAACGACCGTTATGCATTTTCCCTGTGCGAGGGCTTTCTCTTTTGCTACTGCAGTTTGAACCGCTGTCAGAATTTTTTTCTGTTGAAGTGAATTTCATTTCAGCTTGTGTGTACAAGTGTGATTTGTAAGCTATTGGTACCTTTTCACCTTCATTAAAGGTTAGGTATGTGAATCTGCATCTCCATGGGATGATTCGGAATATAAGATTGCGTACGTTGTTGCGCGTTTGTAACTGTGTTTTTGCTAACATGTCTGTTTGCACTGAATGCAAAATTTGTGTGTTTTTGAGTCCAATCAGTTAGTTTGAAATCAGGTGTGATTAGTTCGTAGAGAGGTTTAAACCTTTCTGCGTAATTTAGAATGTAAGTTCTTGCAAAATTCATGAAACGTAGAATTGACTGTAAGTTTTTCAGCGTTTTGGGAGGTTGGAGCAGGGCACATTTCTCTAGAAAGTTTGCTGCCAGGCTTTTCCCTTCACTTGAAAGTTCATATCCTAAGAATAGTACGTTGAGGTGGGCAATTCGTGATTTCTTAAAATTGAATTCATACCCTTCAGAAGCAAACCCAAGTATTATGGTGTTTACTCTTTTCAAGTGTACGTCCAAATCATCGTCTGTAAGATAGATGTCATCGACATAAGACAATGCCTCATCATCATACGTTTGTAGTAACTCTGTTACTCTGGCTGAAAATAACCCTGGACTCTTCTTGAATCCCTGGGGGAGACGGCAAAATTGTCGTTGTGTCCCCATTATTGAAAAAACAGTCAAATACCTGCTTTCTGGTGCAATGTTTCGACAGAAGAAACCGTTTGAAATATCTAATGTAGTTTTATATTTTTTGCGAATGTTATTCATCAGTGGTGCACTGTGTGCATTTTGTACTGCAATAGTTTGGCAACAAGAGTTTAAGTGTCTGTAGTCCAAATTTAGACGATATGTATTGTCTGGTTTGGAGACAGGAAAAGAAGGATTGTTCATTGACAAGGTGCATGTTTCAATCACCCCTTGGTGTTCAAGTTGATCTAAGATCTCCCTGACCTGTTTTTTAGCTTCTTGCTTAACTGAATACTGCCTCTCTGCAGTAGGTTGATTCTTTAACTGGATTTTATGGTGAGGAGAATGCTCAGCCCATCCTACATGATTTTTATATAATTCTGGAGCCTGGGGTACTGCCCAATTTCTGGCATAGGTGTATTTTTTATGAATTGGAATATGATTTGAGAAGGCTGGCATAATGATCGCTTCGCCATGTGGGTACTCCCTGACAAACTCTAGTGGCCAGTCTTTTTCAGCTAGAAGAATGTCATATCCCTTAGATAGCTTCTCCCAAAAGAGTGCTTTTATTTTTCTGGGTATGTCACCCTCCATCCGGAGCGTTACTTCAAATAACTTATGTGGTACACTAACCCTGGTGTCGGCAGTTCCAACTTGAATGCATTCATCCAAGTCCACTGTCTCCAGATGATCCTTCAGGATCTTGCGAGCTATGGTAACCTCTGCTGCGCTGTCCAGCATTGTCTGGGGCCACTCCCCGTTCTTGAGTTGTGTCCTCAAGATCCTCGGCATGTCTGATTTTTAGACTTGCTACCTTCTTTTTGGTGAATTAGGTTTTCTTATTTTTCTGAATGTGCTGATCGTCTTTGGACTTCACGCTTTCTTCCTTTTGTTCTGACCGTCCTCTTCTTTCTGATTTCTGCGAGGAAGTCTGTAAGGTACAAGAGGAACGTGTATCCATATCTTGATATCTATCAGGTTTTTTCAAATTATCCCTATTCCTGAGGTTATACTTCTTTTCAGAGGGCTCCTTTTGAGGAGACTTACCTCTGGATTGAGAAGGCTTCTCTTTAGGAAGTGTCTGTTTAGTGTCCTCCCACTTCTTTTTAGGAGTAGTGAGATTATTTCTAATAAAAGTTTTTTCAGGATTTTCTGTTAGTTGGGGTTTTACTGGTTTCCCACCCAAGCTATCTCTGCCTATTTCTTCATAGGATTGTTCAATATTTCTTGCAAATTCATACGGTTGCTCAGTTACATCTATTTCTTTTAGCTTTCGGCGGATTGCCACAGATGCTGCTTCATCTTTAATGTTAGCTAATAGTATAGCCGAGACCTGTTTGAAATCTTTTAGTAATTTCATACCAAGATTCAAAGCGGGTCCTGTTCCGTATTCATTTTGAGTCTGTCTTAGGACGTCTGGTATCACCGCCAAAGAAGGAACACCATGTTTTTTTGTGTAGATTGAAGCAAAGACTGTACCCCAAGTGTCGCAGTCCTCCACATGTGGTGCAATCCCCATTGGTAAACAGATTGTTAAAATCTTGTGTTTCACATGAGGTGTACTATCTGGAAATATTGTCTCTATTTGAGTAATTTTTTGAGCTAACCAGAACGGAATTTGTTCCCGTTTTGCAGACAATTTACCAATGACTGATTGTACAGTCTGTGGTGTAATTTTGTTTGTGTTCCCCTAGTGAGGGATGTGCTGTGGAATTCTTACAGCAGGTTGGACTGTTAAAATCAGCCTGACATATTGAACCAACTGTCTATGTATTTTAATTAACTGCTTCAGCTGAGCTAACAGTTCTGGACCTGTCATTCTTTCAATGTCAGGGTGTGGTGTATAGCTGGCTAGTACTGGCCATGTTGCTCCTGGTCTACCTAGTGGACTGAGCCTGGTAATGTGATTTTGATGTTGTAGGGCACCTTTAAACCAGAGCTAATGCTCTTGGTATGTTAATGGAATTTCAAAATCGTCGAAAGGAATGTATTCTGCGGGAGGTTCCTCCACTTTATAGTAGTGGAACTCATGTGTTACTGGATTTGCGGCATTAAACAGAATCCATGAATAGAATACCTCGGTCCGACGATATTCATGAGCCTCTATTACAAATATTACTTTACCACCACTCGATGATACTCCATTATTTATAAGTTTGTAAGTTATAATTTTTCTTACATTTGCCGGGATGTGCATAGCATCTGGGTCATTTTCATTAAAACCTGTAGTGTCTAGGTTTTGTGCAAGTGCTGCTGCTGCAGCTCTAGCCTATTCTTCGTCACTCTCCGTCATTTTTTATGAAGGTTTGCAGAGCAAGTTTCAAGGAAACAAAGATGAGGTGCACAATATATTGGAACACTGTATCCTTCAAAGTTGAACAAACCAAAAACTAATACATAGGATTTTCGTCCTACTCAGTTATGGCGGATATTATATCCTTTTACCCACTCCAGATGTCTATTGGAGTTTTTACGGGAAAAAGGGGTGAAAAGCACGACTGAGTTACTCTAGTATCTAGAGTTAAATTATCGCCCTCACCAAACGTCGGGCGCCATGTAGTGTAGTTCCTATATTTCCAATAGGCTCTGCGCATTGGAATAATATATCCATCCTATAGATGAGACGTAGGACTTAGGTCGATTAGGTCTCTATCGAATATATTAGACTTAATTGTGAGTGCCAGCTAGCTCAGAGGTCACTAGAAACTTTCTCGAATAAACGAGAAGGGATTAGTTTCTGATAACCGCGTAAACATGACAACTTTGTTTCCCAAGAATAAGATATATATCTTTAGAGTCGTTGAAACAATAGATAGTTATTTCACTCAGTCAATCGTGCATGCTTTGTTTCACCAGAGGTGCAGAGAAATAGAAAGACGGTTGTTTTCAATAAAGAGACACAAACCTGAATGTAGAGTCTGTAGGTTTAACACAAAGACGCGCAAACCTGAATGTAGAGTCTGTAGGTTTAACACAAAGAGGCACAAACCTGAATGTAGAGTCTGTAGGTTTAACACAGAGGCGCAAACCTGAATGTAGAGCAGAGGTCTTCAAACTTTTTGATGCCGAGACCCCCCTGACAAAAAATGTTAGGCGTAAGGACCCCCTCTGACAAAAAATTCTAGAACTTAGTACTCATCATCATCGACAACAAAAAGAGCCCCCCAATTACCATGGCAAATCATTTTACGCTGCTGGGGAAATAGTATTAAACAGTGTTTAGCAAATCAAAGGTTTGTTCATGCCAGTGCCCCTAGAAGTGCCCTTCTATGCAGGCCAGACATTCAGTGCAGTGGGAGGCTTAGTGTCTGGAAGGAGAACAGCACCCATTGTGAACACGTGTTCCCATGCATTTGGTGCAGGTGGAGGACAACATGTTGCATGGTCAGACTGGCTAAACTGAGCCTTCTCCTTGGAAAGGCCTTTGCAGGGTGAGGATCAGAAGAGAGGTTGTGAAAGGTTGCAAAACACTAGAGATTGAAGCCAAAAGACACACGTTGTTTCTTTTTTGTGGGCGAAGTTCATTGTACCTAAATGCCGGTAATCTAACAGACAGGTAAACTAGATCATTCAAGACCACACAGGCTGTCGGCGAGGAGTTGAGTGGCCTCCAAATTAGGACACACAGCGATCCTGTGAGTGTCGGGCCTTGACATGAGACAGACAGCTGTTTACCGCACGCCATTGTTGTCTCCTTCTCCCCTCCCCTGTACCTGGGTGATTTATGATGTTTTATTGCTGACAAACTTATAGACCAGTCATGGAAAATGATGCCACGAGAGAACAGTTTTGGCACACATTGGTATTCAATACCACAATGACAACAGAATATATGCGGAGGAACCATTCAGCGTTGAGTCACATGTGCTTAGTTTAGGACACAAAATCTCATTGCAAACAAAATGGCGGGATGTGTTCTATATGAACTGAAGATCCACAAAGTATTCACTGCTGCAGAGTGTCAAAGGTATTGTAATTGCATTTATATAGCGCTAATTACCCCTGAAGAAGTGTCAAATCACTTTTTCAGCGAGTAGCACGCTTCTCTGGAACCCGTGGTGAATTAGTATAGTGAAAAAGGAAACTAATTTGGAGTGGTGGATTACGTATTATGTTATTTGGATTGAGAAGGATAGTGGAAAGATGTTTTGGAGCTCATAGCAGTAGTAGAAGGCTTGGGATGAGTAAAAGGGAGACGGAGGGGGAAGAGTCAGAGGGAAGGGTTTTAGAAAGGCTTGTTTGGGGGAGAGGGATCAGAATAGCAGAAGAGGTATGAAAAAGTTAAGAATGAACTAAATGGACATTTCGAGAGTTAGTGCTTGGTCCCGTTTGCTGACTAATGCTTCGATTTTACTCATGAGAAGATAAATATGCATTGAAACTGTAGTTGTGTCTACATGCTTGACTAAATGTTCTGGCATATTCTTATGTTTTGCTGTATTACCACAAATATTACTTCCATTGCTTGTCATTTATAGAATCTTTCTTAATATATTTGACCTGCACAATTTAAATTACTCCATGTTTTAGAATCTTGTTTCTTCAAAAAACACATGAAAAAGCATAATTTTGTAATTACAAATGTCATCATTTTTCTACTGCTTATAGCACCAATATCTTTAAAATACATTTCTTTGCAGGACATAATGATCTGTTTCTAACCACAGCTGAAATTCAGAAGGCTATTTAGGTTTCCATGAGCCCATCACCAATCTAGTGATTAGCGTAGTTATAAATCACTACCAATGCCCTCCTTTAGGTGGAATCTATAAGTGGGTGGAACAGCCTATGAATATTCTGACTGCATCAGGTGATAGATCGAAACCTAGACAGTTGGTCCTGTAAATATAAGAACCTGCTTCCAATAGATTAGAACTGGGAATGTACATAGAATGTGGATCCAGTCTACATAGCCTTGACATCAGGCACATGAATTTGTGATCTTATGTTTACATTTATGAAGATATGCAAGGATATTATAGATCAGCCATTGGCTGCCGGTTTCTGCAATTTGCAACATGCACAATTTTAAGAGTGTGATCACAAGCTTGATTCCAAATTGCGGAGTTAATTTCAAGGACTGCTTCCTTTTCCCGTGCCTTTAGAATTCTCTCTTGTTACTGCAACATTTGCACTAATATTTCATTGCACCTCCTATTGAATTTAATATACGTTATTTTTCCTATTTAAAAAACACTGCTACATGTAATAAAAAGACATGAGGCGCTATTGTGGCCACGAGTCTCATATATTGCGATTTTGTGAATATTTACTATTTAGAACTTTTTGACAAAAAATGATGTCCTCAAATGAACTCTCCCAGAGCCGTTTTAAATGATTCCACCACGTGATAACATTTTGTGAACTACAAAAATCACTACATCAAGTAAGGTGCAATCATGGATGCTTTACACATGAACACATAACCATAGCTTTTTTTGGGATTGTGTGGCTACTGTAGTTGGCCAGAAGCATCATATTAATCTGCTACTACAAGAATAAAAGCGGAAAGAACATGGAAAATAAACATTTAAATGTCACAAAAATGAATATGTTACTGCAGTTACAAAAACAGAAAGTAAACCAAAAATAAACACCATTCCACCGTCATAAAATTGAACCAGTGCCTTTTTCCTGTCCCCCCCACCCACCCACCCACCTCAATCAAGGAAACAGATCAGAATCTGTGTGTTTGTCTTTGCGTGCATGCAAGAAAGTTTCAGGGTATGACTGCAGCTGAAAACCCAGGGCATGGGAGATGAGGAGGGGCTTACCTAATTATTACTGGAAGCCTCCGGTTGCCTTGGAAACCAGTCAGAAAGAGATCCTAATGCAGAGGAGATCTGAATGCAGAGGCAGCATTGAGCCACAAAGATGAGTTAAAAAAAGGAACTCGAGGTGAAAGCAGCACTCGCCAAGAAAGACAACTGGATCCAGTGAAAGGTAGCAGTGACGGCGCAGAACTCCGTGGAAATACATCAACTGGTCACCGGCTGTCTTGCGATTCCGCCGCCGTGGGATGGGTAGGTGCTGACCAGCTTAGTGCCTCGAGCATCTAGGAATTTCCTCACTGCTCAGGCCTCCCCAAGGACAGTCTGTGGGGCCCGTCCATCAGGGATTGAGGGGCGGGGACTCACGCAGGATTGCTTCCTGCCCTGATATACAGGTTGTATACGAAATTTCCTACAACTAGGTTGAAATTTCCCGCTAGTTGATGAGCATCTATAGGTCCTGAAGAATTGCCCTTACGGCATGAAACATGTTGACCGCACCATAGGCGAGGGTCGAACGAGGCCAAATTACCTGACTCTTTGTGCTTCGCTACCCCTCCCTTTACCAATTTTAACTAGGCAGTGAGCCATATCATTAAAGTTTTCTTAATGGACCCTACTGACCTATTTTAATCTTCCACTCACGCTCACTACTGCAATCCCCAGGTCCCTCACACGCATGCACCCATTGGCCAGGAATAAAAGAACTCCGCTAAAAGAGTAGCACTACGTGCTGCCTGGCAGGCATTGCACCGCCAGCCTGCCGCTGGAGCAGGAGGCCAATGATGACACAATACAATCATTAGGTAGGATGGCAATAGTTGTCCAGCCTTTTAATTGTGTGAGGCATCCTCAATTCCGTTAAGGGTTTACCTAATTCCCTGCTGCACGACTCAATCCTTTCTAGAGAGAGAACCCATCCCCCTTATTCAACTCACCCCCTTGGGGAACTCTGTACACGCTCTTGTTACCCACTTGTAGGACACGTACATTGGACCCCGGTAAACATTGTCCTTGGTTGTCCCTCTTGATTGTTAACACAATTAACACAAAGAGGCTCAAACCAGAATGTAGAGTCTGAGGTTTAACACAAAGAGACACAAACCTGAATGTAGAGTCTGAAGGTTTAACACAAAGAGACACAAACCTGAATGTAGAGTCTGTAGGTTTAACACAAAGAGACACAAACCTGAATGTAGAGTCTGAGGTTTAACACAAAGAGGCACAAACCTGAATGTAGAGTCTGTCGGTTTAACACAAAGAGGTACAAACCTGAATGTAGAGTCTGAGGTTTAACACAAAGAGACACAAACCTGAATGTAGAGTCTATAGGTTTAACACAAAGAGGCACAAACCTGAATGTAGAGTCTGAGGTTTAACACAAAGAGACACAAACCTGAATGTAGAGTCTGAGGTTTAACACAAAGAGGCACAAACCTGAATGTAGAGTCTGTCGGTTTAACACAAAGAGGTACAAACCTGAATGTAGTGTCTGTAGGTTTAACACAAAGATGCACAAACCTGAATGTAGAGTCTGAGGTTTAACACAAAGAGGTACAAACCTGAATGTAGAGTCTGTAGGTTTAACACAAAGAGGTACAAACCTGAATGTAGAGCCTGAGGTTTAACACAAAGAGGCACAAACCTGAATGTAGAGTCTGAGGTTTAACACAAAGATGCACAAACCTGAATGTAGAGTCTGTAGGTTTAACACAAAGAGGTACAAACCTGAATGTAGAGTCTGAGGTTTAACACAAAGAGACACAAACCTGAATGTAGAGTCTGAGGTTTAACACAAAGAGGCACAAACCTGAATGTAGAGTCTGAGGTTTAACACAAAGAGACACAAACCTGAATGTAGAGTCTGAGGTTTAACACAAAGAGACACAAACCTGAATGTAGAGTCTGAAGGTTTAACACAAAGAGACACAAACCTGAATGTAGAGTCTGTAGGTTTAACACAAAGAGACACAAACCTGAATGTAGAGTCTGAGGTTTAACACAAAGAGGCACAAACCTGAATGTAGAGTCTGTCGGTTTAACACAAAGAGGTACAAACCTGAATGTAGAGTCTGAGGTTTAACACAAAGAGACACAAACCTGAATGTAGAGTCTATAGGTTTAACACAAAGAGGCACAAACCTGAATGTAGAGTCTGAGGTTTAACACAAAGAGACACAAACCTGAATGTAGAGTCTGAGGTTTAACACAAAGAGGCACAAACCTGAATGTAGAGTCTGTCGGTTTAACACAAAGAGGTACAAACCTGAATGTAGTGTCTGTAGGTTTAACACAAAGATGCACAAACCTGAATGTAGAGTCTGAGGTTTAACACAAAGAGGTACAAACCTGAATGTAGAGTCTGTAGGTTTAACACAAAGAGGTACAAACCTGAATGTAGAGCCTGAGGTTTAACACAAAGAGGCACAAACCTGAATGTAGAGTCTGAGGTTTAACACAAAGATGCACAAACCTGAATGTAGAGTCTGTAGGTTTAACACAAAGAGGTACAAACCTGAATGTAGAGTCTGAGGTTTAACACAAAGAGACACAAACCTGAATGTAGAGTCTGAGGTTTAACACAAAGAGGCACAAACCTGAATGTAGAGTCTGAGGTTTAACACAAAGAGACACAAACCTGAATGTAGAGTCTGAGGTTTAACACAAAGAGGCACAAACCTGAATGTAGAGTCTGAGGTTTAACACAAAGAGGCACAAACCTGAATGTAGAGTCTGAGGTTTAACACAAAGAGGCACAAACCTGAATGTAGAGTCTGAGGGTTTAACACAAAGAGGCACAAACCTGAATGTAGAGTCTGAGGTTTAACACAAAGAGGCACAAACCTGAATGTAGAGTCTGAGGTTTAACACAAAGAGACACAAACCTGAATGTAGAGCCTGAGGTTTAACACAAAGAGGCACACACCTGAATGTAGGGTCTGTAGGTTTAACACAAAGAGACACAAACCTGAATGTAGAGTCTGAGGTTTAACAGAAAGAGGCACAAACCTGAATGTAGAGTCTGAGGTTTAACACAAAGAGACACACACCTGAATGTAGAGTCTGAGGTTTAACACAAAGAGGCGCAAACCTGAATGTAGAGTCTGAGGTTTAACACAAAGAGGCACACACCTGAATGTAGAGTCTGAGGTTTAACACAAAGAGGCGCAAACCTGAATGTAGAGTCTGAGGTTTAACACAAAGAGGCGCAAACCTGAATGTAGAGTCTGAGGTTTAACACAAAGAGGCACAAACCTTAATGTAGGGTCTGTAGGTTTAACACACAGAGGCACAAACCTGAATGTAGAGTCTGAGGGTTTAACACAAAGAGGCACAAACCTGAATGTAGAGTCTGCAGGTTTAACACAAAGAGGCACAAACCTGAATGCAGAGTCTGTAGGTTTAACACAAAGAGGTACAAACCTGAATGTAGAGTCTGAGGTTTAACACAAAGAGACACAAACCTGAATGTAGAGTCTGTAGGTTTAACACAAAGAGGCACAAACCTGAATGTAGAGCCTGAGGTTTAACACAAAGAGGCACAAACCTGAATGTAGAGTCTGAGGTTTAACACAAAGAGACACAAACCTGAATGTAGAGTCTGTCGGTTTAACACAAAGAGGTACAAACCTGAATGTAGTGTCTGCAGGTTTAACACAAAGATGCACAAACCTGAATGTAGAGTCTGAGGTTTAACACAAAGAGGCACAAACCTGAATGTAGAGTCTGAAGGTTTAACACAAAGATGCACAAACCTGAATGCAGAGTCTGTAGGTTTAACACAAAGAGGTACAAACCTGAATGTAGAGTCTGAAGGTTTAACACAAAGATGCACAAACCTGAATGTAGAGTCTGAGGTTTAACACAAAGAGACACAAACCTGAATGTAGAGTCTGTCGGTTTAACACAAAGAGGTACAAACCTGAATGTAGTGTCTGTAGGTTTAACACAAAGATGCACAAACCTGAATGTAGAGTCTGAGGTTTAACACAAAGAGGTACAAACCTGAATGTAGAGCCTGAGGTTTAACACAAAGAGGCACAAACCTGAATGTAGAGTCTGTAGGTTTAACACAAAGAGGTACAAACCTGAATGTAGAGCCTGAGGTTTAACACAAAGAGGCACAAACCTGAATGTAGAGTCTGAGGTTTAACACAAAGATGCACAAACCTGAATGTAGAGTCTGTAGGTTTAACACAAAGAGGTACAAACCTGAATGTAGAGTCTGAGGTTTAACACAAAGAGACACAAACCTGAATGTAGAGTCTGAGGTTTAACACAAAGAGGCACAAACCTGAATGTAGAGTCTGAGGTTTAACACTAAGAGGCACAAACCTTAATGTAGGGTCTGTAGGTTTAACACACAGAGGCACAAACCTGAATGTAGAGTCTGAGGTTTAACACAAAGAGGCACAAACCTGAATGTAGATCTGTAGGTTTAACACAAAGAGGTACAAACCTGAATGTAGAGTCTGAGGTTTAACACAAAGAGACACAAACCAGAATGTAGAGTCTGTAGGTTTAACACAAAGAGGTACAAACCTGAATGTAGAGTCTGTAGGTTTAACACAAAGAGGTACAAACCTGAATGTAGAGCCTGAGGTTTAACACAAAGAGGCACAAACCTGAATGTAGAGTCTGAGGTTTAACACAAAGATGCACAAACCTGAATGTAGAGTCTGTAGGTTTAACACAAAGAGGTACAAACCTGAATGTAGAGTCTGAGGTTTAACACAAAGAGACACAAACCTGAATGTAGAGTCTGAGGTTTAACACAAAGAGGCACAAACCTGAATGTAGAGTCTGAGGTTTAACACAAAGAGGCACAAACCTGAATGTAGAGTCTGAGGTTTAACACAAAGAGGCACAAACCTGAATGTAGAGTCTGAGGTTTAACACAAAGATGCACAAACCTGAATGTAGAGTCTGTAGGTTTAACACAAAGAGGTACAAACCTGAATGTAGAGTCTGAGGTTTAACACAAAGAGACACAAACCAGAATGTAGAGTCTGTAGGTTTAACACAAAGAGGTACAAACCTGAATGTAGAGTCTGTAGGTTTAACACAAAGAGGTACAAACCTGAATGTAGAGCCTGAGGTTTAACACAAAGAGGCACAAACCTGAATGTAGAGTCTGAGGTTTAACACAAAGATGCACAAACCTGAATGTAGAGTCTGTAGGTTTAACACAAAGAGGTACAAACCTGAATGTAGAGTCTGAGGTTTAACACAAAGAGACACAAACCTGAATGTAGAGTCTGAGGTTTAACACAAAGAGGCACAAACCTGAATGTAGAGTCTGTAGGTTTAACACAAAGAGGTACAAACCTTAATGTAGGGTCTGTAGGTTTAACACACAGAGGCACAAACCTGAATGTAGAGTCTGAGGTTTAACACAAAGAGGCACAAACCTGAATGTAGAGTCTGAGGTTTAACACAAAGATGCACAAACCTGAATGTAGAGTCTGTAGGTTTAACACAAAGAGGTACAAACCTGAATGTAGAGTCTGAGGTTTAACACAAAGAGACACAAACCAGAATGTAGAGTCTGTAGGTTTAACACAAAGAGGTACAAACCTGAATGTAGAGTCTGTAGGTTTAACACAAAGAGGTACAAACCTGAATGTAGAGCCTGAGGTTTAACACAAAGAGGCACAAACCTGAATGTAGAGTCTGAGGTTTAACACAAAGATGCACAAACCTGAATGTAGAGTCTGTAGGTTTAACACAAAGAGGTACAAACCTGAATGTAGAGTCTGAGGTTTAACACAAAGAGACACAAACCTGAATGTAGAGTCTGAGGTTTAACACAAAGAGGCACAAACCTGAATGTAGAGTCTGTAGGTTTAACACAAAGAGGTACAAACCTGAATGTAGAGTCTGTAGGTTTAACACAAAGAGGTACAAACCTGAATGTAGAGCCTGAGGTTTAACACAAAGAGGCACAAACCTGAATGTAGAGTCTGAGGTTTAACACAAAGATGCACAAACCTGAATGTAGAGTCTGTAGGTTTAACACAAAGAGGTACAAACCTGAATGTAGAGTCTGAGGTTTAACACAAAGAGACACAAACCTGAATGTAGAGTCTGAGGTTTAACACAAAGATGCACAAACCTGAATGTAGAGTCTGTAGGTTTAACACAAAGAGGTACAAACCTTAATGTAGGGTCTGTAGGTTTAACACACAGAGGCACAAACCTGAATGTAGAGTCTGAGGTTTAACACAAAGAGGCACAAACCTGAATGTAGAGTCTGAGGTTTAACACAAAGATGCACAAACCTGAATGTAGAGTCTGTAGGTTTAACACAAAGAGGTACAAACCTGAATGTAGAGTCTGAGGTTTAACACAAAGAGACACAAACCAGAATGTAGAGTCTGCAGGTTTAACACAAAGAGGTACAAACCTGAATGTAGAGTCTGTAGGTTTAACACAAAGAGGTACAAACCTGAATGTAGAGCCTGAGGTTTAACACAAAGAGGCACAAACCTGAATGTAGAGTCTGAGGTTTAACACAAAGATGCACAAACCTGAATGTAGAGTCTGTAGGTTTAACACAAAGAGGTACAAACCTGAATGTAGAGTCTGAGGTTTAACACAAAGAGACACAAACCTGAATGTAGAGTCTGAGGTTTAACACAAAGAGGCACAAACCTGAATGTAGAGTCTGAGGTTTAACACAAAGAGACACAAACCTGAATGTAGAGTCTGTAGGTTTAACACAAAGAGGTACAAACCTGAATGTAGAGCCTGAGGTTTAACACAAAGAGGCACAAACCTGAATGTAGAGTCTGAGGTTTAACACAAAGATGCACAAACCTGAATGTAGAGTCTGTAGGTTTAACACAAAGAGGTACAAACCTGAATGTAGAGTCTGAGGTTTAACACAAAGAGACACAAACCTGAATGTAGAGTCTGAGGTTTAACACAAAGAGGCACAAACCTGAATGTAGAGTCTGAGGTTTAACACAAAGAGGCACAAACCTTAATGTAGGGTCTGTAGGTTTAACACACAGAGGCACAAACCTGAATGTAGAGTCTGAGGTTTAACACAAAGAGGCACAAACCTGAATGTAGATCTGTAGGTTTAACACAAAGAGGTACAAACCTGAATGTAGAGTCTGTAGGTTTAACACAAAGAGGTACAAACCTGAATGTAGAGCCTGAGGTTTAACACAAAGAGGCACAAACCTGAATGTAGAGTCTGAGGTTTAACACAAAGATGCACAAACCTGAATGTAGAGTCTGTAGGTTTAACACAAAGAGGTACAAACCTGAATGTAGAGTCTGAGGTTTAACACAAAGAGACACAAACCTGAATGTAGAGTCTGAGGTTTAACACAAAGAGGCACAAACCTGAATGTAGAGTCTGAGGTTTAACACAAAGAGGCACAAACCTTAATGTAGGGTCTGTAGGTTTAACACACAGAGGCACAAACCTGAATGTAGAGTCTGAGGTTTAACACAAAGAGGCACAAACCTGAATGTAGATCTGTAGGTTTAACACAAAGAGGCACAAACCTGAATGTAGAGTCTGAGGTTTAACACAAAGAGACACAAACCTGAATGTAGAGTCTGTAGGTTTAACACACAGAGGCACAAACCTGAATGTAGAGTCTGAGGTTTAACACAAAGAGGCACAAACCTGAATGTAGATCTGTAGGTTTAACACAAAGAGGCACAAACCTGAATGTAGAGTCTGAGGTTTAACACAAAGAGGCACAAACCTGAATGTAGAGTCTGAGGTTTAACACAAAGAGACACAAACCTGAATGTAGAGTCTGCAGGTTTAACACAAAGAGGCACAAACCTGAATGCAGAGTCTGTAGGTTTAACACAAAGAGGTACAAACCTGAATGTAGAGTCTGAGGTTTAACACAAAGAGACACAAACCTGAATGTAGAGTCTGAAGGTTTAACACAAAGATGCACAAACCTGAATGCAGAGTCTGTAGGTTTAACACAAAGAGGTACAAACCTGAATGTAGAGTCTGAAGGTTTAACACAAAGATGCACAAACCTGAATGTAGAGTCTGAGGTTTAACACAAAGAGACACAAACCTGAATGTAGAGTCTGAGGTTTAACACAAAGAGGCACAAACCTGAATGTAGAGTCTGAGGTTTAACACAAAGAGACACAAACCTGAATGTAGAGTCTGAGGTTTAACACAAAGAGACGCAAACCTGAATGTAGAGTCTGAGGTTTAACACAAAGAGGTACAAACCTGAATGTAGAGTCTGAAGGTTTAACACAAAGAGACACAAACCTGAATGTAGAGTCTGAGGTTTAACACAAAGAGACACAAACCTGAATGTAGAGTCTGAGGTTTAACACAAAGAGACAAAAACCTGAATGTAGAGTCTGTGGTTTAACACAAAGAGGCACAAACCTGAATGTAGAGTCTGAGGTTTAACACAAAGAGACACAAACCTGAATGTAGAGTCTGTAGGTTTAACACAAAGAGACAAAAACCTGAATGTAGAGTCTGTAGGTTTAACACAAAGAGACACAAACCTGAATGTAGAGTCTGTAGGTTTAACACAAAGAGACACAAACCTGAATGTAGAGTCTGAGGTTTAACACAAAGAGACACAAACTTGAATGTAGAGTCTGTGGGTTTAACACACAGAGGCACAAACCTGAATGTAGAGTCTGTAGGTTTAACACAAAGATGCACAAACCTGAATGTAGAGTCTGTAGGTTTAACACAAAGAGGCACAAACCGGAATGTAGAGTCTGTAGGTTTAACACAAAGAGACACAAACCTGAATGTAGAGTCTGTCGGTTTAACACAAAGAGGCACAAATCTGAATGTAGAGTCTGTAGGTTTAACACAAAGAGGCACAAACCTGAATGTAGAGTCTGAGGTTTATCACAAAGAGGCACAACCCTGAATGTAGAGTCTGAGGTTTAACACAAAGAGACACAAACCTGAATGTAGAGTCTGTAGGTTTAACACAAAGAGACACAAAGCTGAATGTAGAGTCTGAGGTTTAACACAAAGAGACACAAACCTGAATGTAGAGTCTGTAGGTTTAACACAGAGAGGCGCAAACCTGAATGTAGAGTCTGTGGGTTTAACACAGAGAGACACAAACCTGAATGTAGAGTCTGTAGGTTTAACACAAAGAGGCACAAACCTGAATGTAGAGTCTGAGGTTTAACACAAAGAGACAAAAACCTGAATGTAGAGTCTGAGGTTTAACACAAAGAGGCACAAACCTGAATGTAGAGCCTGAGGTTTAACACAAAGAGGCACAAACCTGAAACTAGAGTCTGAGGTTTAACACAAAGAGGTACAAACCTGAATGTAGAGTCTGAGGTTTAACACAAAGAGGTACAAACCTGAATGTAGAGTCTGAGGTTTAACACAAAGAGGCACAAACCTGAATGTAGAGTCTGAGGTTTAACACAAAGAGACACAAACCTGAATGTAGAGTCTGAGGTTTAACACAAAGAGGCACAAACCTGAATGTAGAGTCTGAGGTTTAACACAAAGAGGTACAAACCTGAATGTAGAGTCTGAGGTTTAACACAAAGAGGCACAAACCTGAATGTAGAGTCTGTAGGTTTAGTACAAAGAGGCACAAACCTGAATGTAGAGCCTGTAGGTTTAACACAAAGAGGTACAAACCTGAATGTAGAGTCTGAGGTTTAACACAAAGAGGTACAAACCTGAATGTAGAGTCTGAGGTTTAACACAAAGAGGCACAAACCTGAATGTAGAGTCTGTAGGTTTAGTACAAAGAGGCACAAACCTGAATGTAGAGCCTGTAGGTTTAACACAAAGAGGCACAAACCTGAATGTAGAGCCTGTAGGTTTAACACAAAGAGGCACAAACCTGAATGTAGATTCTGAAGTTTAACACAAAGAGGCACGAACCTGAATGTAGAGTCTGAGGTTTAACACAAAGAGCCACAAACCTGAATGTAGAGTCTGTTGGTTTAACACAAAGAGGCACAAACCTGAATGTAGAGTCTGTCGGTTTAACACAAAGAGGCAAAAACCTGAATGTAGAGTCTGTAGGTTTAACACAAAGAGACAAAAACCTGAATGTAGAGTCTGAGGTTTAACACAAAGAGACACAAACCTGAATGTAGAGTCTGTAGGTTTAACACAAAGAGGCAAAAACCTGAATGTAGAGTCTGTAGGTTTAACACAAAGAGGCAAAAACCTGAATGTAGAGTCTGTAGGTTTAACACAAAGAGGCACAAACCTGAATGTAGAGTCTGTGGGTTTAACACAAAGAGACACAAACCTGAATGTAGAGTCTGAGGTTTAACACAAACAGACACAAACCTGAATGTAGAGTCTGTGTGTTTAACACAAAGAGGCACAGACCTGAATGTAGAGTCTGAGGTTTAACACAAACAGACACAAACCTGAATGTAGAGTCTGTGTGTTTAACACAAAGAGGCACAAACCTGAATGTAGAGTCTGAGGTTTAACACAAAGAGGCAAAAACCTGAATGTAGAGTCTGAGGTTTAACACAAAGAGGCACAAACCTGAATGTAGAGTCTGAGGTTAGACAGAGAGAGGCACAAACCTGAATGTAGAGTCTGTGGTTTAACACAAAGAGGCACAAACCTGAATGTAGAGTCTGTGGGTTTAACACAAAGAGGCAAAAACCTGAATGTAGAGTCTGAGGTTTAACACAAAGAGGCACAAACCTGAATGTAGAGTCTCAGGTTTAACACAAAGAGACACAAACCTGAATGTAGAGTCTGTGGGTTTAACACAAAGAGGCAAAAACCTGAATGTAGAGTCTGAGGTTTAACACAAAGAGGCACAAACCTGAATGTAGAGTCTCAGGTTTAACACAAAGAGGCACAAACCTGAATGTAGAGTCTGTGGGTTTAACACAAAGAGGCAAAAACCTGAATGTAGAGTCTGAGGTTTAACACAAAGAGGCACAAACCTGAATGTAGAGTCTGAGGTTTAACACAAAGAGGCAGAAACCCAAATGTTGAGTCTGTAGGTTTAACACAAAGAGACACAAACCTGAATGTAGAGTCTGTAGGTTTAGTACAAAGAGGCACAAACCTGAATGTAGAGTCTGTAGGTTTACCACGAAGAGACACACACCTGAATGTAGGGTCTGTTGGTTTAACACAAAGAGGCACAAACCTGAATGTAGAGTCTGGGGTTTAACAGAGAGAGGCACAAACCTGAATGTAGAGTCTGAGGTTTAACACAAAGAAACGCAAACCTGAATGTAGAGTCTGTAGGTTTAACACAAAGAGGCACAAACCTGAATGTAGAGTCTGAGGTTTAACACAAAGAGACGCAAACCTGAATGTAGAGTCTGTAGGTTTAACACAAAGAGGCACAAACCTGAATGTAGAGTCTGTGGTTTAACACAAAGAGGCACAAACCTGAATGTAGAGTCTGTGGGTTTAACACAAAGAGGCAAAAACCTGAATGTAGAGTCTGAGGTTTATCACAAAGAGGCACAACCCTGAATGTAGAGTCTGAGGTTTAACACAAAGAGGCACAAACCTGAATGTAGAGTCTGTGGGTTTAACACAAAGAGGCAAAAACCTGAATGTAGAGTCTGAGGTTTAACACAAAGAGGCACAAACCTGAATGTAGAGTCTCAGGTTTAACACAAAGAGGCACAAACCTGAATGTAGAGTCTGAGGTTTAACACAAAGAGGCACAAACCTGAGTGTAGAGTCTGAGGTTTAACACAAAGAGGCAAAAACCTGAATGTAGAGTCTGAGGTTTAACACAAAGAGGCACAAACCTGAATGTAGAGTCTGAGGTTAGACAGAGAGAGGCACAAACCTGAATGTAGAGTCTGTGTGTTTAACACAAAGAGGCACAAACCTGAATGTAGAGTCTGTGGGTTTAACACAAAGAGGCAAAAACCTGAATGTAGAGTCTGAGGTTTAACACAAAGAGGCACAAACCTGAATGTAGAGTCTGAGGTTTAACACAAAGAGGCACAAACCTGAATGTAGAGTCTGTCGGTTTAACACAAAGAGGCAAAAACCTGAATGTAGAGTCTGTAGGTTTAACACAAAGAGACACAAACCTGAATGTAGAGTCTGAGGTTTAACACAAAGAGACACAAACCTGAATGTAGAGTCTGAGGTTTAACACAAAGAGGCACAAACCTGAATGTAGAGTCTGAAGTTTAACACAAAGAGACACAAACCAGAATGTAGAGTCTGTCGGTTTAACACAAAGAGGCAGAAACCTGAATGTAGAGTCTGAGGTTTAACACAAAGAGTCACAAACCTGAATGTAGAGTCTGTTGGTTTAACACAAAGAGGCACAAACCTGAATGTAGAGTCTGTCGGTTTAACACAAAGAGGCAAAAACCTGAATGTAGAGTCTGAGGTTTAACACAAAGAGGCACAAACCTGAATGTAGAGTCTGTAGGTTTAACACAAAGAGGCACAAACCTGAATGTAGAGTCTGTAGGTTTAGTACAAAGAGGCACAAACCTGAATGTAGAGTCTGAGGTTTAACACAAAGAGACACAAACCAGAATGTAGAGTCTGTAGGTTTAACACAAAGAGACACAAACCAGAATGTAGAGTCTGAGGTTTAACACTAAGAGACACAACCTGAATGTAGAGTCTGAGGTTTAACACAAAGAGACGCAAACCAGAATGTAGAGTCTGTAGGTTTAACACAAAGAGGCACAAACCAGAATGTAGAGTCTGAGGTTTAACATTAAGAGGCACAAACCTGAATGTAGAGTCTGAGGCTTAACACTAAGAGACACAAACCTGAATGTAGAGTCTGTGGGTTTAACACAAAGAGGCACAAACCTGAATGTAGAGTCTGAGGTTTAACACAAAGAGACGCAAACCAGAATGTAGAGTCTGTAGGTTTAACACAAAGAGGCACAAACCAGAATGTAGAGTCTGAGGTTTAACATTAAGAGGCACAAACCTGAATGTAGAGTCTGAGGTTTAACACAAAGAGGCACAAACCAGAATGTAGAGCCTGAGGTTTAACACAAAGAGGCACAAACCTGAATGTAGAGTCTGTAGGTTTAACACAAAGAGACACAAACCTGAATGTAGAGTCTGAGGGTTTAACACAAAGAGGCACAAACCTGAATGTAGAGTCTGTAGGTTTAACACAAAGAGGCACAAACCTGAAACTAGAGTCTGAGGTTTAACACAAAGAGGCGCAAACCTGAATGTAGAGTCTGAGGTTTAACACAAAGAGGCATAAACCTGAATGTAGAGTCTGAGGTTTAACACAAAGAGGCACAACCCTGAATGTAGAGTCTGTAGGTTTAACACAAAGAGACACAAACCAGAATGTAGAGTCTGAGGGTTTAACACAAAGAGGCACAAACCTGAATGTAGAGTCTGTTGGTTTAACACAAAGAGGCACAAACCTGAATGTAGAGTCTGTGGGTTTAACACAAAGAGGCACAAACCTGAATGTAGAGTCTGAGGGTTTAACACAAAGAGGCACAAACCTGAATGTAGAGTCTGTTGGTTTAACACAAAGAGGCACAAACCTGAATGTAGAGTCTGTGGGTTTAACACAAAGAGGCACAAACCTGAATGTAGAGTCTGAGGTTTAACACAAAGAGGCACAAACCAGAATGTAGAGCCTGAGGTTTAACACAAAGAGGCACAAACCTGAATGTAGAGTCTGTAGGTTTAACACAAAGAGACACAAACCTGAATGTAGAGTCTGAGGGTTTAACACAAAGAGGCACAAACCTGAATGTAGAGTCTGAGGTTTAACACAAAGAGGTACAAACCTGAAACTAGAGTCTGAGGTTTAACACAAAGAGGCACAAACCTGAATGTAGAGTCTGTAGGTTTAACACAAAGAGACACAAACCTGAATGTAGAGTCTGAGGGTTTAACACAAAGAGGCACAAACCTGAATGTAGAGTCTGTAGGTTTAACACAAAGAGGCACAAACCTGAAACTAGAGTCTGAGGTTTAACACAAAGAGGCGCAAACCTGAATGTAGAGTCTGAGGTTTAACACAAAGAGGCATAAACCTGAATGTAGAGTCTGTAGGTTTAACACAAAGAGACACAAACCAGAATGTAGAGTCTGAGGGTTTAACACAAAGAGGCACAAACCTGAATGTAGAGTCTGTTGGTTTAACACAAAGAGGCACAAACCTGAATGTAGAGTCTGTAGGTTTAACACAAAGAGGCACAAACCTGAATGTAGAGTCTGAGGGTTTAACACAAAGAGGCCCAAACCTGAATATAGAGTCTGAGGGTTTAACACAAAGAGGCACAAACCTGAATGTAGAGTCTGAGGGTTTAACACAAAGAGGCACAAACCTGAATGTAGAGTCTGTTGGTTTAACACAAAGAGGCACAAACCTGAATGTAGAGTCTGTGGGTTTAACACAAAGAGGCACAAACCTGAAACTAGAGTCTGAGGTTTAACACAAAGAGGCGCAAACCTGAATGTAGAGTCTGTAGGTTTAACACAAAGAGGCACAAACCTGAATATAGAGTCTGAGGGTTTAACACAAAGAGGCACAAACCTGAATGTAGAGTCTGTAGGTTTAACACAAAGAGGCCCAAACCTGAATATAGAGTCTGAGGGTTTAACACAAAGAGGCACAAACCTGAATGTAGAGTCTGTTGGTTTAACACAAAGAGGCACAAACCTGAATGTAGAGTCTGTAGGTTTAACACAAAGAGGCAAAAACCTGAATGTAGAGTCTGTAGGTTTAACACAAAGAGGCAAAAACCTGAATGTAGAGTCTGTAGGTTTAACACAAAGAGGCAAAAACCTGAATGTAGAGTCTGTAGGTTTAACACAAAGAGGCACAAACCTGAATGTAGAGTCTGTAGGTTTAACACAAAGAGACACAAACCAGAATGTAGAGTCTGAGGTTTAACACAAAGAGGCACAAACCTGAATGTAGAGTCTGTAGGTTTAACACAAAGAGACACAAACCAGAATGTAGAGTCTGAGGTTTAACACAAAGAGGCGCAAACCTGAATGTAGAGTCTGTAGGTTTATCACAAAGAGACACAAACCTGAATGTAGAGTCTGCAGGTTTAACACAAAGAGGCAAAAACCTGAATGTAGAGTCTATAGGTTTAACACATAGAGACACAAACCTGAATGTAGAGTGTGTAGGTTTAACACAAAGAGGCACAAACCTGAATGTAGAGTCTGTAGGTTTAACACTGAGAGACACAAACCTGAATGTAGAGTCTGTAGGTTTAACACAAAGAGGTACAAACCTGAATGTAGAGTCTGAGGTTTAACACAAAGAGACACAAACCAGAATGTAGAGTCTGTAGGTTTAACACAAAGAGACACAAACCAGAATGTAGAGTCTGAGGTTTAACACAAAGAGGTACAAACCTGAATGTAGAGTCTGAGGTTTAACACAAAGAGACACAAACCAGAATGTAGAGTCTGAGGTTTAACACAAAGAGGCACAAACCTGAATGTAGAGTCTGAGGCTTAACACTAAGAGACACAAACCTGAATGTAGAGTCTGAGGCTTAACACTAAGAGACACAAACCTGAATGTAGAGTCTGTGGGTTTAACACAAAGAGGCACAAACCTGAATGTAGAGTCTGAGGTTTAACACAAAGAGGCACAAACCTGAATGTAGAGCCTGAGGTTTAACACAAAGAGGCACAAACCTGAAACTAGAGTCTGAGGTTTAACACAAAGAGGCACAAACCTGAATATAGAGTCTGAGGGTTTAACACAAAGAGGCACAAACCTGAATGTAGAGTCTGTTGGTTTAACACAAAGAGGCACAAACCTGAATATAGAGTCTGAGGGTTTAACACAAAGAGGCGCAAACCTGAATGTAGAGTCTGTAGGTTTAACACAAAGAGGCACAAACCTGAATATAGAGTCTGAGGGTTTAACACAAAGAGGCACAAACCTGAATGTAGAGTCTGTTGGTTTAACACAAAGAGGCACAAACCTGAATGTAGAGTCTGTCGGTTTAACACAAAGAGGCAAAAACCTGAATGTAGAGTCTGAAGGTTTAACACAAAGAGGCACAAACCTGAATATAGAGTCTGAGGTTTAACACAAAGAGACACAAACCTGAATGTAGAGTCTGAAGGTTTAACACAAAGAGGCACAAACCTGAATGTAGAGTCTGTAGGTTTAACACAAAGAGGCACAAACCTGAATATAGAGTCTGAGGGTTTAACACAAAGAGGCACAAACCTGAATATAGAGTCTGAGGGTTTAACACAAAGAGGCACAAACCTGAATATAGAGTCTGAGGGTTTAACACAAAGAGGCACAAACCTGAATGTAGAGTCTGTGGGTTTAACACAAAGAGGCACAAACCTGAATATAGAGTCTGAGGGTTTAACACAAAGAGGCACAAACCTGAATGTAGAGTCTGTGGGTTTAACACAAAGAGACACAAACCTGAATGTAGAGTCTGAAGGTTTAACACAAAGAGGCACAAACCTGAATGTAGAGTCTGTAGGTTTAACACAAAGAGGCACAAACCTGAATATAGAGTCTGAGGGTTTAACACAAAGAGGCACAAACCTGAATGTAGAGTCTGTGGGTTTAACACAAAGAGGCACAAACCTGAATGTAGAGTCTGTGGGTTTAACACAAAGAGGCACAAACCTGAATGTGGAGTCTCAGGTTTAACACAAAGAGACACAAACCTGAATGTAGAGTCTGTGGGTTTAACACAAAGAGGCACAAACCTGAATGTAGAGTCTGAGGTTTAACACAAAGAGGCACAAACCTGAATGTAGAGCCTGAGGTTTAACACAAAGAGGCACAAACCTGAAACTAGAGTCTGAGGTTTAACACAAAGAGGCACAAACCTGAATGTAGAGTCTGTAGGTTTAACACAAAGAGGCACAAACCTGAATATAGAGTCTGAGGGTTTAACACAAAGAGGCACAAACCTGAATGTAGAGTCTGAGGTTTAACACAAAGAGGCAGAAACCTGAATGTAGAGTCTGAGGTTTAACACAAAGAGGCACAAACCTGAATGTAGAGTCTGGGGTTTAACACAAAGAGGCAGAAACCTGAATGTAGAGTCTGAGGTTTAACACAAAGAGGCACAAACCTGAATGAAGAGTCTGTAGGTTTAACACAAAGAGGCACAAACCTGAATGTAGAGTCTGAGGTTTAACACAAAGAGGCAAAAACCTGAATGAAGAGTCTGTAGGTTTAACACAAAGAGGCACAAACCTGAATGTAGAGTCTGAGGTTTAACACAAAGAGGCAGAAACCTGAATGTAGAGTCTGAGGTTTAACACAAAGAGGCAAAAACCTGAATGAAGAGTCTGTAGGTTTAACACAAAGAGGCACAAACCTGAATGTAGAGTCTGTTGGTTTAACACAAAGAGGCACAAACCTGAATATAGAGTCTGAGGGTTTAACACAAAGAGGCGCAAACCTGAATGTAGAGTCTGTAGGTTTAACACAAAGAGGCACAAACCTGAATATAGAGTCTGAGGGTTTAACACAAAGAGGCACAAACCTGAATGTAGAGTCTGTTGGTTTAACACAAAGAGGCACAAACCTGAATATAGAGTCTGAAGGTTTAACACAAAGAGGCACAAACCTGAATGTAGAGTCTGTCGGTTTAACACAAAGAGGCAAAAACCTGAATGTAGAGTCTGAAGGTTTAACACAAAGAGGCACAAACCTGAATATAGAGTCTGAGGTTTAACACAAAGAGACACAAACCTGAATGTAGAGTCTGAAGGTTTAACACAAAGAGGCACAACCCTGAATGTAGAGTCTGTGGGTTTAACACAAAGAGGCACAAACCTGAATATAGAGTCTGAGGGTTTAACACAAAGAGGCACAAACCTGAATATAGAGTCTGAGGGTTTAACACAAAGAGGCACAAACCTGAATATAGAGTCTGAGGGTTTAACACAAAGAGGCACAAACCTGAATGTAGAGTCTGTGGGTTTAACACAAAGAGGCACAAACCTGAATATAGAGTCTGAGGGTTTAACACAAAGAGGCACAAACCTGAATGTAGAGTCTGTGGGTTTAACACAAAGAGACACAAACCTGAATTTAGAGTCTGAAGGTTTAACACAAAGAGGCACAAACCTGAATGTAGAGTCTGTAGGTTTAACACAAAGAGGCACAAACCTGAATATAGAGTCTGAGGGTTTAACACAAAGAGGCACAAACCTGAATGTAGAGTCTGTGGGTTTAACACAAAGAGGCACAAACCTGAATGTAGAGTCTGTGGGTTTAACACAAAGAGGCACAAACCTGAATGTGGAGTCTCAGGTTTAACACAAAGAGACACAAACCTGAATGTAGAGTCTGTGGGTTTAACACAAAGAGGCACAAACCTGAATGTAGAGTCTGAGGTTTAACACAAAGAGGCACAAACCTGAATGTAGAGCCTGAGGTTTAACACAAAGAGGCACAAACCTGAAACTAGAGTCTGAGGTTTAACACAAAGAGGCACAAACCTGAATGTAGAGTCTGTAGGTTTAACACAAAGAGGCACAAACCTGAATATAGAGTCTGAGGGTTTAACACAAAGAGGCACAAACCTGAATGTAGAGTCTGTTGGTTTAACACAAAGAGGCACAAACCTGAATGTAGAGTCTGTCGGTTTAACACAAAGAGGCAAAAACCTGAATGTAGAGTCTGAAGGTTTAACACAAAGAGGCACAAACCTGAATATAGAGTCTGAGGTTTAACACAAAGAGACACAAACCTGAATGTAGAGTCTGAAGGTTTAACACAAAGAGGCACAAACCTGAATGTAGAGTCTGTAGGTTTAACACAAAGAGGCACAAACCTGAATATAGAGTCTGAGGGTTTAACACAAAGAGGCAGAAACCTGAATGTAGAGTCTGAGGTTTAACACAAAGAGGCAGAAACCTGAATGTAGAGTCTGAGGTTTAACACAAAGAGGCACAAACCTGAATGTAGAGTCTGAGGTTTAACACAAAGAGGCAGAAACCTGAATGTAGAGTCTGAGGTTTAACACAAAGAGGCAGAAACCTGAATGTAGAGTCTGAGGTTTAACACAAAGAGGCACAAACCTGAATGTAGAGTCTGAGGTTTAACACAAAGAGGCACAAACCTGAATGTAGAGTCTGAGGTTTAACACAAAGAGGCAGAAACCTGAATGTAGAGTCTGAGGTTTAACACAAAGAGGCAGAAACCTGAATGTAGAGTCTGAGGTTTAACACAAAGAGGCACAAACCTGAATGTAGAGTCTGAGGTTTAACACAAAGAGGCACAAACCTGAATGTAGAGTCTGAGGTTTAACACAAAGAGGCACAAACCTGAATGTAGAGTCTGAGGTTTAACACAAAGAGGCAGAAACCTGAATGTAGAGTCTGAGGTTTAACACAAAGAGGCAGAAACCTGAATGTAGAGTCTGAGGTTTAACACAAAGAGGCACAAACCTGAATGTAGAGTCTGAGGTTTAACACAAAGAGGCAGAAACCTGAATGTAGAGTCTGAGGTTTAACACAAAGAGGCAAAAACCTGAATGAAGAGTCTGTAGGTTTAACACAAAGAGACACAAACCTGAATGTAGAGTCTGAGGTTTAACACAAAGAGGCACAGACCTGAATGTAGAGTCTGAGGTTTAACACAAAGAGGCAGAAACCTGAATGTAGAGTCTGAGGTTTAACACAAAGAGGCAAAAACCTGAATGTAGAGTCTGTAGGTTTAACACAAAGAGACGCAAACCTGAATGTAGAGTCTGAGGTTTAACACAAAGAGGCAGAAACCTGAATGTAGAGTCTGAGGTTTGACACAAAGAGGCAGAAACCTGAATGTAGAGTCTGAGGTTTAACACAAAGAGACACAAACCTGAATGTAGAGTCTGAGGTTTAACACTAAGAGACACAACCTGAATGTAGAGTCTGAGGTTTAACACAAAGAGACGCAAACCTGAATGTAGAGTCTGAGGTTTAACACAAAGAGACACAAACCTGAATGTAGAGTCTGAGGTTTAACACAAAGAGACACAAACCTGAATGTAGAGTCTGAGGTTTAACACTAAGAGACACAACCTGAATGTAGAGTCTGAGGTTTAACACAAAGAGACACAAACCTGAATGTAGAGTCTGAGGTTTAACACAAAGAGGCACAAACCTCAATAAAGAGCACATAAACTCATATATCATGATTGATTATTTAAACCTCTTCAAAGTACATTACATCATGATGTCATAACAAAAAAACAGCTCCTTTCCAATCACATGTTGACGGTATCCCTGTCTTTGACTCTGTACCGTGACCCACTGCCTCTGGCTAGGTTTGGGCTACACACATGCTATATAATGGAACATTTACATTTAACACACGGAGCCACACACCTAAATATAAAACATTTATGGATAACATCCAAAGTCACATACCTGAGAGTAGAGCATTTTATCATCCCCGGCCTCATGATTTCCTGAAGTTTTGGTCCGAAGTGTAAATTCGACATGTCGAGGGTCTTGTCTCCTTGGCAATGCTTTAAACAGAATGAAAGCACTTTGAAATCGATCATCCTGTAACTGGAGTTTTTTATATTAATGTTCTGAATACTGTTCATGGCCCTGGAAGTAATCTCTTCATCTTGAGTCTCATGCAAGCAGTGGAAAACATCCAGTTGCAGTCTTTTCTCTTTGGGCTCCCGAAGCCACGCCACCAGAGCAGCTCTGGCGCTGTGAGATGTTTTACACCCTAGGACTTTCTCCACATGACACAGTTGGTCTTTGTTGATCAGGCCAAATAAGAAACGCACTGTTAGCATTAATTGGCCTCTTGTATCCTCACTATATTCTTTCAATAACTGCTTTAAATCTCTCTGAGGTTTTAGTGAACCCACATTGATGTCAAGGATGTAGTACAGGGCTGCAAAGAACTCCTGAAAGCTGAGGTGGATGAAGCTGTAGGTTGTGTAGACGTCAATGTCTTGGGGGAAGATGTCCTGATTGAGAAACAATGATTGGGTATCTGACGCTTTGAGGTTGTACTGTCTAAGGTCCTTCTCATCGAAGAGGATTTTCTGCTCAAAGATGCCGTTGAGTGCCAGGGAGCAGAGCTTCTTCAGGCTCCTTTGCATGGTCTGCACGGAAGCACCACTGTGGTCCCTCAACAAAGTGGACAAGAAGAACAAGTAGACCGATGTTGTGGTCTTTGATTCATTTGTAATGTCCTGGCATCTGTCCATCTGCTGCTTCATGACCGTGCACACGATCCAGCAGACGATGGGGAGGAAGCACATGGTGTACAGGGTGTCATTGTCTTTCACCACAGCAAGGGCTCGGGATGCCTGTTCATCATTGAGAAAGAAACTACTGAAGTACGACTCCCTGTCCTCTTCTGTAAATCCCATTATCTCAGCACAAAGATCAGCTTTTATGCCCTCCCTGAGCCGTTCCAGAGCCGCCGGGCGTGTGGTGACTATGATGGAGCATGGAGGCAGGATATTTCTTCTCAACAGGTTACTCAGGGTGACTTCCACAGGATTCCTCTGACATAGATCACTGCAGTGCTGGTCCTTCAAGTCGAGAGAGAACTTCAGCTCATCAAAGCCGTCAAGGATGAGCAGTATCTTGCTGGGATCATCCATCAGTGCGCCCATTGGTATTGTCCTGTCGGTGCAGCCGGCTGCAACCACATCAAAGACACTTGTGTCGCTTGTGACTTGGTTGATTTCTCTGCAGCTGAGGTAGAACACGTAATCAAACAGTCCCTGGTAGAGCTCTCCTCGAGCCCAGTCCACCATGAGTTTCCGGGCTGTCATGGTCTTCCCGATGCCCGCTGGCCCCAGCAGGACTACGGTCCTGGGTCTGTGACCATCCTCCGCAGCAGTGAAGAGAGCATCTAAACCAATATGGTTTGAATGGGCCAGGACGTCCATCACCTCAGCGTGCTTCTTTCCATAGGACATGATCTCGTGCTGACGCTCCTGCTCATGGCGATACTTCTGGACAATCAGCAGCTTCGTGTACCTTTTCTGCAGTGGGACCGCCTCGCCCACGCGGGCATTCCTGTCTTTTATCGTTCTGTACTTCTGTACAATATACTCCATGTATCTCCTCCTGAAATCTGAGAATCAAAACATGGTAAATATCTCATGGACACAAATTCAAAATCATCACCAAAGCAACTTGCAGAAGGATATTTCAATTGCTTCGTGTTTAGAAATTTCTACAGTGCAAACTTCTGTCCTAAAGGAAGTCTTGGCGCTAGGAAAGATAGAACTGACAGAGAAAAAGAAGCAGAATAACCCCAGGTCAGAGTTTAACGTCAATGAGCATTTCAGGTGTGTCCAGAAAGAGACGGAGCAGCATTTTCACTGATCTCTCGGCGAGTTAGGAAGCACTCTGGGCCTTCCTGCAGAGGGAACCACTAGAGCCCAAGGGACAAGGGTAGCTGCCGGGATCACGGAGTCTGGGATCTGAGAGGGGCTTTTAAAGAGGTTTTCTAGAGATGTCAACTTTCAGATTTATTTATTCACGATTGATTACTTAAACTCATCACACGATACAGCATTGCTATTAAAATACAAAGCGCCAACACACAGCTGGTTATACTTTAAAGCTTTAACAAGGCTGGCCGCTCACTCATTCGGCCTCCTTTCTACTAAGGACATTAATTCTAGGAAACTGGTGTTTAAAGCCGAGTCCTGAGGATTTAAACATCTAATGACGGCCGGGGACGAGTTGTTACAGGTCTTAAACTGAAGAGATTGTTAAGGTATTTCTTTATTTCAATCAATAGGAGATATGTAGCTCACATGTAATAATGTTTCTTCCCAGTCTGGAAATGTGTCTGTCTCCCCCTCGGACCCTGATCAAGAGACAGCAGCGGCCGAGGCAAGGGGACATGAATTTATGTTTTTTGTAAAATTGGACAGAAAGTGGAAAGAAGTGCAAGTATCCAGGACCCTGCAGGTGAGGGCTGGTCGTGACAGAGCCTACAGATCCCTGCAGATCCCAGCAGATCCCTGCAGATCCCGGCAGATCCCTGCAGATCCCGGCAGATCCCGGCAGATCCCTGCAGATCCCGGCAGATCCTTGCAGATCCCTGCAGATCCTTGCAGATCCCGGCAGATCCCTGCAGATCCTTGCAGATCCCGGCAGATCCCGGCAGATCCCTGCAGATCCCGGTAGCGCCACAGATCCTACTTTTGTTCAGGAGGTTTTTAAAAACCTGTCAAGTGACTGCTGCTTCAAAGTCCCTCTGCTTGAGGATTGCTCAGGGCTCCATCCAAGCAGCATCGTGTGGGGAGGGAAGCGTCGAGCCACCGCTGCTTATTCCAACCCATAGTAGTTTATTTAGAGGTTGTTCTTGTGTGGATCTAAGCTTAAAACAACATTTTAAGAAAGCTCCTCGCCTTGCTCTGACTTCCTTGGGGTTCAGTTCAAAATCACTTTATTCAGTTAATTTAAAACCATGAAAGTATACTGCATAAAATCTAAAGAAACCATTAAAAACATGTACATATTTCTTTAAGAACATAATCTTGGCACCAAAATCATCAGAATAAAAATAATTTGCCATCGTTGCAAATGGTCGTGTGTCTACATATTTCTTTTTAGAACATGATCTTATGCACCAGAAACCTCAGAATAAAATCCTTAGCCATCATTACTATATAAGAGGCGAGTAGAAACCGCTTCACAAGCACCTTTTGTTCCTTTCCCTATCCACTGCAGCCACAAAGCTCGCAATAATAAAACAATCCCATGGATTACTAGCATCCGTAAAGTCATTAATGCACGCCTAACCTGCATAAAGCCTTTGTTTTTCAATATGGGTATTAAAAAAAGTTTGTGAATGTGATGATAATAGTCGCAAAACAATATAAATAATAATAATAATAATAATAATACAGCATTTTATATAGCGCGAACAGCTACCTCACGAGGAGGTGTCCCGGCGCTGAAAGAACACCATCAACCTAGAGGACCGAAGTGGAGATGTCTAGTGCGGTTGGGTAAAGAGCCAGGTTTTTAGTAGTCGCTTGAAGCAGATTTCAGAAGGGGCGTGCTGAATTTCTGGGGGCAATGTATTCCACAATGTCGCAACATTTGCCGAAAAAGTTCGACCCCCCAGTCTCGCCCTTTTCACTCTGGGGGCCGCAAGCAGAACGCAGCAGTTGGAACGTAGCGCACGGGCCTGAAGGTATCTCGGTAGCCGAGCTTTCAGATATTTTGGGCAGGTGCCAAACAAAGATCTGAAGGCCAGCGTGAGTGCCTTGAATTTGATTCTGCTGGCAACTGGCAGCCAATGAAGTGAGCGAAGATGCGGAGAGACTGAATGCTTAAAGGGAATTCTCATTAGCAGTCTCACAGCCGCATTTTGGACCAACTGGAGTTTTTGTATTAAGTATTTAGGTAAGCCCAAATAGAGGCCATTGGCGTAGTCCAGCCTAGATGTCACTGTGGCATGGACTACTGTTTTTCCGCAGCTCTCTGGTAGCAGTCTCAGAAACTTGCAAAGGTTCCTCAATTTGCTCAAGCAGCAGCCGACTACTTGTTGGATGTGCGTGGAAAAAGACATACTGTCATCCCACCGCACACCCAGGTTTTTAGCCGTCAGACTGGGCGAGGGGGCTTGTCCCATTTCCGCTGGCCACCATAGCTCTGGGGGTGGGGGAGGGCCCTTCCCAAACAAGATCACTTCTGTTTTATTGGCGTTGAGCTTTAATTTATTCGTATTCATCCAACATGCCACATCTCGGAGACATCCCTTAAAGCTCAAGAAGGACTCCTCCGATGTCTCTGAATACGGAAATACCAATTGGGTGTCGTCGGCATAGGAGATTGCCTTAACACCCCAATTGGCAATCAGCGTAAAGAGTGGGGCGAGGTAGATGTTGAACAAGAGGGGGCTGAAGGCCGACCCTTGTGGGACGCCACAGCTAAGAACTTTGGGTGTTGAGGAAGCAGAACCCAGCGCCACCTTCTGTGTTCTTTGGGATAGATACGAATGTATCCAATCCAGTGCCTGGTCACGGATGCCTATCTCAGCTAGTCTCATCAAGAGTCTAGCATGATCAACCGTGTTGAAGGCGGCCGACAGATCCAGGAGTACCAGCATCGCTGAACTTCCTGAATCCATCGACCACCTTATTGACTCTGCCACTTCAATTAATGCTGTCTCTGTGCTGAAGCCAGGTCGAAAGCCTGATTGCTTAGACAGAGCTCTTGAGGCGGAAAGCCGAGAGCTAGGAAATACCCTTCAAAAAAGTTGATTTTAAGAACTGTATAGCGTGTTTTTACCTTGTGTTATTTTAAAAACGTGCACTTTGCTCACCTGGTTGTTTGACTCGCCGCTCAGCCGAGTGAGGCGCTGAAGCAGGCAGCAGACAACCTCCGCGACCTCCCGGGCTCCGCCCACCGATTTAGGCCACGCCCCCTTTTGTATATCTAGGCGCGCCCTGGGGTCCAGTGCTGCTTAGACAGAGCTCTTGAGGCGGAAAGCCGAGAGCTAGGAAATACCCTTCAAAAAAGTTGATTTTAAGAACTGTATAGCGTGTTTTTACCTTGTGTTATTTTAAAAACTTGCACTTTGCTCACCTGGTTGTTTGACTCGCCGCTCAGCCGAGTGAGGCGCTGAAGCAGGCAGCAGGCAACCTCCGCGACCTCCCGGGCTCCGCCCACCGATTTAGGCCACGCCCCCTTTTGTATATCTAGGCGCGCCCTGGGGTCCAGCGCTGCTTAGACAGAGCTCTTGAGGCGGAAAGCCGAGAGCTAGGAAATACCCTTCAAAAAAGTTGATTTTAAGAACTGTATAGCGTGTTTTTACCTTGTGTTATTTTAAAAACTTGCACTTTGCTCACCTGGTTGTTTGACTCGCCGCTCAGCCGAGTGAGGCGCTGAAGCAGGCAGCAGGCAACCTCCGTGACCTCCCGGGCTCTGCCCACCGATTTAGGCCACGCCCTTCTTTCTGATATTTAGGAATGTGCTGTTTCCGGAGGCGCAGCGGACGGGCGCAGCGGGACCTTGGCTCCCCTACTCCCCAGGGCAGGACATATAACTCGGCAGCCATACACAGCATAGGAAGAACTGTCGCTGTCCAGTGCACGCATATATATGCCCCTACAGAGCTTCCCCTCCGCTGTCCAGACTGCAAACATTCCTTTCGGAACACTCCGTTGGCCTCAGCTCAGGAATACTGTATGTATGCACTAAACTGCCGATCACTGCCTAAGCACTGCACACAAATTGCCATGCTGCTTGAGGAGCTCAAGCCAGACGTGCTCTTTTTTAACAGAAACGTGGCTCACGGCTCAATCGGAACCTGATATAGTCGTAGCCTTATCAGCTGGCTACCACATCCTCAGACTCGACAGACCGAAAGGGAGAGGGGGTGGTCTGGCCATTATTACTAAGGACCAGTACCACTGCCGTACTACAGCAGATACTATCCCTGGCTGTGAAAGTCTGGAATTCTGTATAGAGTTCAACGCAAATAACTCCTTCTCAGGCACTTTGATTTATCGTCCCCCCGAGCCTGCCAAACTATTTCCTAGAGCTCTCCCAGAGATCATAGCAAAAAGAATTCTATCGACGGCCAATCACACGGTGTTGGGAGACCTCAACCTGCATTTTAACTCGCCGTCAGACCACACCGCCAAGGAGTTAATGGATGACCTTGGAGCCCTTCAACTGGTCCAGTTGGTCACAGCCCCGACCCACGAAAAAGGCAACCTCCTGGACCCTATCTTTAGTAACTGCTCGGATCTAATTACGGATCAACCCATCCCCCTTCCATGGTCAGACCATTTTCTGGTCCCGTTTACCTGGGTCACCCATAAAGTCCCCCAATTACCCCCTCAAACTACAATGAGGAGAAACTGGTCAAAACTCCCCGTGGATCCCTGGAGACGTGAGCTAGACTCCACCCGCCCGCCACCTTGCCCAGATCCCAACGTGGCATACGGAAACTATGTAAGCTGGATCACAAAATCCTTGGACTCACTCCTGCCTCTTCGCAGATCGTCCTCAAAGCGAGTGCAGAAATCAGCTCCCTGGTTCTCCGACTCGTTAAGAGAGTTAAAACGCCTTTGCAGGCAACGAGAGAGAGCTTGGCGCTTAGATTTCCTTCCGGAAAAAAAGGCATCCTATAGAGAGGCGATCAGAGTTTATAAAGAAGGGGTCAGGGCAGCCCAGGCACTCTACTACTCCGACAAAATCTTGGAAGCCAAATCAAAGCCCAAGGAAATGTTTAATATAATAAAACAATGTTCCAGTGCCGTCACTGTTCCCCCTCTGATCAAGACCAAAGAGCAATGTAATGAACTGGCGGAATTTTTCCACAATAAGGTGCTAAACTTATACTCCACCTTTCCAGCCATGGCCCCAAATCATGAGGCGTCTGATTCAGTCTACCCGGAAAACTTCCCCCTCCCAGGCCAGTCTACTTCTGAGCCTACTCTTGACCATTTCCCCCTCCTGGACCTTGACACTTTAGACAAAGTGGCACGCCAAGTCAAGTCGGGCTCCCCTCGCGACCCAGCCCCTCCAGAAATCTTGATGCAGGCAGGTGAAGCCACCCTCCCTGTAATCCTGGAATTGCTAAACCTGTCCTTATCCACATGTACAGTCCCCATTGCTTGGAAGCAAGCCAAGGTAAGGGCGCTCTTAAAAAAACCTAGCCTAGACCCTGATGACCACTCCAACTACCGCCCCATCTCACTCCTCCCGTGGGCTGGCAAGGTGCTGGAGAAACACATAAATGCCCTGTTGGTCCAGTTCCTGGAGAATCACTCCCTACTACACACGTCCCAAACAGGCTTCAGACCAAAACATGGGACTGAAACCGCCTTGTTAGCTGTTACCGAAGAATCTCGAAGGATACTGGATCAGGGAGGATCAGTGGCAGTGATCCTCCTTGATCTAAGTGCTGCCTTCGACACGGTCAGCCATGCCACTCTGCTGAACCGTCTCCAGAACATCGGAATCTCGGGAAATGCACTGAGGTGGTTCAGTTCCTTCCTAGCTGATAGATCTTTTCAGATCTTTGATGGCGACACAACATCTACCATCAGGCCTCTCAGCTGTGGAGTACCGCAGGGCTCGTCTCTGAGCCCTGTATTATTCAATGTATACATGAAACCTCTGGCTGGGGTAGTCAAACCGTACGGCATTAAAATCGTGTTGTACGCCGACGATACCCAGCTAGTGGTTTCACTGGCCCAAGAGAACAACAGGCAATCCTTGGCCGGCCTGTTGAATTGTTTGGAGAACGTGAGGGAGTGGATGACCAACTCCTCCCTCAAACTGAACGGAGGAAAAACAGAGCTCATGCTCCTAGGTCCAGCTTCACCAGTACCCTTTACCTCCTTGTGGCCCGATGGTCTAGGTGTACCCCCTACTCCCAAGGACAGTGTTAAGAGCCTGGGAGTATGGCTAGACAACAAGCTCTCTTTCTCCACTCAGGCCACCAAGCTGTCTGCCACCTGTTTTGGCCTACTTAGAACGCTGAGGAAGGTCCTTCCACTTTTGCCCCTAGACGCCAAGAAGGTGGCGGTACAAGGCCTCATCCAGTCCCGCTTGGACTCAAACAATGCTCTCTACCT
Source organism: Lissotriton helveticus (assembly GCF_964261635.1). Lineage (NCBI taxonomy): Eukaryota > Metazoa > Chordata > Amphibia > Caudata > Salamandridae > Lissotriton > Lissotriton helveticus. The sequence continues at coordinate 2,096,401,103 of NC_136067.1, forward strand.
AGGGGCACCTGAGATGACCCTCCGGAAGCTGCAGGTTGTACAAAACTGCGCAGCACGGACCATACTCCAGATTCCACGATCCCAGTCTGCCAGACAGGGACTGAAAAGCCTACACTGGTTGCCTGTGAGGCAAAGAGTGGCATTTAAGGCACTGTGCATTACGCATCGGGCCTTTTGGAAGACCGGAGCAGCAATTAACAACAGCCTTGTCACCCCCTACCACCCTAATAGGAACCTCCGGTCTACGGGTGCCTTTCTGGCAGTTGTTCCCAGAGTGAAGAGAGCTAGGTCCAGGGGTAGGCTGTTCTCGCTGAACGCCGCCAAGCTTTGGAATGCCCTCCCCCTCGCTCTTCGATCCACACCTGACCTGCTCTCATTTCGTAAGAAATTGAAAACAGTACTATTCACCAAGCCCCTCTAGTTCCTACTTCCCTGCTCCGTTTCGTCTCTGTTTAAGTTCAGCGCTTGGACGCCCCTGGGCAGCAACCGCGCTCAACAAATCGATAAATAAATAAATAAAATAATTGCGTCTCGTGAAGTATCTTGTTGTCCTCGATGAATTTGTTCAGCTGGCGCTGTATTATTTTCTCGAGCATTTTTCCCGGAGCTGCAAGCAGGGAGATCGGGCGTAGATTGCTGAGGTCTTTAGGATCCCCGTTGTTTTTTTTTTTAGCGGGAGGAGGGTTGCATGTTTCCAGATGGTTGGGAATACCCCAAAACTGATGGACGTATTCCAGATCTGTTGCAATATGGGGGCCACAAAGTCCGCTATAGTGCTCCAGAGTTTAGGCGGACAAGGATCGTCCGGTGAGCTGGATTTGCAGCGATTTAGTTCTTGTCTGACGTCCGTCAGGGGTATCGCTTGGAATTTAGCTGGGGTTTCAGGTGCCCCTCTTTGATGACTAAATCCGTTTTCACTGTTTTTTCCTCAGGTCCAAAGGACTCATAGACGTGTTTAATTTTTTGGTCAAAGAACTCTGAGATATTTTCGCATAGAGTGTTTGATGGGAGGACCTCCCTCTCAATAAAGTGCCAGGTGTTCTGGGCGGAGAAGTTATCACAAGAGCATGGGCCCAAGTCTTTCATCTTACACCACCCTGTGGTTCTGCCAAAACAAAGTGCAAAAGGTTCAATCTGAAACTTGTTTAAAGGAAGCGGTGGTAAGGCTTTGTTATCTCATGAAAGCGCGGTCCTATTGCTGGCGATGTCCCCAATCAAACATACGCTCGTACTGTGGGGTTCAGGACCTCTCAAGCCTCTCTCTCTGCTGGCATCATTTCTACAAAATGTATTTTCACCCACAACAGGTCCACTCTCACCGGCCTGTCGGCGAGTCAAATAATGCGGGCCGCCCTAATTTCACTGTCAAAATCTTGGTATAACCTAGCCAGGGGACACTTCTTGTTTTATCTATAGAGAGGCAATCCTGGACAATCTTACGATTCAGCTCCTGTTCCGGGTTCATCCATATCCTGATCCACCACAAAAATGGAGCCATGTCAATAAGATCTGCTACAAAACCAACACCCAGTTCCTGATGAATAATATAACAGGGCGTTGATCGGGGAACCGAAAGTAAATTTCTAAAAAATGTATTCGCCACTATTTGGAGTTCCTCAGCCTCCTTGTATCCCCAAATAGCAGACCCATATTTAGCAATAGCGGTACACTTGGTACGGTCAAGCACGAGAACCTGTTAGACCTCCTGAAACACAGAATGGGCCTATCTGGGGCAGTACTCAGCTGGTTCACTTCATTTCTCCATAATCGGACACAACAATTCAAAGTCAATAACTCCCTGTCTAAGCCCGTCCCAGTAACCTTGGGGGTACTGCAAGGATCCGCACTATCCCCAACATTATTTAATCTCTTCCTGGAACCTTTAACAGAAATTCTACAAACCTCCAACGTGCAATATCACATGTACGCAGATGATACACAGCTATACCTCAAGATACACACCTTAGAGGACATCAAACTACTTAACACAGCTCTGAAGAACACCCAAACTTGGCTGGCAGAAAATCATCTTAAACTGAACGCCCTGAAGACTGAATTCCTACTAATAGCCCCGCCGGCTCAAATCCCGAAAATGCAAGATTGGATCAAACATATCACGGCGTTCAACGTACAGCCTACCATTGTGGACTCTGCGAAGTCACTTGGAATAACGTTAGACAGTAACCTCAACATGCAAAAACAAATCAGCAATGCTACAAAGGGAGCAAACCTCCAGATAAACACATTGAGGAAACTAAAACCCTTTTTACCTCACCATGACTTTAAGCAGGCAGTACAAGCCCTGGTTATACCCAGAGTGGAATACAGGAGTGTCTCTCTTTGTGGTCTACCCAAAACATCAACTGCACCTCTTGGAGCTTCAATTAACGCTGCAGCAAGGCTCATAACTGGATCTAAACGTAGCTCCCACATCTCCCCGGACCTTCAATCCCTGAACTGGCTACCCCTAAATGCGAGAATTAAGCTGAAAATTGTGTGCATGACGCACAGAGCCTTACATCAAAAAACACCCAGTCATCTGGCACAGAAACTGACGATCTCTGGTGGGGCCAGATCCTCAAGAAATTCAGAAAAACTACTACTGAAACCACAAAAATTCCATAAGAAAAAACCTATAACAGATCCTTCTCTGGGATGGCACCCAGAATTTGGAATGCCTTACCCCCTGAAATCAGGCTTAACCCGTCCTTTCCTGCTTTTAAAAAGGAAGTTAAGTCCATCCTCATGGCCAAACACACATGAGTATGGTCTGATGAATCACTGTGGTGACATGTATTCGCGCTCCCAACCACAAGACACTTATTGATGTTAAACTTAACTATACAGTTCTTGTTCTCATTATACTCTTTGTACTTTGGTTTTGGATCTGCTCATACCATTGTTTTTGTATATTCTTTTTACTTTTGTTTGAATCTACTCTTATGGACTGTATAAATACCATTCACTGCTTGTATAGCGCTCTGATATCCGCTAGGATCTTGTTCGCGCTCTATAAAACTTTCAAAATAAAAATAAATAAATAAATGAGGGTGATGTGTGGCTCCAACAAGTTAACAAGTACAGAAAAGAGTGGTTTTGAGCAGCTTCCTGAATTGTAGATGGTCTAAACACTGTCTCAGAGGTAGAGGCAGCTCAATCCAGTAGCGGGGGCCAAGATGAAAGAGAGCCCTTCCTCCTAGTCTTGCTCTTCTTACTCGCGGCACCATCAACATATGTTTGGTACTCGAGTGGAGAGATCTCGAGGGAACATAAGGCATGAATTTCTCAGAAAGATAAGAGGGGCCTGTTTAATATCACTTGAATGGGTTTGGTCCCTAGCCTACGTGCAAAATCATGGACCACTACTGTCGCTCTCAACATGGCATTTTTTTTGTGTGCCCATGTACCCCTCTCATTGAACAGCACCGCTAGATAGGAACAAGCATTAAAAAGGCAATAGTTTTCACCTTTTATTAAGTTAAAACCATTCGCTTTGCTATACAATACCATTAGCAAAGCAAATGGCTTTAATTTAATCAAAGGCGAGACCCATTACATTTTCAATGCTTGTTTTATTTCCCTGCTGCGAACAGATTGACGCCTTTGAGACTTCCACAAAGGACTTTGGACACACACATGGTTCCCTTGGAGGGGCGGGGGAGTATCATCACTTTTTCTTTTTAATTAGATGTATTTTGTGTTTCTGTATAATGAAAGTCATAAAACTCTTTATCTTGCCTGGTCGCACTAGGTACATATATTTGGCCCCCGAGGGGGTCTGCTCACAGACAGGCAAACCCGCGCACACAGTGGGCATGGCCGCCCCCGGGCTGGCTCACAGTCCGGGCCCTTGGCATGGATGGGCATCCGAAGGGGTCAAAAGACCCACGCAGAGGGGGCTCGTTTACAGCATCGAACGCGAATTATGCGGCAAAACTCACATGTATTTAACCTCCAAAAGGTCGTGCGGTCTTTCCCGCGGCGCTAAAACTGTATGGGAGAAACGGGCAAACTTTTATTCACTTGCTTTTATTTAATCAAATAAACTATTTTAGGAGCAGTGTGGGCTAGAAAAAGAAGTCGGGAAACTTTCGCCGTAAACTGAGGGTGGGAAGAACCAGGGACGAGTCATTTGAGCTCAGGGGCGGCCTTAGGCATGTGCAAGCTGTGCACCTGCACAGGGCCGCCAAACCCCAGGGGCTGCCACGCCAATATATATCCTTAATATAATAAAGCTCTGAGGATGGATACATATTTACGTGGCGGCCCCTGTCAGGGATTTGGCGGCCTCTGGCGCTGTTCCACTTCCTTCCTGAGCTCCGAGGGGCTCTGCCCCGCCCGGACCCCCTCTTCTGGGGCCCCCTACCTAAGCTCCCTGCCCAGGGCCGCCCATGAGCATAGAGCCGCCCCTTTATGAGGTGAACATGCATATGCTCCAGGGGGTTGTCGGCGTAATCTCATCCGTGTGCTCACTTTGCCACTGGATTCAAGCAAGCCTGGCTGAAGACGGCTGGAATGCCAGAAACCGGTCCTAGGAAGCTTGCTTCCGGTCCAGGGAAGGCATGGCTTGGCAGTTCGGGCTGGATTGTTCCCATGAGGCACAGGGTCAGACTGATTTGCATATGGCCATGTCTGAACTGGGGTGGCAGAGTGGGCTAAAGAACGGTGATGGATCAAACCCAGATCTTTTGACTGGGTGTGAGTGTTTGATTGGTTCAGATGCTCCGTCCATGACCACCCCCTTTTGTACCGCTTTCTTCGCCATAAGTTGGCAGGGTATGCTCAAACGCGAGTCCCTTGCTCATTTTGCCACTGGATTCACGCAAGCCTGGCTGAAGACGGCTGGAATGCCAGAAACTAGTCCTAGGAAGCTTGTTTCCGGTCCAGGAAAGGCATGGCTTGGCAGTTCGGGCTGGACTGTTCCCATGAGGCACAGGGTCAGACTGATTTGCATATGGCCATGTCTGAACTGGGGTGGCAGAGTGGGCTAAAGAACGGTGATGGATTAAACCCAGATCTGTTGACTGGGTGTGAGTGTTTGATTGGTTCAGATGCTATTCCATCACCACCCCCTTTTGTCCCGCTTTGTTCGCCATAAGTTGGCAGGGTATGCTCAGACGTGAGTCCCTTGCTCACTTTGCCACTGGATTCAAGCAAGCCTGGCTGAAGATGGCTGGAATTCCAGAAACCAGTCCTAGGAAGCTTGTTTCCGGTCAAGGGAAGGCATGGCTTGGCAGTTCAGGCTGGACTGTTCCCATGAGGCACAGGGTCAGACTGATTTGCATATGGCCATGTCTGAACTGCGGATGGCAGAGTGGGCTAAAGAACGGTGATGGTTTAAACCCAGATCTGTTGACTGGGTGTCAGTGTTTGATTGGTTCAGATGCTCCGTCCATCACCACCCCGTTTTGTACCGCTTTGTTTGCCATAAGTTGGCAGGGTATGCTCAGACGTGAGTCCCTTGCTCACTTTGCCACTGGATTCAAGCAAGCCGGGCTGAAGACGGCTGGAATGCCAGAAACCGGTCCTCGGAAGCTTGTTTCCGGTCCAGGGAAGACATGGCTTGGCAGTTCGGGCTGGATTGTTCCCATGAGGCACAGGGTCAGACTGATTTGCATACAGCCATGCCTGAACTGGGGTGGCAGAGTGGGCTAAAGAACGGTGACGGATTAAACCCAGATCTGTTGACTGGGTGTGAGTGTTTGATTGGTTCAGATGCTCCGTCCATCACTACCCCCTTTTGTACCACAAGACGTGTTCAGCGTCTATATTCCAGCTCAACGAATTTAAACAAAAATCCTGAGGTGTTTACACCCAAACGTTGTTTTTAAATTCGACTTAAACCTCAAAGTTTTAAACATTTCTAAATTGTTTCTGTGATTAATGAAACAGGGATGTCCCACACGCATCTGTAAACATTCACACACAGACTGACACACAGGTAGCAAATAAGAAAAACTTGCACGGCATGAATACACAAACATGTATATACACACATGTACAGACACGTGTCACACTAGTGATGCGTGCACACAAAAACATCTTTGAAGACATATAAGAAAACACATAGACAGCACACACACGTAATGCACGAGGCTCGAGCACAAAAGGACAACGCACGCAGTACTATACACCTACCTGATTAATGTGATGTAACAATTGTTGTGTCGGAGGGGGCACTCTGGGGGTCAGAGACACTCAGTAAGTTGGGGGGCACTGAGGCAATAAATACGCCAACACAGATAGCAGGTTACTGGGTCTGCACTCCGTCGCCCGACTGGCGTACGTACCCTTATTTATTAAACAGGTCACGTGGGTTTACGCTTACACGCCTGTTGCGCCACAGGCATAAAAGACTAGAACACAACATTCCTCCCCAACCAAAAAATAAATAAACACGATCGGTATGACACAAGTCACCATCACGGCAGTTCAAAGTCTTTTCTCATCACCTGGGTTCTAGCTGACTCTGGAACCACAGCATGCACATATAAATTTAAACAGTCTTACTTGAAATAGTCTTTCAATCGGCAGGATGGCACCGGGTTTCTCCGCAGCTGATATTGGGACGCTCCTCTGCTCTGGTCCTCACCAGCCCCAGCCGGGGATGGCGGTTCGCTGTTCCTTGCTTCGGGACTCTTGCCACTGGTGCTCTGACAGGCACTTCCGGGTTCATCAGGGCGAGGATTTTCACTAGGCACTGATTCACAACTGTCATCACAGCCAGATGTCTCCATTCGCGCCGGGGAAAGAGCACTTTCAGTGTCCAGTGAAGACGGGGCCTCCTGAGGGGCTGCTGGAGATACGCCACCATTACCCTGGTGGTATTTTTTTAAATGAGATACATTGCGAGTCACGGTCTCTCTGCCTCTGACTGCGATGACCCGTGTTCCTCTCACATTAATCACTGTCCAGGGAACTGGTTAATATGGCAGTCTGAACTTCCCGCCATTGGCTCGATTTTTAAGTAATACCACGTCTCCTCTGGCGATTTGTGGTACTTTAGCTCTCCTTCGCTGACTTACTTGGGCATAGGCCTTCTGGCGACGGGCATCTACTTGACGGTCTCTGGAGGTGTCAGGTCGCCATTGTGGATGATGGGGTATGGAGTCTATGACTACTCGTCCCATTAGATTGTGTCCAGGAGCAACACCAGTGGTGGTGTGGGGTGTCTGGCGATAACTTCTCAAAAATGTGAATATGGCCAACTCCAAGGACTGCCCCTTTTCATGTGCAATTCGGATTACTTTATTGAGTGTCCTCATAAACCTCTCTACTTCGCCGTTGGCCTGGGGCCATCTAGGGGTTATCCTGCGATGTTGAATGCCCATGGCTCTGAGGTAATCGGCTAGTTCCTGTCCTTGAAAAGGTGGCCCGTTGTCAGTCTTTAGCTCCTTCATTAGCCCATGTGCGGCCATGATTTTCTCTAGTTTGGGAATCACCTCCGCGGCGCTAGTTGTGGAAATCATTTCTACTTCCGGGTACTTGGAGTGGTCGTCAATGGCTACCATTGTGTGCCGCCCATCGGGGAGGCTGCCAAAATCAAGGCTGACGCATTCCCAGGGAGAGCTCGGTCGAGGTTCCACCAGGATTGGAGCCGGTCGCGGTGTTTCTCCGGTTGTCTGGCAGGCAGGGCAGGATCTCACTGTAGCTTCCACCATGTCGTCCATCAGTGGGAACCATACCTTGGTTCGTAGGCGAGATTTTGTTTTGACCATCCCTTGATGGCCTACGTGGGCCAATTGTACCACCTGATTCGTCAGTGATGACGGTATGATGAGCCGGTGTCCTCGGAGCAGGCATCCAGTGTCATCTTCGTTAAGTTCCTCTCGTACGTGATATAGGCTGTCCATTATGCGTTGCACCTCGGGGATCAGGGTCTTCCACTCCTCCTTGGCTTTGTGCCAGTTCCCACTCTGAAGGGCTGTCTGGCTCTCTGGATGTAGTTATCCCTTCTGGTGGCTTCAGCGATATTCTCCAGGGATAATGGCAATGGACATGACCTGGCCGTGACACATCTCACATATTCTTCCGTGTCCGCCGCGTCCTCCATCTATTCCCGGGTGGCTGCCCGAGGGTGTCGGGATAAATAGTCGGCCGGATTCTTTGATCCCGGCTGATACTCCACTTTGCAGTTATAGTTTTGAAGTTGTAGCATCCACTTTTCGATGCGTGGTGGGGGCTTTGTGGAAGTTCCTGAGAACAGAGCGACCAACGGTTTATGGTCAGTCACGACAACAAACGGTTTGCCGTATACGTGCAGATTAAAATGTCGGCATCCCCAATGTATAGCTATCGCTTCCTTCTCGATCTGTGAATACCTCTGCTCCGTCTCGGTGAGGGATCTACTGGCAAAGGCCACGGGGGCCCAGTTCTCATCTGCCCTCTGCCTCTGCATAAGCACGGCGCCCAGCCCCACAGGGCCTGCATCTACAGCCACGAGCGTTAGCTTCCTTGGGTCAAAGAAGGCCAATGTGGTAGCTTCAGAGAGTGCTTCCTTGATCTCTCGGAAGGCTTTGGACTGTCCCGGACCCCACTTCCAGGGCATGGCGTCTTTGGTCAACTCTCTCAGTGGCAACGTGAGATTAGCCAGGTCTCGGATGAACCTCCCACAATAATTCACCATTCCGAGGAAACTCCGGACCTCTGTGACGGTTGTGGGGGGGCACCGCTTCTTTGATATCCTTCACCTTTTCCGGATCCGGGTTGACACCATCGATGGAGAAGGTGTATCCGAAAAATTGCAGCTTCCGTTTCAGGAACTCGCACTTCTCCCTGTGCAGTGTGAGACCAGCCTCCCGTAGTCTTCGGAATACTTGGGTTAGTCGGCTGTTGTGCTCCGGGATAGTTTGTGCGTGTATCATGATGTCATCACTGACATTGATCACCCCCGGTATGTCTGCGATGAGCTCTTGGATGACATTTTGGAATACTTCTGCTGCACTGGACACTCCAAAACTGAGACGGGTGTATCGACGGAGCCCCATGTGCGTAGAGAAGGTCGTGATGTTGCGAGATTCTTCGTCAAGCACTAACTGGTGATAGCCTGATCGCAAGTCTAATTTGGAGAACCAGCTAGCCCCTGCCATTTCGCCTATGAGATTATCAATGGTGGGTGTTATATGGCGCTCCCGCTTGATGGCCACGTTGGGGAGGCGCATGTCCACGCAGATCCGCACGGCACCCGGTTGTTTGGGCTTCCGGGTGACAACTATGGGTGAAACCCAGGGAGTGGGACCAGTCACTTTCTCTATTATTCCGGCTGTCTCAAGTTTCTTAAGTTCTTCCTCGACTAGGGGCTTAGGTGAAATGCAATTCTGCGGTGTCGTAGGGCCACAGGTTGGACAGTCTGGTCGATATGGAGGTGTATCTCCTTCCCTTTGAATCTCCCAATGCCCTGAAATACGTCGGAGAATTGCGCTAGAAGTTGTTGGAATGACTCTTGGTGCACCCCAAAAGCAAACGTGACTACACCTAGGTCCTCAGCCGCTCGGCATCCAAATAGCATTCCTTGTCCATCCTCGGATACGAAGACGTTAGTGGTGATGGACTTGCCTCAATGCGAGAAGGATGTCCTGAACTTTCCACGGATTTTCAGGGGCGTGTCTTGCCCATACGCAAATACGGTAATGGTGGACGGGGTCAGCACTGGTGGCGGATCTAGTGTTTGATGTAGGGCGGAGGCCATGAGATTTATGGTTGCCCCGGTATCTACCACGGCCATGACTTCTTGCGCATCTACTTGGATACCACATTGAGGTAGCCGCCTGGCTCTTGGAGTTGTATTGCCTATCATGTGCACTTTGTGCACCATCCTTTCTTCTTCTTCGTCATCGTCCATATCACTTTGACCAGGGTCCCCTTCCGATATAGCGTTCACCACCTGTCTTGGTCTACGAAACTTCTTAGAACGACATACTTTCTCGAAGTGGTTGAACCGACCACACCCTGAGCACCTTTTTCCTTTGGCAGGGCATTCCACCGCCGTATGGGGCAAGCCTCCACAGTAGCCGCATGACTTGGGCGTTCCAACTGAGGCCGCTCCCGTTTCCTTCTTAGTCCATTTCGTTGGGGACTTAACATCACCTTGTTGACCGGTTCAGCTTTGACTAGCACTTGGAGGGCAGCCTCCATGTGGGCTGCTCGAGCTTTCGACAGCTCCTTCGTACGTCCTAGGGTCAGGATGTCTGTCAGCGATTTGCCAGACTCTTCTAGGATGTGTTCTCTGAGCTTCGCTGATGCACAACCCTGAATGATTTGACCGCGTATTTCCACTGTGGGGTCGGCAAATCCGCAGGTCAAAGATAGGTTCTTCAAACGGGCATGGTATGTGCATAGGGACTCCTCCGGTAGTTGCCTGGCTTGCCGGAATATGAATTTCTCGTAGTCCTGATTAGCCATGGGCTTGAAGTGAGCATTCAGTGTGTTTATGAGTGTGTGGAGATTCGGTGTGACTTTCCACTAGGGTCTTGGCTATGTTGTGGACGTCCTTCCCTCCTAGATGAAGCACCATGGCTCGTTTCTGTTCCTTGTGTACCTTCGTGGCTTCAAAGAAGATCAGCAGTCTATCCACCCAGTCCTTCCATTTTGGGGCGAGCGATGACAGCGATCCCTCCACCAGAAATGGTTCGATGGGGGTATCGTGGCCATGTCGACGTTCAGGGGCGTGGCGTGTGGCAGCTGGAGGTATGTGAAGAGCACTGTCCCCTCAAGGCTACCCACTGAAGAGCCTCTCTTGATGGTGTGTGGAGACAATTGGTGCTGCCAATGCTTGTTGGTTATCAGTGTCCTCCAGTTGGTGTTGCCAATGCTTGTTGGCTGTCCGTATCTCTGCAGCGTGGCAATGTGTGGTGCCCTGCAGTAACCCTTTGGATCTCTGCGCTGAGGTAGGGGGGCTTATTGAGCCTTTTCTCGGTGCTGGGACGCTGCGTGTGACCACGAGGCACTGGGCTTCCTGGGCCTCGGGACGGGGTTTCCCTGTTCTGCCGGGTTGTGCCGTGTTTTATTTCTTTAGTCTACTCTCTCAGTGATCGGGGCGTGTTCCGGGCCTTGGAGCGTCTTTTTTTTGTTTTTTTGATTCCCCGTTCTGCACCCTGGGCCTGATTGGAGTCCGCGGCCTGCTGCGCGCTGTTCGGGGCTTGAACTGTCACTCCGGGTCCAGCGCTCTCCTTGCCGGGGCTGCATGCGTCTGCAGCGGGACACGGGGCACAGCGCCTCACCTCTTGCGCGGACCGCCGACGCGGCCGCACTGTTCCAGGATCCTTCGCCACGCACACGAGTACACCGCGTGTGCAGGGACAGGGCACAACACCACGGAGCTGATGGCAGAGCTCGCGGCCGCCCTGTGAGAGGTGATGGACACACAGCGAGGGCTGTTGTGTCGGAGGGGGCACTCTGGGGGTCAGAGACACTCAGTAAGTTGGGGGGCATTGAGGCAATAAATACGCCAACACAGATAGCAGGTTACTGGGTCTGCACTCCGTCGCCCGACTAGCGTACGTACGTGCGTGCCCTTATTTATTAAACAGGTCACGTGGGTTTACGCTTACACGCCTGTTGCGCGACAGGCATAAAAGACTAGAACACAACAACAATGTGTCCACGTTTCACGCAGTTTCATCGTTTGGTATCAACGCACTGGTATGTAAATATGTATATTATAAATATGCATCACATATTATATCGATGTGATGCACACATGACAAATTTGTGTGCTTCGTATTATTATATATATTGACAATAATAATATAATGAAATCTTACGTCATTTATTATAATTGCTAAATATTACAATGTGTAATGTAGTGTACTAAAAATAGTATAAAATAAGAAATACTATTTGTAACCCTAGTAATAATAAATTGTCATAATTCATTAATATTACAGACATAATTATGTGATAATAATACTACTGATCCTTCTTATAATACAAATGATGCTACTAATAATAATAATATATTTTCAAATTATTTATGGGTCACTTTGAGTTGCGGGGCCCGCAGTTCCTTGGCCTTATTTATCTTTGTGTGTAGTATTTTTGTTTTAAGAAATAGGGTGTTATTTGAGCGGGATTACAACTAACGACACCTGTTCTGCCCCGGTTTATTCCATAAATCCAGCAGAGAGGAGAACCGCGTCTGTCCCGGCTGCAGATAATCTCTTTAAGCCGGAGGCGTCTGTCGGAATAATAGACATTAAAAACGACAGCAAAAAAAACACCTGTGCGAGACCTATTTTCCAATCTGAAAATTGAAATGTACTTTATAAAATGTCAATATCATAGAATTAACCTAATGAAAACGAAAGAAAACAGCGACATGTGCAAAATAATGTTTACAAAACGAGGGTGTGGCGCAGGTTTACGCATAGTTAAAGTTACATTTTAAGAAGAGGTGCAGTTATACTGAAATGGGAAGCTATTTGGCAAGCATTTTACAACGCAGACTAACGTTTACATATTGTAATTGTTATTGTAATTGTAATTGCATTTATATAGCGCTTACTGCCCCTGATGAGGCGTCGAAGCGCTTTTTTGGCGGGTGGCCCCCTACTCCAAAACCCATAGAGGATTAGTGTTGAATTAGTATAGTGAAACATGCGAGTACATTGTAAGTGGTGGATAGGTTAGTCAGTTATTTGGATTTGGAACGATAGCAGAAGGATAGAAGAGGAAAAAAAGGTTGGTATTTATATAGCGCTTGTTACCGCTGATGGGGTGTTGAAACATGCTATTCAGAAGCCCATAAAGGATTAGTGGTGAATTAATATGGTGAAATATGAAAGTAATTTCAGTGGTGGATATTAGTCAGTTACTTGGAGTGAGAAGGATAGCGGAGGGATAAAAGGGAAGAAAGGTTTGCATTCATATAGCACTTGTTACCCCTGATGGGTGTTGAAGCGCTTTTCTGGTGAGTAGTACGCCACTCCGGAACCCATAAAGGATTAGTGTTGAAAATTAGTATAGTAAAATATGAAGTAATTTGAGTAGTGGATATGTTATTCAGTTATTTGGGTAGAGAAGGGTAGGTGGCGGGATAGAAGAGAGAAAGAGGTTTGTATTTACATAGCGCTTGCTACCCCTGATGGGGTTTTGAAGCGCAAGTAGCACGCTACTCTGGAACCCACCAGGATTAGTGTTGAATTATTATGGTGAAACATGAAAGTAATTTTAGAGGTGGATATGTTAGTCAGTTATTTGGATTGAGATGGGTTGGGGAGGGGAAGAAAAGAGGGGAGAGTTTAGAAAGGTTTGTTTTGGGGGATCGGTAAAGTAAAAGAGGTGTCAGATGATACAAGGAGGGGTAGAGTAGGAGAGAGTCTATAAAGGGTTATTTTGGGGATCATAGTAGTGGTATGGGGTTTAGGGTTAAATGAGAGAGTGGATGTAGAGTATATATTGAGCGAAGTATAGGCTGAGAAATAGGGACGTGCATTGGAATTGCTAAATTAGAAGAAAGTGATAAATATATAGATCCATAGGTACATTGAAAGTATATAGATGCATAATGGAGGTATGTATATTGGGCAGCATTTCTGGCCCTGGTCCTGACCCGTCTCAAACAGGCTCAAACAGGCAACTGCCCTTGTCCTCTAGGCCCTTAACAGAATCAAACAGGCAACTGCCCTTGTCCTCTACGCCCTTAACAGGCTCAAACAGGCAACTGCCCTTGTCCTCTACGCCCTTAACAGGCTCAAACAGGCAACTGCCCTTGTCCTCTACGCCCTTAACAGGCTCAAACAGGCAACTGCCCTTGTCCTCTCCTCCCTTAGCCTCGACGCCTGGGCTGAGATGCCCTAAGCCTGGCCTTTTATAGCCCTAGTAATCAGGTGACCCTGTAAGCCAATGGTAACCCTAGCCCTAACACTATCCAATAACAACACTAGCCCTAAAAATCTAGAACCAATAGGAGACCAGGACCTTACAACCAATCGTAGCCCTAGTCCAAGCACCCAATCAGTTTGAAAACCATAATCACCACATACAATAGAGGCCCTAGACCTACCAGTAGTCCCACCCCAAGTGCAAGCAACCAATGGCAAAGGAAGCCCTTGTCCCTACTTCCAATAGAAAGCCTAACCCTACTCTTAGTCCCACAACCAGTCCAGCACCCAATCAACCCAGAAGCCCCAATCGCTACTTCTAATTAAAAGTCTAACCCTAGCCCTAGTCCCACCTAGTCCCAACAACCAATAACAAAGGGAACCCTAGTCCCAACTTCCAGAAGAAATCCTAAACCTAGCCCTAGTCCCAACCCTACAATGATTTAATCACAGACCCAAAAACGAGAACACTCAAATACCCAACCAATTAGGACACTAACCCTAATCCAATAGAAACATCAGATACAACCACCAATCAGTGTACACATGTACAAACCAATATCAGACTATATAAGGTCCCAGCCATATATACGTGTTGCATGTTTCTCCTGTGCACCACTTCAGAATCTATCCAGAGCTTTATGCTGGGAGCTCCTTTAGGGGATGTTTTTTAGTGCTCCTTTAGGGGATTTTTTTTTGTCTTTCGGTATGTATTTCTTAGTTTGCTTTCTTTTTACATCTCTTTGGGCATATCCTCTATTGGCTGTTTTTTGAAAAGTTGGCAGTGACTCGGGGGGGGGGGGGTCCCTGCTCATACCAGCTCCTCCATCACCTGGACTTCGGTCTTGTTGCCTAGATTGGGTGGTAGGGAGACGGGGGGTTTGGTGGGGGGGTGGGGTGTGCGCGCATTAAAATAAAAGCTTGAGAAATACTCTTCTTGTCATAGCAATTACGAATTAAAATAGATAACTATCTCAATTGTGATGTTTTCTTACAAATTTCTTAATGGCGTCAGGTACAATATGCATAGCCTCATGGAATGTCTGTGGTCTGAATATTGGGAAGAAGTGGGCTCTACTCTCACGCATCATTCAGGGTCTTCATCTAGAGGTTCTGTGTTTGCAGGAAACTCATGTGCCCTGGAACAATCGAGATTTCCTAAGTATCCCTGGGTTCGACTTGATAGTGTGTTCCCAACAGACCTCGACGATAGGAGGGGTGACCATATTATTGAAACGTGGGTTGGGCACATGTGTAAGATCTAGACAAGATACCAGGGGAGATAGGCAATTGCTGAGCTTCTGGTCAATGGCACATCTCTGACGGTTTGTACTGTATACAGCTCAAACTCGGATGATCCCGCAGTCTTAGACTACTTAAATGTAGAACTAGCCCTATGACCTCATTCTGTTTGTCTCTGTGGGGATTTTAATATTAACCTATCTGCTAATTTCAACCTAGTCGAAGGGCAAACATACGTGGGTCAGAAACCTAGGGTTTTTAGGGCCCTGCAAGCTCTGGTTCAAGAACATTCAATGGTAGACCTTTGGTTTCATTACTGTAAGAACATAGATGGCTCCACATATTTTTCAGCCCCTCAAAAAAAAATGGTCCGACTAGATTACTTCTTTTTGTCAGATTAAATTGCAGACACTACTTCAATTTCCATCTTACCTAGAATAATTTCAGACCACAATCTTTTGACTATTATTTGTACTTTAAATGGCATAGTAAGAACTCCCAGGCCGTGGACTTTGAGAGAAAATTGTTATTAGAACAAACATATCTAGACCATATGAGACCTAGGATAACTGAATTTCTGGACATTATTAAAGGCTTAGCCCCCAGTAACATCGTTTGGGATTCATTTAAGGCCGCAATTCGCGGAGAGACTAAAAGCTTCTCATTTTCTCGTCAGAGGCTAATACAGGAACAAACCAATGTGCGCGTTAACGAATTACGTTGGGCAGAGATCCCACTCACTAGTGCGATTAAGGATGGCTGTGACATAGCTCCTATTCAACTACAGGTTGCACGCATTAAAGCCTCCCTGCTCGAGTTCTTTGGCCAGGACCTTGCTGCTAAATACTTACAGTACTGCTCGATGATGTTCGAGTTTGGTGAAAGATCTGGCAAGGTCCTCGCTAAGCGACTTCAGCAGCGCGGTTTAGCCAACCGCATCACCAGGATTCAGGATCCTCAGTGGCATATTTATGACACTCCCGTAGGGGTTCTTACGTTTTTTTCTGAATTCTATCGTTCTTTATACACTGAGGAAGTTAGCAAACTTACTATAGATCGTGAATTTGGTACTTTTACTGCTGAGCTCAATACTACTAAAATTCCGGACCATCAGAATTTCGCTCTCGCCCCACCCATAGGGTGGAATAAGGTGGAATTAACATTAAATTATTTGACCAATGGTAAAGCAGCTGGTCCTGATTTCATTCCCCTGGAATTTTACACTACATTCCGGTCGGAAATTCGGGAGGATCTCCTAACAACTTTTAGAGATGCCCAGCTTGGTACCATTCCAGACTCCTGGCGTTTTACAACTATTATTCTGATAAAAAAAAAGACAAGCCAGAGTTGGATCCTGCTTCATTTCGTCCGATCTCATTGATCAGCACGGACAGTAAGATCTTTTCAAAAATCCTGGCTGCTAGACTTGCATTAGTGATATCCCCATTAGTCTCCATTCGTCAACACAGATTTATTCCTGAAAGGGACACGGCGGACCATGTCTGCCGTGTTATAGCTTTACTGGACTGGGCCCAAGTCACAAGCTCTCCCCTAGGTGTAATCCTGTTGGACGCCGAAAAGGCGTTCGACGGGGTTGCCTGGGCATTCTTGTGGAAAGTTCTCCATTGGAAGGGGTTTTGCCCAAATTTCCTACATGCTTTACAGTCACTCTACATCGCCCCTCAAGCAATGTTATCAATATCAGGCCTCCTTTCAAGACCGTTTGATATTAGCAGGGGCTTTAGACAGGGATGTCCTTTTTCGCCCCTGTTATTTGCCCTTTATATCGATCCGTTTATTAACAAAATTGAGCTTTCTTAAAACATATCCCCTGTCAAGATTAATCTGCACGAATTTAAAGTTTTGGCGTATGCCGATGACATCGCTGTTTTAACCACCAATGTGTCATCCTCATTTATAGCTATACAGAATTTGGCGGAAACATATGGTCAACTTTCAGGTTATAAACTAAATGTTTAGAAAACCCAGGTCATTCAATCTATCACTATGGGCTACACGGATGCGCCAGTTGTCCAAAGCGCAAAGTACTTGGGGGTTAAAATCACAGCAGCAGTTGAGCTGCTACCGGTAATGAATATCCTACCGATTATAGAAACAGCCAACTCCACTTTGCATAGGTTGGATAATTTACATCTTTCTTTATTTGGCAGGAGGAACGTTTTAAAAATGCTGATCCTACCAAAATTTCTATACATCTTTAGGACTATTCCTTTGGAATTCCCTCAGTCCAGTCTTGCCCGAGCAGAAAGATGCTGTAACAGGTTTTTGTGGGGTTATCATTCCCCCTGTAGGGCTGCTAAATGGATGCATTTACCATTGGACAGGGGTGGGTGGTCAGTCCCCGATCTGCTGCTCTATACCTGGTCAGCTCTGTTGCAACATCTAGCTTTACCACTCTTTGGGGCAAGAGCCTCACTTTCACCATCATGCACCCCCTCTATTTTTGAGATAGGTTTGGGGGGACGCCAAGGGGGCTCTCCTCTCGGTCCTCGAACCTAGTTACTACAAAAAAACTAAGTTCAAGGTCATCTTAGCTATGTACTCAGTTTGGAGGAAGGTATGCCGGAAATGGTCAATCCCTAACATTAATTATTATACACCTTTGGCTGCTGCTAGGCTATTACCCTCTATTTTTCAAGATTTTGTCACAATCAGGTGGAGATTGCATGGTATCTTTAATTTGGGGGATTTAGTCCACGAGGACAATATGGCTTCCTTTTCATTTTTAAAAGATAAGTTTGGATTGGGCGCACATGATTTTAAAAAATTTCCTCAGATACGTAGCTATATTGATAAACTTCTTCATGACACCCCCATTGCACTCGCCAAAAACACAATTATGGAACTTATCTTGAAAAAGGCCCAAATTGGGGTTCTTTATCAAAATCTATTATCGGGCCTCCCAGACGACCTCTCTTCTCAGAATACTAAATTGGATATTAAGTTAGGTAAGAACGGTATTGACATTTCTTTGATATTGGATCTATCCAATTCTGTATTAATCTCTGGGAGCTTACGCTCCCAAAGTTATATGGCCCTCTTCAATCTTTACTATACTCCGGCCAAGATATCTAAATGGGGAGGAGGCAGCGGTCATGGCTGTCCAAGATGTGCTCAGGCAGCAGCCAATGATGTACACATGTTCTTGTCTTGCCCTAAACTGGATTTATTTCTCCAGGATGTTCAACAACGTATTAATAGTTCCCTTAAGATTTCGCTGGCTTTATCTTCCGAACTAGTAATAACTGGGTGTGAAAGTGACTGTTTGCTTAATAGATCAGCCTATGAATCCGCCTTTATATGTATTGTTATGTCCTTAATTCGATTGTGTATAACCTATGAATGGATTAGTCCGATGCCCCCTACCTTTGTCAATTGGAGAGCAAGGATTCTAGCCCTCCATAATTTGGAATCAGCTGTGTTTCAAAGAGGGGGTAAGAGGAGGCACGAGAAGGGCTTGAAAATATGGGCACCATTCACACAATGGTTAAATAACTGAATGTTTGAGTCTTTAGACCACAGTGCTTCCATGACATGCTATATGTTCCTTTTTGTGTGCTATGATTTGCCTGACCCTAGTTTTTCTGTGATAGTTTTCTCCAAAATCTCTGGAATTTATGTATTTTTCGTTCTTGTATATCTACAGCAAACTATGTATATTCTGGTTTTTTGGAAATGTTTGCCATGATATATTATTCTGTTCCTTACTCACTAGATATTACTCGGACAGCAGCTAAGACCGCAAAAGGAAAAGATAAACAGACACGCAGTTGGGGGAAAATTAACATGCTAGAACTTAATAAACAATTATTGAGGACACTCCCAAATACTGACCTACCCATCACTGCACTAAATTGTGCAGTTGATCAGTGGTTAAATAATGCTGTTAATTTCACGCTTCCTCTGACATCTAAGAAATCCATGACTCATCACCCCCCTGCACCATGGTTTTCCGATAAGCTTAAGTGCCTCCGCACTCAATGTAAGACTCTAGAAAGAAAGTGGAGGCTCAACTATTCTCCTACTCGTAAAGCAGCTTATAGAGAAGCTCTGAAGGGCTATCACAAAAGCTGCAAAACAGCTAGAGCGGACTTTACTAAAAAAGTAGTTTCAGACGCACAAAATTGCCCCAAGATGCTTTTCTCAGTTGTAAAAAAACTAACTGGTGCAGACTCTACGCCTATGCCTCCCGCGCTTGACGCGGTCCAATGTCAATCTTTAGCTGTTTTTTTTATCAAGAAAATTGACATGATTTACGACCTCTTTACCTCGCCATCGGTGGCGACTTCCTCTGCATCTGGCCTTAATCAGTTATCTGCTAATGTTGATACTGTCACCAAACTCTCTGTATGGCAACCACTAGACAATGCTTCTTTTTCTTCTTGTCTAAACAGTGTGCGCTCTGGTTCTCCGTGTGATGCACTTCCGGTTAAAATACTGAAACAACTAGATTCCTCTACCCATCAGATCTTTGTCAAATTGCTAAATGCCTCACTTGCTGAGGCACATATCCCCCAGCCATGGAAACACGCGATGGTAGTGCCCTTGTTAAAAAAGACTGGTGCTGATATCTTAAACCCCGCAAATTTTCGCCCTATATCTCTGCTGCCCACTTTTTCTAAAGTGTTAGAGAGACACATTAACACCCAACTTACTGAATTGGTGGAAAGTTCTGGTTTTCTACATCCATCCCAGTCAGGTTTTCGGACTCGCTACTCGACCGAGACAGCCCTCCTTGGGGTGACAGAGAGTCTTCGACACGGTGTCGATCAGGGCGAAACTATGGCGCTCATCCTGTTGGATTTGAGCGCAGCTTTCGACACCGTGTCACATTCCATCCTTCTTGACTCTCTGCGGTCTCTTGGTGTGACTGGTATGGCCTTAGCCTGGGTGGCCTCCTTTCTTGGGGAGCGAACCTTTCAAGTATTTTCCGCTAAGGCGGCATCAGCGGTCTGTCCATCAGCGCGGAGTGTCCCCCAGGGGTCAATACTCAGCCCCCTATTGTTCAATATATATGTAAAAGCCTTGGCTAACATCGTTGAGCAGGCGGGGCTGACTCTGTTTTCTTACGCAGATGACACCCAGATTGTCTTCTCCCTATCAGGGAGAGACGAGAATAATCCCTCTGCACTAAAATCAGGCCTCATTCTTGTGGCGGACTGGATGCAGAGAAACTGTCTCAAACTGAATGGGGAGAAGACAGAGGTGGTCATTCTGGGGAAACACAAGAACCTCTGGGGCCCTCAACATTGGCCAAATGAGATGGGCTCACTTCCTGTGCCCACACATGCTGTACGTAATTTGGGTGTCCAAATTGACGACAAGCTAACAATGAAGCAGCAGGCTACTAAGGTCGCGGCAACCTGTTTTTCTACCCTCAGATGGCTACAAAAGATCCTATGGATGCTTCCCATTCCCTCCCGTAGAACGGTTGTCCAGGCATTGATAACATCTCGCCTGGACTATGGGAACATACTATATTTGGGGGCTGATGTAGCCACTGTTAAAACATTACAGGTGGTACAAAATGCTGCTGCGCGACTTTTGAAGAATGTTCCTAGAAGAACTTCGGCAGCACCTGCCTTGCATGATCTCCATTGGCTTAAGGTCGCTAGTCGTATAAAGTTCAAGACACTGTGCTACATGTTCAGAATAAAGGAAGGCCTGCACCCACATACCTACAAAAGCTGGTGCAACCTTACAGGCCCAAACGTACTTTGCGATCCTCGGAAATTGGAAATTTCATTGTACCAAGATTTAAGCTGGTAAGGATGGGGGGGCGCTCCTTTTCCTATCTTGGTCCTAAATATTGGAATGCCCTTCCTACAGCCCTTAAATTAGAGACCAGTCTTCTTCGTTTTCGCAGAACACTGAAAACGCTGTTGTTCACATAAGTAGCTGGTTCCTGTATGATGGCTTATCTGACATCTTCTTCTTCAGTCTATCCCTAGCGCCGGGAAACCCACTGTGGGTAGCTGTGCGCGGTAAAAAGTTCAAATAAATAAATAAATACATTATTTGTTATGCTATTTTTAATTAAGTTGTCAAGCTGACCAATAAAAATAAAAAAATAAATTAAAAAAAAATTATGCCGCATGGAAGTTTATTTAAAATCAATCTGTCCCAGGCCCGCCCCTCAAGCATTCCAAAAGTAATTTATTTATGGCAGAGCAAACATTTGTGGACCGTGCACCCCCTTTTAGCCCTTATCCTATCTCTCCGGAAAGAGAAGGTCAACAGTGGCCGTATTTTAATTTCAATGTACTCATTTGCCTAACATTTTCACATGATTATTTTGCAGTTGTATTCTGGGATAAAAAGAGTATTTTATATTTGACAATGTGGCAAGAAAGCGTGCGGTGTCTCTATATATATTCCAAATTTGTGCAAATTTATTTCACACTCATTCGATGACAATATTACTTCCTCCCCTAAAACTCAAAAAGCAGATCTCGGAATCCTTCACTGTGCCCGTTATTTGTGCGCATATTATCCAAGCTGTAAGTGTCTATGAGGTCTTCGAAGCGCTATATATTGCATGAGGGTAAACGCATAGCATTTCTATAAAATCATATTGTACGAAACTACGAATTCTCGAGAACCCTGCAGTGCGTCGGGCAGGGGGTCCGGTTCCTCATACAGGACGCCGCATACATTGATGTCCAGGCAGCCATGGGGCGGTGACATCCCTGGTTATGGGAATGCAAAGGGTGCGTTGGGGTGGGGGCGGGGCGGCTGGAGAACGTTGCTGGGCTGCCAACTTGGTACGGCGGGGGCAGCTACACCTTGGCCTGACTCGGCTTCCCTCCCTCTAAAGGAGTGGAGAGTGAGCCACGGATTAACAGGGGCCTCCGAGCCACAGCCCGGCCAAGGCTCGGGCATCCCCAGAGAGCCCGTGCTCGAGACGAGCCATAGAAATCCGGGGCAACAAATGTTGTGTAACAATGTGATAAAATATCTTCAAATAAAAAGGAAGTATCTTTCTTTGGCATGCGGGGCCGAGTACGTCAGATATCAGGGCGCTGAGAGGCATTTATGAAAAGTTGTGACATTTAAAGGTGAACTTAGAAACATTCCTAGAGGCAAGGCCGCTGTTAATGTGCACCACACCTAGACTAAATCCTCACTACACATTATACTCGCTGCAACATTATAGTGTAACAAACTTAAAGTAAGTTCAGTGAAATTAAATATTTTGCCAAGATCACACAGTTTGGTCAATTCAGAAGCTGGAGTGATTCCCTCCCCATTGTGCCATTCAGCCACAGATGTGGATTTCTCCCAATGCATCATGGTCACTGCCTTGCGCGTGTGGTTCGCGTGGGGCGGCGTGCAAAGCCCATGTGACAGCTCGGCTCGTTTTGGGCTTTGACGTCCAAGAGCACCTCGAGCCGGGCCAACAGCCACACGCCAGGTTCATGCTAAGTTAAGGGCGCAACAGGTGAACGGTTCATCTCTCAAACGCAGTACCCTGCGCACTTCCACTTGTGATACTCCAGGCCACACATTTTGTGGTGATGTGTATTGCGCAACCTGGAACCATCCTATGTCACTAGGAATGTTCCAGGTACAGGGTTCCAGGTTAGGCAGTTATTATCCTACCATCGACCTGCCTGCTGGGACGGCTCTCCCTACCTTCAATAAACTACGCTTCAGGAATCTACCCCCTGTGTCCAGTATACTTTATTTCACTGGCGACTTAGGACGGGATTCACCCAGCGACCCTACCAGCTCACCAGAAAGAATCTACAACTTTCACCGTTTTAAAAAAAAGAGGACTTCCACAATCTTCGAGCACAAAACAGTGAGTACATTTTGAAATTTCAATACACTGGCACTCACTCAAAACTGCGCGGGAGAGCCGTACCCACACCAAAAACAACAACTAATACGTAAAGAACAGCACGAAGAAGCTTCCGCTTCCTTCTAAAATAAATATTCTCATCCAGAAGAGCCAATCTCTGAAAGCACACACACGCGACCTGAACTTAAGAGCATTATTTTATTCAAATGCGCCATTGATATTACCGTGTTTCACCTCACCAACGAAACCGTTCCTCGACGCTGCGCACAAACGAGATCGTCCCTCTACGCTGTGCGCACAACAATGATGACGTCAAGGAATCTTAGATGAATGACGCGTCCACTATCAACCAATCACATAACTGTTTCCATGTATCCACGTCTTATGTTCATCGCCTCGTGTGCCCATCACTATAGCAACCAATTTCCTGCCGAGTGAAGCCGGAGTTTGACATTTTCGCACGTCTCAGCCAGAGTTTGACATTTTCACACGTCTCACTACAAGCTACTCGCTAAACACCCTGAGAGTGTTCCAAACTTCTAACAACCACAGCGCTGATACACACAGCTTATCTCAACGCTGACACACACAGCTTACTTCTGTGTTTGTCAGACAATTTTCACATCTACATATATTGTATTCGTCTGGAATAGAGAAAATACAAGATTCAAGAAAGTTCTACTGACATCTTGTGGCAAAAGTTGGAACTTATGAACACAAAAAAAAAAAAATCTTCTTTATTTTATCTTCTTCAACGCACATTTTTGCTTCTGTGATACACACACAATTATTACTGTGTACACAATTTAACTTCTGTGAAATATTATGTGTAGAAGTGAATACTGGGGGTTTTGAAACACATTTTTAACGACCAGTACACACATTATTTTATTAATTCTAGTACATGTTCTATATTACAAATAACTTTTATTGGAATTAAGCCAAACTACAAAAAAAAAAAATACTTACATTTCGTCTGTAACTATTCTATTTAAATATGCAAAGTGTCACTCCACCAGCCCCGTTCTTGCAGGTACCTGGTGATCCTCCATTAGAATGGAAATTATGGGTCAGGTCATTCACGGCTTACTTAGGTGCCATTGATGGTCAAAGATATAGACCGGAAAGGAAAAAGAACCTCATGTACTACCATCTCGGAGTGGAAGGTCAAAATGTATTTGACCATTTACCTCCATATGATCCACCTGATGATCAAGATCCTGATGAATTTGAAATAGCTAAGGCGAAATTAGAGAAATATTTCACTAAAACAAAAAACTTAGTTGTACATAGGTATAAGTTTTTCACAAGAACACAAAAAAGTGATGAGAACATTGACACATTTATAACTGCTCTAAAAATTCTAGCTGCAAATTGTGAATTTGACAATTTCACATCTCAGCTTATTAGGGATCAGCTTGTCGCACGTTGCTATTGTAAAGAAATCCAAAAGAAGTTACTTATATGTAAAGACCCATCGTTAGATAAAGCAGTAGATATAGCTAAAAGCATAGAAACTTCTATGGATGATGTCAAACAACTAGAAACAGCCTTGTCTAGTACCGCAATTTCTGGTGCCGTATCCAGTACCACAATCTCTGGTACTACATCTAATTCTCCTGCCACCAGAACTCCTTTTATGCCGCGTGGCAATTTCAGAAGACCATATTCTTATAGGGGTGGTAGATTCAGACAGTCTGACTCTAGAATGTTTTGCTATAGATGTGGTTCTTCCTCTCATGTTTCTTCTTTTAGGAACTGTCCTGCTGCAAACCAACAATGTGGACAGTGCGGCAAAATGGGGCATTTCGCTAAGATATGCATGAGGGGCAGGAGAGGAGGCACAAGAGGAAATATTCGATGTGTCATCAATGATGAAAGTATGAATGAAAATGGTGACAATTTTTCATATGAAGATGATTTTTCTCATGAAGACGTTATGCATCAAGAATATGTAGTAGTAGTCATGGATTCTCATGACAAGGATATGTCTCATGACATTCCTGATCCCGAAGTTGATGTTATCATTGGGAAAGATCACGTTCAATTACTAGTTGACACTGGTGCACGCATAACCATTATTTCACAAGACAAATACAACAAATTTTGGCATGACAAGAGTTTATTACCCCCAGACATCCTTACTGTGGCCTTTGAAGGCAGTAGGATTAATTTACTTGGATTCTTCTGGGCTGACATCAATGTATTAGGAGTAACGATCAAAGGAAAAGTATATGTGGCCAAGAAAGGAATTAATGTTCTTGGTCTTATTCACCAGGCTGAGATAGGTCTAACTATCAAACCAGGATTAGCTAATCCAGTCTTTATCGACAAACAGTTTAAAAACACTCCTGTTACTACAATTAACAATAATACACTATGTACTCATGCGCACAACATTTGGGAAAAAAAGTTCAGTAGAATTTTCGAGAACCGTCTTGGAAAAATCACTAACTTTCAACATACCATCAGAGTAAAGGACAATGTTGTTCCAACCAAGCACAAATTACGCAATGTTCCTTTGAGCATCAGAAGCGATCTATCTAAACATTTAAAAGCTCTGTGTGATCAAGGAATCATTGAAAAAGTCGAATCTACTCTATGGCTTTCTCCCATTGTCTTAGCCAAGAAGAGGTCAGGGGATTTGAGAATGTGTGTTGACTTACGCACCCTAAATGAAGCCATTTGGGTTGATGGGTTTCCTTTACCACGAATTGAAGACCTTATTGCTAAAGTGGGATCATCTTCGTGGTTTACGAAACTCGATCTCAAAGCTGCCTATCATCAGGTAGAATTAAATCCCCAATCTAGACATCTCACTGCCTTTGTCACTCCTGATGGTGTTTTCCAATTTTGTCGTCTTCCCTTTGGGCTGGCATCAGCCGCAGCTGTCTTTCAAAGACTCATGTCGGAGATGTTTGCCCATAATCCCAATGTTGTTGTCTTTCAGGATGACATTCTCATCTTTTCCAAAACAGAGAGTAAGCATGATCAAGCGATTAATGAAGTTTTCGAGGTTCTCGAGAGTAGAGGTCTGACCCTGCAGAAGACTAAGTGCATCTTCAAGGCCAAAGAAATAGAGTATTTAGGACATATTATTTCAGAAAAAGGCATCAAACCTAGGCCTGGTTTGGTTAAAAGTATTATTGAGGCTCCAGCTCCTCAAAACAGAGAACAACTATTGTCTTTCCTCGGTTTGTGTGAATTTTATGCAAAATTCATGAAAGATTTCGCGAAAACGACTGAATGTTTCAGATCCTTACTAAAGAAGGGAGCTGTTTTCGAGTGGTCAGAAGAATGTAAAAAAGGCTTCCAGATTACCAAAGATCATATTATTTCAGCTCCAGCGTTACAGGCATTTGTTGAAGGAAGACACACTTTTGTCACAGTCGATGCATGTGAGTATGGCTTGGGTGCAGTTCTTTCCCAATGTTCTGGCGGGAAGGAGTTTGCCTCTCGTACTCTTCGTCCTGTAGAACGGAAATATTCCGTCATTGAAAAAGAACTTCTGGCATGCACATGGAGTGTGGAAAAATTTAAATCGTATCTGTGGGGCAGGTCTTTTGTTCTCAGAACAGATCATCGACCTTTGGTTGATATCTTAAATGGAAAAAATATCAAACGCACGACAGCTCGTTTAGCAAGGTTGTCCACGAAATTACTTGAATTCTCCTTTAGCGTTGAATACATACCTGCGGGGAAGAAACAGCAGAGCTGACTGTCTTTCCAGGCTTCCCATAACCGACAGTGATGAACAAGATTGGGAGACTGAGGTGGAGGAGTGTTTCGTTGCTAATGTTTGTCAAGAACCCATCTCTTTTCTAGAAGATGATTGGATCAGAGCATTGGACAATGATGTAGTTCTTAAAGAAGTTTCCTCTCTTATCAAAAAGGGGTGGCCGAAAGAGAAATGTCTTTCTCCCGATCTCCAAATGTTTTGGAAAATTAACACTGAGCTTTCAATGGAAAATGATGTAATTGTCCGTGGTGACAAGTTAGTTCCTCCATCATGTTTTAGAGAGAAAATTATGTTGGCAGCACATTCTGGCCATCTCGGTGCCACCATTACTAAAAGAAAAGTGAGATCTGATTTCTGGTGGCCAAAAATGGACTCTCAGATAGATGAGATTGTCAGACTATGTCCACGTTGCAGTGCCAGTGACAAGGCATTGGTGTTAGAGGGCCTTGTTGAATCTAAAGTTTCTGTTCCAGGTCGTGCTTGGCAGAAGTTGGGAATGGATTTTTTGGGACCATTTCATGTTCTTCCCAACAACTCCAAATACTTTTTGGTCCTCATTGATCATTTGTCAAGGTGGGTCGAAGTGGAACCAATCAGTATACCAAATTCTAAGAGTGTTATTGATTGTTTGAATAGTATCTTTTTGAGAGAAGGTTATCCAGAGGAAATATTAACTGATAACGGAGTTCAGTTCATCTCTCATGAAATGAACTCTTTTCTGAGGTCGTGTGGTATCAAACACACCAGAACTCCTCTCTATCATCCGCAAAGCAATGGTAAAACTGAAAGGTTCAACAGAGTTATTGTGGAGTGTGTTCAATCTGCTTTCAAATCTAAAAGTTGTGTATTTAAAGCTGTTAATGATCTTGTATGGTCCTACCGCACTTCCCCTCATTCTGCTACCGATTACACTCCCTTCGAACTCATGAGAGGGAGGAAAGCTTGTTCACAAGTATATCCTTTCTGGATGGTTACAGATTTTCATCAGAGTGGTGACGTAAGCAATATGTGGGATGCTGCTCATAGAAAATCTTCTGATGTGTGTTCCAAACAGGTCAGACATGGAAGGAAAATGTCTCATAACATCCAGATTGGGGATTGGGTCAAAGTCAAAAACCCCGTTTCAGTTAGAAAAGGACTTTCAAAGTTCTTAGATTCTCAGCAAGTAGTGGATACTCGCAAAAATGCGGTCAGATTGACCAATGGCAATTGGTGGTGTACTTCCCAAATCGCAAAAGATCCCTCTGGTTTATCAAATAATGTCAACTTTAAAAATGCTTCAGAGGGGGATGGGGTTAGGAAAGTACTAGAATGTCTATCAGACCTAGCAAACTACGAGATTATGTTTAATCTTACTGTACCTTTCACTTGAATTCAACAGGCTGTGTAGTTATGTTCAACCCCATCTTATCCTGCATTTACTTTTCCATGATCTGTGTTTTACTTTCATTGTTATTAATGTTTTTGTAGTTCTCTTTCCAAAGAGGGGAGGTGTGGTGATGTGTATTGCGCAACCTGGAACCATCCTATGTCACTAGGAATGTTCCAGGTACAGGGTTCCAGGTTAGGCAGTTATTATCCTACCATCGACCTGCCTGCTGGGCCGGCTCTCCCTACCTTCAATAAACTACGCTTCAGGAATCTACCCCCTGTGTCCAGTATACTTTATTTCACATTTCCACACATTTGTACACCTCAAAACACAAGACACACCAGAGGCTCCAGTCTGTATGCGCGTCATTATTGAAATAAAGGGGTCTGGGGCCAATTACGATGGCGAGAAGTCCGCCACCGTGGGGCCGGTGGTGAGGACCGCCAGCCAAGCGGTGGCGGACTTCCCGCTATCACCCTGAATATTCCCACCGCCATATTAGGATGGGGATGGGAATGGGAAAGGTACCACGGCGGACGGAAAGACTGCCCGCTGTGGTCCCGCAAGGCGGTCCTTTTCCGCCCGCCTTGCGGGAGCCGGTACCATGGGGTAATGGAGGCGGTGCACGTGGGCATTATGATGCCTGTCTTTTGCGGCAGAGTTTCTGCCGCAAAAAGACAGGCGGAGAATGCCTTCAGGGGCCCATTGCGGACTTCGGGAGTGGGGGGGTGCCGCACATGGGCGTCCTTATGGTACCCCCGTGCATGTGCAAGTACAAGGTGGCAGGCACCGCACACATTGTACATGCACATGTAAAACATGTATTTTGACATTGTGGCGGGTGCTGCCACCGGCTACAATGTAAACATACAGGATGCGCCCACCATCATGGCGGGCGCATCCTATTCGTTTTGCGGGGCCGTCGCACCTATGGCGGACAGTCCGGGCGGAATTGTAATCGGCCCCTCTGATCGGTTTTCCAAAGATCACGGGGAAGACAAGGCCATCTCAGCCATCCATCTTTCCCAGGTCTTTAACTTAAACAGCTCTAGATTGAGTAATATTACAGTTGGTATTCATAGCGCTTAGAAGCGACAGAAGTATGATCGGAAGTGCTATATTCAAAGTTATTGTTACTTTGTCTCTTTATTTCTGGTTACCTTGGTGAAACGGGCTTCTGGACATAGAGAACAATCCAGGCACCCCCTCCCTGCACAGGTGACTGGTGTCGAACAGGGATAGTGTTTTTCCAGTGAGCAGAGTCCAAAGCCCAGAATGCCTTTTACGCCACCGGGATAGAGTAGAAATATCTTGGGACGAGTGAAAGGGAGATACAATACAAAGTACAGTAGAGAGGGGATTTATGGGGAGGTTTAATCGATTTGTGCAGAGACGAAAATGGTCTTATTTGTTTTAGAGATTGGGAAGCGGCGGTAACATACGGCTTTCTTGCAAGAACTCAGAATTTCCAGAGGGACCAAATATATCAATAAAACAACTCAACGGATGGTGTAAAGTGTGAGAAATCAAATCAAAGAAATGCACTGGACAGATAGTGTGATATTGGTAAAGGTACAATTGCTCGTGCTTCAGGTGGCTAACTGTAAATAGGAAACACTTAAAATTTACCTTAAAAGGGTGGTTAAATAGAAGTACACCCTTAGCTGTAGCGCTCATGTCTGTGTTATCCCATTAGACAGATACACTGAGTGATCTTGGCCAAAGCACACTCTCTCATACTTTGGATGCCCAACTATAAACTATAAGCCCTTATATGGACTGAAGTAATGGACATACACTTACCATTTTCGCTGCTATGATTATTGAATTGTAAATTGCAGACCTTTAAAACGGATCTCCATAGGGGGATTTAGCTACAATACAAATATGATCGACTTTCGCTGAGATCTGCAACTCCTCTAAATCAAGCAACTGTCTTTGCCCGTTTTATTTATTTGTTTCTTTCTCAATGACCTATGCATAAAACGGGGAAAAATAATACTCGATGTCTATCAGCCACAGTAATGTACGCTCGTTCTCCTTGTTAACTTAGTAGGAATAACATAACATGGAGCACAGCACTGCCAGGCAGGGAGAGGACACAGGCCTGCACCGAAGAGGCAGCCGAGGGCTGTACCAGGGAGGCAGCCGGGGCCTGGACCGACGCACAGCACTGCCTGGCAGAGGCCGCAGCCGGCCCACAGGGACCAGCGCAAGAATGTCGAAGCGGCGGAGTCCTGGAGGGGGTCCAGAGAGAGGACATCAAGCAACTCACAGCCCCCCCACCCAGAAGGAGCGTGCTGCGGCCACGGCTAGAGACAAGACTGCCAGTCACACAGAAGAGCAAGGGGGGAATGGAGACAAGAAACCCAGAGGGGAGCCCCGCGGGGCAACTAGGGCCATGGATCCCCGGAAACGGGAGTGCTCCATGGGCCGCCGCGCTCCCTAAATATCCCCCCGGGCCTGGCTAGAAGGCTCTGGAAGAGCCTGGATGAGAAGGGGGAGCTTTAGAGAGAGGTAGAAAATAAAGGGTGGGCAGGAGAAGAGGAAAAGGAGGAAGGAAGAGACATACAGGGAGGAGAGGACGGATAGGAGGTGATTAACGGAGCCAAGTGGAGAAGGGAGGAGAGCAAGCGCGGTGGGTGAGGTAACAGGAGCATGGAAAGAAAGGAAGACGGGAAATAGGGGAGGGGCACGAGTGAGAGGAGGTGGAGCAGCGAGCAGGGGAGCTTGAAACAAGGACAGGGGAGGAGAAAGCGGTTGTCGGATGTAGACTTTTCTCTGCCCCGACTTCCTTCTGCTGTAAAAGGTTTCTAATGGGGCCAAACACATGGCCCCATAAAGATAACAAACCTTTTACAGCACAAGGAAGTCAGGTGAGCCAGTCCAAGTGGGACGGCTCAAAAAGAGAAAAGAGTACGTCACAAAGAGCTCTTTCCCAATGGCTGCCCACCGTTTAGCATAAACAGTGACGCCAGCCAATGGGAAAGAGGGGCGGGGTTTAAAGCCCAGACTCCAAGCTCCTCAATATCATTAAATCTCCCCAGCGAGACTGCTCGCATGCGCAGCCTACGCAGGCGAAACCTAAAAAGTGGTCACCCTTGTTATTATGTTTCCTTCACAAAAATGAGTTGTAGATCTTTTTGATCTTGGACCCATAATCATTGTGCGTGATTTAAAGATATATTGACACTTAAGTCTAGTGATCTCATAAAATCAGAAAAGGAATCTAGGAGACACTGAAGCCAAATCGCTGTCCGTGCTAGTAATACAGGGGATATCTTTACAAGTTGTAGGCAGGGATGAGTCTAGATTGGTAATGTATAATGTAAACAATAGGAGGGTTAAGATACATCCTTGTCTAACTCCTCTTGTTATACAAATATACTGAGTGCAATTGCCCCTAATGGTCATAACTCACCGTGGCAGAGAGGTCCCTTGCAGGTCGGACAGAAAGTTAACAATGTTGCAGTCAATACTTATGTTAGTTAATAATACCCATAGTTTGGAATCTATTTACTGAGTCAAAATCCGAGGATAGATTTAACAAAGGCCATATATAGTGTCCCCTTTTGAGCGGTAATATATTTCCCATCTATCAAATGTAAATTTAAGCACTGATCTGTCGTACCCCTACCTTTCCTGAATCCATACTGTAAGTTTGACAATACCTTACGCTCATCTAGCCAGTCTGTTAATTTCTTAAGGATCACTCGCCCCATTACTTTAATGCGGAATCAATCAGTGATATGGACCTATAACATTGTGGGTCCTCTCTCTGCCCCTCCTTAAAAATTGGTAGAATCGTATATTGTGGCCAAGACCTCAGCAGACCATGCAGACAGGCAACATTAAAAACGCCAATAATTTGGACCATAGTGTCACATTTAACTTGTAAAAATCGCCCTGAACCCCGTCGGTCCGGGGGCTTTATTGCTAGTAATTTGCATTATTGCCTCACTTACTTCTACTTCATTAAAAACCAAGGTGTATTTTCCCTCATCCGACGGCATAGGGGATGAGATACCCGTATCTACCTAGTCACCACGTATATGTTTAAAATGGCTGAACCACTGGTCTTCAGGTATAGTGTAATCCAATGGGCAGTTGCTATCACCTGTAAAAAAAGGCTTGTTAACAATCTCCCAGAATCTAGAACTATTTGTAATAAAGTGCACAGACTGCAAGTCATTCAAGGCTTTGTTTTTAATTTCTGTCTTTTTACTTTTTAACGTTTGCTTATATTTGTTGTTCCTAAGTATAGGTATTTTGGACTTCCTTAGTGATCCCAAACTCCAAGCGGACTTGAGCCGGTGACGCAGACCTTGGTAAATGAAGCAACATCTTGAGTGTTTTTAACACTTATCAGGAGTGTTTGCTTCCCTAGGCTCCCGCAGAGACCTTCTCAGCCTGAGCTGCTAGTTTGGAACAGCTTTGCCTCTGGAACCTTCAGTATGGGGTCGGTAATAGGGCCCTTTAAGTTTTTATGTAGAGAGATAAGAGCTGGAGTCAAGGTGCAGCCTTTGCAGTGTCTGCTGTAGATGCAGCAACGAACCGAGGGAGGCAATGATGACCCCAGATATTTATACCTCACAACCCTCACAACTGGGCTGTTGTGCAGGAGCCAAGCCCCCTTTTTTGTTTTTTGTCTGTTATCATTATTTTGGTTTAATGTAAATTGAT
This sequence comes from Lissotriton helveticus, assembly GCF_964261635.1. Lineage (NCBI taxonomy): Eukaryota > Metazoa > Chordata > Amphibia > Caudata > Salamandridae > Lissotriton > Lissotriton helveticus. Next base: position 2,096,433,784 of record NC_136067.1, read on the forward strand.
TAGTTTGATGATGGTGGTATATGAATGTAGCTTCGCGAGGAGCCTTGAAGTCCCAAGGAAGACCTCCAACGGAGCACACGTCAGCGTCAGAGACACGTCTGGATTCTGTCCTACAAAAGGAACTGAGGGGCATATTACCAAGCAATAGCGATAATTATCGCTATTGCTTGGTTAGAGACAAAATTTTACCGCAGAGCTGCGGCGATTTTTACCGCAGATAAACCTTGGTGTTACCAAGGTTTATCGCAAATGCGATAAAAAACGGCCGCAATGCATGAATATCGCTGAAAAGTCAGCGATATTCATGCATTATCGAGCTAATGCTCTTAGCCATGTTATCCACCTCCCATTGGATAACATGGCTAAGAACTGCTCAGGGCAGGTGTTAGTTTTTGGAGATATTCGCGCTTAGCGCGAATATCTCCAAAAGTTGGTAATAGGAGATAGCGATGTTAGCGACTGTTTCCAGTCGCTAACATCGTGGCACGCCCACTTTGCATGTCATTAGTGATAAATATCACTGACATGCAAAGCGGGGCCCAAGGTGGTCGCTATCTCCTACTAGCTGTCGCTAACTGGTGTTAGCGACAGCTAGGTAATAGGGAGATAATTTTATCTCCGCTTTCTTGGCTTTTAAAGCCAAAAAAGCGGAGATAAACCCCCTTGATAATATGCCCCTGAATCCGTTCTAGGACTAAAGGGCGTATTTAGAGTTTGGCGGATGGGATACTTAGTCTCAAATGTGGCGGATCTTCCGTCCCATAGACTGTAATGCGCTTGTGATACGGCGGCCAGGATACCCGCATCTCTTCTGCCAAACTCTAAGTCGGGCCAAAGTACCATAAATTCAATTTGTACAACAGCAGGTAGGACTGAAAGGTCAACAGGGGTTTAAAGCTGTAAACAAACCTAAAAGAATCAGAGCTGCAACACTGCTGATGTTCAAGACTCTTAGCAGGTCATCTGGATTCAGCCGAATGAACTTCACTCTGGAGGAAGGATGAAACCCTGCTTCATCTTGACCCAGAGGCAGTTCCAGAAGAGCAGATATCTGAGACATGGCTCCATGCTCAATGACTTCATAGAATGGTACAGTGGTTCGATACGTAATGAATTCAGGATACAGCTAATGCAAAATGAAAGTGAACACAATTTAAATGTGGTAAAATAAAGTGTAGAGAAGTAAAAGACAATATCAATGAAAAGGCCTTTACCACACAGTTTTTATGACATGAATCCAGAAGTAATGCAAGTCCTTACAACACATTCTGTTGTTACAAAGCAAAATAAGGTATGTATTTATAAGGGATTTTATGAGTTACTAAGGGATTTTTAGGCGTTAGGACTGGGTAGGGTAAGGGAGGTTAACTGTTAATGCACAATGTTAGGAGCAGGATGATAGGGTTATAGGGAATAAGCTTAGGAAGTGTATTCAATTTAAGCTATTTTTTGGGGGGTTAGACGGTATGTATTTCTTTTTAGGACTTTATTTGCATTTGTAATTTTATATGTGTTTTATCTGTGCATGCGCAGTATTAGGATCGTGATGTTAGGATTATAGGGAAGAAGAGTGGGAAGAGTATTAAGTGTAGAGGTTTTCTTATTTTTTGGCGTGTTATTAGTTTTTTAGGGGTTGTTGGTATTTATTTTTTAGGATTTTGTATCTTTCTTTACAGTTTTGTTAATAACTGTACAAGCAGCGTGCTAAAAGCGGAATGTTAAGGCTACAGGGTTGCGGGTATTTATTTTTTATTTTATAGATGTACACAAAAATAACATTATATACATTTTTAGGTCTCGCCTACGCATCGCACATGCGCTGCTTAGGAAAAATACCTTTTGGGATCGATTAAATTTTTGCCCTAAAAACGTGCACGGTTGCATTGTTTCAATGGCAATGCATGCAAGGTTGGCGATTCCCTTGCAGGCGCGAGCGGCACCATGTGTTAGCAATTATCGCGCTCGCTCCCGCAAGGTAAATGCTGCGTGTCCCTGCTCTCGGCGCACTCCCCCCACCCCTCCCACAAGGAAACAAGCGCGGGCCCCCTCCTCTCTCCCCTTCCCCCTCCACCTGCTGCCTCCTCCTCTCCTCTCGTGGATGAGTTTCATCACACAGCCCAGTCCCACTGTTGTCACCGCTGCTCTATCAGTGTTTCTGAAGTCCTAGATGTATTTTGCTTCAAAATGTATATATTGCCATGGGCATTGCTGGAATATACATCTGCAATATTGGCAATTTTGGAAAACAATTTACACGGCGAGCAATGTTATATTTCCTGCATGTATTGTATATTATTGTGGGTTGCTCTGCTCCTTTTGCACATTGGACGGGTAAAAAAATAACGTGTTGTGCCAGAGAGGGGAAGCCATGAGTCCGCTCTTGTTGCTGCTGAGACTGGCTTCTCTCCCGTACAGCACCTTTTAGCTACATGGCAGAATAGGGGATATTTTGCTCACAATCACCACCATTCAGCCCAAAGGTGGTTCCATTTATTAAATTATTGTCAACTCTTCCAGGAAACATCTTAGGTCAAACCTGATAAATCTAAGCTCTACATACATTTTGTTGTAAAAATAAACATAGTTTTCCTGTCCAGCGCAACTGGATCACCTCTAGGCGCTGTGCTATTTGGCCAGACACTATTTCCTTGGTGGCACAGGGAGATAACGGGTGATTGCCCCAGGAGCACACACCTTGGTCGTCAAGTGGGGGAAGCTGCGACTCTAACCCAACTCTCCTGGTTGTGCCAGTGGGCTCTTGAATGTTTTGTCACAGACTACCCTCTTTTCAAAAAGGTCTTTGTTGGCCTCAAATATCACACATTGGGACAGCACACTACACTTTAGGCATGTTACCTGTACTTTCAAGAAATGTACAGCATCCAGTGTTATGACAGTAGTGGGTCAGTCACCCTAGCATATCCATGAGAGAGGCTAACTGCATGAGCCATGAGCCCAGGCCATTAAGTCATCACCTGCTGCGGCACGTACCACTAACGGGTCAGTAATAAACGCATTAATAAAGCAGGGAAGCAGGCGGGAGCCGTCCAACCTTTAGCAGGGCCCGGCCAGGCTGCAGTGACCTCTGAGCATAACATTCAATGATTGACAGAAGCATGTTCGCTGCTGACGTATGGACGTTGTGATTCTGGGAAAATCACTTAATCTCCCCGTGCCTATTTTTTTTAATTTTTTTTAATTTATTTTGTAAGGCGCACAGCTACCCGCAGTGGGTTTCCCGGCGCCAAGGGACAGACTCAAGAAGAAAAAGGACTAGCAGGCTGGACTTCTTGGACAAAAACCTTCTACTCACTGCTGAAAGAGCCAAGTTTTGAGTCCTTTACGGAAACGAAGAAGAGAGGTCTCCGTCTTTAGGGCCACGGGAAGGACGTTCCAAATTTTTGGGCCCAAATGAGAAAAGGAACGACCACCCATTTTCACTAGCCTGAACCTGGGGACCACAAAGTCACCACTTCCGGAGGATCTCAAATTACGGGTTGGCTTATATGACTGTATTAAGCCCTGAAGGTATTTCGGAGCTGAGCCTAGTTTAATCCTGAAAACATGGCAAAGGGCTTTAAATTTAATTCGATTCGAGATCCTGAGCCAATGAAGGTCTCGAAGAGCAAAGGAAGCAGATGTTCTTCGCGGAACATTACAAAGGAGCCGAGCAGCCGCGTTCTGGACCACTTGGAGCCTATTTATCGTTGCGGAATCTTCTCCAAGATAGAGAACGTTGCCGTAGTCCAGGCGGGAAACAACCAATGCCTGCACTACGGTTCTCTGTGTGGAAAGAGGCAGCATCCACAACATTTTCTGGAGCCATCTCAAGGTGGCAAAACAGATGGACGCCACCTTGGCTGCCTGTTGCCTCATAGTAAGATTTTCGTCTATGAGGAATCCGAGGTTCCGAACTTGGGTGTCGGGATGAGGGGTTGGTCCCATGTCCTAACAAAATGAATGTGCCCAGCCCATTTGTACTATGACTGGTGCTCATGTAAAGCGCTCTGATACCTTCGGCTCGAGTTTGCGCTATATAAACTCCCCCCATCCCCCTCCAAAAACCCCACAAAACTAATAAACGTCTGTGTCCAGATTATTTCCAGGAGGGTAATATCCATGCCAGGTTTTCGTGATACCCACGGAGTTCATCAGTGGGACCCTGTAGGTGCGATGCCCAGAATTTTAAAGCCAAAACGCGGGACATTTCACAACAAGCCATTTTACGTCAGTAGAAGCGATCTCCGTCTGCACAACACAGCTGTACAGAAAGAGTTTTTCTGCAAAAAAGAATTGAATGTTCCCTGGGGTTTTGATTTCAATGGGGAACTAAGTCATTCACTCATCACAACATGTTTCCACTTAGCCTATTCGCCAAATATATGCTATAGCAGAACCACAAAGACATAAACTATTTCATGTACAAAAACATCAGAATTTTTATTATAAAAAGATTTTGTTTAAAAAAAGTATTTGATACATTATAATGTATCAAATACTTTTTTAAACAAAATCTTTTATAATGTATCAAATACTTTTTTAAACAAAATCTTTTTATAATAAAAATTCTGATGTTTTTGTACATGAAATAGTTTATGTCTTTGTGGTTCTACTATAGCATATATTTGGCGAATAGGCTAAATGGAAACATGTTGTGATGAGTGAATGACTTAGTTCCCCATTGAAATCAAAAACCCAGGGAACATTCAATTCTTTTTTGCATTTATTACCCTGTTCCTGTGGGTGTGACTAGAAGGATACTCTCGTTCCTTTTTTTTAACCAGAAAGAGTTTTTCTGCCATGAACTCTCAGACAAATATAGCTAAATCAATTGCCTGGCAAGGCTGGAAAGTGCTCACAGAGCGGTCACGCGCAGCTGAAACCAGACAACTTTTTAGGTCTCGGCTAGGCAGGGCATGCGCTGTCTCGTCAAGAGATGCTGTATACAGTATAGGGGGGGGGGGAAGACCCACCCACTTTTTTGGCCATAAATATGATTGGCTGCAATGATAAATTCTGCATTTTCATTGATTTTTGCCTCCTTAGTCCCGCCTCCTTACTGCCATGACGTCATTTTTCCTCTTCCGAGGCTATCAGCCCCTTTACTTGGAAAACAGTTTTGTTTTCCTGTCTCTCCCCATTCCCTTCTGCAGTCCGTAACATTTTGTACCCCAACCACCTCCCCCCCCACCCCTTCCTATTGGTACTTTTGTCCATGTCGGCACTTGCATTTAAAATGGAATAGGTCTCGGGTAAATCCGAATCCTATTGCATTTTCAATGCTTCTTGGTCGTGTGATTGGTGGTTGAGGTCGCACTCTTTTTGTCGCATGCGTGCGATGCCTTGCATCGTACGAATGCGCAACAAAACAGTGCCGTTTTCCCAATTCATCGCCACATCAAAGCCACACAAGAAGTTGCTGCTATTTTCCTCTTTCTTTCCTATTCGACAGTGGCCCTCCGTAGCCCGTGCCTTGTTGTTTACGTTCTTTCTTTGTTTCGGGTTGTACTTTTGATTTCTTTAGATCCACCAGCCTTGGCTGCCAGTTCTATACCGCTGCCCAAAGTGCTGAATGCATGTTGCGTCCAGCTTGTGTTTAGGCACCATATGTAATAGAGGGCTATAGAGTATTTAGCGATTTCACTGTAGAATGACAAACTTGAGTTTAAATTGAGGTCACTGCAGAAAATGCAACGCAGCACAGATACTTTGATATTGCAAATGAGTTTAGAGGTAGGTACTGTGGGAATAAAGTGAGATTGAAGATTTGTTTTTGGATAATGGCGGAATGTGAATACATGATTTTACTGGCACTACAGCTCAAAGTGATGCATACGTACCGGTGCTGGGCACTGCCCTTTCTGAAAAAGTATATTTTGTGCATACTGCTCTTTCGTTGTGATTTGTAGGAACACAGGCCTATGATAACCTGTGCACTGTAGTGAGCGCGCTTTAAGTTTAAAAAACAGTTCACGCTCAGACCTGTTGATTGTCAAACCTATATATTATTGAATTAGTTACTTCTCTATATTGTACTAGCTGCCCGTCCTGACGTTGTCCGGGTATAAAAAAGAATGTCTCTAATGGTTCAAATAGGTAAGAATAATAGGGGGCATGAGTTCTGCGATAGAACGCTATTCTCATGCGGCATCTCACGCTTTACAGAACGCTATTCTCAGGGGGCGTGAGTGCTGCAATAAAACGCTATTCTCATGCGGCATCTCACGTTTTACAGAATGCTATTCTCAGGGGGCATGAGTGCTGCGATATAACGCTATTCTCGGAACGCTATTCTCAGGTGGCGTCTCACGCCCAACCACAATGCCTGTGACACAACGCTATTCTCACGCGGCATCTCACGCTTTACAGAACGTTATTCTCAGGGGGCGTGAGTGCTGCGATAGAACGCTATTCTCATGCGGCGTCTCTGTGGTTCTGGAGGTTACCCGTCTTAACGGTTTGGTCTCTCTCTTTATTATATTAGTATCGATTTCTGACTGGGCTGAGATTGGCGTCAGAGCGCCTTCTTCCTTACTCAGTGCTACGCAGCGCTATGGCTGTGATTTAAAGCAGTATACTGTCTGCCACTATCTTCTGTGGTTTGTCTGGCTCAATTAAAGTTACACAACTTTCAACAATCTACCTTTGTCTAAGAGCTTCGGTGCTCGAACCCTATTGCACTTTGATGGTTTGTGCTAATGTAGCATGTGGATTGCTGGGTTTTGGATAGCGCTTGGTTATGTTATGTTACTGTAGTTTTGTATAGCGCAAATCACCACTGGTCTCTAAGCGCTTTTCAAAAAGAGAGGAACACAACACATAGCTGTCGGTAACGCGCCCCTCATCCAGTTGGCAATTTACGTTGGAGATGTCGTCTGTTTAAACAGGTAAGTTTTTAACGCCTTTCTAAAGGTTAGCAGCATTGGCTCCCCTTGCAAAGTTCGAGATTTGAGGGAGAAGGACCGACAGAGCTCTCCCTCCCTTAGATTTGAGGTTGAATCTCAAAGGGGTTAGTTTGCAGGCTTCAGAAGAGCGCAAGGTTTTGCCCGGCACAAACTTCCTCAAACGATCTTTGATATATTTGGAAGCCTCTCCATAGATAGCTTTATGGGCTAAGCAGAGGCACTTGAATTGCACTCGGTGCTCGATGGGCAGCCAGTGCAACCTCTGAAGAAGAGGCGTCGCTCTTGTGCTCCGTGGTAATGAGAAAATCAGCCTGGCCGCATCATTCTGGACCACCTGCAGTTTCTTAAGGGGCTTTCAAGGGATACCCAGATAGAGAGCATTTCCATAGTCCAACCTTGAGATGATTGTGGCAGACACAATAGTTTGTAGAGTCGAGGTGGATAGAATGGGAACAAGTCTTCGCAGCTGCCTTAGTAGACCTACACACGAGCCTACAACCGCGTGGACTTGGGGAGCCATTGACAGATGTGCGTCAATTTTTAAACCTAAGCTTTTTACTGCTCTTCCTGGGATTGGTACCTCCCCAAGTCCGGGAGGCCAGAAAAGCTCACACCAGGGACTTTCTTGATTTGATATAATAAGTACCTCAGTTTTGTCAGGGTTAACTTTCAGGAGATGGTTTGCCATCCAATTAACCGTAAACCTAAGAAGGTTTTTCACTGAGTCCTGTGCCTGACTGGTGTTGTCCAATTGAACCAGCAGTTGTGTGTCATCTGCATAGTTAAAAATTTGACAGTTTCTGTGCATTAACTCCTCCACTAAAGGTTGTAAATAGATGTTGAATAAAAGTGGGGACAGTGCCGATCCCTGAGGAGCGCCACAGGTCACACCACTAGCAGAGGATAGTTGGTCTTCCATTTGCACTCTCTGAGTCCGGCCTGTAAGGAAGGATTTAAGCCATTTAAAAGCTTGCCCTGTTATTCCCAGTTTCGCTACACGTTCAGCAAGATGGCATGGCTGACCGTGTCGAAAGCCGCCAACAGATCTAAGAGAATCAGGGCACATGGCTGTTTGTTGTCGGCCCTGATTCTCAGATCATCCACAACAGCAGCCATCACCAGCTCAGTGCTGTGTTGTGATCTAAAACCTGCCTGCCTGGGGTGGAGAAGTGCGTTATCTTCCAAGTAGCTAGCCAGGGTGTTCAGAACTTGCTTTTCCAAGATCTTTGCCAGGAACGGAAGTTGGGAGACAGGCCTATAATTTTTTAAGGCTTTTGTATCCGCCCCTGCTTTCTTCAGGAGGGGGGTAACCCTAGCTTTTTTCAGACTCGCTGGCAGATAACCTGAATTTAGTGACTCATTTAATAGAGCCACCAGCTGTTTTTCCAGCCCCAGCAAAGCCATCTGAAATATCCTCGGCGGACAGGCGTCCATTCTGGAGCCTGATTTGATCTGGTGAGCTGTTGCTGTTAAACTCACTTCGTTGAAACCGGGAAAGCTATTCAGGTTTCTGCTCAGATCTAGAGGACTCGGGGGGTCTAGTATACTGAGGTCAGTCGTGGTGGTAGTAATGTCCGTGATGATATCCGAGACTTTCTGAAGAAAAAACTCCTGAAAAGTATCGCAATCCGGGCGGTCATTTGATGAAGCTTTACGCTCTGTCTGTGTGAGCTCCTTCAGAATTGAAAAAATCTCTTTTTGCTTATTACCCGCTTGGCCAATTCTGTCCTCATAAAAGGCCGCCTTCCTGGATAGGATATCGGCCTTATATTTGGCCAGAAGGATCTTATAAGTGTCACAATCCGCTAAGTTGTAATTCAATCTCCATCTCCTCTCTGCTTGACGCAGAGCTTGCTTTCCCTTTGTTAAGGTTGCGTTAAACCAAGGGGCTCCTTTCCCTTTCACTCTAGTCCTCTTAGGCCGTTCCGGGGCCAGTGCATCAATTGCGACCAGAAGCCAAGAGGTCAGTGCTACAGTTTTTTGGTCTAAATTACCCTTACCCATAGTGGGGGGTGGGATCGAGAGAAGCATAGAGATTAGAGAGTCAGCCTTTATTTTTTTCCATGCTCTGACCTTCCTCCATAGAGGGTCTGACGGAGATGGTGTATAGTCACCTGGGACCCAACATTTAATCAGGGAATGATCTGACTAGACACAAGGGCTGATGTCAGTTATCTTTGCCCGAGCAATGGAGGACCAGATCAGGTCAAGAGTATGGCCCTTCACATGCGTGGGGCCAGTTACCAATGTCTCAGATCCAGGGAAACTAAGTTAGATTCAAACCCTGCCTCCACAGGGGCTCTAGGTAACTTCTCCCACTGATGGTTAAAATCCCCTACCACCAAGAGATGTTTATATCTTGATCTGAGATCAGTTAAGAGCTCCAAGAAGGCATCATTGAAATCAGGAGAGTTTTTGGGGGGGCGGTACACTACTAGCAATACCATGCAGGCTGATTTCAGGGAGATTTTTATTTCCAGAAGCTCTGCACTATCACAGTTTTCTGCTACAATTTGACTCACCATAAGGGTTTTTCTGAAAATAATCGCAACTCCCCCACCTCTGGCATTCCCAGGTCGATTATACCAAAGCGCATCAAATTCTATAGGTAATGCTGCCAGGATATCTGGGGTGGAGGAGTCTCCCAACGACGTTTGTGTGAGGGCAAGGACGTCAATATCCCCTTCAGAGAGAAGGGCAAACACTTCAAGATGATGTTTTTGCAGGGAGCGTGTGTTAAGTACTGCGACTTTTAAGCCCAGAGTCATACTCATCTGGGAGTGTTTCTGGGTTCGTATGTGACTTTTTGCTCTCCTCAATAGTGATTCCTCTTGCAACCTAAATCGCGTAGTGCCCTCTAGCTCCTCAATGCCTGTTTTTAATGCCAACAGTGACTCGGCTGAGTAAATAAAAGGTCGAGCAGAGGTTCTGGGCCCGTCAGGGCGCGGACGGGCGCAGACGGGCTTGCCTCTGGCGCGCCCGTTGCGCGCTTGCATTCCTGATGTTTAAATAGTGTTGGGCCCTAATCCCCACAACACTATTGCGCTAACCAGGACGACGTCCCAGCAGCGTGCAGGAATCCCCGGTCCCTCACCCAAGATGGCGGTTCAGGGCAGAGAGGACAAGAGGGCTCACCGAAATGGTGAGTTGTGCAATTCCAATTTTATTGTGCAAGCAATGCAAAAGATGAGAGGACATAAAAACAGGGAGCAAAATAAGGAAGATGCGAGTAGTCCACTTATTTACACAGCGGTTAAAAGGGTTACCAAATCACATACATTTTTATATAAAAACGAGTGAATTTCGTACATAAAAAGTGCAAAGTGCCAAGCAGCGTTCCGCTCTGCAGGAGTATTGCTTGAAGGTGCTGCTACCTTTAGGAGATATTTACAACAAGGGGTGGTGAGGGACAGAGTCTCTGAATTAAGCAGAATACTCTCACCCAGTCAAGAGATCAGGGCTAGATCCAACACCGTTTTTTAGCTCACTGCACCATCCCAGTTTCAGAACCTGGCTGTATGCAAATTAGTCTGTTCCTGTCCCAGTGCATGATGGGAACAGGGCAAACCAAACTACAAAAGCCAATTCTTACACTGGGAAGGAAACAAGCTTCCGGGGACCGGTTTCTGGCATTACAGCCATCTTCGGCCCGGCTTGCTTGAATCCTGATGGTGCAATGAGCAAGGGACTCATGTCTGAGTATACCCTTCCACGCTTAGGGTGGACAAAAATATTTACAACAAGGGGTGGTGAGGGACAGAGTCTCTGAATTAAGCAGAATACTCTCACACAGTCAAGAGATCAGGGCTAGATCCAACACCGTTTTTTAGCTCACTGCACCATCCCAGTTTCAGAACCTGGCTGTATGCAAATTAGTCTGTTCCTGTCCCAGTGCATGATGGGAACAGGGCAAACCAAACTACAAAAGCCAATTCTTACACTGGGAAGGAAACAAGCTTCCGGGGACCGGTTTCTGGCATTACAGCCATCTTCGGCCCGGCTTGCTTGAATCCTGATGGTGCAATGAGCAAGGGACTCATGTCTGAATATACCCTTCCACGCTTAGGGTGGACAAAAATATTTACAACAAGGGGTGGTGAGGGACAGAGTCTCTGAATTAAGCAGAATACTCTCACCCAGTCAAGAGATCAGGGCTAGATCCAACACCGTTTTTTAGCTCACTGCACCATCCCAGTTTCAGAACCTGGCTGTATGCAAATTAGTCTGTTCCTGTCCCAGTGCATGATGGGAACAGGGCAAACCAAACTACAAAAGCCAATTCTTACACTGGGAAGGAAACAAGCTTCCGGGGACCGGTTTCTGGCATTACAGCCATCTTCGGCCCGGCTTGCTTGAATCCTGATGGTGCAATGAGCAAGGGACTCATGTCTGAGTATACCCTTCCACGCTTAGGGTGGACAAAAATATTTACAACAAGGGGTGGTGAGGGACAGAGTCTCTGAATTAAGCAGAATACTCTCACCCAGTGAAGAGATCAGGGCTAGATCCAACACCGTTTTTTAGCTCACTGCACCATCCCAGTTTCAGAACCTGGCTGTATGCAAATTAGTCTGTTCCTGTCCCAGTGCATGATGGGAACAGGGCAAACCAAACTACAAAAGCCAATTCTTACACTGGGAAGGAAACAAGCTTCCGGGGACCGGTTTCTGGCATTACAGCCATCTTCGTCCCGGCTTGCTTGAATCCTGATGGTGCAATAAACAAGGGACTCATGTCTGAGTATACCCTTCCACGCTTAGGGTGGACAAAAATATTTACAACGAGGGGTGGTGAGGGACAGAGTCTCTGAATTAAGCAGAATACTCTCACCCAGTCAAGAGATCAGGGCTAGATCGAACACCGTTTTTTAGCTCACTGCACCATCCCAGTTTCAGAACCTGGCTGTATGCAAATTAGTCTGTTCCTGTCCCAGTGCATGATGGGAACAGGGCAAACCAAACTACAAAAACCAATTCTTACACTGGGAAGGAAACAAGCTTCCGGGGACCGGTTTCTGGCATTACAGCCATCTTCGGCCCGGCTTGCTTGAATCCTGATGGTGCAATGAGCAAGGGACTCATGTCTGAGTATACCCTTCCACGCTTAGGGTGGACAAAAATATTTACAACAAGGGGTGGTGAGGGACAGAGTCTCTGAATTAAGCAGAATACTCTCACCCAGTGAAGAGATAAGGGCTAGATCCAACACCGTTTTTTAGCTCACTGCACCATCCCAGTTTCAGAACCTGGCTGTATGCAAATTAGTCTGTTCCTGTCCCAGTGCATGATGGGAACAGGGCAAACCAAACTACAAAAGCCAATTCTTACACTGGGAAGGAAACAAGCTTCCGGGGACCGGTTTCTGGCATTACAGCCATCTTCGGCCCGGCTTGCTTGAATCCTGATGGTGCAATGAGCAAGGGACTCATGTCTGAGTATACTCTTCCACGCTTAGGGTGGACAAAAATATTTGACAACAAGGGGTGGTGAGGGACAGAGTCTCTGAATTAAGCAGAATACTCTCACCCAGTCAAGAGATCAGGGCTAGATCCAACACCGTATTTTAGCTCACTGCACCATCCCAGTTTCAGAACCTGGCTGTATGCAAATTAGTCTGTTCCTGTCCCAGTGCATGATGGGAACAGGGCAAACCAAACTACAAAAGCCAATTCTTACACTGGGAAGGAAACAAGCTTCCGGGGACTGGTTTCTGGCATTACAGCGATCTTCGGCCCGGCTTGCTTGAATCCTGATGGTGCAATGAGCAAGGGACTCATGTCTGAGTATACCCTTCCACGCTTAGGGTGGACAAAAATATTTACAACAAGGATTGGTGAGGGACAGAGTCTCTGAATTAAGCAGAATACTCTCACCCAGTCAAGAGATCAGGGCTAGATCCAACACCGTTTTTTAGCTCACTGCACCATCCCAGTTTCAGAACCTGGCTGTATGCAAATTAGTCTGTTCCTGTCACAGTGCATGATGGGAACAGGGCAAACCAAACTACAAAAGCCAATTCTTACACTGGGAAGGAAGCAAGCTTCCGGGGACCGGTTTCTGGCATTACAGCCATCTTCGGCCCGGCTTGCTTGAATCCTGATGGTGCAATGAGCAAGGGACTCATGTCTGAGTATACCCTTCCACGCTTAGGGTGGACAAAAATATTTACAACAAGGGGTGGTGAGGGACAGAGTCTCTGAATTAAGCAGAATATTCTCACCCAGTCAAGAGATCAGGGCTAGATCCAACACCGTTTTTTAGCTCACTGCACCATCCCAGTTTCAGAACCTGGCTGTATGCAAATTAGTCTGTTCCTGTCCCAGTGCATGATGGGAACAGGGCAAACCAAACTACAAAAGCCAATTCTTACACTGGGAAGGAAACAAGCTTCCGGGGACCGGTTTCTGGCATTAAAGCCATCTTCGGCCCGGCTTGCTTGAATCCTGATGGTGCAATGAGCAAGGGACTCATGTCTGAGTATACCCTTCCACGCTTAGGGTGGCAAAAATATTTACAACAAGGATTGGTGAGGGACAGAGTCTCTGAATTAAGCAGAATACTCTCACCCAGTCAAGAGATCAGGGCTAGATCCAACACCGTTTTTTAGCTCACTGCACCATCCCAGTTTCAGAACCTGGCTGTATGCAAATTAGTCTGTTCCTGTCCCAGTGCATGATGGGAACAGGGCAAACCAAACTACAAAAGCCAATTCTTACACTGGGAAGGAAACAAGCTTCCGGGGACCGGTTTCTGGCATTACAGCCATCTTCGGCCCGGCTTGCTTGAATCCTGATGGTGCAATGAGCAAGGGACTCATGTCTGAGTATACCCTTCCACGCTTAGGGTGGACAAAAATATTTACAACAAGGGGTGGTGAGGGACAAAGTCTCTGAATTAAGCAGAATACTCTCACCCAGTCAAGAGATCAGGGCTAGATCCAACACCGTTTTTTAGCTCACTGCACCATCCCAGTTTCAGAACCTGGCTGTATGCAAATTAGTCTGTTCCTGTCCCAGTGCATGATGGGAACAGGGCAAACCAAAGTACAAAAGCCATTTCTTACACTGGGAAGGAAACAAGCTTCCGGGGACCGGTTTCTGGCATTACAGCCATCTTCGGCCCGGCTTGTTTGAATCCTGATGGTGCAATGAGCAAGGGACTCATGTCTGAGTATACCCTTCCACGCTTGGGGTGGACAAAAATATTTACAACAAGGGGTGGTGAGGGACAGAGTCTCTGAATTAAGCAGAATACTCTCACTCAGTCAAGAGATCAGGGCTAGATCCAACACCATTTTTTAGCTCACTGCCCCATCCCAGTTTCAGAACCTGGCTGTATGCAAATTAGTCTGTTCCTGTCCCAGTGCATGATGGGAACAGGGCAAACCAAACTACAAAGGCTAATTCTTACACTGGGAAGGAAGCAAGCTTCCGGGGACCGGTTTCTGGCATTACAGCCATCTTCGGCCCGGCTTGCTTGAATCCTGATGGTGCAATGAGCAAGGGACTCATGTCTGAGTATACTCTTCCACGCTTAGGGTGGACAAAAATATTTACAACAAGGGGTGGTGAGGGACAGAGTCTCTGAATTAAGCAGAATACTCTCACCCAGTCAAGAGATCAGGGCTAGATCCAACACCGTTTTTTAGCTCACTGCACCATCCCAGTTTCAGAACCTGGCTGTATGCAAATTAGTCTGTTCCTGTCCCAGTGCTTGATGGGAACAGGGCAAACCAAACTACAAAAGCCAATTCTTACACTGGGAAGGAAACAAGCTTCCGGGACTGGTTTCTGGCATTACAGCGATCTTCGGCCCGGCTTGCTTGAATCCTGATGGTGCAATGAGCAAGGGACTCATGTCTGAGTATACCCTTCCACGCTTAGGGTGGACAAAAATATTTACAACAAGGATTGGTGAGGGACAGAGTCTCTGAATTAAGCAGAATACTCTCACCCAGTCAAGAGATCAGGGCTAGATCCAACACCGTTTTTTAGCTCACTGCACCATCCCAGTTTCAGAACCTGGCTGTATGCAAATTAGTCTGTTCCTGTCCCAGTGCATGATGGGAACAGGGCAAACCAAACTACAAAAGCCAATTCTTACACTGGGAAGGAAGCAAGCTTCCGGGGACCGGTTTCTGGCATTACAGCCATCTTCGGCCCGGCTTGCTTGAATCCTGATGGTGCAATGAGCAAGGGACTCATGTCTGAGTATACCCTTCCACGCTTAGGGTGGACAAAAATATTTACAACAAGGGGTGGTGAGGGACAGAGTCCCTGAATTAAGCAGAATATTCTCACCCAGTCAAGAGATCAGGGCTAGATCCAACACCGTTTTTTAGCTCACTGCACCATCCCAGTTTCAGAACCTGGCTGTATGCAAATTAGTCTGTTCCTGTCCCAGTGCATGATGGGAACAGGGCAAACCAAACTACAAAAGCCAATTCTTACACTGGGAAGGAAACAAGCTTCCGGGGACCGGTTTCTGGCATTACAGCCATCTTCGGCCCGGCTTGCTTGAATCCTGATGGTGCAATGAGCAAGGGACTCATGTCTGAGTATACCCTTCCACGCTTAGGGTGGACAAAAATATTTACAACAAGGATTGGTGAGGGACAGAGTCTCTGAATTAAGCAGAATACTCTCACCCAGTCAAGAGATCAGGGCTAGATCCAACACCGTTTTTTAGCTCACTGCACCATCCCAGTTTCAGAACCTGGCTGTATGCAAATTAGTCTGTTCCTGTCCCAGTGCATGATGGGAACAGGGCAAACCAAACTACAAAAGCCAATTCTTACACTGGGAAGGAAACAAGCTTCCGGGGACCGGTTTCTGGCATTACAGCCATCTTCGGCCCGGCTTGCTTGAATCCTGATGGTGCAATGAGCAAGGGACTCATGTCTGAGTATACCCTTCCACGCTTAGGGTGGACAAAAATATTTACAACAAGGGGTGGTGAGGGACAGAGTCTCTGAATTAAGCAGAATACTCTCACCCAGTCAAGAGATCAGGGCTAGATCCAACACCGTTTTTTAGCTCACTGCACCATCCCAGTTTCAGAACCTGGCTGTATGCAAATTAGTCTGTTCCTGTCCCAGTGCATGATGGGAACAGGGCAAACCAAACTACAAAAGCCAATTCTTACACTGGGAAGGAAACAAGCTTCCGGGGACCGGTTTCTGGCATTACAGCCATCTTCGGCCCGGCTTGCTTGAATCCTGATGGTGCAATGAGCAAGGGACTCATGTCTGAGTATACCCTTCCACGCTTGGGGTGGACAAAAATATTTACAACAAGGGGTGGTGAGGGACAGAGTCTCTGAATTAAGCAGAATACTCTCACTCAGTCAAGAGATCAGGGCTAGATCCAACACCATTTTTTAGCTCACTGCACCATCCCAGTTTCAGAACCTGGCTGTATGCAAATTAGTCTGTTCCTGTCCCAGTGCATGATGGGAACAGGGCAAACCAAACTACAAAAGCTAATTCTTACACTGGGAAGGAAACAAGCTTCCGGGGACCGGTTTCTGGCATTACAGCCATCTTCGGCCCGGCTTGCTTGAATCCTGATGGTGCAATGAGCAAGGGACTCATGTCTGAGTATACCCTTCCACGCTTGGGGTGGACAAAAATATTTACAACAAGGGGTGGTGAGGGACAGAGTCTCTGAATTAAGCAGAATACTCTCACCCAGTCAAGAGATCAGGGCTAGATCCAACACCGTTTTTTAGCTCACTGCACCATCCCAGTTTCAGAACCTGGCTGTATGCAAATTAGTCTGTTCCTGTCCCAGTGCATGATGGGAACAGGGCAAACCAAACTACAAAAGCCAATTCTTACACTGGGAAGGAAACAAGCTTCCGGGGACCGGTTTCTGGCATTACAGCCATCTTCGGCCCGGCTTGCTTGAATCCTGATGGTGCAATGAGCAAGGCACTCATGTCTGAGTATACCCTTCCACGCTTAGGGTGGACAAAAATATTTACAACAAGGGGTGGTGAGGGACAGAGTCTCTGAATTAAGCAGAATACTCTCACCCAGTCAAGAGATCAGGGCTAGATCCAACACCGTTTTTTAGCTCACTGCACCATCCCAGTTTCAGAACCTGGCTGTATGCAAATTAGTCTGTTCCTGTCCCAGTGCGTGATGGGAACAGGGCAAACCAAAGTACAAAAGCCAATTCTTACACTAGGAAGGAAACAAGCTTCCGGGGACCGGTTTCTGGCATTATAGCCATCTTCGGCCCGGCTTGCTTGAATCCTGATGGTGCAATGAGCAAGGGACTCATGTCTGAGTATACCCTTCCACGCTTCGGGTGGACAAAAATATTTACAACAAGGGGTGGTGAGGGACAGAGTCTCTGAATTAAGCAGAATACTCTCACCCAGTCAAGAGATCAGGGCTAGATCCAACACCGTTTTTTAGCTCACTGCACCATCCCAGTTTCAGAACCTGGCTGTATGCAAATTAGTCTGTTCCTGTCCCAGTGCATGATGGGAACAGGGCAAACCAAACTACAAAAGCCAATTCTTACACTGGGAAGGAAACAAGCTTCCGGGGACCGGTTTCTGGCATTACAGCCATCTTCGGCCCGGCTTGCTTGAATCCTGATGGTGCAATGAGCAAGGCACTCATGTCTGAGTATACCCTTCCACGCTTAGGGTGGGCAAAAATATTTACAACAAGGGGTGGTGAGGGACAGAGTCTCTGAATTAAGCAGAATACTCTCACCCAGTCAAGAGATCAGGGCTAGATCCAACACCGTTTTTTAGCTCACTGCACCATCCCAGTTTCAGAACCTGGCTGTATGCAAATTAGTCTGTTCCTGTCCCAGTGCATGATGGGAACAGGGCAAACCAAACTACAAAAGCCAATTCTTACACTGGGAAGGAAACAAACTTCCGGGGACCGGTTTCTGGCATTACAGCCATCTTCGGCCCGGCTTGCTTGAATCCTGATGGTGCAGTGAGCAAGGGACTCATGTCTGAGTATACCCTTCCACGCTTAGGGTGGACAAAAATATTTACAACAAGGGGTGGTGAGGGACAGAGTCTCTGAATTAAGCAGAATACTCTCACCCAGTCAAGAGATCAGGGCTAGATCCAACACCGTTTTTTAGCTCACTGCACCATCCCAGTTTCAGAACCTGGCTGTATGCAAATTAGTCTGTTCCTGTCCCAGTGCATGATGGGAACAGGGCAAACCAAACTACAAAAGACAATTCTTACACTGGGAAGGAAACAAGCTTCCGGGGACCGGTTTCTGGCATTACAGCCATCTTCGGCCCGGCTTGCTTGAATCCTGATGGTGCAATGAGCAAGGGACTCATGTCTGAGTATACCCTTCCACGCTTAGGGTGGACAAAAATATTTACAACAAGGGGTGGTGAGGGACAGAGTCTCTGAATTAAGCAGAATACTCTCACCCAGTCAAGAGATCAGGGCTAGATCCAACACCGTTTTTTAGCTCACTGCACCATCCCAGTTTCAGAACCTGGCTGTATGCAAATTAGTCAGTTCCTGTCCCAGTGCATGATGGGAACAGGGCAAACCAAACTACAAAAGCCAATTCTTACACTGGGAAGGAAACAAGCTTCCGGGGACCGGTTTCTGGCATTACAGCCATCTTCGGCCCGGCTTGCTTGAATCCTGATGGTGCAATGAGCAAGGGACTCATGTCTGAGTATACCCTTCCACGCTTAGGGTGGACAAAAATATTTACAACAAGGGGTGGTGAGGGACAGAGTCTCTGAATTAAGCAGAATACTCTCACCCAGTCAAGAGATCAGTGCTAGATCCAACACCGTTTTTTAGCCCACTGCACCATCCCAGTTTCAGAACCTGGCTGTATGCAAATTAGTCTGTTCCTGTCCCAGTGCATGATGGGAACAGGGCAAACCAAACTACAAAAGCCAATTCTTACACTGGGAAGGAAACAAGCTTCCGGGGACCGGTTTCTGGCATTACAGCCATCTTCGGCCCGGCTTGCTTGAATCCTGATGGTGCAATGAGCAAGGGACTCATGTCTGAGTATACCCTTCCACGCTTAGGGTGGACAAAAATATTTAGAACAAGGGGTGGTGAGGGACAGAGTCTCTGAATTAAGCAGAATACTCTCACCCAGTCAAGAGATCAGGGCTAGATCCAACACCGATTCAGGCGTGAGACAACCGATTTGATGGCTAGTCTCCCGCCTCCCGATTCTTGTATTAAAAAACCCGATTCCATGCGGATTACAGAATGATCAGCTTGAGATAACTTAGAGCTAAATTGAGTTCGAAAATGACCTCTGCTCTCTGCCCTTTCTTCCCCACCTTCTGTAGTTGCCAATACATTACAACCTGAGCCCGTCATACAGCTATTGGCTTAAATGTGAGCTTAGGCAGGCCCAGGGGCGAGGACTCCGGAAAGGAATTTTGCCTGGTTACGTCCTGCGTAAAAGTATTCCTCGGTGGGCTTCAGCAGGCACTAGGGATTGGTTTCCTGTGACTCGAAGTAGGCACTGCCAGAAACCTGCTCCTGCAATATTGTCACTCCCTTTGCCTGCCATAGCAATTTTTCTGTGCTCCTGACACACATTAAGGTAAGAAAAAAAGAAAAACAAGTGAAACCTTTCAGTAGCTCCTGGGAGAAAAAATGTGTTTCAACCAAAGTTTCTAACTCTGTGTTTCTTTGAACTTTGTAAAACTATGAAAATCAAAATGTTGATGCCAATCTCATTCCCACTTTAATCTCCCTCTCCAAGAATTACCCCTGACATTAAAGCTTAACTCTTTGTCCTCAATTTTTTTGGGGGGAATTAACTTTTTTGGGGGGTCCGTTTCACATAGTGCTTATAAAAACAGAGTTTAATGCTGGTTCTCCGTATACTCCAGAGATGGTGTTAGGGCCAGAGTTGTAATTTCATCCGTGTATTTATTCCATTTATTTATGGTAGTTTAGGTTTGTCATTTAGGGTGATGGTTTTTCTTCCATTTCTAAGTGAATTAGATTTTTTTTTTATTTACTTTATTAATGTTTGCCTTTCTCCTATTAGAGTTATATCCTGTCTGCATTGGTTTTCAGAGTGATTCTCTTGCAGTGCATGTGAGTGGCATACTCCAAGGCTTGGCTGGAGTAGATTTGAGCCTGTCTGGGCAGTTGTACTGCTTGAATAGATGTGGGTGTAACTTATGAGCATTGCGTCTGTCTTGCACTTTTGTAATAGTGGTTATACGTATTCATGCCCTCCTTATTCCCCCTTACTTTTTGTACTTTTCCCTTCTTTTCTCCCACTTTGTAGTAGTTATTGTTTATTTTTCTGACACTCCCCCGCCCTGGCTACTCCCACACATACTACAAAGTAGTAGGTCTATGTGTACCTGAGTTCTGCTTGTAGTGGTAGGAGCCCTCAGAGAAATGTAGCAGATTGGGGTGAAAATCTACAGTGTGGATTTTGGCAAATAGCACTTAGTTATTTGAGACGTAGTACTACAATAGTATTATTCTGAAACTCGCAAATTGCCTATTGTGTATAGTTTCAACAGTCGTAGTCTCTATGGCCCAAACCTAAATGTTATCATAAACCGTCAGAGGCAATTGGAACAATTGGAGGACAGTCACACAAAGCAAATGTGCGCCTTCATCCAAAGCAGTTCTGAATTACCTTCGGGTCGCGTTTCCACTCTAAACACTAACACTCTTTGAAGTGCAGAGTGACTCTGCACTTTGAAGAGTGTTAGTGTTTATAGAGTGAGAACACAGACTGGTGCAGAAAATGTTTCTCACTCTGAAGCTACAGGCCCTACCACGCGTGATGCACCTCTGAGAAGCATACACACGGAGTGCCAGCACTGGGCCTAGCTTCAAAAACCTGACGCTAGAAATGTTTCTGACGCTAGGCCCTTCTGGCAAGCAGAGTGTATAGTGGTCAGAAGCGGCAGGGATGTCAAAAAACAACATGTAGATAGAAATGTTTCTGAAGCTAGGCCCTGCCACTTCTGACCACTATACACTCTGCTTGCCAGAAGGGCCTAGCGTCAGAAACATTTCTATCTACATGTTGTTTTTTGACATCCCTTTATTAATGCACACTGCACTTTCACAATTGCTTTATCAACCTTCTTGCTTCTCAAATTTGCTTGAAAATGCACCATTTATCCACTCTTTTTTCAAAATGTTCTCAGGGGGGTGTGCTCGCTCGCCGCAGTGCACTCCCACAGATGTTTACAGCCCACAACTTTCAAATGCCACCAGCCACCACTGCCTGCAACCTATTTTGTGTTACGCCTGACCCGTTCCGTGTTACGCGTTATTCAGGTCTTTCCGCCCGTGAATATTTCTCCCTCTTATCGAAGTTGAAATGTTGGCATGTATGCCCCAACAGGCTACCAAGACACTTCAAATAGACAAAAGGCACACATGTCTGCGATAGTCCAGAACACCGCATTTTGGAGCAAGCCACAATGATAAACCCCCGCCAAACAATGAGAACAAGGGAAGAGACTTTCAACCCCTGCACAAAGCCCCTGCCAAGGGAGCAGCCAGGTGCACAGCACAAGTCTAGGATGCAATGCCACTTGCACCCCTGGAAAGTCGAGTGTGAAGGACTCAGCAAAAGGTCCCCACCAAAAGAGGCTGAACAGTGAGGCCCTGCAGCACTAACCCACTGAACAGATCTCTGCGGAGTCCAATCACAAGAAACAGGAAAGAGTGGGAGGCACTGAGCACGGTCAAGACATCACAGTAATAGACTGATCAAGATAGTGCCACATGCCCCATGGGCTGCCTGTCCGGTTGACAGATAGAGACTACTCACATGCGCCTCCATGCAAGGTTAAGCCAAAAGAGGGAGCCCAAAGCAGCAGCGCCAACGACCGTTACCACCAGCATGAATGGAGGATACACAAGACACCAAAGTCTCAAGTTGGCCATCCCTTCCGAAGGGAAAAGAAATACTGGTGCAGAAAATGCGCCATCAGTGGCGGCCCAACACCATCCCAAGTGAGAAGAGCACAACACACACCCCTAGCGGTGAAAGACTAACACCGCAGGGAGGACCAGCAGGCACAAGAGGTGCCAGAAGAGGGCGCCCAAACAGACAACGAAGAGGGCGCCATCCGAGGTGCGTGCCACATGCACCCAAAAGCGCATCAACACAGGCAATTGCCCAGGAGGGCAAGAAACCTCTCCAAAGCAAAGAAGCACTGCTGGAATCAGCAGGGAGATCCCCTACATCTCCACAGCAGCTACAGCAATGGAGTCCGGAAGGGGCCAAACGCAGCAGAGTGTCCTCCCTCACACTGTTTCAAGCAGGAGTCGTCAGTGACCCAAGGCAGAAGAGAGGAGAGTCGCACACTACGAGTGAATAGCTCACTATTGCCCGGGGAAGCCATTCCCTGGAGACGGAACACCCGGAGTAAGAGTTCTGGACAGATCGTCACTGCCCATGGAAGCCGTTCCCTGGAGAGGGAACACCCGGAGTAGGAGCAGTGAGAAGCTGCCTGAAGAAGGAGCACCCGAAGGAAGAACACCTCCAAAGACACCAGACAGCCGCCAAGGCGGACTGACGGCCGTGGCGACAGCACCAAGGGAAAACCACACGTAAGCCGCAGCAAGCGCAAACTTGCGTTGCTCCTATCGCTTCACAGTGAGACTGTCTAGTTCCGAGTGTCGGCAGTTGGAGTCGAACAGTGTCCCTCGCCCTGGCCGCAAATGTCAGTGGTGCAAGAAAAGACTCAGAAGAGGCAGTCACGTGGCTACGACGTCCATCCAGAAACTTCCTCTCCTAGTTAATCCTCGCCAGCTGTCGTCCAGGCTCAATGGCAGCTACATCATCAGTGCCATGTGCATGACACCACACTCAGCAAGAAATGTGGAAGTGTAATCGGAGGGTCTTCACCAAGAATCGGAAAACCAGCTGAGGTCAGAAGGGGAAGTCGTGAGCGGCAGGGCTGGACGATGAACAAAACCATAGCTACAACAGGAGTGAGTCCTGACACAGTGACAGCAAGGGAAGAGGGGGATAACCCGATAAGGAACTGGCAACCGCACAGCGGGAATCCAAGAGTAAACCACACAGCCTGCGCGAACCGAGTTTCAAGTTGTACGTTCCTCAGCACGTTTGTCACTCCTCCGTCATCAAAGTCCCAACAGCCCAAGAAGTCCATGTACAGGAATGCAAGGACCTCCCCAGAGAATACGGAGGTACCTGGCCAATCCCTACCTCAGGTGATCGACTCCAGACTAGACGCCTACACCCGTCAAGGCAAGTCGTCATCCGCCGTCGTCCCGATTCACTACACGGCTGGCAATGCTACCACGCCGGTCCTCAATCACATGCGTCTATCGACACCATCTTGAACACATGGATTGGAGTGCTTCACTATTGCCAAACTAGCAAGCAAGAAAACTCAGAGGCTACCTGCTAACCTGAACTGCGGCAGAGAGAGCATGTCCTGACCAAGACCCATACACCCTTGAGGTTTGTGTGAGAGACTGGCTACTGGCTCACCGGCAGTGTGCAGCTGCCCCCGGCTGGCACACACGCAGCCCCATCGCAGCCTACCAGCAGTCCCGTGGCAAGTCCGACGAAGGGCCTTCCCAGGCGGGAGAGCGGGAAGAGACATTGCCCCACCGACAGGTCACCGGGCACAGTAAGACAGCCTCATAGAGACTTCAGGCAATACGAAAATAATCCAGTGAACTGTCAACATCGACTCCCACCATGATCCTGACGCCCCCAGTAAATGAACTATTGTTATACACCACATACCATCATCCAGGTCGGCGGACCAAAGTTACGAGGGACTAAAGGACATGATTATACTGGCACGTTCCTAGTGCGCAGATGACATCTTCAAGCAAGAGTTTGTGTCCTGAACTGATCAGGGTAAATGTTCGACATCTGTTGAGAGCATCCTGTCACAGTCAAACTCACCAGCCCTTGTCGACCGTCTTCCTGATGCCGGGCTTGAGAAACTGATGGACCTTATGGTGTATATTTCATTGTTAGTTATCCCTACAGGTTGAACTATTGAACTTTTGTTTTCATTAAAATTTTGGAGGAATGTTGTGTCCTGCGAGACACGTTCTAGAGTCTCGACAGGCACAGAGTTAGGAGCCACTCCCCTATGGGAGTGGGCACACTTGCACCCCCACATGCATCCCTCACAGGTGTCACGAGTGACGTGAGCCTGCAAATAAAAGGGCCCGGGCGCACGTGTTCGGGGTCAGTTATCGTACTATACAACAGAGTGTCCGTGTCCCTCATTTTATTACCATGTGGGCCTGAGGCCCAATGCAACAGGGGCCCAACCTTCCCATCTGCCTCACCTGACATTTACTGCACCTTAAATGAATGAAGCGAGGTAGGTTGTATCGCAACCAAAGGGTCCACAGATGGAACCTTGCAGTGTTATAATGTAAATAATAATCAATCGCGTGTCCCTTTCATAGAACAATACAATGGGCCCTAATGTTTTAAAAGCTTTGGTACTGGTGACACGTCTGACAATGATGAGCTTCAGGGCTTTAAGTGGGCCAGGTCTCCAGGGATCTGAGCACCGGCAGTTTTTTAAAGGGGGCCTCGAAAAGGGTCCCTATCGGGCTCTGTTTTGAACCCTGGCACAGGTGGTCAGTTTTTTTTCCGGACTGAAAAGACCCGTTTCGAGACAGCAGGCACATTGATGTGCACTGCTCAAACTGCTCACTTCTCACTAGTGGAGAAGTTACGGCATGACGTCATGCCAGGTGAGCGTTGTATGGGAAGAGAAATCCTTTAAAGAGTCATTTTCTTTCTGGATTTCAATTCTCTTTCTGGAACGCAAGAGCAGCAACATTGTCCTGGTGTCACAATGGCTTTATAAAGAAGCTTTTCCAATATTATAAAAGCCATAGTTGCAGCTTATTTATCTTATGCAACTGATAACCATTGACAAAGCCAATAGTCCTGACTTGTTGTAGGTATGATGTTACTTGTATCACATATCTGGATGCAATGACAGAAACAGCAAAATACTAGTTGGGCGGCACACTATACTAAGCACAGATTTTTAGCGGAAGTGTTTTAAAGCCACACCCTTAATTACATTGGCCACGCCCCTTTGGGAGACTCTCCAGTTTTTTCATCCCACATAAAGCCCTGATGAGCTTGCTCATAAATGGTTCAGAAAAGGGGGTGGTGATGAACAGAGTGTCTGAATTAAGCAGACCACTCTTACCCAGTCCAAAGATCAGGGCTTGATCCATCACCGTTGTATAGCTCACTGCCCCATCCCAGCTCAGAACCTGGCTATATGCAAATTAGTCTGTCCCTGGCCCAGTGCATCATGGGAACAGGGCAGACCAAACTACCAAGCCAATTCTTCACCAGAAAGGAGACAAGCTACCGGGGACCGGTTTCTGGCATTTAAGCCTCGTCGGCCCGGCTTGCTTGAATCCTGATGGAGCAGTGAGCAAGGGACTCATGTCTGAGTATACCCTGCCACACCTATAGTGGCCAAAAACGATTCAGAAAAGGGGGTGGTGATGAGCAGAGTGTCTGAATTAAGCAGACCACTCTTACCCAGTCCAAAGATCAGGGCTTGATCCATCACCGTTGTATAGCTCACTGCCCCATCCCAGCTCAGAACCTGGCTATATGCAAATTAGTCTGTCCCTGGCCCAGTGCATCATGGGAACAGGGCAGACCAAACTACCAAGCCAATTCTTCACCAGAAAGGAGACAAGCTACCGGGGACCGGTTTCTGGCATTTAAGCCTCGTCGGCCCGGCTTGCTTGAATCCTGATGGAGCAGTGAGCAAGGGACTCATGTCTGAGTATACCCTGCCACACCTATAGTGGCCAAAAACGATTCAGAAAAGGGGGTGGTGATGAACAGAGTGTCTGAATTAAGCAGACCACTCTTACCCAGTCCAAAGATCAGGGCTTGATCCATCACCGTTATTTAGCTCACTGCCCCATCCCAGCTCAGAACCTGGCTATATGCAAATTAGTCTGTCCCTGGCCCAGTGCATCATGGGAACAGGGCAGACCAAACTACCAAGCCAATTCTTCACCAGAAAGGAGACAAGCTACCGGGGACCGGTTTCTGGCATTTAAGCCTCGTCGGCCCGGCTTGCTTGAATCCTGATGGAGCAGTGAGCAAGGGACTCATGTCTGAGTATACCCTGCCACACCTATAGTGGCCAAAAACGATTCAGAAAAGGGGGTGGTGATGAGCAGAGTGTCTGAATTAAGCAGACCACTCTTACCCAGTCCAAAGATCAGGGCTTGATCCATCACTGTTATTTAGCTCACTGCCCCATCCCAGCTCAGAACCTGGCTATATGCAAATTAGTCTGTTCCTCGCCCAGTGCATCATGGGAACAGGGCAGACCGAACTACCAAGCCAATTCTTCACCAGAAAGGAGACAAGCTACCGGGGACCGGTTTCTGGCATTTCAGCCTCGTCGGCCCGGCTTGCTTGAATCCTGATGGAGCAGTGAGCAAGGGACTCATGTCTGAGTATACCCTGCCACACCTATAGTGGCCAAAAACGATTCAGAAAAGGGGGTGGTGATGAACAGAGTGTCTGAATTAAGCAGACCACTCTTACCCAGTCCAAAGATCAGGGCTTGATCCACCACCGTTATTTAGCTCACTGCCCCATCCCAGCTCAGAACCTGGCTATATGCAAATTAGTCTGTCCCTGGCCCAGTGCATCATGGGAACAGGGCAGACCAAACTACCAAGCCAATTCTTCACCAGAAAGGAGACAAGCTACCGGGGACCGGTTTCTGGCATTTCAGCCTCGTCGGCCCGGCTTGCTTGAATCCTGATGGAGCAGTGAGCAAGGGACTCATGTCTGAGTATACCCTGCCACACCTATAGTGGCCAAAAACGATTCAGAAAAGGGGGTGGTGATGAACAGAGTGTCTGAATTAAGCAGACCACTCTTACCCAGTCCAAAGATCAGGGCTTGATCCATCACCGTTATTTAGCTCACTGCCCCATCCCAGCTCAGAACCTGGCTATATGCAAATTAGTCTGTCCCTGGCCCAGTGCATCATGGGAACAGGGCAGACCAAAATACCAAGCCAATTCTTCACCAGAAAGGAGACAAGCTACCGGGGACCGGTTTCTGGCATTTAAGCCTCGTCGGCCCGGCTTGCTTGAATCCTGATGGAGCAGTGAGCAAGGGACTCATGTCTGAGTATACCCTGCCACACCTATAGTGGTCAAAAACGATTCAGAAAAGGGGGTGGTGATGAGCAGAGTGTCTGAATTAAGCAGACCACTCTTACCCAGTCCAAAGATCAGGGCTTGATCCATCACCGTTATTTAGCTCACTGCCCCATCCCAGCTCAGAACCTGGCTATATGCAAATTAGTCTGTCCCTGGCCCAGTGCATCATGGGAACAGGGCAGACCAAACTACCAAGCCAATTCTTCACCAGAAAGGAGACAAGCTACTGGGGACCGGTTTCTGGCATTTCAGCCTCGTCGGCCCGGCTTGCTTGAATCCTGATGGAGCAGTGAGCAAGGGACTCATGTCTGAGTATACCCTGCCACACCTATAGTGGCCAAAAACTATTCAGAAAAGGGGGTGGTGATGAACAGAGTGTCTGAATTAAGCAGACCACTCTTACCCAGTCCAAAGATCAGGGCTTGATCCATCACCGTTATTTAGCTCACTGCCCCATCCCAGCTCAGAACCTGGCTATATGCAAATTAGTCTTTCCCTGGCCCAGTGCATCATGGGAACAGGGCAGACCAAACTACCAAGCCAATTCTTCACCAGAAAAAAGACAAGCTACCGGGGACCGGTTTCTGGCATTTAAGCCTCGTCGGCCCGGCTTGCTTGAATCCTGATGGAGCAGTGAGCAAGGGACTCATGTCTGAGTATACCCTGCCACACCTATAGTGGCCAAAAACGATTCAGAAAAGGGGGTGGTGATGAGCAGAGTGTCTGAATTAAGCAGACCACTCTTACCCAGTCCAAAGATCAGGGCTTGATCCATCCCCGTTATTTAGCTCACTGCCCCATCCCAGCTCAGAACCTGGCTATATGCAAATTAGTCTGTCCCTGGCTCAGTGCATCATGGGAACAGGGCAGACCAAACTACCAAGCCAATTCTTCACCAGAAAGGAGACAAGCTACCGGGGACCGGTTTCTGGCATTTCAGCCTCGTCGGCCCGGCTTGCTTGAATCCTGATGGAGCAGTGAGCAAGGGACTCATGTCTGAGTATACCCTGCCACACCTATAGTGGCCAAAAACGATTCAGAAAAGGGGGTGGTGATGAACAGAGTGTCTGAATTAAGCAGACCACTCTTACCCAGTCCAAAGATCAGGGCTTGATCCATCACCGTTATTTAGCTCACTGCCCCATCCCAGCTCAGAACCTGGCTATATGCAAATTACCACAAGTGTGGAAGGGTATGCTCAGATGTGAGTCCCTTGCTCACTGCACCATCAGGATTCAAGCAAGCCGGGCCGAAGACGGCTGTAATGCCAGAAACCGGTCCCCGGAAGCTTGTTTCCTTTCCAGTAAAGAATTGGCTTGGTAGTTTGGTCTGCCCTGTTCCCATGATGCACTGGGCCAGGGTCAGACTAATTTGCATGTAGCCAGGTTCTGAACTGGGATGGTGCAGTGAGTTAAAAAACGGTGATGGATCAAGCCCTGATCTTTTGACTGGGTAGGAGTGTTCTGCTTAATTCACATACTCTGTCCATCACCACCCCCCTTTTTGAATCGTTTTATTTCTCATAAATGAAGCGGGCTGTGAAAAACAGGTAGGTGGCCAGTCTGTCTGGTCTTGGGCCTGCCCCCCGCCCAACCCCGATGTGGCTCAGACGAGCCGTTTGCCTTCTCTCTAGCCAGAAGACCCAGATGCGCCTTGCCTCAGCACCCGCCTTGGTCCACCTTAAATCCTGTTTACCGGGATCACGCTGATTACCTTGGCTGCCTTTGTTGTTGTACTGGGCTGCATCCTGTACTACTGCTACCGCGTGCATGCTCACACACGCACACACATGCAGGGCTGGACTGGCCTTAGCGGGCACCGGGCGTTTCCCCAGTTGGCCGCTAGGGTGGGGGGCCGATTTTGGGCCCCTGGGGGCCATTTTTGTTACAGGGCAGTTTTTACAGCATAGCTGCAATATCTGTTGCTGTAACGAAATCAGCCCGAAACCGGTGCTGGCAAACTGCTCGGCCGCTCCCATGGGGGCCGGCCGAGCTCTTTCTCAGGGATAGTTTTGGTCCCCAGTCCGGCCCTGCACACACGCCCTCTCTGTGCCACAACAGGAATGCATGGGCACCCGTCCCAAACCACTGTAAGCCAACACCCATATGACACACCCATGCCGTCAGAGCACAGACAAAGCACCCCCTTCAGCTTACTCACCCACCTCTTTTGTGGGCACATATTTTAACACCCCATCATAAGCATATTTACACCAGTGCTGTAATGAGATAAAATGACTTCAGGAATCCATGAATTGGGGGTCAAGGTGTGTTAGAGGGAAGTGACAAGGGGCTGAGTTTGACAAGCAGAATCTAAATAACCGTTGACTTATACGTGAAATTAAAAAAAATTCTGCTGCAAAGAAATAGGCAACAAAGACGTGACAGTAAATCTGTTCTAAATGTATTTATTGTCCACAAAGAGGCTGCACTTTAAAATATCTCCCAGGGTTAAGGCACCTGCTGCAGAGATCTTTGTGTGCCCAGCAATCCTGAAGGGATTATAATAGGGATTAGATAACTCTAGTTCTGAACGCAGCTCTGGGAGAGTTCTGTGCTTTGTTCAGTCACAGTTTTGACTCTTTAAGCAGTATAAAGGGTTAATCTGCCTCCACATTGCATAAGATACAGGTCACAGATTGCTTTTTTATTTTGAGAGGTAAGTGGGTCAGTGCATTTTGTTAAGGTCACTTCAAAAGCTGTAAATCTTCTAATATAGCACAGTGATCTATTTATCAGTATTGAGGAGCTGGATGAAAACTGTAAGTCATGAGTTTAAATATTTATGTTTTTTCCCTTCTGAATTTGTTGTTATTCTATGACTGCAATGAAGGGCCCGTCCAGAAGTGATGTCTTGTTAGTACAGACAATCACAATCACTGTGTTATGTTTTATATCCTGACTTTGTGTTTCTCCCAACCATTTATTCTTAACATATGTCTACAAGCATGAATGACATCATTCCGACTCCTTATAATGCTCATTCTTTTATGTACATTTCCTGTACAGTGATTTACACACTTGTAAGATGTATTGTCCTGCTGTGTGTGATGTAAAGCCCTGTGACACCCTACACTGGTATGAGTAGCGCTATAGAAGAAGTAAAGTAAAGTAATATGTGTGTAATTACTTATGCAGGCAGATAAATTGTGCATTCTCACAGTGTATGCAGATCTTTTACACAGGGAGGAGACTAAAGTTAAAAACCTGCCTCCAGTAGATTCTCTTGTGAAGTGGTAATACACTGCGCGCCTTTGTTTCCTGCCATTGTATTGGCATGTAGGTGTAAGGCTCCAGACAGCTCTCAGCCAAGATGATATGTTAATTGAAAGGAGGGCTATTGGCCATTTAAATAAGGCCTTTGTTTTAGGTCCAGATGGAATCTAAAATCAAAACGCCCTCTTGTCGGCTGCATGTTGCTGCTCCAAACGCAATGCAGACCATGTTGGCTCACTGCAGAATTATGTGCCAGTGTCCAAAAATGATGCCAGGACAAATTCAGGATGTTTCTGGATCAAAGATTCCAGATCTGGCCGAGAAGTAGCTGTCGGAACTGGGATCCGGCAGGATCCCCCTACTTTCCAGCACTGATATATACAAACGCCCATCACACACCCTGACACGAAGCACACAAACATCCTCATCATGCCCCCCACAGACACTCTTAACATGTATACCATTAACACATCCTCAGCTTGCACATAGCATGATCCCACAAACCTCCTCACTATGTTCTCCACTGTGAAAACACAAACATACTCACCATGTATTCCCACAAACACACACCCTCAACATGCACATACTGTGAGGAGACAGACCTTCTCAACAAGTCTTCCATGAGCACACAAACACCCTCATCTTGTCTCCCATGATCAAACAAGCATATAACATAAAATCACCATGAGTGCCCAGTTACCATCCCTCCATGAACACAGAAAATGCCCCCACCATACTCACGCATGCAAACACAAATGGAACACATAGACTGTTGTGCTTCGCATTGAGCTTAGGCTGGTTGTTGTTGTTGGTCAGGTTTGTACTTTATATAGTGAAGGTGTTTCTGAGATCTGTTCACCTGCTAAAAATGGCTTACGCGGACCCTCCCAGGGTGCACTTTACCTGGGGCACTGGCTGTGTAGGTCTACATGTCAATTTTGGAAGGCGCGAATCACACGGATTCTTGAATGTCATCAGAGTGAGCTGGTGGCTCTGTTTATTGTGTCCTTGCTGTGTGGGACGCGTGGCCTTCAGAGTTGCACTTCAGATCAGTGGTTTGCTGGTGTTTGCTATCTCAATTCTACTCCCTGGCTGTCACCCTGGTTCTCTGTTCTGGTGTCTAGTGCTTCTTGGAGGTGTGGTGCAAGTGTGTCTGTGGCAGACTGTGGTTGCTACTAGGGAGTGGTTTCTCTCTTGGGAAAACGTTGCATTTTCACCATTTTGTCATGGGGGCTGGTCAATTTCCTGTGTGAGATGAAACCAATCCATCAAGGCTGCTGGTTCCTAATGCCACATATTCGTGCAGACGGTAGGCAGACAAAATATCCAGTTTTTTAATATCGACCTACCATCATTTCGATGTTTAAATATCGAAGGGACAGAATATAGAGAGTAAGTAATATCGATTTTTTTAATATCGAAGGGACAGAATTTCTGAGGTCAGTAATATCGATTTTGTTAATATCGATGTAAGTAATATCGATATTAATAATATCGATTTTTATATGATTTTTATGTATATTAATATGTATTTAATATGTATTTTTTTTTAAATGTAATTTAAGTAAATGTTGTTTTTAGTACCATAGCGGGTTGTGGGTTTATAGGGGAATAGGGTGGGAAGTAATTTAATTATAATAAATTATTTTTTAATGTTTTAGAAAGTATCAATTAATTTTAATTAATTGGTAATTAATTTTTATTAATTGATCATTTATTTTAATTAATTGATTAATTGATAATTATGTTCTGTAGCGGGTTTTGGGTTTATAGGGGAATAGGGTGTGTAGTAATTTAATAATACTAAATAATTTTTTACTTTTTTAGGAATTATAAATTAATTTTAATTAATGGGTGATTCATTTTTATTAATTGGTAATTTTCTTTTATTAATTGATTATTTGATAATTATGTTCTGTAGTGGGTTGTGGGTTTATAGTGGAATAGGGTGGGAAGTAATATAAATGTAATTAAGTAATAATTTATTTTTATTAATCGTTTTTGCTAATTATATTATTGTTAATTAATTATTAATTGGTAATTCATTTTTATTATTGGTAATTAATTTTAATTATTTGATTAATTGATAATTATGTTAAGTGTTTTATTTTATTATTGGTGTTTGTTGTGCGTTTATAGTGTGTAAAGTAATTGATATGTAATTAAGTAGGTATTACATTTATAGTTGCGTATTAATAATTAATGTACTGGATATTAATTATTAATTGGTAATTATTTTTTTCATAATTATTTATTGGTATTTGTAAATAGTTTAGATTGATTTAATAAAAATTTTTTTAAACTTCTATGCTATGCAACACTTTCCCTACTGTTGCACTCTCTGGAGTGGGAATAGTAATTTTTACCCCTACGCTTTCCAACACTTTCCCTACTGTTGCACTCTCTGGAGTTGGAATACTAATTTTTATCCCTACGCTATCCAATACTTTCCCTTCTGTGGGACTAACTGGAGTTGGAATAGTAATTTTTACCCATACGCTATCCAACACTTTCCCTACTGTTGCACTAACTGGAGTTGGAATAGTAATTTTTACCCCTACGATATCCAACACTTTCCCTACTGTTGCACTCTCTGGAGTGAGAATAGTAATTTTTACCCTTACGCTATCCAACACTTTCCCTACTGTTGCACTCTCTGGAGTGAGAATAGTAATTTTTACCCCTACGATATCCAACACTTTCCCTACTGTTGCACTCTCTGGAGTGAGAATAGTAATTTTTACCCCTACGATATCCAACACTTTCCCTACTGTTGCACTAACTGGAGTTGGAATAGTAATTTTTACCCCTACGCTATCCAACACTTTCCCTACTGCTGCACTCACTGGAGTGAGAATAGTAATTTTTACCCCTACGCTATCCAACATTTTCCTTACTGTTGTTTTTTGGGGAGTTGGAGTAGTATTTTATTCCCTCTGTTACTTAATATTTTTTGTATTGTTTTAGTTAATGTAGTATATAATTAAATATTTTTTTAAAATTTGTTTTGCATAATTACTTAATTTGTATTTATGTTATTATTTTATGTGTATGGATGAATTTTTAATATATAATATTTGTAATTATTTATAAGCTATTACAATAAATATTACAACTGATTATTAAGTATATATATTATATATTATATGTATATATTTAATTATTTTTTATTACATTATGCATATTACTTATCACTTTTAAATAATATAATATATTTAGTACTATGTTTATTATATTTTTAAGTATTTATTAATTTTACATATTTTTTTATTTTAAAAAACGATATTTAAAAAAAAACGATATTTTTGACATCGATATTTTTGACATCGATATTGTTGTACTTACCTTTTTGTAGATAGGATGTCGATATTGTTGACATTGATATTATTGCTCTGATATTTTTGTAGGTCGATATTTTGTCTTTCTCTATTTAGTCATAGATCCCGTGCAGACAGGTGCTAGCAGCTCTCGAGTCATGCCTGGTTACATTGCAACTCTTCGGAATGGCTCTTCGGAGTCATAAGGGTCTTTGCTCCGCTCCTCTGCTCACCACCGTGACAATGACGCTGTGGATCCAGCTTCCTTAGCCACAATCCTTGGTGCTCCAGAACTACACATACCCATCAAGACGGGTCGAGCAGTTACAAGCTTGATGTCACCGTGAGCAACTGGTTCTGACCTAGGGTCATGCACCAATAATGTTTTCATGCTTACTTATTTCAAGCATCTTTATGTAACCAGCGTTACTATTGTCCCAGAACCCAAGGACTGTTGACGATCAACTCCTGTGTCCAGCCCCTCACTCACAAAATACATCCCCAAACCTTGGCTTTTAGCCTTCAAACTAAAAAGTATTCACTGACAATGCAGCAGGATTTCGGAATTTTCTCTCTCGCACTAAGCCTTCACACCACCTCTTCACTGACTATCTCCAAAAAGCATTGGCATTGCCAATAGGTCTCGCTTTTGGGACCTTATAAGTATTTAGTTATGCAGCACAATATCCTTGGTGCAGCAACATCAACTGTTGCGTGGCTAAACACATATAAGGTCCCAAAGGCGAGACCTATTGGCTATGCCAATGCTTGTTTTTGTTGACGTTCTAAAAGAGGCCCCTACGACCTGGACGGTGGAAACATCGTACTCTTTTTCTACATCCACACATCATATACTGTACTACTAACCACAGGACGCAATGTACGTTCACCCTGCGTGAAAATCTGATGTTGACAACCCCTCCTTTATTTTTTTCAAGGACCCTCTCCTTCTCCTTCCGCATGCTCCCTCAGTACACAGTACACCACATACCTTCATCTCTCGCTCTGAAAATAAGTCCCCACATCCTAACAATATGTTTAGTCACTCCATCCACGATTTGCTTCCCACATACTCTCAACTAATTATCATACCGAAATCATTAATGTTACAACAAAGTAACTGGTGTAGGAGCAAGGAGCGGCTTCCTTAAGGATGCATGACGATACATCGCGGACACACAGATCGCGCGCTGTAACATCGCGTCTATGACATCACCCCGTCCATTAGATCGTGAAGAAACACATCGCAGCCTTTTGCAACGCAATTGCGTTGCTTCCCATTGGCCCGAACATCACCCCGCAGTACATCACATCGCAGTACAAAACAACACGGTTTTTTGTGTTTGCCTCGTGAACCCGCGTGTACCTCTGCCCCCCTCTCACCCCCGTCCCCCTCGACACAAAATCTTCTATTTTTATGTGTTCTATTTTTTGTGGTGTGTATTTATTTTCTAAATGGCTAATATTAGGTGGAAAGCTTCTGGCTGGACAAGTCAACAATCAATAATCCAAAATGAATTCAAAATATACTATTGCTCTGATTCATGTACCGCAGGCACTCATTCTAATGAGAGGTGAAAATAAACCTTATGCCTTGAACCATACAATAAGTAAAATATTACAACCATTGCGTCTGAACAGCAGGGGGGCTAAACACCTTCCTAAAGAGATAATCAATCTGATTCAGTAATTATGAGGATATTTCGGTTTTAAGAAAAAACGCTCCCTCTGAAAATATAGTTCATGTCTTTTACTTCTGCATGAGAGAACAATAAAATTGTAACTCTTGCACCAATCACACTCAATCGTTGTCCAGAACATAATGTTGCAATATAACCTCATTGCAAAGCACGAGCAGAAAAAAAGTCACAATGCGGCCATTGTGGAATATGGTAATCAGATGTGCATGCTAGGTGTAGCTACATCGCCATTTTGGAATACGGTAATCAGATGTGCATGCTAGGTGCAGCTACATCGCCATTTTGGAATACGGTAATCAGATGTGCACGCTAGATGTAGCTACATCGCCATTTTGGAATATGGTAATCAGATGTGCATGCTAGGTGCAGCTACGCCGCCACTGTGGAATACGGTAAGCAGATGTGCATGCTAGGTGTAGCAACATCGCCATTTTGGAATATGGTAATCAGATGTGCATGCTAGGTGTAGCTACATCGCCATTTTGGAATACGGTAATCAGATGTGCATGCTAGGTGCAGCTACGCCGTCATTTTGGAATACGGTAATCAGATGTGCATGCTAGGTGCAGCTACGCCGCCATTTTGGAATATGGTAATCAGATGTGCATGCTAGGTGTAGCTACATCGCCATTTTGGAATACGGTAATCAGATGTGCATGCTAGGTGCAGCTACGCCGTCATTTTGGAATACGGTAATCAGATGTGCATGCTAGGTGCAGATACGCCGCCACTGTGGAATACGGTAATCAGATGTGCATGCTAAGTGTAGCTACATCGCCATTTTGGAATACGGTAATCAGATGTGCATGCTAGGTGTAGCTACATCGCCATTTTGGAATGCGGTAATCAGATGTGCATGCTAGGTGCAGCTACGCCGCCACTGTGGAATACGGTAATCAGATGTGCATGCTAGGTGTAGCTACATCGCCATTTTGGAATATGGTAATCAGATGTGCATGCTAGGTGTAGCTACATCGCCATTTTAGAATATGGTAATCAGATGTGCATGCTAGATGTAGCTACATCGCCATTTTGGAATATGGTAATCAGATGTGCATGCTAGGTGCAGCTACGCCGCCACTGTGGAATATGGTAATCAGATGTGCATGCTAGGTGCAGCTACGCCGCCACTGTGGAATATGGTAATCAGATGTGCATGCTAGGTGCAGCTACGCCGCCACTGTGGAATACGGTAAGCAGATGTGCATGCTAGGTGTAGCTACATCGCCATTTTGGAATATGGTAATCAGATGTGCATGCTAGGTGTAGCTACATCGCCATTTTGGAATACGGTAATCAGATGTGCATGCTAGGTGCAGCTACGCCGTCATTTTGGAATACGGTAATCAGATGTGCATGCTAGGTGCAGCTACATCGCCATTTTGGAATACGGTAATCAGATGTGCATGCTAGGTGTAGCTACATCGCCATTTTGGAATACGGTAATCAGATGTGCATGCTAGGTGCAGCTACGCCGCCACTGTGGAATACGGTAATCAGATGTGCATGCTAGGTGTAGCTACATCGCCATTTTGGAATATGGTAATCAGATGTGCATGCTAGGTGTAGCTACATCGCCATTTTGGAATACCGTAATCAGATGTGCATGCTAGATGTAGCTACATCGCCATTTTGGAATATGGTAATCATATGTGCATGCTAGGTGCAGCTACGCCGCCACTGTGGAATATGGTAATCAGATGTGCATGCTAGGTGCAGCTACGCCGCCACTGTGGAATATGGTAATCAGATGTGCATGCTAGGTGCAGCTACGCCGCCACTGTGGAATACGGTAAGCAGATGTGCATGCTAGGTGTAGCTACATCGCCATTTTGGAATATGGTAATCAGATGTGCATGCTAGGTGTAGCTACATCGCCATTTTGGAATACGGTAATCAGATGTGCATGCTAGGTGCAGCTACGCCGTCATTTTGGAATACGGTAATCAGATGTGCATGCTAGGTGCAGCTACGCCGCCATTTTGGAATATGGTAATCAGATGTGCATGCTAGGTGTAGCTACATCGCCATTTTGGAATACGGTAATCAGATGTGCATGCTAGGTGCAGCTACGCCGTCATTTTGGAATACGGTAATCAGATGTGCATGCTAGGTGCAGATACGCCGCCACTGTGGAATACGGTAATCAGATGTGCATGCTAAGTGTAGCTACATCGCCATTTTGGAATACGGTAATCAGATGTGCATGCTAGGTGTAGCTACATCGCCATTTTGGAATACGGTAATCAGATGTGCATGCTAGGTGCAGCTACGCCGCCACTGTGGAATACGGTAATCAGATGTGCATGCTAGGTGTAGCTACATCGCCATTTTGGAATATGGTAATCAGATGTGCATGCTAGGTGTAGCTACATCGCCATTTTAGAATATGGTAATCAGATGTGCATGCTAGGTGCAGCTACGCTGCCACTGTGGAATATGGTAATCAGATGTGCATGCTAGGTGCAGCTACGCCGCCACTGTGGAATACGGTAATCAGATGTGCATGCTAGGTGTAGCTACATCACCATTTTGGAATACGGTAATCAGATGTGCATGCTAGGTGCAGGTACGCCGCCACTGTGGAATACGGTAATCAGATGTGCATGCTAGGTGTAGCTACATCGCCATTTTGGAATATGGTAATCAGATGTGCATGCTAGGTGTAGCTACATCGCCATTTTGGAAAATGGTAATCAGATGTGCATGCTAGGTGTAGCTACGCCGCCACTGTGGAATATGGTAATCAGATGTGCATGCTAGGTGTAGCTACATCGCCATTTTGGAATATTGTAATCAGATGTGCATGCTAGGTGCAGCTATGCCGCCACTGTGAAATACGGTAATCAGATGTGCATGCTAGGTGCAGCTACGCCGCCACTGTGGAATACGGTAATCAGATGTGCATGCTAGGTGTAGCTACATTGCCATTTTGGAATATGGTAATCAGATGTGCATGCTATGTGTAGCTACATCGCCATTTTGGAATATGGTAATCAGATGTGCATGCTAGGTGCAGCTACGCCGCCACTGTGGAATATGGTAATCAGATGTGCTTGCTAGGTGTAGCTACGCCGCCACTGTGGAATACGGGAATCAGATGTGCATGCTAGGTGTAGCTACATCGCATTTTGGAATACGGTAATCAGATGTGCATGCTAGGTGTAGCTACATCGCCATTTTGGAATACGGTAATCAGATGTGCATGCTAGGTGTAGCTACATCGCCATTTTGTAGTACGGTAATCAGATGTGCATGCTAGGTGCAGCTACGCCGCCACTGTGGAATACGGTAATCAGATGTGCATGCTAGGTGCAGCTACGCAGCCACTGTAGTATATGGTAATCCGATGTATATTCTAGGTGCAGATACACATTTTTCTGCACATTAAAAATAAAAGTTTACATGAAAACCATGAGTCTTTGGAATGGGGAACATTCAAGTGACACTGCTTAAAAGAGAGCACTTGACACACACTACATGTAAAAGGTTTGATTTTGAAGTTTTGCATAGCGCTTGAAAGAAACTCACTTATGCAGCTAAGAAGTTAAAATCCATATTTATTCTTTTGAATGTTCCGGTCAAAAAAGCGAATTTCTGCTATATCAGAGTACAGTGAGCACAAAAACAGTGAGACGGTACTGAAGGTTCTACAAAAGGTAACTATGTGCTTTGATTAGAATAACCACTCTACTGACATTGCTGCATAGCATCTACTCTGGGTAAAAAAGCTGTTAGTGGTGAGGGCATAAGGGCAGTTCTGACCAGGGCAGGGTGTGAACTAGTTTATTCCGATTGTCATCAGTCCAACCATCCAGCTTGGCGAGTTTATGTTTCCGAAGGTCTTGGATTTGATAAACAGTTTCGTTTATCCATCAATGCACCGACCTATGCATCCACCACCCATCATCCATCTATCCACCCATCCATCCATCCACCACCCATCATCCATCCATCCACCCACCCATCCATTCACCACCCATCATCCATCTACCACCCATCCATCCATCCACCACCCAGCCACCCATCCACCCATACATTCAGCCACCCATCCATCATGCATCCTTTATTCATTCATGCATCTATCCACCCATCCATCCATCCACCCATACATCCTGCCACCCATCTGTCATATAGCCAATGTGGGGCCGCCATGTAGCAGGGTTTCGTTCTCCCACAGAACTGTGCACAGAGGTTTCGAACCTCGGCGAATTAGGGTGACCCAAAACTCACCTCAGTACCCGAAATCCCCTTACCGAGCTAGCTACAGTGTCTCATTGGTCATAACAACACTCCCAATGTTTAGACAAACCAGAAGATGAACTTACAATACCTCAGGTTACGTGGAACACATGAACACTCTTTCGTTATACAATCATTTCAATCCAGAACGTGGAGTAATGAGGACGCGTGCATATTTGAAATATTTATTTACTAATGCCGTTTTCTCAAACGCAGTATCTTAGATAATACAAGGAAACATATTATCAGAAGCAAAGTTATCAGCATAGTTACTAGTCCATAGAAAGCAAACGGTGACAGCTTGCTATTATGCTGAAGTGAATAAGTGCTAACCACACCTAATTCTCACCCTCCCTAACTGGTATATTATATTAATATATTAGAAGGTCTCTTTGGGTTTTAGCAGGGCGGGCCCATACCTCAAGATCCTAGTATGAATAGATCACATCTGCTTCCACCAGCTCTCTGCATGCGAACCGCATCAAGTGTTTGTGTGTGCCCCAAGCATTGCAATATAAAACGCGCCTAAAGCCAGAATTTGGCAGGAGCTGCACTTATGTTATGTCTATGAAGTTGCGGAGATCAGTTCTCACAACAATCTGTGTCGTGTATGTTATCCTTGTAGCTTCAGCACGCACTGTACAGACATAGTTTATTAAGCAAAGCTGATTTGAGAGCAATAACATATTATTCTCAAGTAAACTACTAGGTTGAAAGCTAACTCAACAATTATGTATCGTGTGCAGAAGCAGCAAAAGGAAAACATGGTGTTTAAACATTTAATGAGCCTATGCTAACTTAACCCAGTATTCAGATTAACAGTAGCTATATGACACATCCAGCCATCCATCCATCCACCTATTCATCATGCATCCTCCATTCATTCATGCATTTATTCAGCCATCCATCCACCATCCATCCATCCATCCACCCATCCATCATGCATCCTCCATTCATTCATGCATCTATTCAGCCATCCATCCTCCATCCATCCACCCATCCACCCATACATCATGCATCCTTCATTCATTCATGCATCCACCCACCCATCCATCCACCCATACATCCAGCCACCCATCCACCCATCCATCCATCCATCCACCACCCATCATCCATCCATCGACCCACCCATCCATCCACCACCCATCATCCATCCACCACCCATCCATCCATCCACCACCCAGCCACCCATCCACCCATACATCCACCCACCCATCCATCATGCATCCTTCATTCATTCATGCATCCATCCATCCACCCATCCATCCACCCATACAACCAACCACCCATCCATCCACCCATCGATCCATCCACCTATCATCCATCCATCCACCCATCCATCATGCATCCTCCATTCATTCATGCATCTATTCAGCCATCCATCCACCATCCATCCATCCACCCACGCATCCATCATGCATCCACCCATCATTCATTCATGCATCCATCCACCCATCCATCCACCCATACATCCAGCCACCCATCCACCCATCCATCCATCCACCACCCATCATCCATCCATCCACCCACCCATCCATCCATCACCCATCATCCATCCACCACCCATCCATCCATCCACCACCCAGCCACCCATCCACCCATACATCCACCCACCCATCCATCATGCATCCTTCATTCATTCATGCATCCATCCACCCATCCATCCACCCATACATCCAGCCACCCATCCACCCATCCATCCATCCACCACCCATCATCCATCCATCCACCCACCCATCCATCCACCACCCATCATCCATCCACCACCCATCCATCCACCACCCAGCCACCCATCCACCCATACATCCACCCACCCATCCATCATGCATCCTTCATTCATTCATGCATCCATCCACCCATCCATCCACCCATACAACCAACCACCCATCCATCCACCCATCGATCCATCCACCTATCATTCATCCATCCACCCATCCATCATGCATCCTCCATTCATTCATGCATCTATTCAGCCATCTATCCACCATCCATCCTTCCACCCATCTATCCACCCATCATTCATTCATGCATCCATCCACCCACTTGTGATAGCCACCGTTTATCAAAAATTTACATTTGCAACATTATCCACTGTTTATTAAATATTAGTATATAAAAACATAGCCACTGTTTCATACATATCCAACATAGCCACTGTTTCATACATATCCAACATAGCCACTGTTTATTAAATATTAACATCTGCGCTGTAAATGACTTGATAGGAGGCTCGAACTTTGGTTGGCAGCACCAAAGTCGGCAGAGCTAGCCGTCAGACCACATCCTCTTCCTGTCATCGAGGCGGTAATTATAACACATATATACACGTTTTGTAGTGAAATTATCGCTTATTAAATATTGGTTCCTGTTTCTAAAATATTTACATCTGCTAGGCTGAGCAATGTCTTGTCGACACGATATGTTGCAAGCACTCCTTGGCATCGCTAGTTTATTAAATGTTGGCAAATGTTTCTGTTTATTAAATATTGGCACCTATTTACATATGCGAGGCTGAGCAAATGAATTCGCGCTCGAAGCGAATTCACAAATAAAAAAACATAGCCCGTGTATACCCACTGTTTATTAGCAAATGAATTCGCTTTCGAAGCGAATTCACAAATAAAAAAACATAGCCCGTGTATACCCACTGTTTATTAGCAAATGAATTCGCTTTCGAAGCGAATTCACAAATAAAAAAACATAGCCCGTATATACCCACTGTTTATTAGCAAATGAATTCGCTTTCGAAGCGAATTCACAAATAAAAAAACATAGCCCGTATATACCCACTGTTTATTAGCAAATGAATTCGCTTTCGAAGCGAATTCACAAATAAAAAAACATAGCCCGTGTATACCCACTGTTTCTTAGTAAATTAATTCGCTTTCCCTGCGAGCCAATATTAACATCAGCGCTGTTTTACTGTTTATTAAATATTATCATCTGCTGTTCCTTTTCTATTTACACACCTTGGCATCCCTAGCGATGTAATCGCTAGCGATGTCTATGCTATTGCGATGTAGTACCATGCGTCCGGATAACATGCGTTGTCATGCCGGCCGCGATGTAATGGTCGCGTTGCGATGGCAGCGCGATGCGATCCATTCGTTGTAACGGGTGTTCCCCCTTCCTTAACAGCACAAGAATAACCATTCACTTCTGCACTACCCAGTAATTTCGGGTTCTGGATTAGCATGTTAAAGCACCTCAACGCCTCGTCATACGGCGGCAGTGCTACATAAATGCAATTTCACTGTAAATACCCTTTGTGGCATGGCCGGTCTTGTTTATTTTCTCTATAATGTGCTGCACAGCAAAACACTGTCCCAAAGGCGAGACCTTTTGGCGATGTCAATGCTTGTTTAAAGTAACATATAATAAATTAAATACAGCCATACTATAATTTTAAAACTCTTATTACATCCATATACACTGTATTTTGTAAAATGGCTTTATTGTTATACAAAAATATAACTTTAATACATTGTTTTATAATTTCCAAACATTTACTTTTTATATGTTTTTAAAAAAAATATTTATATTTTCTTTTTCTCTCAGATTCCCATTCATTTCTATAGGCAAAATATTTCTTTTCACTTTTTACTGTAGCCTTTATTTTTTACATCCTCTAGTTTTCTTGTGTTTCCTTCTACAATCACTGAAAGTTTTTTTTTAAATACTCTTTTGTTTTATTAGCTAGTATTAGAGAATATAAACATTTTGCTTTTTTCAAGTGTATACATATCCCTATATTTTTTTTTTCACTCAAGTTTTTGTATATCAACATAAATAGAGTTTGCTTCTTGGTGCTATGTGTTCAGATTTAAGAGGGGTATCGAGTTTTAAATTTGACCTAATTCTCGTCCCTTGCACCCGTAATTTTATC
Source organism: Lissotriton helveticus (assembly GCF_964261635.1). Taxonomy (NCBI): domain Eukaryota; kingdom Metazoa; phylum Chordata; class Amphibia; order Caudata; family Salamandridae; genus Lissotriton; species Lissotriton helveticus. The sequence goes on from NC_136067.1 coordinate 2,096,477,250, forward strand.
AACAAAGGAATTTCTTTTCACTATGGCATCATTTGCAAGCCCATTGCACCGCCGGTGAGTGACTCTTTTGATGCACTGGCTTCACAATGAGGTTGCCAATATTTACAAAGCCACGTAACGTCACCCTGCTGACTTTTTCATAGCCTTGTAAATATGGGGCCCTTTCACAGTTTACTCTGCGTGAAAGGGGCATTCCATGGGTGTTGCTGTGGGTGTTCCCCTGCAACATGACCCAAGGATGGCGCATGGCAGCCAATTGTGTGCCAGCACCGGGGAAAACACTTGTATTGTTGTTAATACGACGCATCGTTGTGCTTTTAAAATAACGCAGTTCGGCGCAGTATAATGGCTTGCAGTGCTGCATTGTTTTGTAGTAAATGAGGCCTTATGTTATTTTGAGGGTTTTGAGGGTTTCAAGTTAGATGTTGCTCTAGGGAGAGAAAACCTACTTGTACCGACACTGGATAGTATTTCCTTCCAGAACAGTACAGAGATGCTCAGAATATCTAACCCGGTCACTCTCTGCTCTGTCCTTCCTCCCACATAGACTCATTGCCAACAGCATCTCTGTCAACATATTTCTGTTCCAAACCCAAATCATAAAGCATTCTATTGCTAATGCTAGAGGCACCCTCTTGAATTCTGAACATACCTAAAAAAATATTCTTATATCACAACCATTTCAACCAACTGCACCCTCAGACCTGGAAGATTCAATCTTTGAATACTCTCCATCAGCTGAAACCCAGCTACATCCATCAGGATCTTCGACTTGGACAAACCCAGCCACCACACCTTTCAGCATCATTGACATGCACACACCCAGCCTCTACATCCTTCAGCATCATCAACAAGGACAAACCCAGCCTCCACATCCTTGAGCATCACCAACTAGGACAAACCCAGCCTCCACATCCTTGAGCATCATCGACAAGGACAAACCCAGCCTCCACATCCTTGAGCATCATCGACAAGGACAAACCCAGCCTACACATCTTTGAGCATCATCAACAAGGACAAACCCAGCCTTCACATCCTTGAGCATCATCGACAAGGACAACCCCAGCCTCCACATCCTGCAGCATCATCGACAAGGACAAACCCAGCCTCCACATCCTTGAGCATCATCAACGAGGACAAACCCAGCCTCCACATCCTTCATCATCAACATGGACAAACCCAGCCTCCACATCCTTGAGCATCATCGACAAGGAAAAACCCAGCCTCCACATCTTTGAGCATCATCAACAAGGACAAACCCAGCCTTCACATCCTTGAGCATCATCGACAAGGACAAACCCAGCCTCCACATCCTGCAGCATCATCGACAAGGACAAACCCAGCCTCCACATCCTTGAGCATCATCAACGAGGACAAACCCAGCCTCCACATCCTTGAGCATCATCGACAAGGACAAACCCAGCCTCCACTTCTTTGAGCATCATCAACAAGGACAAACCCAGCCTTCACATCCTTGAGCATCATCGACAAGGACAAACCCAGCCTCCACATCCTGCAGCATCATCGACAAGGACAAACCCAGCCTCCACATCCTTGAGCATCATCAACAAGGACAAACCCAGCCTGCACATCAATCAGGATCATCGACATGCACACACCCAGCCACCACACCTTTCAGCATCATTGACATGGACAAACACAGCCTCCATATCCTTGAGCATCATTGACATGGACAAACCCAGCCTCCACATCCTTGAGCATCATCAGCATGGACAAACCCACCCTCCACATCATTCAGCATCATCGTCATGCATAAATAAAGCCTCCTATCCACAGTCGTTGCACACATGATGGGTCACTGCACCATTTTATGCTTCACAGTGAAGTTCATGCCCCATCACAGTGAGAGCTCTCTTCCCTGAGTTCAAAGTCCTATTCATCATCTGCATTGAAGCTTCACTTACCTGACGTAGTTCCTGGGACCTCGCGGGCCTCATGAGGATCAACGATTTATTAGCAGCCTGCTTGTCAGTTATACTCCCTCCCGTGCTCTCCGCTCTGGCCAAAAGAACTTGTTAGTTGTGCCACGGATCAGGAAACAACGCCAGGGAGGAGGATCTTTCCACTTCCTAGCTTCCTCCCTGTGGAACTCTTTGCCACTGCCACTAAGACTCCACGAAGATCTGTTAGCCTTTAGACAGGCTTTTAAAACTTGGCTCTTTAAGGAAGCTTACCCTTAGTAAATTTTTCTTTCTGTTACATGTTATGTTTTGCCAGTCTTCCACAGCGCCATGAAGCCTACGGGCGTACGTGCGCTTAACAAGTTTAATTTAACATAACATAACTTAACATAACAAGGACAAACCCAGCCTTCACATCCTTGAGCATCATTGACAAGGACAAACAAAGCCTCCACATCCTGCAGCATCATCGACAAGGACAAACCCAGCCTCCACATCCTTGAGCATCATCAACGAGGACAAACCCAGCCTCCACATCCTTCATCATCAACATGGACAAACCCAGCCTCCACATCCTTGAGCATCATCGACAAGGACAAACCCAGCCTCCACATCTTTGAGCATCATCAACAAGGACAAACCCAGCCTTCACATCCTTGAGCATCATCGACAAGGACAAACCCAGCCTCCACATCCTGCAGCATCATCGACAAGGCCAAACCCAGCCTCCACATCCTTGAGCATCATCAACGAGGACAAACCCAGCTTCCACATCCTTGAGCATCATCGACAAGGACAAACCCAGCCTCCACTTCTTTGAGCATCATCAACAAGGACAAACCCAGCCTTCACATCCTTGAGCATCATCGACAAGGACAAACCCAGCCTCCACATCCTGCAGCATCATCGACAAGGACAAACCCACCCTCCGCATCCTGCAGCATCATCGACAAGGACAAACCCAGCCTACACATCCTTGAGCATCATCAACAAGGACAAACCCAGCCTCCACATCCTGCAGCATCATCGACAAGGACAAACCCAGCCTCCACATCCTGCAGCATCATCGACAAGGACAAACCCAGCCTCCACATCCTTGAGCATCATCAACGAGGACAAACCCAGCTTCCACATCCTTGAGCATCATCGACAAGGACAAACCCAGCCTCCACTTCTTTGAGCATCATTAACAAGGACAAACCCAGCCTTCACATCCTTGAGCATCATCGACAAGGACAAATCCAGCCTTCACATCCTTGAGCATCATCAACAAGGACAAACCCAGCCTCCACATCCTGCAGCATCATCGACAAGGACAAACCCAGCCTCCACATCCTGCAGCATCATCGACAAGGACAAACCCAGCCTCCACATCCTTGAGCATCATCAACAAGGACAAACCCAGCCTCCACATCCATCAGGATCATCGACATGCACACACCCAGCCTCCACACCTTTCAGCATCATTGACATGGACAAACACAGCCTCCATATCCTTGAGCATCATTGACATGGACAAACCCAGCCTCCGCATCCTTGAGCACCATCAGCATGGACAAACCCACCCTCCACATCATTCAGCATCATCGTCATGCATAAATAAAGCCTCCTATCCACAGTCGTCGCACACAACATGGGTCACTGCACCATTTTATGCTTCACAGTGAAGTTCATGCCCCATCACAGTGAGAGCTCTCTTCCCTGAGTTCAAAGTCCTATTCATCATCTGCATTGAAGCTTCACTTACCTGACGTAGTTCCTGGGACCTCGCGGGCCTCATGACGATCCAACACTGAAAATGAAATGACACTTATTAATGTCAACACTATCACACACAAATAGAGTGATCCAAAAACAGTGTCCACTTTAATGTGATTTCATGGATTAATCTTAGGTCGCTGTAATGAGGGATCTTAAGTAGTCACCAAAATCCTAGCCAGAATGTGCAGGAAGGTTCATTTTCATGTTAGGGATTATTACGTAGATTTAATTATGATGGGTTCAGGGCTATGCCAATTAATTCAACATGGTAGGGGGTGGGGTTTGGGTCTTGTATAGCCAATACTATTGGCTAATCAATATCCACCCTCCTATGAGTGAAGGCAAGGACATCAGCCATCGGACCGATACCACATCAATGCCAGGTTGTAGAAAATAGGCGAGAAAGCCATTTCTGAGCACTGTGGAACAGATACTCAACATGCAGCTGAGTTACAACAGGATATACCAATATTGAATACAACTTATCAGTTAAAAACAATACGCAAAGCTGCAGGAGAGGGCCAGCTGCTAAATGATCCTAAGAGGTCTGTGATTTCTAGAACGCCATCCACTGAACTTGCTGTCCACTGGGTTTCTGACGGCTGAGCCTCAGATGGCTCTGCCATCATCAATCAATCAATCAGGGTTCTTGTAAAGGGCAACTACGCACCCATTAGGGTCTCAATGCTCTGGGGTGGTTGAGGGTGAATCTGCAGTTCAGTCAAAGAGCCAGATCTTGAGGGCCTTCCTGAATTGATACAGAGACAGTGAATGCTTGATATGTAGAGGCAGGGAGAAAAGCATCTTCCCCCAGCCATGGTCTTGCGGATCCGTGGGATGGTGACCAGGGCCAGTTGGGCGGAGATGTCTGGTGGGTGTGTGGAGGGAGAGGCCGTGGTAGAGTTATGCAGGTCCAGCATTGTGGAGGGCTTTGCAGGTGTGCGTGAGGAGCTTGAAGATAAAAAAAGATTCATCTGGATCCAGTGTAGGTGACAGATGATGTGGCGGCAACCGGGGATGTTCAGGATGAGTCTGGCAGAGGCGTTCTGGATGTTCTGCAGTTTTTTGGAGCTTTTAGGTGGCACCAGCATAGAGTGTGTTTCTATCATCCAGTCTGCTGCTGATGAATGCATGGGTGATTGTTTTCCTGGACATGGTGGGGATCCACTTGAAAATTGTCTGAAGCATACAGAGCGTGTGAAAGCAGGAGGAAGAGATGGTGTTGATTCATAAAGAGAGTGAGGAGTCCAGGATGATGCCAAGGCAACATGTGTGGTCCATGGGTGTGTGTTGGGTTCAGAGCACAGCAGGCCACCACGAGTCATTTCAAGCGGAGGCGTGGGGCCCAGGATCACAACTTCAGTCTTGTATGAGTTGAGCTTTAGGCATCTGTCCTTCATCCAGGTGGCGACTGCCTTCAGCCTATTGTGGAAGTTGCTCTTGGCAGCTGTGGGTTTGTCTGTGAAGGAGAGAGTCATCTCGTTGTTGTCTGTGTGGGAGATGATGTTGAGTCTGTGGCTTCTGACGATGGCAGCAAGTGGGGCCATTATGATGTTGAAGAGGGTGGGGCTCAGGGAGGTGCACTGAGGCACTCCACAGCTGATCTCTGTGGGTTCTAAGTAGAACGGTGGAAGTCTGATTGTGTTTTGCCGGTGAGGAAAGAGCAGATCCTTTCTAGGGTAGAGGATGCCCACATTGTGGAGTCTTGTGCAGAGGGTATGATGGGAGAGAGTGTTGAAGGCTGGCGAGCGGTCCAGTAGGATGATGGCTGCATTTTCACCTCAGTCTTAGAGGGAGTGGATGTTGTCTGAAGTGGCAAGGAGCATGGTCTAGGTGATGTGGCTACTTCTATAGCTGGCTGGAAGAAGTCCAGGATGTGGTTCATTTTTATGAACTCGGAGAGTTGGGTGTTGATGGCCTTCTCGATGACTTAGGCTGGGAAGCGGAGTGTAGTGTAGTTCCTATATATACCTATACACAATCTGCGCATTTGGATAACAAACTGTGGGTTTGGTGGCAGACTGTTTCTGAGCACCCCATCCGAGAATGTTTAGCTAGCTCACAGTGCCACTAGAATATCCTCTTATCAGGGAGAGGATAGCTTCCAGCAACCTTAGAACATGACAACCCTGATCCCTCAGATTCGTGGAACAATGTACTACTTTTCGCTGAGTCACTCGTGCTCTCTTATTCAGTCTCAGAGAGTTTACACAGAAGAAACAGTCAAGCGTGTTACAATAAGAATTTATTGCACAGTTGTTCTTCTAGTGTTACATAGATGTACTGCAACAACCGGTAGACAGTTTCAGATATTTATGATCAGCAGTACAGTGAATACAAGAGGATAGTACAGTTCTACCATCTTACAATAATCATGAATACATACATGAATATAAAATGCATGATAAAAAGAAAGCGCATACTCCTATGATGCCTGTCTAGATGTACCTAAGTGTACCTAGCATGTGACTAGGTGTGAAGCATAGAATCCCTCTAGGTTTAGTCTAACCCCATTACCTGAAGTGAGAGAGTGTGGGATTCCGTCCTGGTCTCGAGTTGGACACCCTGCGAGGGATGTGTCAGACCACTGTCAGCTAGAGCGTCTGCATGCAGGAGCCTCAGCGTCTCTGGTCAGTGTGTGGGCCTGGAAGTCTCAGTTCCCGCTAGCTAACACTAGCAAGATGTGCTGTATTTTTGCAGAAAGTATCTAGGGCTCCTTTGTCCCTTGTTTCTTGTATTAGGCATCGTTGGATTCGAGGATGACATATGGGATGAACCTTGTACATAGATATTATGCAGGTGGTGGAGCCCCTGCCTGGGTTCCAAGAACCCTTATGAATATTCCTTCATACAATCTGAGTCTATTGATGAAGTTATAGAACCCTATTGTTCAGGGTAAACCCTCCTTCTGTGCCCAGGACTAGAACTAGGTAATCGTTCAATCCTAAAAGGCTTGTTACTGTATAGTGTAGGGGAGGAAATATAGGTGAAGGTGTATGATATTACCCAGGCCTATATAAGGGTATATATATGGAACATAACAGGAGCAGAGAGATAGGTCTGTAGTTCTTGAGGTCTGTCGGGTTGGCAGAGGGGTTCTTCAGCAGGGGGTTTATCTCTGCATGTTTCCAGTCTTCGGGGAAGGTGGCAGGCTCAATGGAGCAGGTGATGGTGCTGCAGAGTTCAGGGGCGATGGAGGTGCCAGCTCTGTTGAAGATGTGGTGAAGGCAGAGATCCAAAGGGGCTCCGGAGTCAATGCTCTTCATGATCCAGAGGGTATTCACAGAGGTGAGAGTGGTCCAGCTGGCCAGGGTCTGCTTGGGTCTGGAACTATTGGGTGCAATGGTTACAGGTGGGTCTTGGGTTCGTATATCTCCTTGATCTTGCGGTGGAAGTAGGTGGCGAGGTTGTCACAGAGGTCTTGAGAAGGGGAATGTCTCCTGTCTCTGTGCTGGGTTTGCAAATTCTTTATCCAGGGCGAAGAGTTATTTGATGTTGTGTGCATTTGTATTGATGCGTTCCTGTATAGCTCTTTTCTTTGTTGTGCTGATGAGGTGGTGTTGTGGGGTGACTACTGTTTGAAGGCTGAGTGGTATGCCAAGATCTTGCTGTTCCTCCATTTTTCTCCAACCATCTGCAGGTGTGCTTGATGCTTGGAGGGTGGAAGAGAACCAGCTGGCTTTCTTGGAAGACCGCATGCCTGAGGATTTCTCCCAGAAGATTATGAAAATAACATCTCCAGGCAACAAGATCAAGACTAGGTATCTAAACCTAAAACAGCATGGTCGTACTATGAAATGACTCAGTGTATATTAGACCCAAAATGAAAAACATGTAGAGAATCATAAATAACTAGACAACATTAATTGAACACAAAACTAACTAAGTGTCATTACATATATACATATAGAAAAATTCCCAATGACTATAAATAGAATTGAAATCAGATATCACATACATATAAAAGAATATTCATATAATACAAAGACAAAGTAGTGGCAGATTGCTACATTTTCTTGTATGTATTTTCTACGCACGTTTCGGCGTACACAGCGACCTTATTCAGGAAAGCCACAAAGATTCCAGAAATTAATGAATGAAAATCTAAATTAAGTGGATGGTTATTTTGATGGCTTAGATGGTTGAGTTGTTGCTATGGTGGCACTAAAGTCACACAGGCTAAGCCGGTAGATTCCAGAACTTCAGAACAGTTCACGTCTTGTTTGACTCGCTGTAAAAAAGGTACTTGAGCCCAAGTACCCTACTGGGAAGCTCTCTAAGGTGAAGAGAGTATGGAATTCTCAAGTCAAGTCAAGTCAAATAATCTTTATTCGGATAAGAATATCCATAAAAGCACAGTTCATCACCACCAATAAGAAGTACAGTAATATTTTAAAAGATATAAATATACAGTATCATCCAATACAGGTACAGAATTAAAATAGAATTACATTTAAAAGAGTTGGACGGGCCTAAAGACTAGCAGCATAAATGGCATAGTGCAAAATATGAATTTGAGAGAATTGTGCAAAATCAGCAACAGGCTGCAAATAAAGTGCAATAGATGCAATCAGTCAGACAAGTGCAAAATATGGAATTTGGGATAATTGTGCAAATCAGCAATAGTTTATAACTAAGGTGTAATACATGCAATGAGTCAGCAGTAATCTTTCAAAGAAAGTGCGATATTACCATCTTACAGGGTTTATGCAACATTAGGATTCAATCATTGAGGTACTTGAGCGTACCGCAGCTTGTAAGAATATACTTGCAGGAAAAATCCAATCATCACTTCCTAATTTTAAAATCTCAGAATCTGCTAATTTAAAATCCATAATAGCCCGTGCCTTGAATTAGGGAGCGAAATACTGTTTTGTGTATCTTACATAGAATTTGCAAAAGAGCAAGAAATGTAACAACGTTTGTTTGCTACCAATGCCGCAGGGGCAGCTCAATTGCTCCAAATTGTTGTTAAAGCCTATTGGCAAGCAGAGTGAGTATTTTATACTGCCATCTCTAAGGGGGTAGAGGAAATTCCTTTTCCATCTCCCTATATTTTTCCTAAGATATTGCTGTGGCATATTATGTTGAATGCTCGGTGCCCCCAAAAGAGGCAAATATCTAATTATCGATGGTTTATTGTGCTCAATGTCCTGTCTTTCTTTATGGTACAGGTCATGAAGCGCGCCCCTGACTGAACTTATATTTATACCTTCCACTGCTGACGGGCTTAAGAAAATGTGCTCCAAATTCACGCTAGCTAGGCTGTTTTTTACTGCAGCTAGCCAGGGGATGCTGCCACCCTAATCACACTTAAGGTAATCTATAATTATCTCCCTTGTTAAAATTGCTTCAGGAATCTGCCATATTTTTAAACAAAATATCGCTGGGCGGGACCTAATAAAATCCTCCACATATTGTAAATTCAATTCCTTATGGCATATATAATCTGGAGATGAAAATTGCACCCCAAGGATTTTCCTACAGAGTCTGTTCTCTTCAATTTGACTCCCACTACAATACGCATGCCCCCAGACTTCGGCACCATAAGTGGCCATTGGTACACATTGTGATTTATATATCTGAATCAACGGTACCACTACCTCAGATTGTTTTGGTTGCCGAAGGCTAACGATAGAATTAACCGCCTTAGTGAGTTTACTTCTACCGTGGGCCATGTGGGCTTGCCAGGAACCTGATTCTGAGAATACTAGGCCCAAGTATGGAAAAGTGCTTGTGCATGTTAGCGAATCGCTTCCCGTTATAATGGACTTAATGCAGTGTTTTTTTGGCCCACAAGTCATTATATAAGATTTTAAAAAATTTGTACAAAGGTCAAGATCTGCCATAAAAGACACACATCCCCTGACTAAAGTGCCAAGTGCATTGGGGGTGCAGCCCATAAGGACCGCATCGTCTGCGTATAAAAGCGCAGGGAGTAATTTGCCATTGATTTTTGGTACATCGCTGGTCAGTCTCGATAAGGAATAATGTAAGTCATTTATATAGAGGATAAAAAGCAGAGGGGCCAGAACACAACCTTATCTGACCCCTCTGCCAATGGTAATGTCCCCAGAGACTTCCCCATCATTCCTTATCCTCACCCGGGCCTTCAAATCCCTGTGCAAATACGCCAAAAAAAAACAAAGCCTCGTCCAACCCATAATTGAAAAGAATCTCTGATAAACGTGATCTATTAACAAAATCAAAGGCTGAGGTTAGATCCATAAAACCCAAATAAAGTGAACTTTTTGAGCAACCATATATTTCCCCAAAATAAGGTTAAAATACAAGCACTATTCCACTGTTCAAACATTACTTCTAAAACCCAGCTGACAATAGTTTAAAATATCATTGTCTTCTGCCCAATTCCTAATCTTATTAAAGACAACCCTGCCTAGAATCTTCAAAGTGTTGTCTATCAGAGAAATTGGGCGATAACAGCTGGGGTTGGATCTGTCACCTTTTTTAAAGATGGGCACAATAATACTTTACATAAGAGGGGTGCCCAAAAGTCCAGTTCGTGCTGTATAAGGTCGATGGATAGCCCATCCGAACCTGGTGCTTTGTTCCCTAAGCTTTGATGTATAGCATCCTCGACTTCGGATATAGTTATAACAACCTTTAGGGCTGGGAAGCAGGTAAAACTACTAGAGGTATTTGTCGAAGCAGTATAAATTCTAGCAAAATGCTCCTCCCATAGTTCACTGGATATATTACAACTTATGGGGGTAATATTCGTATCCATGGACCTCAAACCTTTAACTTCCTTCCAAAATCCAGTTACATCCTTAAGTGAAGCAGCCCTGGCAAGATTGTTCCAGCGTTCTCTCAGTATCTCATCTGAGCGTAATTTAGTTGCTTTTTTGTAGCAGGCTCTTAATGATTTGACTAGAGTTATATCCCTGGGTGTAGCCGCTAATGAACACGCAGTTCTCTATTAGCCCGCGAACAAGTGCTATCGAACCATCTGGGATTCTTGCTTAAATTAGTAGAAGGTTTAGAGATTATATGTTTAATGCCAGCACAAAGATCACTAAAAGCCTTGATAATCTTCACACCCGAGGTGCTACTTGACAAACAGATATCTATCAGTACAGGGTGTGATCTTATCATATGTGCAAAAAGGGCTTTATTGTCTATCCCCTTCCAGATCACTCTAAGTTTGTCAGTGGATGCTACCAAATATTTAGCTCCTATTTCCGTTTGAGCACTACATTTAGAGGAAAGTCTAATAGTTGTTAAAATTGGGTTATGGTCACCTTGAATCGTGCATAAAACCTCAGCCTTTACTAAAAAATTACCAATGAGGAAGATATAAAAATATAATCTATAGTAGATGAAAATCCGTGACCTCTATAGGTGGGCAATAGACCCTTAATTGGGTTGACGCCGACCTTTTCCATTACATTAATCAGATGGCGGGGAATAAGTAGTTACGAAGTTCCTCCCCTTTTTTGCATGGGGTCGCCCTTGTAGTGATGTTATCAATAACACTATGCAGTCGTGCGTTAAAATTCCCACCTAGGAGTATTCCGTCTATTTTGCCATACCTCCGCTCGTCATTCAGTTCATCAATAAATTCAAACAGTTTAGTAAAATTTCTATTTGGTAGTGATGTAAAATCATTATTATGAAAGTTAATTAAACATATCGAAGGCCCCGTGAGTAAATAACGGCTTGAAAATTCGCATTATTTGTCGTTACAGGTTTTATACTGCCCTCAGCCGATATCTTTACCCATGTCGATAACCCCCCACACGGTCAGCCTATTTAGGGGCTATTTACAATACTATTGTAACACATGAGTCCTTCTAAAAACAATTCATTTGTACACCAAGTCTCCTGAAACATCAAAATATCGTAATTACTAACCAGATCAATCCACACCCTGGAATTTAGTTTGGATCTTAAACCTGCGATATTCCAACTTAAAACATTTAATTTTGAATCTGGGATTATGGGTTCACTAACAGCTGGGCATGATATTAAGGGGTTTACTGTCTCTGAGATGATAATAGATGGGTGATTCAATAGTCAATACTGACTCTCCAGACTGGACAGGGCAGTAAACCGATTTTGTGTGGTACAAGTTAGTATCAAAGGATTACGTGGGCCTAAGGGGGATTTATAGAAAAGCCCAAAGGTAGCAAATGTATGAGGGTTGGGGCAGTATTCTGATTAACTTGTGCTCGCAATAGCCATTTCACCATGGAGGGACGTCTAAAATTCACGACTATGTAGTTGCCTGGGATGTTCTTTCCTGAAGGTCCCAACATTAGGATTTCGTTGGCGTTCGCCATCCCTAGGCCCTTATACTTTGTTAGCCAATCAATACTCTTATTTTTGAGTTGTTCCCATGATTCTGATTGGTCTTGCTTCAGGGGAGGAACACCAGCTAAAATTCCAACATATGGGAAGGCTTCGGGGGGTAAGTTAAGGACAACTTTAGAAAAATTCCTGGCCTGATTATTCAATGCAGTTGCTATACTTGTAGGATCGGGAACCGACGGTACAGGTATAGCTGAAACTAAATTTCATGACTGGCTGTTGCTAAAGGTCCCATTGCCAACGGCTGCCTTTGACGGGGGCATCAGGTTGGGAGTGGATTTGAGAGAAGGGCTATCTTTAGAATTTAAAATAGCGTCATCCCGGTCGGGGATGACGTCCCCAGATGCACACTGTGTAGAAAAGTTTCCTTGTACTCTTAATACGTTCAAAATAAAGTTTTTATTGAAACATTCAGTTTCTCACATGGTAATACTTAATTTGTCACTTAGTTCATAAATCAAACTTATATATGGCCCAATGCATTTCTGGCAATTATGCCCTTCTTCAGGGGCCTTGCTTCTCTGTTGGAGAAAATGAAACACAACTGTAATCTATTCGTTCACTTGTACTTATCAATTCCATTAATTTCATAATCCTAATGTCATAGTGCGGATCAGTACATTAATATTAATTCGAAAATGTGCAAACTTTTACCAGCATTTATATACAAAAGTAAATCTCTCAAATGAGTAAAATTTGGTGAGACAGCCTGTACACTTGTAATCAATGTTGGAATTTAACACATGCATGTTTCATACAGCGTGAACTAAAGATAAACAAACGAAAACATACGCATACCTTCCCAAACTGTAAAAAGTTTTTTTCTCACAGGACTGTATGAATAAATCAATTCACTGCACGTGAACCCAAAAGAGTTAACCTAGAACAAATAAGAAAGTGTTGTAAGTGCTCCTGGTGTCGTGCGAGTCGATAACGTGTAATGTCTGGTAACACAATGGTTTGTGGACGTTCGTACCTGAAAAATTTAAAACGCCTCCCTCAGGCTTGAAACGTGGACGGTGTCCATTAAGGTTCACGAACAATATTCTGAAAAAGAACCCGATAGTTTCAGTGTTTGTATTAAATCACGTTCGGGTAAAAATTTGTATCACGTTCGGATAGAGATTAATCTGCTGCACCGGTAAAGTAGAAGCGTCATGGTGATTACACCACTCACCTATAGTCTGAGATATCGTCGGGTGGTTAACTGGTTCTGCCGAGGCTTCGAAATGGTGTTCAACAAAGCTCTCATCAGCGTCGGATGTATAACACTCCCGACCCGGAAGTAGACCGCGAGGGGACAGATGACATAAAAAACGGACAGAGTGTGGTTTCTCAAGGGATATGCTGTTTTGCGAGTTCAGAGTGAAATTTTAGTGAAAAAGGAAGACGGACGAAGTGTATAAAAATAAAAACGGACGAAGTGTATAAAAACGCTGTATATCGAGTTCGATATGTGGTGTTGAATTTTAAAAAAACACAAGCGAATCTAGCTGTAGATCGCGTAAAAAGCATAAAGTGTGTCACAATCATTACATGTCAAACAATCATAATCAATCTGTGCACGATACACGTTGCTCTGAACAAATGGCAAAATGTCAATCATAGCTCAATATGGTCCTAGCAAATTGACTCAAATGTCAATGTGTCTAAAAATTACAATAAACATTATTAAATAAAGATATTACTGAACGAAAAAATATATTTTTACATTGTTTCTGACATTTGTTCTATGCTCATATTTTGTTCAATAAAGTTCATAAATGGTGTAATTTACAGAAAACAGTTCAAATCCACACGTTCATTAAGCCCTTTTGGTTGAGCCGTATTCAAATGAGAGAACCAAAAGATTTCTCTTCTCAGAAGGTGTTGAGTGTTATCTCTACCTGGTAACACAGGAACAGTTTCCAAAACCAGAAAACGTACTTGACTTGGGGAGTGATTGTTGTTGTTAAAGTGCGATGCCAAGGGAGATTTTACATTCTTAGTTCGAATATTACTCTTGTGTTCAATCATGCGTGTCTTTATTTTACGTTCCGTTTTCCCCACGTAGGCTAAGCCACATGGGCATTTGATCAAATAAATCAGGTTTCGACTGTCGCACGTTGCGGTGACTCTTAATTTGATGTTAAAATCCTTGACTTGGGTGTTTTATTTCGGTTCCTTTTATGATTGCGTTGCAATTACCACAGTTGTAACAAGGTAATGTGCCTTTATACTTGGTGGTATGACTCAGTGGTTTTTTGTTCAATATCTCTTTGATATTAGAAGATCTTTGAAATGCAAATCGTGGATTTTGTTGGAAAATAATATTGAAATCCTCTTCCAATGTCAATAAAGACCAATTTTTCAATATGATTTTTTTTGATTTTGGTACTTTCCGTTAAGTATTTTGAGATGAATACCATTCTTTCTTCATCTTTTGACTTTGGTGGAGACTAAAATGATGTTTTTCTGTCAATTTTAGATACTTTGATTTTTGCTTCTTCCAGAATCTCCATTGGGTAACCTCGCTCATGAAATTTGTGTATACAAGTTTTTATGCTTTGATTCAATGATTCGTCTGTTGATGAGATCCTTTTTATTCGCAATAATTGCGAATATGGTAAGTGTCTTTTTAAGGAATGTTGGTGGAAACTTGCAAAATGTAATAGACTGTTTCTATCAGTGGTTTTGGTAAAAACGCTGGTTTCCAGTTTATTTTCAGTCTTCTGGATGAGCACATCCAGGAATGGTAAACTGACCGTTTGAATGTTGTGGGTGAATTTGATCCGATCGTTGACTTCATTCAAATCTCCAATAGCTTGTTCCAGCTCGATTTGTGATCCCTTCCATAAGACAAAAATGTCATCAATGTATCTCTTATATGTGATAAGGTTCCTTGACCATTGATCTTTACTCAAAATGTTGTCCAATTCAAACCTGTACATAAAAAGATTTGCGTAGGCAGGTGCGGCACAATTGCCCATAGAGGTACCAGAGCTTTGGATGTAGAATGACTCTTTCCATGAAAAGTAACTATGGTAAAGTGTGAAGTTTAAGAGTTCCATGATAAATACCTTTAGACCTTCTTCCATCTCTGCTGACATGAGGAATGATGCAGTCGCGTCTAAGCCAAGGTTGTGAGGATTGGAGGTATATAATGACTGTACGTTGATGGTGCAAAGAATCATTTCGTTGGTGAATTGTGCTTTCTGGTCTCCAACAAAGTCAAAAGATGAAGAAAGAATGGTATTCGTCTCAAAATACTCAACGGAAAGTACCAAAATCAAAAAAATCATATTGAAAAATTGGTCTTTATTGACATTGGAAGAGGATTTCAATAATATTTTCCAACAAAATCCACGATTTGCATTTCAAAGATCTTCTAATATCAAAGAGATATTGAACAAAAAACCACTGAGTCATACCACCAAGTATAAAGGCACATTACCTTGTTACAACTGTGGTAATTGCAATGCAATCATAAAAGGAACCGAAATAAAACACCCAAGTCAAGGATTTACCATCAAATTAAGAGTTACCGCAACGTGCGACAGTCGAAACCTGATTTATTTGATCAAATGCCCATGTGGCTTAGCCTACGTGGGCAAAACGGAACGTAAAATAAAGACACGCATGATTGAACACAAGAGTAATATTCAAACTAAGAATGTAAAATCTCCCTTAGCATCGCACTTTAACAGCAACAATCACTCCCCAAGTCAAGTACGTTTTCTGGTTTTGGAAACTGTTCCTGTGTTACCAGGTAGAGATAACACTCGACTTTTGGTTCTCTCATTTGAATACGGCTCAACCAAAAGGGCTTAATGAACGTGTGGATTTGAACTGTTTTCTGTAAATTACACCATTTATGAACTTTATTGAACAAAATATGAGCATAGAACAAATGTCAGAAACAATGTAAAAATATATTTTTTCGTTCAGTAATATCTTTATTTAATAATGTTTTTTGTAATTTTTAGACACATTGACATTTGAGTCAATTTGCTAGGACATATTGAGCTATGATTGACATTTTGCCATTTGTTCAGAGCAACGTGTATCGTGCACAGATTGATTATGATTAGTTGACATGTAATGATTGTGACACACTTTATGCTTTTTACGCGATCTACAGCTAGATTCGCTTGTGTTTTTGAAAATTCAACACCACATATCGAACTCGATATACAGCGTTTTTATACACTTCGTCCGTTTTTATTTTTATACACTTCGTCCGTCTTCCTTTTTCACTAAAATTTCACTCTGAACTCACAAAACAGGATATCCCTTGAGAAACCACACTCTGTCCGTTTTTTATGTCATCTGTCCCCTCGCGGTCCACTTCCGGGTCGGGAGTGTTATACATCCGACGCCGATGAGAGCTTTGTTGAACACCATTTCGAAGCCTCGGCAGAACCAGTTAACCGCCCGACGATATCTCAGACTATAGGTGAGTGTTGTAATCACCATGAAGCTTCTACTTTACCGGTGCAGCAGATTAATCTCTATCCGAACGTAATACAAATTTTTACCCGAACGTGATTTAATACAAACACTGAAACTTTCGGGTTCTTTTTCAGAATATTGTTCGTGAACCTTAATGGACACCGTCCACGTTTCAAGCCTGAGGGAGGCATTTTAAATTTTTCAGGTACGAACGTCCACAAACCATTGTGTTACCAGACATTACACGTTATCGACACGCACGACACCAGGAGCACTTACAACACTTTCTTATTTGTTCTAGGTTAACTCTTTTGGGTTCACGTGCAGTGAATTGATTTATTCATTCACTCCTGTGAGAAAAAAACTTTTTACAGTTTGGGAAGGTATGCGTATGTTTTCGTTTGTTTATCTTTAGTTCACGCTGTATAAAACATGCATGTGTTAAATTCCAACATTGATTACAAGTGTACAGGCTGTCTCACCAAATTTTACTCATTTGAGAGATTTACTTTTGTATATAAATGCTGGTAAAAGTTTGCACATTTTCGAATTACTATTAATGTACTGATCCGCACTATGAGATTAGGATTATGAAATTAATGGAAGTGATAAGTACAAGTGAACAAATAGATGACAGTTGTGTTTCATTTTCTCCAACAGAGAAGCAAGGCCCCTGAGGAAGGGCATAATTGCCAGAAATGCATTGGGCCATATATAAGTTTGATTTATGAACTAAGTGACAAATTAAGTATTACCATGTGAGAAACCGAATGTTTCAATAAAAACTTTGTTTTGAACGTATTAAGAGTACAAGGAAACTTTTCTACACAGTGTGCATCTGGGGACGTCATCCCGACCGGGATGACGCTATTTTAAGTACTACTACACCCTCCAAGACTCAGAAGGAGGTACTCAGGTAGCACCTAACCACCTTTAGTACTGTTCTACTTGAACTAATAAACTGAGTGCGAGAAGGTTCAGTTTTCATTTACATACTATCTTTAGAATTGCCACACTTGTCACATGCAGCGTTAACAGATGAAAGCATACTATCACCACTCGCCCTTAACGTGCCATGATCAATTACTTCCGTTTGCTTGTTGCCCCCCATAATTTTATCAACAATGGTAACATTATTTTTCTTTGTATCCGGTTTCTTAACCAAATTTTCCAATCTATCCAACCGTTTGAACAAAGCATTAAATTGTTTATCTACTAGAATTTTCAAGCGGTCATTAACAGAGTCCATTATTGTGTCAATTAGAATATCGCCCGATCTTCCATGTGTACCATGTGCAATTACATGCTCCGTTTGTGTATGTGCGGAGTTAATTGCAACTTCGGGAGTGGTCAGGTCTATAGTATTATCCTGTGTTTGCTCAATGGCGCTTGCTATGACAGCAGTAGATCCTCACATACTTAGGGGAGTTGGTTGAGTTTTTAGGCGAGCAGGCTGTTTCCTCTTACTGCTAGTGGGTTTAGTTACTCCTCTCGCCTTTTTTCCCCCACTATTTTAGTAACCAAGGCCGAATCCCCACTACTGGCAATGACTTTTGCCCCAATTGGCATTCTGGATTGTACACAACACCATCATCAGTCCCAAGGTCCACGAGCAATATTTCTTGCTGGCTGATCATAACATTTGGGGATAATGGGAGTGAGATGGGTAAATTGCCCTGTTCAGCTCCGTTAGACAAATGCAAGTTAGCTGCCAGTAGACCCATGGGAAGTCTTCTTTTGGTTAACTTAATTTCTGTTGAGACCATATGAACAGCTTCTACGAGCATACTTTCAATGGTGGTAGCAGTTGAGGTCTTTGGGCCAGATATAACTGTACGTTTCCCCATAGTACTTGATGTCGCTCACCTTATGCTGAATCTTAGAGGAGTTGCCCGACCCGGCCTCTGTCGGCCCCTGACGGCCACAGACGGCCCGCCCTTTGCCCGGGCTTAGCCCGGCTATCGCCCGCGGTGCGCGAGGGCTGCGCGCCTTTCAGGGCCGCAGTGACGCCGCCTCCCTGCGCCTGCTCCCAGGGGCTGCTGGGGGATGAAGCTCTTTACCCGCCGTTCACCTCACAACTCGGGAAAGACGAGTGAAACAATGCCGCCGTTCCCCTCACGGCACGTAAGGTAGTGGGCAGCGCAGCGTTGTTGGCCGTTCCCCTCATGGCTGTTTGAGAAGAGTGTGGAATTCTTAAAGATTGTCTCTCGCTGTTCGAGAAAGTTCAGATGTGTGGCTTGATGTGCAATATGCTTGACGTGTTGCAGGCGAGAGACTTGCTACTGTGGAAGTTCTAATGGATGCACATTCGGTGAGGCCATGAAGATGTATAGCAGGGTGGTTGTGACCGCATCCAACTTCCAGGTTTCCGGATCCAAAGATCTCTCTAAGTCTGCTGCAGAAGAGAGCAAACAACACGGAGAAATAATGATATTTTTCCTCCGCATCTTTCCTGGGAATGCGTAGCATTTTGATGAATTCCAAGTTAACCAGTCTTAGTAAATCTGGGAATGCACCACAGTCCGTGGGTGGATGCAGGGAACACCCACACTCGCCGCATTTATCACCTTTGTGGAACCAAGTAAAGCAAAGCACTCCAAATTTACCAAGCCACGCAGGGCCACGCAAGGCCACGCAAGGCCACGCAAGGTCACGCAGGGCCACTCAGGGCCATGCAAGGGCACGCAAGGCAGGGCCACGCAGGGCCATGCAAGGTCACGCAGGGCCACGCAAGGAAACACAGGGCCACGCAAGGTTGCCTTTCTTTGCTTGGTGAATCTGACTTAGGGATTGTGTTGTGGAACAACAAGGGCAGCGCGGTCCGTTCATAAATCCGGCCCCCAGTATATGGACTAGCATCCCTATCTCTATGAGGACCGCCCCAAAGATGCTCCAATTTAGGGAAAAGTTGAAGACAGGTCTCTTTAAAGAACTCTGTATAACCAAGCATTAACCCATCCCCAAACCGGCTGCCTCTCCTGTCACTTGCTGTCTTTGACCTTGTACAGCGCTCCGCTGCCTTGTGTTGAGATTTCTGCAATAGCATACCATGTACATACATACGTTTGTCACCTCTCTCACCTGTGTCTGTGAGTACATAAATGAGCATTTACTAAAGAATTCAGTTGATCTGTCTATTCTTCAAGAAACTAACAATATGTGTGAATAGGCAGTTCAGCAGTATTAAAGTGCCTCTACCACAAGGTCAAAAGTAAGGATACGAGTGTGAGGTACGAGCCGTGAATGTTACCAGGCTTCAAGGCTCATGGACATAGGTGAAAGAAGAGAGGAGCGTATTTTTAAAGTTAGCCCATCCCATCTGTTCCTTTATTCATGATGGCGATAACTACAGTATGACACTAAGGCCCAGATGTACAAATGTGTCACAAGTGCAGCGCTGCAGCCATGAATGTATTGCGTGCCAGGGAGAAAACACAACAGTGCCATATCTACAGAGATATGGCTCTCTCCTCCCATCCCCCTAGTGCAGGTGCAAAAATCTGTTGCTGAGCACCACGCACACACCTTTCCGCCATAGTGCACGGGTGTGTGCATGAGTCTTGCTTAGGTTTCGTACTGGAAGGCTCCCAGTCAAGTACAAAAAACTATGACTAGACAAGTTTTAAGACTTCTCCTACTTTGTGTGTGTGCTGTACAGGGCCGCACACATGCAAAGCCTGGAACGAAAGAAAGGAGAAATTAAAAGATTTCTCCTTTAATGCCTGGTTTCCAGCAGCCTTATTTTTGAAGGGCAAAATCCTGTCTTTTAATGGTAGTAGATAATGTTTTGCATCAAAAAGCGTGGGTAGGGTGGTTGCATGGAAGTGCCCATGTACCACCGATGGAACGGAACCTTGCCTCTCAGCAACACAAAGCAGCTCTTCGCCATGGTTTGCAATACTTTTCCTTACAAACCAATGCAAATACCAGTGTGCGTTGGTTTTAAAATTCCCAAAAAGGTTCTACATGGGTTTACTGGTCTGCATTGTAAATCTGTGCCTAGGACTTGACATCGCCTCCTACATGACAGGTCTTTAAAGCTCGTCCAAGTCACTCTAGAGAGTCAACGAGACGATTGAGACCATCTTTCCAACGTAGAACTAATGCCCAGAATGTTGGTCAGGAAGGAGCGCGTGCAATGTGACCTCTGATAGTGCCGGGTGGTCGATACCACTTCATGGATGTTGGAAAAGGTGTGTTGAGGCCTGTTACAGCTCTTCACATAGGATTGCATGAGGTTGCCCCACTCTTGTCGCGAAACTATACGAAGTTCGATTATGCACCATCAGAGGTAGTTATGGGCGGGGCACCTACACCACAAAAGCACTCAAAAAACAACAAAATGCAGGCTCCAAGGAAGACTCTCTGAGGTGCTTAGAGCGGAAATCAGACCAAATATACTTGGAGGAGGTCCAATGTGGAATCCTGCAACAGTGCTGGCTTAGAAAAATCTTTTTTATTATCCTCTAACTAAGAACTAAGAAAACCTATGAAAATGTTTTAAATTTGGCCAACAAGGTGAACCTTAGAGTGTGATCTTTAAGGATCTCACCCTCTTACCTCGCTGTCGCTCCTCTCTGAGTCTGGCTGCCGGCTCCATCAGGCTGACCCTGGAGAAGACTTCGATGGTCACATCAATGGCTGAGTCCGAGCCGTAGTACTGTACAAGAAGGTTCTTGGTGTCAATCTGGTCTGCTTTCTCCAGGATTCCTTGTGGAATGTTTCGCTCTCCTTTGAAGTTGATTTCTGATAATTTATTTTTAAAGGTCTTGAAGTCAGCTTCGTAGAGGTTCTGTAGAGCGTAGAGCAGGACGTCCCCAGATGTGCTTCCTCTGTCCTCCATGGTTCATGTGAGGCTCTGTCTGAAAAACATGTTGGGACGTAAAAAGAGGGCTAGTCTCAAACTCGAGAGTCATAGAACTCAGATACATGTTAACAAACTTCTTGAATGAGCACAATGTGTTTCACTTAATGGATGAAATCTACATAATATAGCGCTACTGTTGACCCAGTAGGGCGTCTTAGAGCTGTAGTAGGTGCGCGGCTATTAGAAATATTCATGTCCACTCTAATGTAGAGTGTACTCTAGAGCACAGAGTCCAATGTTCTATAGCCTTGGTACCTAAGGTACCATATACTAGGGACTCACAAGGGTAACCCAATAACCAATCTAGAGTGTACCTAAAATACATGCAATCAATTTAGAGAGGAAGCAGCTAGGCTGGGGTCCTGAATAGCAGGGCCCCAGCCAGGCTAATGTCGAGAAACAGTGAAACACCAGCAAAAAGTGAGGGTAACCATAGTAAGCAGATCCTACTATCCTACACAACCCCCCACCCTCCCCAAACACAGGGACATTAAACTAACCGTAACCAGTTAAGCCTTCATGTACTAAATGGAAATATCTGGAGAGTCCATCTGCATTGGCATGGTTACTCCCAGGTCTATGTTCCACTGTGTAGTCCATCCCCTGTAGGGAAATGGACCACCTCAAAAGTTTGGGGTTTTCACCCTTCATCCGTTTTAGCCATAAGAGGGACTTATAGTCAGTCTGAACAGTGAAGTGAGTACCAAACAAGTATGGCCTCAGCTTCTTCAGAGCCCAAACCACAGCAAAAGCTTCCCTCTCAATAGCTGACCAACATTTCTCTCTAGGAGTCAGCCTTCTGCTAATAAAAGATAATGGTTAGTCCTGACCTTCATCATTCTATTGTGACAGCACAGCCCCTACCCCCAACTCAGATATATCTGTTTGGACAATGAAATCTCTGTAGTAGTTATGACTTTGCAGAATTGGTGCAGTGCACATGGCCTGCTTCATGTCATCAAATGCCTTTTGACAGCTGACTGTCCACTGTACTTTCTTAGGAATTCTTTTATAAGTTAAGTCATTCAGGGGTGTCACAATGGATCCATTCCCCTTGACAAATCTTCTGTAGTATCCAGTCAGGCCCAAGAAAGCTCTGAATTGAGTCTGGGTAGTGGGGACAACCCAGTCCATGATGGTCTGGATTTTGCTCTGCAATGGTTGAACCTGGCCTCCACCTACAAGGTGGCCCATGTACACAACCTGACTCTGCCCTATCTGGCACTTGGTGGCCTTGATAGTTAGGCCTGCCTTTTGCAGGGCCTCCAAAACATTTCTCAGGTGGACCAGGTGACCCTCCGAGGTGGAGCTAAAGACAGCAATATCATCTAGATATGCAAGACTATAGTCTTCCAGGCCTGTTAGGACTTTATTCACCAACCTTTGAAAAGTGGCAGTTGCATTCTTCAGACCAAAAGGCAGTACCACAAATTTATAATGTCCACTAGGGGTTGAGAATGCTGTTTTTGGCTTTGCATCATCAGCTAGCATCAGCAGCCAGCTGTTAGATCAAATGTGCTCAGAAATTTGGCTGAGGCCAACATATCTACGAGCACATCGTCTCTGGGAATTGGATGGGCATCAGTCCTGGTGACTGCATTGAGACCCCTGTAGTCAACACAAAATCTCATCTCTCTCTTACTACCCTGGGTGTGAGGTTTTGGTACCAAGACTACTGGACTAGCCTAAGGGCTATCTGAGGGTTCAATCACTCCCAAATTCAACATTTTCTGAACTTCTGTCCTGATACAGTCGCTGACATTAACAGGTTGCCTGTAAATCTTATTTTTAACAGGCAGGCTATCCCCAGTGTCCACTTCATGAGTACACCAGGTGGTCTGACTTGGAGTCGGAGAAAACATATGTCTGAACTGATTGAGAACTTGTCTGCAATCAATCAGTGTGCTGCTGATCAGTGAGGCTGCCTGCCAAGGTTACTCCATCCACTGATCCATCATCAGGGTTCTGAGAGAGCAGGTCTGGGAGAGGGTCACTCTCTTCCTCCTGTCCTTCATCAGTAGCCATGAGCAAGCCCATGTCTGTCATATCAACATATGGTTTCAGTCTGTTGACATGAAGCACCCTATGGGGGCTCCTGGGAGTTCCAAGATCTACCAGATAGGTAACCTCTCCCTTTTGTTCAACAATAGTGTGGGATCAACTTCACTTGTCTTCGAGTGCTGATGGGACGACAGGCTCCAACAACCACACTTTCTGTCCTTGCTGGTAAACAGTCAGTACAGCCTTTTGGTCATGCCAGGCTTTCTGTAATTCCTGGCTAGCCTCAAGGTTTTTAGTTGCCTTTTTCATGTACTCAGCCATCCTGGAGCGGAGACCAAGTACATAGTCCACTATGTCCTGTTTATGGCGTTTGAGAGGTTACACCCATCCCTCCTTCACCAGACACAATGGGCCTCTTACAGGATGCCCAAACAGAAGTTCGAAAGGGCTGTAGCCAACCCCCTTCTGAGGAACCTCCCTGTATGCAAACAAAAGGCAGGGTAGTAGGATGTCCCATCTCCGCCTGCGCTTTTCTGGGAGATCCTTGATCATACCCTTTAAGGTTTTGTTGAATCTTTCAACTAAACCATTGCATTGTGGGTGATAGGGTGTGGTGAATTTGTTGTTCACTCCACACTCCTTCCACTTTGCAGTCAGTTAACAGGACATAACGTTTGCATCTATGTCAAATACTACCTCCTTAGAGAAACCCACTCTTGAGAACAATCCCAACTGGGCCCTTGCCACAACAGGTGCTGTAGTGGTCCTAAGGGGTATAGCTTCTGGGTACCTGGTGGCATGATCCACTACCACCAGTATAAATCTGTGCCCAGATGCTGTCTGAGGATCCATTGGTCTAACAATGTCAATCCCCACTCTCTCAAAGGGAACCCCCACCACAGGTAGTGGTATCAGGGGAGCTTTTGTGGTGCCACCTGACTTACCACTGGCTTGACAGGTGACACAGGAGCGACAAAACTCCTTTGTGTCTGTGGGGCCAGTGAAAGTGAGGGACAATTCTGTCCCAAGTCTTGTTCTGGCCCAGGTGTCCTGCTAAAGGAATATCACGGGCTAGTGTCAATAGGAATCCCCTGAACTTCAAAGGTATAACAAACCTCCTGGCTGCTCCAGGCTTGGGGTCTCTACCCTCTGAATTTCGGATTCCATCATCCCAATAAATCTTATGGGTGCCACTAGGAATCCCCTAAGCTTCAACAGCAGCCTGCTGTCTGAGGGGTTCAAGAGAAGGGCAGCTCAGCTGCTCCTGGCTCAGATCTGCCCTGGAAGGGCCCCCTGTCCCCAAGAACTCAACCTGATCAGGCTCAAGCTCCTCTGGGACAGATCCTTCTTCAGGAGCACAATCATCTACCTCAAGAGACGGATCATCACTCTGAGTCATGGGGAAGGCACTGCCTTAACCATACTGCTCCTTTTCTTGGAAGGCACCGGGTCCATTATTCCAGAATTCAGGGCCTGCTAAGTGTTAGACTTTCTGACCTGTGACCTAGTCACAGCAAGGACATGTGCTGAGATTCCTAAAATTTCTGCATTTGTCCTAAACTCCACTTCAGACCAGGCTGAAGTCTCTAAGTCAGAGGTTGCAAGAAGATAGAGAACAGTACCTGGGTGAAACATGTCACTTTTTTCTGCAGAACATTGGATGGTTGGGTGAAGGGTAGCAAAGTAGATGATTTTCAGGGGCTACTTGATTTGATTGCAAGAGAGCACTTGTCCAATAATAGTTTTCCAGAGCTACGCCAGCACCTGAATGATAGTAGGCTGACTATTCCTAGAAAGCTTGCTGAAGACGCGGACCGTAGGGTCAGTACCAGGGTCTACAAGGGTCTACAAGGGTCATGTGGGAGACTCAGCCAAGGGTGGGCAGGGTCCCCAGCAGAAGAGTGGGGGGAACAAGGGTAAACAGAGGGAGTTCCAAAAAGGGCCCCAAAGTATTCCCCAAGGGAGACAAGGGAAAGGTTTCCAGCCTCCCCCTATGAAACCAACCGGGGTCCCTACAGGTCCACCTGTTCAGAGGGAGCCCCTGAGATGTTACAAATGTGGGGAATGTAGCGAAAGATAACAGGTGCCGCCAGATTGGAAAGACAGCACCCCCTGGTACATCCCCCGGCAGATGGCTAGTGTAGCCATGGGTGAGGAGATGTGTGCCCAAGGTGGACGGGGTCTCGCAGAGATGTCCCTTGTCTCTTTAGGAGACTGTGAAATGTTCCACAGGACCCAGCTGCCTGATAACACTAAGAAATACAGGCAGTGGGTGACCATCAATGGCCATAGAGTGGAGGCTCTGAGAGACACAGGAGCCAGTGTGACAGCTGTCAAGTGTCACCTGGTGTATCAGGAGCAGGTTGTCCCCAATGCATTCTATCCAGTTGTTGCCACTGACAACACAGAGAGTCGCTGTGTAGAAATTAACCCAAAATCCAAAGAGATTTTGTAGTAGGTTTATTTTCAGTTCAGCACAGCAAAATCCTTCCAACAATAACAGCTCCAGATGCAACTGAGCCACAAACAGTAATTCCATCTAAACCAAACATCCAGAATCTGGAATGTCACTAGAAAATAAACACAGTGCATGCCAAGGCTGGCAAAGAACCTTAAGATGTAACAAGGGGAAGGAAAAGGAAGGAAAACAGGGAAGAAGAGAATGTAACACATCTTTCTTTTTTAATAAATACAAAATATAAGTTCAGCCAGTTACATAAAATCATTAAATCTTTTTAGTACCTGTCGTATGCGATTATATAATTTGACTCTTGAGGCAACCGTCTCATTGCTCACCTCATGACATGTTTTTGTATTGAACATATCGGCATTTCCAGTGTCATTGTTTTGAACATTGTAACTCTTGGGACATTTAGCTAGTCTTCTTACATGCCAAACCTTACCGTCTTGAGTAATCACACTTTTGCTGAAAACTTTTTTTATCTGAATGGGTTTTCCAGATTTGTTACTGCTTTTATTCATTATACCAGGTCTAAGAATTCTGACCCAGTGTCCAACATGAAAACTATGAATTCTGGTTTTCCATCAATCGTTGAACCATCTCATAGTTTAGCTTTGTTTCATTTAAACTCTTTTTGCATTATCATGCACACATTCCCTATTAATAAACTTAGTTTGACATTTATTTCGAAACCACCATGGACTCATGTGAGATGCAAGATCTCTCCCTTTGAGCAACTTGAACGGACTAATCTCTGTAGTCAAATGGGGTGTAATGCGATAAACCCATAATTTTTCTCTAAAATAATTCATCCAATCACCTCCATTTCAACAGATGTTAATTGCACCCCATTATCAGTACCTAAAATGGAGGGACACCCTACATGTGCAAACATTTCCTTAAAAGAAAAACAATAACTGCATTTGTTGTAGCTTTAGAAACAAACTTAATCTCTGGCCATTTAGAGTGGTAGTCAATCATGACCAAAGCAAAACGTGATGATTCAGGCAAATCACTAAAAGGACCAGATATATCAAAAGCTACCTTCTGCCATGGTACTTCAGGCCACTTGACAACTTTTAATGGTGGAATATGTAATTTTAACATTTTTTCACTCGATACACAATCGTGGCATTCTCTGACTATACAATCTATAAATCTGTCCATGCCTGGCCACCAAAATTAATACTACTGACCAAACGCCTCATAGATGAAATTCCAGGATGTGTCTTGTGCGCTACATTAAGTATAATGTCTTGCATACCTCTGGGAGGAACACATTTCCCGGATTTAAACAGGAAATTTTCTCAAAATTCTAGTTATTCAGCTACGTTGATGAATGATATAAGATCTGGTCTTACCATGTTTTTCCTAGGCCATCCATCAATGACACATTTTTTTAAATCCCACCACCTGTCATCCAGTTGCTCACTATTAATCCACTTGTATTCAGTAATTTCCTGAAACTGATTGGAAACAGTATCACCAAATGTCACAACATAATCACATTCTTGGATTATATTTACCTTATTTCCATCACATGGTAAACGCAACAGAAAATCTGCGGTAACAGTTTTCTTCCCAGGCACATACTCTATACTGAAATTATACGCTTGCAACCTAGGTGTTAAGCTTGCAATTCTGGCAGTAGAATTCCAACCTCCACCCGTAGATAGAATGCTGACTAACGGTTTGTGATCAGGCCGAAGGGTAAATTTACTACCCCATACATACAACCTATAATGCTCAACTTCCCATACACACACAAGTAATTCTCTTTCAATCACAGCATACTTTTGTTCACATTCATTCAGAGTGCGTAACGTAAAGGCCACATTCCACTCTTCTTTTCCTTCCTTTTGTGAAAGTACTCCTCCTACACCATACATGATGGCATAATAATAATACATTCTTTCTTCATTCTACATGGTTTCAAAGGTGGTACATTCACAATATCTTTTTTTATGCCCTCAAATGCTTCCTGTTGTTCTTTTGTCCACTCAAATTCCATATTTTGTCTCAATAAAAGTCTTAGAGGCTCCAATTTGGTTGCAAAACCTTCCACACATTTGCTATGTGAAAGGAAAGAAGGAGTCATATCAACAGAGTGCTCCAGGACTGACCAGAACAAAGACTAACTGAGTATAAATATTGGGACCCAAACCCAGGAACTTTAGATCACTTTGGGAAACAAGAAGAAACCTTTGCTGAGGAGAGAAACCAGAAGAAACTGAGGAGAGACTATCCCTAAGCTTAATTGCTACTTGGGGGATTGGCCTGCAGTGGTTGCCTGACTGCCAAAGAAAGGAGAAAGGACTTTTGTGTGCACTTTATTCAGCTTGTGAAGGATCTCCAAGGGCTTGAGAAATAGCTTGCCTCCTGCTGAAGTCTCAGGGACAACAGACTTCAACCATCAGCTCCCCAGAGTTCTATGGAAGTGCCTGTAGCTGTATTTGGGCCTTCTGAGGGACTGTGTGTCGCAAGGAGCTAGAAGCGTGACTCACGGAGAAGAAGTGTGTCTCCGTCACAGCCACTGCCGTCACATCATTGAACAAGGGTGTCGCCACTGTAGCTGTCGCATTGCACCGCATCACGAGTAGCGTCTCGCAACACTTAAGAGAAGCGTGTCACAGCTGCTGCCGTCGAATCACTGAACAAGGGTGTTGCCGCTGTAGCTGTCGTATTGCACCGCATCACAAGAAGCACCTCGCATCCACAGAGAAGCATGCCGCCGTCGCAGCAGCTGTCGTCGCATCACTGAACACGGGTGTCGCCCCTGCAACTGTCGCATTGAGCGGAAGAGTCTTACATCATCGGAGGAGAGTGCCGCCGCCAAAGCCTCTGTTGTCGCATCACTGGACAAGGGTGTCGCCGCTACAGCTGTCGCATCGAGTCGAGACTTCTCGCAACATCAGAGAAGCGTATCGCATCACAGATCTTTGTTTCTTTGCACCGGATCTTCAACGCATCACCGTTCTTGCAACACTTTTGTTGTCTTGCGTTACGCATTCGGAGGTACATTGAACTAAGAGTGTCGCATTTACCAACTTGAGAGAACTAAGCTAATTCTACCATTTTTAAAGTACAGTATTGTGGATTTTTGTTGTTTATGGTCTTGTGTTAAATCTATGTAAAGAAGACTTATTTTTGATACAAAACTGGAGTGGTGTCCATCTGTAGTGTGTCACTTGATTACTGTATGTGTTCACAAATGCTGTACACACAGCCTCTGAGATAGCCTATCTGCTTGTGCCAAGCTTCCAAGGGGGTGAGCAGAGGTTATTTTAGGAGTGTATCCCTTACCCTGACTAGACGCAAGGGTCCCTATTTGTCACAGGTACCTACCTATGCCAACTAGAGACTCCCATATCTAACACTGCCCCACCTTATGAGGAGCAATGCTTGTTCATTTGAAATTCTTAATTGGAAGGCATCCCTTTTTTCGACTAATGACATAGATGGTCTTTTGGAACAAATTGCATTCTTCACCTCATGTACTTTTATGGATTGAATTAAACAATATTGTATCTTAATTTGGATTGCGGTTTTCATTTTTATCCAAGAAGCCCTTTTGGACCACACTTAGCTTTTTGAACTCTGCTTCCTGTTTATTCTTAGCCCTACGGTCTTTCCAGGGGGAGGGTGTTATGCGGGCCTTATGGTTATTTTCAACATTACTAAGTTAGCATTAGCTTCGCTGCCATATTGCTTCTTTTGCGCATGTTACTGTAATGTTTTATTGGGCACAATGTCTTTTTGTGCCTCTAAAAATAGAACAATCTGTCTTCTGCATCCTTTCCATATCCTGGAGTTTAGTCTGAACATTGTCATCTGCACATTAAGTACAAGGTTGAAAAACATGCCTCTTGTAATTCTGTTCTGGTCAGTCCCTATTGCCTAGACGAAACATGCTACACACATCACACATCGGCGCAGCTGCAAAGCTTGTGCTTTGATATTATCACGTTGCATGTTATTCAACACACTTAGAGGGAAACCTTTACAGGAAGAAGAGCTACGCAGTTCCTATCATGTAAACCTATCATCTAGGCCTTAAGGTATCGAGTCTGCTATCAACACTCAGAGATCAGAGATCTTTGTTTATATGATAAACTCCATTCTGACCAAGGGGAGGGTGGTTAAATCTTATAGTGCATTTTCCACTGTCTATATATCATGAGTTCGGGGTGGAGCTATCTCGCGACCAAGATGGCCGCTTGAGCTGAGAGCTCTGATAAACCGTCTACAAATCAGTCATTTATCCGGCAACTGCGCTGCTACTGAGGCACGAAGAAGGGATCCCTGACAGCTGACATCTGGGGCCTCGGCAGGGTGAAACACCTAAAAATCGAGGTGTTCTCTGTAGAGGTGCCTCTGCGGAGAGACCAGTGACACGTGGACCCGGATGGCACACAGTCAGGCTGGGACCCGTGAGTGGTGGAACAACTGGTGCTGCTAGGCCCCTGGGGATCGTTGCTTCTCCCTGGCCGCGGGCCTACGCATCGGACGCCCTTGGGGAGCGGGGCTTATCCCAGGAAGAGGACTGGTTGCAGCGGATGGGCAGCCCGTGTCTCGCAATACCTTGGGGCATAGCTGTTTTACCCAGAATCCACGCTGATCAGGGGCGTTGCTGGACACACGCCGCAGGTGGGGCCCTCTGCCCCCACCGCTCTACGGGGCCTTGCGAAACCCCGGTGGGCCGACTGGAATGTGGCTGCCATTTTGTGACAGGTGGGCTGACTGTCCTGCTTACTGCTCCTTGACGAGTTAGAGGGCTTGCTAGATGGATGATCGCTGAGCCCGCTGTGGACAGCTTCGACAACACGCTGCAGAGAGCCAGGGGAGGCACATGAAGTTCATTTGCTATGACCCCGGCGCAGAACCTGTACATGCTGCTTACTGACCCTTGAGCCCCTGTGGCTGCTGACGCAGGATCGGGCGGGCTAGAACATTGGGGTGTTGCTTCTCTCACAGGGCGAAGATACAGACTAGCTGGAAGAGAGGGGACACTCTTCTTCATGGCCCGTGACGCAGGGGGCCCACTACGGAGATTGCGGCGGGCGCCACTGCGCCGCATTGCGCTATCTGTGCCTGGAAGGATGAGACTGGGCACTCTCCGTGGGAGGCAGGTGAGACAAAGTCCTGGTGGTGACTGCCCTAGTTGGGAGAGAGCCTGGTGCCATCACTAGAAGACACCCACTATATCCCCTGTGAAGACGCGATATCGGTGCTGCAACTGCACTCATGCAAAGATACGGAGAAGCGAGCATGAGGACACCCATGGGAGGTCAGGATGGGCCGAGTGGACAGAGTGCCACTGAAACTGACGTTTGACCAGAAGAGGCGCTTCCATCGAGGATGGAGCCAGGGAGCAGGACCAATCAACCGTAGACTCACACCAGGACATCCGCGGCCTGCTACTGGCAATGGAGAAGAATCTACAAGGGGGAATCACATCTCTTGGCACCAAGATGGATGCACTGTCCTATAGGAAGGACCGTATGGCTGAAAGGCAGCATAAGCACGCTGAGAGGCTTGATATGTCAGATCGCAGGCTAACAGAAACGGAGGAAGCAAAGACCGCCATGGACACTGACAATAAACAGATGGGCCGGGTCCTGAAGGTCCTGCAGGACAAAACAGAGAACTTGGAAGTGCGTTCCAGGCGCTGTAAACTTCAAATCACGGGGCCCCTGGAAACTACCCTTACGGGCGATATGGAACATTTCACGGAGAGGCTCCTGAAAACCCTGCTCGGTGAGGACTCGTTCTCCGATATGTTGTGAAGAGTTCGCACCGCTCTCTGGGTCTGAGGCTGCCACCAGGAGCTGCCCCTAGACCGATCATAGCAAAGTTACTCAACTACCAGCATTGCGATGTTGCGCTGAAGCTGCCCCGTGAGAAACAGCCACAACGATTTGAGGGGTCCACGATCTCTCTGTTCCCGGACTTCACGATCCGGGTCCAAGAAGCATGATGCCTGTTCGCCCCCATGATGAGACAACTCTGAGATGTGGACTATGCCATGCTATATCCAGCGAAACTTTGAGTTAACAGGCAGGGTCGCTCCCACATCTTCACAGACCTGAAGGCACTGCAAATGGCACTGAAAGACTGGTCGAAGGAGAGGCGACATAGCCCTGAGAAGCCTCTGCTTGATGAAGCGACGGGAGGCCTGATGGAGGAACAGGACTCACCACTCATTGGTGACATTGTCTGATAAGTATGACCTGATAGCTCCTGGGTGGGAGGGTGTGTTGGTGTGGGGGCCCTGTGTGTAGGGCTGTGACTCTTTGCTCTCCCCTCCTGATGCCTATGATAGAATGACTCTACTCGGTGGACTCCACTGCCCAGAAGGGGCAAGCTAAGCCTTCTTTCCTGGGGGAAGCGGCTATGGGGATGTTCGTGGATATCGCTCAGCTCGGACGCCAACTTCCCATGCAGACTGGGATTACACAGAACTTATGTGACAGCTCAGGTGGAACTTTCGCCATGGCATATCATAGTGTTGTGGCCACACTTACTGTAAAACTCTTGGGGTTGCTCCTGGGATTTAGTGGTAAATAATGAAAACAGTTGCATACTATTCATGGTGTTCGGAGTGCGGCCTTACATGGGCCACATACTTCTACTTGTCTGTCGAGCTACATCCACCATCGCGTGAATCACACTGGGCAGTGTTCTTTCTGTTGGGGTGAGGGTGGGGCAGTTCTGTTGGTGGGAGGGATGGTACCGCGGCCAAGTTGGTGCAGGGCCGGCATGGGTGGGGGAGGGTGGGCATTTGAGATGCGAATTGATGTTTTTTGTGGTTGATGACATGGATTCGTTCTGTCAAAATGCACGTTATGGGGGTTTGAATCGTACAGGCTATGTTGGGATAGGCCTGGCATATGTGGGAATGTACTGAGACTGACTTATGACATTTTTTCTGATGTGACAACATACGAAGTGCGACATCATGGCTGTGTAGGCCCTGCGAGACTGGCACTGTGGAACTTGAGCTGGATACTTCCTCATGACAGATATGGCTGAGACAAGTTATGACAACCCTCCAGACTCAGTCGCAGTGCTCAAGTGGAATGTGCCTGGCCTTAATGACTATAGGAACGTCCCAAAATGTTTGAATAACCTATATAGGCATAATATCAATAGCGCCCTCCTGCAGGAGACACACCTTCCACTAGATAGTCCCATTTTACGCACTAAAGGGCTCCTGGGCAAAGTGCATGCGGCCGGCTTCACCACGCATGCTAGGGGGTCCTGACGTGGGTTAACCCAAAGACGGAGTTCCGACTGTCGCCCTTGGAGACGGATAGGGAGAGTCCGTTTGTTCTCACCAAATGTTGCGGTAAGGGAATGGAGCTGGTTTTCCTAAACGTTTATGGACCTAATTATGATCACCCTGATTTTATAGTAAGTTGACTGACCTCTCTCACCTTCATGCTCCTGGGCAGATCATGTGGGGAGAGGATTTCAATGTTGTGAGGGACCCCGCTTTGGATAGGTCAGACGGCCCGGACAGACGTGTCTCTGCTTCGGCTAGAGTCATGGAGACGTCATTGATCAGGTTGGATATGTGCGATGTTTGGAACAACAAGCACACGGGCCAGGGTGGCTACACACATTACGTCCATCATCCCCTTTTGTATCGCTTTGTTCGCCCTAAGTGTGGCAGGGTATGCTCAGACGTGAGTCCCTTGCTCACTTGGCCACTGGATTCAAGATAGCCTGGCTGATGAGGATTATGAATCCGAAACCGGTCCCAGGATGCTTGTTTCCGGTCCAGGGAAGACATGGCTTGGCAGTTTGGGCTGGACTGTTCCTATGAGGCACAGGGTCAGACTGATTTGCATATAGCCATGTCTGAACTGGGGTGGCTGTGTGGGCTAAAGAATGGTGATGGATTAAACCCAGATCAGTTGACTGAGGGTGAGTGTTTGATTCGCTCAACCGCTCCGTCCATCATCCCCTTTTGTATCGCTTTGTTCGCCCTAAGTGTGGCAGGGTATGCTCAGACGTGAGTCCCTTGCTCACTTGGCCACTGGATTCAAGATAGCCTGGCTGATGAGGATTATGAATCCGAAACCGGTCCCAGGATGCTTTTTTCTGGTCCAGGGAAGACATGGCTTGGCAGTTCGGGCTGGACTGTTCCCATGAGGCACAGGGTCAGACTGATTTGCATATAGCCATGTCTGAACTGGGGTGGCTGAGTGGGCCAAAGAATGGTGATGGATTAAACCCAGATCAGTTGACTGGGGGTGAGTGTTTGATTCGCTGAAACGCTCCGTCCATCATCCCCTCTTGTATCGCTTTGTTCGCCCTAAGTGTGGCAGGGTATGCTCAGACGTGAGTCCCTTGCTCACTTGGCCACTGGATTCAAGATAACCTGGCTGATGAGGATTATGAATCCAAAACCGGTCCCAGGATGCTTGTTTCCGGTCCAGGGAAGGCATGGCTTGGCAGTTTGGGCTGGACTGTTCCTATGAGGCACAGGGTCAGACTGATTTGCATATAGCCATGTCTGAACTGGGGTGGCTGTGTGGGCTAAAGAATGGTGATGGATTAAACCCAGATCAGTTGACTGAGGGTGAGTGTTTGATTCGCTCAACCGCTCCGTCCATCATCCCCTTTTGTATCGCTTTGTTCGCCCTAAGTGTGGCAGGGTATGCTCAGACGTGAGTCCCTTGCTCACTTGGCCATTGGATTCAAGATAGCCTGGCTGATGAGGATTATGAATCCGAAACCGGTCCCAGGATGCTTTTTTCTGGTCCAGGGAAGACATGGCTTGGCAGTTCGGGCTGGACTGTTCCCATGAGGCACAGGGTCAGACTGATTTGCATATAGCCATGTCTGAACTGGGGTGGCTGAGTGGGCCAAAGAATGGTGATGGATTAAACCCAGATCAGTTGACTGGGGGTGAGTGTTTGATTCGCTGAAACGCTCCGTCCATCATCCCCTCTTGTATCGCTTTGTTCGCCCTAAGTGTGGCAGGGTATGCTCAGACGTGAGTCCCTTGCTCACTTGGCCACTGGATTCAAGATAGCCTGGCTGATGAGGATTATGAATCCGAAACCGGTCCCAGGATGCTTGTTTCCGGTCCAGGGAAGACGTGGCTTGGCAGTTCGGGCTGGACTGTTCCCATGAGGCACAGGGTCAGACTGATTTGCATATAGCCATGTCCACTCTGAACTGGGGTGGCTGAGTGGGCTAAACAATGGTGATGGATTAAACCGAGATCAGTTGACTGGGGGTGAGTGTTTGATTCGCTCAAACGCTCCGTCCATCATCCCCTTTTGTATCGCTTTGTTCGCCCTAAGTGTGGCAGGGTATGCTCAGACGTGAGTCCCTTGCTCACTTGGCCACTGGATTCAAGATAGCCTGGCTGATGAGGATTATGAATCCGAAACCGGTCCAGGATGCTTGTTTCAGGTCCAGGGAAGACATGGCTTGGCAGTTCGGGCTGGACTGTTCCCATGAGGCACAGGGTCAGACTGATTTGCATATAGCCATGTCTGAACTGGGGTGGCTGAGTGGGCTAAAGAATGGTGATGGATTAAACCCAGATCAGTTGACTGGGGGTGAGTGTTTGATTCGCTCAAACGCTCCGTCCATCATCCCCTTTTGTATCGCTTTGTTCGCCTAAGTGTGGCAGGGTATGCTCAGACGTGAGTCCCTTGCTCACTTGGCCACTGGATTCAAGATAGCCTGGCTGATGAGGATTATGAATCCGAAACCGGTCCCAGGATGCTTGTTTCCGGTCCAGGGAAGACATGGCTTGGCAATTCGGGCTGGACTGTTCCCCTGAGGCACAGGGTCAGACTGATTTGCATATAGCCATGTCTGAACTGGGGTGGCTGAGTGGGCTAAAGAATGGTGATGGATTAAACCCAGATCAGTTGACTGGGGTTGAGTGTTTGATTCGCTCAAACGCTCCGTCCATCATCCCCTTTTGTATCGCTTTGTTCGCCCTAAGTGTGGCAGGGTATGCTCAGACGTGAGTCCCTTGCTCACTTGGCACTGGATTCAAGATAGCCTGGCTGATGAGGATTATGAATCCGAAACCGGTCCCAGGATGCTTGTTTCTGGTCCAGGGAAGACATGGCTTGGCAGTTCGGGCTGGACTGTTCCCATGAGGCACAGGGTTAGACTGATTTGCATATAGCCATGTCTGAACTGGGGTGGCTGAGTGGCCTAAAGAATGGTGATGGATTAAACCCAGATCAGTTGACTGGGGGTGAGTGTTTGATTCGCTCAAACACTCCGTCCATCATCCCCTTTTGTATCGCTTTGTTCGCCCTCAGTGTGGCAGGGTATGCTCAGATGTGAGTCCCTTGCTCACTTGGCCACTGGATTCAAGATAGCCTGGCTGATGAGGATTATGAATCCGAAACCGGTCCCAGGATGCTTGTTTCCGGTCCAGGGAAGACATGGCTTGGCAGTTCGGGCTGGACTGTTCCCATAAGGCACAGGGTCAGACTGATTTGCATATAGCCATGTCTGAACTGGGGTGGCTGAGTGGGCTATAGAATGGTGATGGATTAAACCCAGATAAGTTGACTGGGGGTGAGTGTTTGATAAGCTCAAACGCTCCGTCCATCATCCCCTTTTGTATCGCTTTGTTCGCCCTAAGTGTGGCAGGGTATGCTCAGACGTGAGTCCCTTGCTCACTTGGCCACTGGATTCAAGATAACCTGGCTGATGAGGATTATGAATCCAAAACCGGTCCCATGATGCTTGTTTCTGGTCCAGGGAAGACATGGCTTGGCAGTTCGGGCTGGACTGTTCCCATGAGGCACAGGGTCAGACTGATTTGCATATAGCCATGTCTGAACTGGGGTGGCTGAGTGGGCTAAAGAATGGTGATGGATTAAACCCAGATCAGTTGACTGGGGGTGAGTGTTTGATTCGCTCAAACGCTCCGTCCATCATCCCCTTTTGTATCGCTTTGTTCGCCCTAAGTGTGGCAGGGTATGCTCAGACGTGAGTCCCTTGCTCACTTGGCCACTGGATTCAAGATAGCCTGGCTGATGAGGATTATGAATCCGAAACCGGTCCCAGGATGCTTGTTTCCGGTCCAGGGAAGACATGGCTTTGCAGTTCGGGCTGAACTGTTCCCATGAGGCACAGGGTCAGACTGATTTGCATATAGCCATGTCTGAACTGGGGTGGCTGAGTGGGCTAAAGAATGGTGATGGATTAAACCCAGATCAGTTGACTGGGGGTGAGTGTTTGATTCGCTCAAACGCTCCGTCCATCATCCCCTTTTGTATCGCTTTGTTCGCCCTAAGTGTGGCAGGGTATGCTCAGACGTGAGTCCCTTGCTCACTTGGCCACTGGATTCAAGATAGCCTGGCTGATGAGGATTATGAATCCGAAACCGGTCCCAGGATGCTTGTTTCCGGTCCAGGGAAGACATGGCTTGGCAGTTCGGGCTGGGCTGTTCCCATGAGGCACAGGGTCAGACTGATTTGCATATAGCCATGTCTGAACTGGGGTGGCTGAGTGGGCTAAAGAATGGTGATGGATTAAACCCATATCAGTTGACTGGGGGTGAGTGTTTGATTCGCTCAAACGCTCCGTCCATCATCCCCTTTTGTACACACATTACTCCGCGTATTATAATGTCCATACCAGAATTGACTACTGGTTCACCTCCACTTATTGCCTCACATCCAGTCTTGCTCAATTGTGCACATATTCTGATCATTCACCCCTGCTCTTGGTTCTTGCTTCTCCCAAGAAGCGCATTCCCCCTTCATGTGGCGCTTTCCACCCTACTCCCCACTAGACACAGCTTTTAAGGAAGATATTGCTACGGCAATAGAGATGTTTTTTTAGACCAATGTAGGATCAGTTGATTCCTTCCAAACTGTATGGAGGCTTTTAAGGTATATATTAGGGGGTGGCAATATCTAAACATGCGGAGGTTCTTAAATCGATTTGTAATAGACTGGCGGATCTGGAACATAAGATGCAGGAGTTAGAGGTTTCCCTGCTTGATTAGCCCAGAATTGACGCAGATTCTACAAGAATACCAGGTAGAGGCTGATGCAGAAATAAAGAATCTCGGGAAGTATGCCACTACTCGTACTTATGGTGCGGGTGAATGGCCGGAGCGGTACTTGCACGCAGCTCCTCAGGTAATGCAGAGACAACACGGCGATCCCAGAAATAAGAACACAACCTGGAGACTCTCTGCTAACAAATGCCCAAGTGGCGGAGCTATTTCGACAATATTATTCGGACCTATATGCCTCGAGAGGCTGCAGTCCAAATGAGCAAATATTAGATTACCTGATGCATATAAAGCTTCCATGGCTGTCTAACTGACATAGAGAGTTTCTGATGCGGCCGATCGAAAGGGATGAAATAGTCCTGGCTCTCTCTGATATGAGTAATTAAACAAAAAGAATCTGTCTCCGTCGGATCGTCAGTGAAGATTAACTTCACGACGATCCGACGGAGACAGACGTTCACTGCCATCAGGCCCGAGCCATTGCCAAGGCGTCCCAGACCAATCAAATCCTTCCACCGGCTGGTGTAGAGGAATCAACATGATTTAAAAAGAACCAGACAGCAACATAGTGCCAAACATGCTTGTCGGCTGACCCCCAAAAAACAGACCGGAAGTATCACACACCTATAATTAAGGCTGTCCAACCATAATCTAGTCCTGATGAAGACCCGCTCTTGATGCACACAAACTAGCGCATCGCCCCCAGGGTCGAAACATCGATGTTATATTTTATATATCCATCTGCACAAAGTCCCATTGAGCAAAAGAAACAATTTAACTTTCCTGAGACTATTGTGATTTACAGTGGATATTTTGAAAAAGTTTTTCTTTCATGTATATATGTGTTATAACTTGTGAATATCCAGTCACAACGTTTATTCCTTATGTATTCACAGTCCATGTGTTTTATGTATTTTGGACAGTACATTTTGAATCATTGCATAATTCAAATCTTTGAAAAGGTTAAATACTAAAGATTGACTTTTTCACCTTCTTTGTATGTGGTCAGTGCTTATTACTATTTGTATATATCATTTGTGGAATATATGTTTACGTCCATTGATTAAGTACCATGGTCAATTGACATGCCCTTTCCGACAGAACCATTGTTTTTTGTTTAATTACCCGCCCAGGTTCTGAGGTTTACAGGGTCACCCCATTACACTTAATCTCTCTGATATGAGGGCGGGGAGTGCGCATGGGGGATAGCCTCACTGTCGCCTTTTATAAGGCGTTCATTGATCTTCTACTGCCTCACCTGCTCACGCTGTTTGAGGACATGTGTATCACAGGCGGGATGCCCCCATCTATGCAGGAGGTGATCATAGTGGCTATCCTTAAGACAGGAAAGCCTCCAGACAAGAGCGTCTCGTATCGACCTCTATCTTTGATGAATGTGGACACCAAAATCTTAGCAAAACTGCTTGCTAATCGCTTGGCACCACTTGTCACAATTTTGGTGGTCCCGGAACAGGCCGGATTTGTGCCAAGCAGAAATCTGACAAACAATCTGCGTACGGTATTCGCTGCCCTTCAGCATACAAGACCGGAGGTGCCCGCTATTGCTGCATTCCTAGACATGGAGAAGGCATTCAACTTTGTCAAATGGCCCTTCTGGAGACAGGTCCC
Source organism: Lissotriton helveticus (assembly GCF_964261635.1). Lineage (NCBI taxonomy): Eukaryota > Metazoa > Chordata > Amphibia > Caudata > Salamandridae > Lissotriton > Lissotriton helveticus. The sequence goes on from NC_136067.1 coordinate 2,096,516,669, forward strand.
CAGCCGCATGGGGATGGGAGAGGTGTTTCTGCAACTTCTCACCATACTGTATTCCTCTCCCACAGCGCGTATTAAAATAGGCTCCCTGGTCACGAACCCTATATGTATATACAGGGGCACGAGACAGGGCTGCCCCTTATCTCCGATTCTCTACGCCCTGATAGCTGAGCTCTTGGTATGTGCCCTACAGGAGTATCATAGCCATAGAGGAATCCGCTTTCCGAACTACCGCCTGATTGTCTCCACCTGTGCAGACGGCACACTGCTTTATGTCAAAGACCCCAAGTCCAATCTCTCCCTGGTCTTATATGAGGAAGTGCTCTTTGGCTCCCTGTCTGGCCTAAGGGTCAACTGGAACAAATCCATCATGTTCCCCCTAACCCCTGCCACAGCTGCCTCTGCAGTGGTCTACAGAGATGGTGCGGCACTTGGGGATCAAACTGCACACTGAATCCTAGGTGGTCTTCAGGGAGAACTATGGGGTCGCTATTTCCAAGTTGGAAGAGGATATTAACCACTCGGTGCGCCTCCCTTTCTCGTTGATGGGGAGAGTGTCCCTTATGAAAATGATTGTGCTGCCGCGCTTTCTCTTCCTCTATACGAATATACCCATGGTACTGCCCCGTGTATTCTTCCAGTGCCTCCAGTTCCTAATGGTACACCCGGCCTGGGCGGGCAAGCAGGCGCGCGTCACCTGGCAAATACTGACATTGCCGTACTCGCTCGGGGGACTGGGTGCTCCTGATTTGGATTTATATTATAGAGCTGCTCAAAGTTATCAGGCATATCATTGGATACATGGCCCGTTTGACATTCCACACATATGGATAGAGATAATAGTTGCTGCTCTTAGGCCTCTACCTGCATTGCTGTTTACACCCCCTGATACACGTACGGGTATGTTGGATTCCCTTAACACGGTTGCTCACGCCTGGCATTATTTATTGGCTATTCCGGAGGGCAATATATTGTATTCCCCAGTAGCCCGCCTTGAATGGTGCCACTGGCTTGCACCATGTAAAGATAGGGGGGTGATTGGATTGGATTGGATGCGGATTTATAGAGCGCGTGGTTACCCTGGGGCGTCCCAGCGCTACAGAACTCAGACTACTACAGACGGAAGGTGGAGTCAAAGGCCCTGAGGGAACAGGAAGGTTTTTAGGAGCTTGCGAAAGCGAAGAAGGTTAGGTTCAACTCGGAGCTTGAGTGGTAAGGAATTCCACAAGGTAGCTGCATTGATGGAGGACCTCCGTCCACCTGATCGTGCCCTTTTTACTCTGTGGACTTTGGCTCGTCCTTCATGATCTGAGCGAAGGGGCCTATTAGTTTTGTAGGGGAGCACTAAGGCCTTCAGAATGGGGGGCCCTTGCCTTGTAATAATTTGTGAGTGATACAGAGGGATTTAAACGTTATCCTCTCGCGGACAGGTAACCAGTGCAGCATTCTAAGGGCTGGTTTTGCTGATGACCTTGCTCGAGTACCTGTTAGCAGCCTAGCTGCGGAATTCTGTATATGTTGTAACTTATTGATAGTTGCTTCAGGAGCGCCCAGGTATAAGGCGTTGCTGAAGTCCAGCCGTGAAAGGATCAGACCCTGAATCAAAAGTTTCTTTGAGGGAGGGGGAAGAAGAGGAAGAACCTTTCGAGCTGAGCGAAGCAAGCCAAAACAGATCCCAGCAGTTTTCTTGGCTTGAACTTTGAATGAGAGGGCCTGATCGATCCACACTCCCATACTTTTGATTTCACTTTTAGGAGGCGGGGGATCACCCATGCAAGCCGGCCAAATGGCATCAGGCAGTGATGTCATCTTATGCCCCAAAAGCATTAGCTCGTTTTTGAGCCATTAAGTTTGAGTGCTGACTTACTCATCCACGTATGTATTTCGGCAAGGCATGAGTAAAGGGTTCCAGAACTTTGGTCCCGTTGGGTAAGTGAGACGACAAGTTGAGTGTCGTCAGTGTAGCTCACTATTTTTATCCCGAATGGAGTGACCACTTCCTCCAGTGGGGACATGTACACGTTGAACAAGGTGGGGCTCAACGAGGAGCCCTGTGGTACACCACACTGGAGGGGAATCAGACTAGATCGTGCATTTCCTTCCCAGACTTGATAAATCCGATTTTCAAAGAAGGAAGATAACCATGCCAATGCTATGCCTGAGACTCCGATGTTAGATAGGCGCTTGATTAAGATACGGTGGTTAACCATATCAAAGGCTGCACTCAGATCCAGGAGGATCACTGCCACTGATCCTCCTGAGTCCAGAATGCACCTCGCCTCTTCCATAACTGCAATCAGGGCCGTTTCTATTCCCTGACCAGGTCGGAAGCCTGTCTGCGAGCTCCGAAGTAGCTCTTTAGATTCCAGAAAAGTGGATAGTTGCTGATTCACCATCTTCTCCGCAATCTTACTGAGTCCTGGTAGCAGTGATATGGGTCTAAAATTGGCCAGTTCTGTGGGATCCATCTGGGGTTTTTTAGTAGAGCTTTTACAATCGCGCCTTTCCAACTGGGGGGAACAGTGCCTTGACAAAGAGAGGAATTAATTAGTTCAGTGGCAGGAGGTGATATGGTGGCATAGACCTGTTTGAGAATGTACATAGGAGCAGGATCACTTGGCGATCCGCTTTTCATAGCCAAAAGGTTTTTTTCCACATCTTCTACTGTGACTGGAGCAAAGGTATTCATCTGAGGACCGTGTGCATGGGGCTTATTACTGGAGTATCCCCTAATTGCGGCAGTGTTTTTAAAATGTTCTGAATTTTAGAATCAAAAAACATCGCAAGCTGATAACATTTCACACCCGAGATGTCCGGGGCCAAGGGGGGATCAGAGATCTTTAATAATTTCTTCATGATCTGATACGTTTCTCTCGATGAGTTGGAAGATGTCCTAATTCTCTCTTCAAAGAATGCACTCTTGGCCTTCTTGAGGGAAACTTTATAGGCTCTAATCGCCTCCCGGTAGGTTGTCTTACTATGGTCCGCCCAGTCCTTCCTCCAGATATGCACAAATCTTTTACACTTTTTCCTTTGAGCTCTAAGTTCTGGGGTATACCAGGAAGATTTAGACCCTCTGCACTTTTTCTCAATTCTTTTCTTTGGTAGGACTACATCCAGTGTGCTAGTGAGCCAGCTCCTGAAGTTTTCGTCCGCCTTCACAGGATCAGGGTCATGAGGGGGAACAGTCTGTTCCAATTTATACATCCAGTTTTCAATAGATAATTTGGGCCAGGCTCTATCATAAGTATATAGAACTGGGATTCGAGAAAGATCATTCCTGACCTGCCAGGAAAAAGGGACCAAAAAATGGTCTGTCCAAGGGAAGGGAACTGGGGGATTAGATGCAAGCATCTGGATGTTGGTGAAGATCGGATCCAGAAGGAAGCCCTTATTATGTGTAGCCTCCGTGACAATCAGTCTCAAATTATAAAATTTGAGATCGAGTAGTAGGTCAGTCGCTATTTTGTCCTGAGGGTCGTTGAAATGTAAATTCAAATCTCCCAGCACCAGGAAATTGGAGGTAATCGAGGCCGATACCGTCACTGTTTCCAGTAGCGAACTGACAAATTGCTTCGGGCAGCCCGGTGGGCGGTATACCAACAGACCTGTTATGGAAGTAGTGGGGGATAATTGTATTGCGAAGTGGGCGCTTTCGCTATTAGATATGCCAATATCCGTCATCCTACAGGTAAAGTGTTTCCTGTAAAGTATGGCTAGTCCACCCCCTCTCCCAATGGGCCTATCTTGAAGTTGAATGAGAAACCCTGTGGGGAGCACCTTAACTATGTCTGCCTCTGAATTAGAGGTAAGCCATGTCTCCGTCAAGAATAGTATGTCTAAGTTATTGTCCTGAATCAAAAAGTTAATCTCTACGGAGTGTTTTGGTAACGACCTGCAGTTCAATAAGGCCATGCGGAGATGTGTCATAGTTGGAGTCTCCTGCATTTTTATCCGTTGGGATGAATTGCAAAGGTTACACGGCGTATAAGATTCATCTAGTCTGTACAGGGCGTGACATTTTGAATGTTTAGTAGGTCTTAACTGTAAAAGGGCCTTGCGTGTATAACTAATGGGGTAGCCTGCCAGATCGGGCAGAGTTTCTGGCCCTCGGCCCGTATGGGCGCGGACGGGCACAGACGGGCTTGCCTCTGGCGGGCCCGCTGCGCGGACGGGAAGTGACGTGCATTTAATGATGCCTGGCCCTAATCGGCCGCAGCACTAGTGCGCTCACCTCACCCTCCCCTAAGATGGCGCCCGTGATTCTGCGCCGGGGAGCTGAGGTCCAGCACTACCACAGAGAACCCTAAATCGGTCCCTGGAAGCAGCGCGTGTCCAGCGGGGGACAAGGCAAGTAGGAGGTAAGGCTGTGCAAATGTATTTAAAAATTAACAAGAAGACTAAAGTCAGTGGTTAAAATTATTGAAAGCACTAGCAGAGATTCGCAATTGTTAAAAAAGGTGCCCTACTCCCGGCTTCCACCTCAGGAGTCACAAGTTCTAAAAACTTATAGCCGTTTTACAGACGCTAAATGCCCATGCCATAGGGGATCTCTTCGCAGATGTAGCAGCGCGCACATGGGATGATATGAATGGAGGGGAAGCTACGCTCCTTGCTCAATTCCAATTCCATAGCATTAGATCTGCTCTCAAGGACTTATTGGGTGAAGATATGGCGGAGCCCCCTGAGGTGATGGCCCTAACTGCTGTCATTAGAGAACAAACACCTGTTCAGATGGCTTCTAAGATTTACTGCACCACAATGTCTGCTAGGGGAAGTAAATATACTAAATCACGGCTGGCCTGGCAGCGTGACCTACAGATAGACCTCACTGATGACAAATGGCTCTACTGCTGCACGAGCTCGAAACGCGTCTCGCTGAATGGCCGACACAGACTTGTTCACTTCGAATTATTAAACAGGATTGATTACACGACAGAATGTCTACACCGTTATGGGCAACTAGAGGAGTCTCACTGTGAACGATGTGGTGAAAAAATTGCTGACTTCTTCCATTTAGCCTGGACATGCCGGGGGATCGCCCGCTTCTGGGGTCTGGTATTTACTGAAATAACCCGAATCACAGAACTGATGTTGGTCCAGGACCCGTTCTTAGCATTGCTTGGGTACTCCAAGCCTCTCCCTCAGGCGCTGCGATGACTGGTAGACATGGTGTTACTTTTAGCAAAGAGATGTGTTGCGATCTGTTGGGTTCACGACCCTACGCCTACAATAGCTCAGTGGTCTAAAGATATGATGTTCTCTTGCACCTAGATTAAACGCTACAGCGAACTGTTTCTGCCCCACAACAGACCAAAGAACTTTTGGGCTCTGTACAAGACCGGAAGGACGAACGCGATGGACGCTGACCTTGGTGCTGCCTCTGCTCCGCAGCGCCCTGCGCCCCCTGACCATTAGTTCCACCTGCAGCATTACACCTGCATGAAGCAAATTACACTATTCGTCCGACTCCACGCTTAGACGAAATGGTTAAGATAATATAAAGAACTATGTCACCGAGGGGACTGGGTTGTCCAAATGCTTGATGTACTGTACCTCCATTGCCAGCAGGGTGCTGCACTGTCTACTTCTGATTGTCACACGCTGCTACCATTATGCCAGAGTGGGCAGGGTATGCTCAGACGTGAGTCCCTTGGCAGAGTGGGCTAAAGAACGGTGATGGATCAAACCCAGATCTCTTGACTGGGTGTGAGTGTTTGATTGGTTCAGATGCTCCGTCCATCACCACCCCCCTTTTGTACCGCTTTTGTTCGCCATAAGTTGGCAGGGTATGCTCAGACGTGAGTCCCTTGCTCACTTTGCCACTGGATTCAAGCAAGCCGGGCTGAAGACGGCTGGAATGCCAGAAACCGGTCCTCGGAAGCTTGTTTCCGGTCCAGGGAAGACATGGCTTGGCAGTTCGGGCTGGACTGTTCCCATGAGGCACAGGGTCAGACTGATTTGCATATAGCCATGTCTGAACCGGGGTGGCAGAGTGGGCTAAAGAACGGTGATGGATCAAACCCAGATCTTTTGACTGGGTGTGAGTGTTTGATTGGTTCAGATGCTCCGTCCATCATCCTGGTCCGGATAAATTTTGGCACCAATAGCAAATGTTGGGCCGATGACCTCAAAGTCCTGGCTGGGGTATAAGGTATAATTCTCTTTCTAATGTACTGAGCCCCACTGTTATGAAGAGCCTTAAAGGCCAGCACAAGAGACTTAAAATCAATCCTATTTTTCACTGAATGCCAGTGTAGAGTTTTCAAATGACTCGTCATGTAAGTCCTGGGCCCTACCATAGAAACCACTCTGGCTGCCGCATTTTGAACAACCTGTCGGCGGCCCAATAAATAATTTGGGATGCCCAGGTATAACACATTAGCATAACCAAGCCATGACATAATCAAGGCTTGGGCTACCGTCTTCCTATGGGACAATGGCAGCAGTGGTAAGAAGTTCCTCATCTTTTTTAGGAGTCTGAAACACATGGCAGCCACAGACTCAACCATGGAAAGATCCGAGTCAAGCATGACTCCAAGATTTTTAACAGTGGTGACAGGACGAGAAGGAGGAGGCTGATCCTGGGGCCACCAATTCCTCCATTCATCACCAGGGGAAGGTCAGAAGAAGATTTTTTCAGTTTTGGCGGAATTGCATGACAGTTGGTTTTGTCGAAACCCGTCAAACACTTTAGTCGGGCATAGGTGTATTGAATTTTCATTCAGCAGCTCATCCTTCTCGTACGTGAACAGCAGTTGGGAATCATCGGCATAAGTTATAACTTTTGCCCCGTGTTTCTAGGGGTGCCAATGGTGGCATATAAATATTAAAAAGAGTTGGACTCAAAGCTGAGCCCTGATGGAATATCCGCTGAGAAAGGTGGGGACCAGACAGATTGCTGACGGCCTTCCAAAAAGGACCATATAAAAATGAGCTATTCCCATTTTGAAAACAGGAAGCATTGGTATACACTGGTATAAGTATTAATTAACCTCTTAATGTCCATAATCTCCTATGCAGAGAATAGCTCTTACTGTTCCCTGACAGGACTCATACAAACACGTCACCACTCGTTTAACACCCATCATTCCACAGGTGGAGAACAGGTCTCCTCATTGTACTAATAGAACCCGGTAAAGTAGGCGTCAGATATATTGAACAATCATTTACAATCATAGCACCCTGTGAGCTACATAAGCAGACGCCAACCGGTGCCAGAAATGTGCCAGTCAGATAGACTCAGGATTTCACATGAAGAAAATCTCTAAACTCATTTTCTAACAGAAACAGAGATTCTACATTCCCATGTGTGTGCTACAGAAATGTAACACCAATATTTACTCATTTCCAAAGTGTATTTGCAGTGTCTGTCATGTAAATTCAAGCATTATGTAAATGCAACCGCATATTTAAATACTGTTTATTTTCGGATTCAACAAAGTAACGTTCAGTGCTAATTAATTGTTATTGCCACAAGTCAACAAATAATTCTTCTTACATAAAATGTTATGTGTCCATTACTTCTGAATTCAACGGAATAAAACATTCTATCATATTATTAAACATCGCATTACATGCATAGGTGACAAGATCCCGAAAGGCGCAGGATTTGACTGTCTACTAACCAGGAGAGGATTAACCCCTTGGGCGCGGCCGCGAATCTGCGCCTGTGCGGCATTTTTCGAAGTGGGCATGTTCATGACGGCCCCCAGCCGTCATCAGCACACGCCCACCGCGGTGCATGACGGACGGGGGCCGTCACCAGCACCGAAAGGGTTAATGAAAAGTGTGTGGTGAGAAGTGGAGCACTGGAGTGTCACGCAAGCACACAAATAACACAGGTCCTACGTGTGTTCTTCGTATATTGCTAGACTGGAAGCATCACTTCATTGTGTAAGTTTATGGTCAGACGTTCCATCGTGTGCACTGATCAGACAGAGGTAGTAAAACCATAAACACACCCTGTTAGATAAACAATTAAAATAAAGGTGGAAGAGCAGTGAACATTCACAGTAAATAAGTGCGCATGACCCCGTCCTGCCCCCAGTGAGCACTTAAGGGGGTGCAACCCATTAGCCCATCCTTCCATCGGCCCCAGTGAATTCTTTTACGGGCATATTAGCAAGGCACCGCAATAAAATTATCGCCACTTTAGCGTCCGTTTTTGGGCGAAGGGCAGCGATAAGTGGATCGCACTATCAGAAAGGACACGCTAACGTGTGTACCTATGCCTCAGCGCCGGTTTCCCTAATGCCCATCTTTGCATCGCCAATGATATGCAAAGTGGGCGTACCCTGCCAAACTAACGTGAAGAATGTCGCTAACAGACATTTCTCCAATTATCAAGCTGATCGCTAACCTGTGTAGCGACAGGAAAAGTAGCACTAACCGCTCTTAACGCAGTTTTCTTACGCCTACTTGAAACTGACTAAGCAATGATAGTCTCTGGGTGGTGGATCCTAATGATGCCACCACCCTGCCCTATCATCAACGTTTTGCCTTTCGCTGTGCAATTATCGCTTGATTTCAAGCGATAATCGCACATTTTGTAGCTATCGCTGGAATTTCTATCGCTTTGGAGATAAGCTTCGCTGATAGAGCGCTATCTCTGCGATAAAATTTAGCGATAGCTGGCGATAATTATGCTTGCGCTAAGGACGATTAGCGAAAATTATCGCCAGCTGTTGCTGATATGCCCCTTAGTTTGTCCCAAGTGCCTGATACTTTTATTTACTTCTGCTCTTCTATCCTTGTACACCCTGATTTTCCAGGTATGGAACGCTGACAAGAGAGTAGGGCTCAATTCCTTATCCTGCTAGAAACTAGAGGTGGGCGAGCCAACAAGTTAACAGGGAGAGCCGAGCCCGAGCCGAGCCAATGGTCTGGATCTTATAGCCCGTGCACGAGCCGAGCCAGAGCCGAGCCAAGGGTCTGCACTGATCTTATAGCCCATGCACAAGCCGAGCCAGAGCCGAACCAAGCGTCTGGATCTTAGAGCCCGTGCACGAGCCGAGCCAGAGCCGAGCCAAGGGTCTGGATCGTAGAGCCGTACATGAGCCGAGCCAGAGCCGATCCAAGGGTCTGGATCTTAGAGCCGTACATGAGCCGAGCCAGAGCCGAGCCAAGGGTCTGGATCTTATAGCACGTGCACAAGCCGAGCCAGAGCCGAACCAAGCATCTGGATCTTAGAGCCCGTGCACGAGCCGAGCCAGAGCCGAGCCAAGGGTCTGGATCTTAGAGCCCGTGCATGAGCCGAGCCAGAGCCGAGCCAAGGGTCTGGATCGTAGAGCCGTACATGAGCCGAGCCAGAGCCGATCCAAGGGTCTGGATCTTAGAGCCGTACATGAGCCGAGCCAGAGCCGAGCCAATGGTCTGGATCTTATAGCCCGTGCACGAGCCGAGCCAGAGCCGAGCCAAGGGTCTGCACTGATCTTATAGCCCGTGCACAAGCCGAGCCAGAGCCGAACCAAGCGTCTGGATCTTAGAGCCCGTGCACAAGCCGAGCCAGAGCCGAGCCAAGGGTCTGGATCTTAGAGCCCGTGCATGAGCCGAGCCAGAGCCGAGCCAAGGGTCTGGATTGTAGACCCGTACATGAGCCGAGCCAGAGCCGATCCAAGGGTCTGGATCTTAGAGCAGTACATGAGCCGAGCCAATGGTCTGGATCTTATAGCCCTTGCACGAGCCGAGCCAGAGCCGAGCCAAGGGTCTGCACTGATCTTATAGCCTGTGCACAAGCCGAGCCAGAGCCGAACCAAGCGTCTGGATCTTAGAGCCCGTGCACGAGCCGAGCCAGAGCCGAGCCAAGGGTCTGGATCGTAGAGCCGTACATGAGCCGAGCCAGAGCCGATCCAAGGGTCTGGATCTTAGAGCCGTACATGAGCCGAGCCAGAGCCGAGCCAAGGGTCTGGATCTTATAGCACGTGCACGAGCCGAGCCAGAGCCGTACCAAGCGTCTGGATCTTAGAGCCCGTGCACGAGCCGAGCCAGAGCCGAGCCAAGGGTCTGGATCGTAGAGCCGTACATGAGCCGAGCCAGAGCCGATCCAAGGGTCTGGATCTTAGAGCCGTACATGAGCCGAGCCAGAGCCGAGCCAAGGGTCTGGATCTTATAGCACGTGCACAAGCCGAGCCAGAGCCGTACCAAGCGTCTGGATCTTAGAGCCCGTGCACGAGCCGAGCCAGAGCCGAGCCAAGGGTCTGGATCGTAGAGCCGTACATGAGCCGAGCCAGAGCCCAGCCAAGCGTCTGGATCTCAGAGTCTGTGTACGAGCTGAGCCAGAGCCGCGCCAAGCGTCTGGATCTTAGAGCCCGGGCAAGAGCCGATCCAGAGCCGAGCCAAGCATCTGGATCTTAGAGCCGTGCACGAGCCGAGCCAGAGCCGCGCCAAGGGTCTGGATCTTAGAGCCCGTGCACGAGCCGAGCCCTGAAAATATGTGTTATGTAAATCACACAACATGCCACATGAAATATGAAAACGTCCCTACAAAGGTTAAAAAAGTGTATTTCTTTACCGTGGAAGCTTTGACATTCACAGGACTCGTTATAGCGCTGCACTGAGATGTGCCTATTGAAAGTGACACTTCTCTACAGCTGGTATTCTCAACTCACACTCGTACTCGAAAGTGCTTTCATAGGTGATGAGGAACTAAAAAGAGTTTTGGTGACAAAAAATATCTGGCCAAGATCATACAATTTAATCAGGGAAGCCGTGATTTATGATAGTTTTCTGGTTCACTGTGTACAAGTCAGCCAGTAAATGGGTATATGTTTGTCTTTTCTTATGTTAAGGGTTTGTTTTTATCTCTTGGTGCATTCTTCTGCGTGAACTCGACCCGAAGGTATCAGGGCGCTTTGCATCAGCACCAGTCACATTGCTCAAGGTCACGTGCATTCTTCACGGCAGCCTGGGGAGTCTAAGAAATGTGCCCAGAATCACACGATGTCAAACGGACGCTGAGACTGAAGCTGGTTCCTGAGTTCCAAAGCCTGCAGCTCTGGCCTCAACACCACATCCGTTTAGAGGGAGAGGGGAGCAGAAGCCACACGAGGGGCCGTCATGAACCAGCTTCCGGCTCGAGCCTGGCTCGGCTCTCGGAGGCTCGCCCACCTCTGCTAGAATGGACCATCAGTGCCCCCCCCCCCCCTTTAGGCAGTCAGGAGCGGGGCTCAGGGCGTCTCATGCTGCGGGGGTCGATGTGCGCTCAGTGTGGCTTCAACCCGCTTCAGAGAGCGGGAAGGAGTAATGAGGCGAACCATCGGAGTGGGCCACGGGGGGCCCCGGGGCCCCAGCGCTGAAGCCGGCCCTGCTTAAAGCCCTCAGCCCCCCACCCCACACACCCTGCAGGAATTAAACGGGACCCCACACCGAAGCCTGTCCCATCGGTGGGACATTCACTCCGGAGACTCAATGAAAGAGAAGCCCCCCCTCCCCCCCCCCCGACCCCCCGACCCCCCGGCCCCAGAGGACCGACGGCCGAAGCCCCCTGAGGATGAAACACAAGCGCTGCTCGGACACATCAGTGGCGACGAAGAAACACAGGATGGCCAGAGGCGACGAAACAAAAGAGGGACACTCACCTGTGGGCTCTGACACCGACTCAAGAAGACGACCCCAGACGTCCAGAGGAGCTAAAAGGGTCCATTAACAGAGAGGAAGAAGAGAGAAATGAAAAGGAGCTAAAAACACCAAGAAGAAAAAGCCCTCTGTCGTCACCCCTGCGGGACTTAAAGCCGAAAGAGGAAGAAACAGAGAGAAGTGGACGAGGAAGTGAGACATACGAGTGAAGGAGGGAGGGAGCTCTGGAGAGGGGCACCACAAACCTGCAGGGAGCTCTGGAGAGGGGGCCCGTGCACCACAGACCTGTAGGGAGCTCTGGAGAGGGGGCCCGTGCACCACAGACCTGCAGGGGAGGGAGCTCCGGAGAGGGGGCACCACAGACCTGCAGGGAGCTCGGGAGAGGGGGCCCATGCACAACCGACCTGCAGGGGGAGGGAGCTCCGGAGAGGGGGCCCATGCACCACAGACCTGCAGGGGGAGGGAGCTCTGGAGAGGGGGCCCGTGCACAACAGACCTGCAGGGAGCTCCGGAGAGGGGGCCCGTGCACCACAGACCTGCAGGGGAGGGAGCTCCGGAGAGGGGGCACCACAAACCTGCAGGGAGCTCTGGAGAGGGGGCCCGTGCACCACAGACCTGCAGGGAGCTCTGGAGAGGGGGTCCGCGCACCACAGACCTGCAGGGGGAGGGAGCTCCAGAGAGGGGGCCCGTGCACCACAGACCTGCAGGGGGAAGGGAGCTCTGGAGAGGGGCCCCGTGCACCACAGACCTGCAGGGGAGGGAGCTCTGGAGAGGGGGCCTGTGCACCACAGACCTGCAGGGGGGAGGGAACTCTGGAGAGGGGCCCCGTGCACCACAGACCTGCAGGGAGCTCCGGAGAGGGGGCACCACAAACCTGCAGGGAGCTCTGGAGAGGGGGCCCATGCACAACCGACCTGCAGGGGGAGGGAGCTCCGGAGAGGGGGCCCATGCACCACAGACCTGCAGGGGGAGGGAGCTCTGGAGAGGGGGCCCGTGCACAACAGACCTGCAGGGAGCTCTGGAGAGTCGGCCCGTGCACCACAGACCTGCAGGGGAGGGAGCTCCGGAGAGGGGGCACCACAAACCTGCAGGGAGCTCTGGAGAGGGGGCCCGTGCACCACAGACCTGCAGGGAGCTCTGGAGAGGGGGCCCGTGCACCACAGACCTGCAGGGAGCTCTGGAGAGGGGGCCTGCGCACCACAGACCTGCAGGGGGAGGGAGCTCCAGAGAGGGGGCCCGTGCACCACAGACCTGCAGGGGGAAGGGAGCTCTGGAGAGGGGCCCCGTGCACCACAGACCTGCAGGGAGGAAGCTCTGGAGAGGGGGCCTGTGCACCACAGACCTGCAGGGGAAGGGAACTCTGGAGAGGGGCCCCGTGCACCACAGACCTGCAGGGAGCTCCGGAGAGGGGGCACGTGCACCACAGACCTGCAGGGAGCTCTGGAGAGGGGCCCGTGCACCACAGACCTGCAGGGAGCTCTGGAGAGGGGCCCGTGCACCACAGACCTGCAGTGGAGGGAGCTCCGGAGAGGGGGCCCGTGCACCACAGACCTGTATAGAGCTCTGGAGAGGGGGCCCGTGCACCACAGACCCGCAGGGAGCTCTGGAGAGGGGGCCGTGCACCACAGACCTGCAGGGGGAGGGAGCTCTGGAGAGGGGCCCGGGCACCACAGACCTGCAGGGAGCTCTGGAGAGGGGGCCCGTGCACCACAGACCTGCAGGGGGAGGGAGCTCCGGAGAGGGGCCCGTGCACCACAGACCTGCAGGGAGCTCTGGAGGGGGGGCCCGTGCACCACAGACCTGCAGGGAGAGGGAGCTCCGGAGAGGGGCCCGTTCACCACAGACCTGCAGGGAGCTTTGGAGAGGGGGCCCATTCACCAGAGACCAGCAGGGAGCTCTGGAGAGGGGGCCCATGCACCACAGACCTGCGGGGGGAGGGAGGTCTGTGAGGGGGCTCTGTGCACCACAGACCTGCAGGGGAGGGAGCTCTGGAGAGGGGGCCCGTGCACCACAGACCTGCAGGGAGCTCTGGAGAGGGGGACCATGCACCACAGACCTGCAGGGGAGGGAGCTCTGGAGAGGGGGCCCATGCACCACAGACCTGCGGGGGGAGGGAGGTCTGTGAGGGGGCTCTGTGCACCAAAGACCTGCAGGGGAGGGAGCTCTGGAGAGGGGCCCTTGAACCACAGACCTGTATAGAGCTCTGGAGAGGGGGCCATGCATCACAGACCTGCAGGGAGAGGGAGCTCTGGAGAGGGGGCCCTGTGCACCACAGACCTGCAGGGGGGGAGCTCCAGAGAGGGTGTCCGTGCACCACAGACCTGCAGAGGGGAGGGAGCTCTGGAGAGGGGGCCCATGCACCACAGACCTGCAGGGAGCTCTGGAGAGGGGGCCCGTGCACCACAGACCTGCAGAGAGCTCTGGAGAGGGGGCCCATGTACCACAGACCTGCAGGGAGAGGGAGCTCCGGAGTGGGGCCCGTGCATCACAGACCTGCAGGGAGCTCTAGAGAGGGGGCCCGTGCACCACAGACCTGCAGGGGGAGGGAGTTCCGGAGATGGGCCCGTGCACCACAGACCTGCAGGGGGAGGGAGGTCTGTGAGGGGGCTCTGTGCACCACAGACCTGCAGGGGAGGGAGCTCTGGAGAGGAGGCCCGTGCACCACAGACCTACAGGGAGCTCTGGAAAGGGGGCCCATGCACCACAGACCTGCAGGGGAGGGAGCTCCGGAGAGGGGGCCCGTGCACCACAGACCTGTATAGAGCTCTGGAGAGGGGGCCCGTGCACCACAGACCCGCAGGGAGCTCTGGAGAGGGGGCCGTGCACCACAGACCTGCAGGGGGAGGGAGCTCTGGAGAGGGGCCCGGGCACCACAGACCTGCAGGGAGCTCTGGAGAGGGGGCCCGTGCACCACAGACCTGCAGGGGGAGGGAGGTCTGTGAGGGGGCTCTGTGCACCACAGACCTGCAGGGGAGGGAGCTCTGGAGAGGAGGCCCGTGCACCACAGACCTACAGGGAGCTCTGGAAAGGGGGCCCATGCACCACAGACCTGCAGTGGAGGGAGCTCCGGAGAGGGGGCCCGTGCACCACAGACCTGTATTGAGCTCTGGAGAGGGGGCCCGTGCACCACAGACCCGCAGGGAGCTCTGGAGAGGGGGCCGTGCACCACAGACCTGCAGGGGGAGGGAGCTCTGGAGAGGGGCCCGGGCACCGCAGACCTGCAGGGAGCTCTGGAGAGGGGGCCCGTGCACCACAGACCTGCAGGGGGAGGGAGCTCCGGAGAGGGGCCCGTGCACCACAGACCTGCAGGGAGCTCTGGAGGGGGGGCCCGTGCACCACAGACCTGCAGGGAGAGGGAGCTCCGGAGAGGGGCCCGTTCACCACAGACCTGCAGGGAGCTTTGGAGAGGGGGCCCATTCACCACAGACCAGCAGGGAGCTCTGGAGAGGGGGCCCATGCACCACAGACCTGCGGGGGGAGGGAGGTCTGTGAGGGGGCTCTGTGCACCACAGACCTGCAGGGGAGGGAGCTCTGGAGAGGGGGCCCGTGCACAACAGACCTGCAGGGAGCTCTGGAGAGGGGGACCATGCACCACAGACCTGCAGGGTAGGGAGCTCCGGAGAGGGGGCCCATGCACCACAGACCTGCGGGGGGAGGGAGGTCTGTGAGGGGGCTCTGTGCACCAAAGACCTGCAGGGGAGGGAGCTCTGGAGAGGGGCCCTTGAACCACAGACCTGTATAGAGTTCTGGAGAGGGGCCCATGCATCACAGACCTGCAGGGAGAGGGAGCTCTGGAGAGGGGGCCCTGTGCACCACAGACCTGCAGGGGGGGAGCTCCAGAGAGGGTGTCCGTGCACCACAGACCTGCAGAGGGGAGGGAGCTCTGGAGAGGGGGCCCATGCACCACAGACCTGCAGGGAGCTCTGGAGAGGGGGCCCGTCACCACAGACCTGCAGAGAGCTCTGGAGAGGGGGCCCATGTACCACAGACCTGCAGGGAGAGGGAGCTCCGGAGTGGGGCCCGTGCATCACAGACCTGCAGGGAGCTCTAGAGAGGGGGCCCGTGCGCCACAGACCTGCAGGGGGAGGGAGTTCCGGAGATGGGCCCGTGCACCACAGACCTGCAGGGGGAGGGAGGTCTGTGAGGGGGCTCTGTGCACCACAGACCTGCAGGGGAGGGAGCTCTGGAGAGGAGGCCCGTGCACCACAGACCTACAGGGAGCTCTGGAAAGGGGGCCCATGCACCACAGACCTGCAGGGGAGGGAGCTCCGGAGAGGGGGCCCGTGCACCACAGACCTGCCGGGGGAGGGCTGTGGAGAGGGTGCCCGTGCACCAAATACCTGCAGGGGGAGGGATCTCCGGAGAGGTTGCCCGTGCACCACAGACCTGCAGGGAGATGAGGAGCAGCTGAGACCCCCCCCCCCGGGACAGTGAGAGCATTCTCTAGGCCACAGACAACCAAAACAAGCATTGGCATAGCCAATAAGTCTCGCCTTTGGGACCTTATAAGTGTTTAGCCATGCATCAGTTGATGTTGTTGCACCAAGGATATCGTGCTGCATAACTTAATACTTATAAGGTCCCAAAAGGGAGACCTATTGGATATGCCAATGCTTGTTTTCCTTGTAAGTAGGCGTGCGCGCGGTGGCTAATTGTGTTCTGTGCATTTAGTGCAATTTCTTTGTGCAAAAAAAGGTATCCTTGCTTCCATTGTGGACACAAAGGTTCAATTTACATTATGAAAATAGCTCTTAATGCTGGTAGTAAGTTGGGGAAATATTCTACCCCAAGAGAATATTTAGCCAGCATCGGTGGCCGTTGGCACTCACTAATCATGGTTTGCTGCAATTAGCGCTATTTCTTAGCACAAAAATGCACCCTCATGTCTATTTTGTGTGGGGTGGGGTACACATGTTCTTTCCCTCTCTGCTCCGAGAAGGAAGACGTCGGAGCACGTGTGTATACGTACTGCTGGTTTGGTTTATGGAAGCGAGAGGAGGAAATTTGCTTTTGCTTTTATGAAGTGAAGCAGATTTGCTTTTGGGGAAAGGGAGCTTGCGTAGAGCAGCTGGGTTTCATGAAAACGAATGCTGACTGCCGCAGGAGGCAGAAAGGTGGGAGATAGTGTGGGGAATATATTTTGGCATGGGTCCGGGAGATGCCGTTCCCTGGGCCTAAAATGGTGCAGCTGAGTTGTGAGTTATAGGGTGGCTCTAAAAAGAGCCCTTGTGTTCATTAGTGGGAGCTACATGTAAGTGAGGATGCACAGCTTCAGGTTATTCAGAAAAACTCTGTTTCGCTGATCAGTGAAGTGTACTCCATTACTCCTGTAGATATGAGCCATATCAAAACGTATATTGTTGTTGTAGATCGACCTCATTCTATGATCTCTGAGGTATGCAGACACGGCTTTGTTGCCATTCTTCCTCACTTTTTCAATCTGAGGACAGAATTAATTTGACCATTTCCACTTCTGTGTTTGGCATATATTGGAATTTACAAAGTCCGTGTGAGGCAAAAGCAACATCAATTGTCCAAAGGTATCCTTCATGAGCATTTCCAAACCTATCCCAGTCAATGTGCCTAGGTTGGTGCCACCATAGTGCACAATCATGAGGTCATGGTGTTGGAGATGCAACAGGTTTAAACCAAAGGCAGCAATTGGTGCCACTTCAATCCTCTCTGTGCAAACCCTTTAATGTCCACAATTTGTAAACCTAGGTCTTTGTCAATACGTCCCTGTTCTGCATACCTCTTGCACCAGAAAACATAGCTGTGTCCTACGATCCACACTAGCATTTTGAAGGTATGACTGGAAGGTATCGAAAAATGTGTGTAGCTCATGCAGTCCGTTGGTAGAGTAAGAGATATGTTGAAAAATGGGGAAGAACCTTTTTTTTTTTTTACAAAAAACGATAACTGATTGTGTGATAAAGAACATTATGTAGTGAAAACTAGGGTGCATGTTAGTTTTGCTGTCGGCTTATAATTGCTCTGGTAAAGGTAATTACGTACCACTTAAATCTCTTTCGAAGTGCTTAGCAGTAAATAGTAAATATCAAGCAGCTGTCAGGCACCCTTCCCGTAACTTGCATATTATATGCAGTAAATTACATTTACGACATCCCTTGTCACGCCATAGAATCACTACGGGCTTATACACATATGGCCCTGGCCTAATCTGCCTCTAAATACTGTACTGTTTTGTGATTATTTCCAGCTTTTTATATCATCTTCGCAACTGGACTAATGTTCACAATAAATAAATATACAGATATATGATTGAAGAGATTATCTGCTGCACGTATTAAGTTATTCTCCGAATTTATGACGCTCCATATTTGAAACACGAGTCACCAACACTAATAGAGGCTTGTAATTTTGCTTAAATCTTTTTCTTATTTTTCCTGCAGTAATAAGAACGTTTAAATATCTGGACACGCACACGAGACGAAATATCCGTGATATGTTGTGAGCTTGAGAATACATGCCAGAAAACTATTAGGTAATTTCCGTTTAGATTAAATGCAAGTAGTCGACCCAATAAAGAGGGAAGAGTACCAACGTTAATTTACAAATAATGTCTCCATGACATCTTCTGTTACCATTAGCACTCCCTTTATTTGTCCTGCATGCTCGATTTAGTCACAGTGACGGATAACAGAGACGCGTTTAAAAAATACCGGTTCTCCGTTAGGCAAATCTTGCCACCCGTTCTCTGTCACATCTCGTTACCTGCAGATTAAGAACTGCATACATTAGGTGCAAACAACTAGTATTAATACGTAGTTTCAGATCTTGCTATTTTTATGAATCAGTACTACATGGCCCAGTTCTAGGAATCCATTCGATAAACAGATTTGATCAAATCGTGCTACACATCAGATAGCCCAGTATTTTGTAAAATGTTTCTACCTTCTGTAAGAAATGTAGTAAAGTGTGTTATATATCCTTTTTTGACTAGGTACTAGCCTTTATCAAAGTGGCTCCACATATGTTTCTTTCAATGACTGGGCTAATAAAATAAGAAGTTATCATCGAATCCTTTTTTATGGACTGATAGACAACAGTGCAAATGTAAGTGGATTGTCGAATATCATGAGGCCGTTAAGGTATAATGTAATACATCGGTGTGTAACAGTCCTTTACTGAGAAATCTCCGTAAAGAAATCTTCAAATGTATGTCTATTATCAAAGTATGACCGATACATTAAAAAGAACACACCCCATATGACTGTTTTATTACCAATCCCATGTCTAGCTAAGTACTGCACGGACACTATTTATGTACCTGTCTATCATATGACATTAAGTGACCAAATTTTATGTCTAGGACTCATTAAGTGGAAATAGTGCGTTTTAATTCTGTAATAGACAATAGATATTATTAGGTTAGCTGTTGGAAAAATATATATTAACCATGAGGAACAATAAATGTATTGTGATGCATAATATTTTTTCCTATAATGTTTTTTCAGAATTTCACCTATGACTCCTGAGGAAGGCGGTTTTTGTTCACTGCCGAAACGCGCGTCGAGTCCTTATGAATTTGTAACACTTGTATATGTCATTTTTTATTCTGTATGTACAACTAATCACAACTGTATATGATTTATGATGTTATTATGATGCATTTGTTTTTAATTGATTGAGATAAACTTTCTTTTACTTTATGATCGGTTTATGTCACTATTTTATTGTCTCATATAGTTTGACTTATGTGTTTAAGTCTCTATATGTGTTTTATTGATGTGGAATTAAATATATATATGTTTTAAACATACACATTATTTCTTGACATTTCCTTATCCACTGGTCCTAGACGTGTTGGTCAGTTACTTTACAGATAGCCTAGGTTGTTCTACCCACATTGGTCTTTACCCTGCCCTAGGAATCTGTGTATTATCGATACCCAGGGGGTCCTTGTTTTTTCTCAATAGTTTTGAGAAACAAACATGCTTTATTAACTTCAAGTAGATGAAAAACAATGAAATGTTGCGTGTACACTTGGTAGACGGGTTTGTGCACACTTGTGAAGCATACGTGAATATAAGTTAAGGGAATTGTGAGGCTTCCTGGTTGTTTTGAAGCTGCGTACATCACAGGGGTGGCAGATCAAGAGACTGGGAATAACAGGTTACTTGACTCCCCTTCTCTTTCCTCCCTGTTTCTAACAGTTCCTCTCACGTCGTTTGTAGAAGGAAGGTAACAGAGGTTCTTGTACCGGGAAAATTAGCAGTTGCACTTTTGCTGGCCTAATGGTGGCATCTGTAGAGGACAGAAAAAGTAGAAATATGTTTTAATGCTACACGAGTGCACTGTGTGACTACACGGTCTTGTGACTATGGTAAAGGGATGAATTGGGGCTCAAAGTTGGCTGAGGAACATTGAACCTTGTATGAAAATACTGGGAGGGGGGCTTTCAGAGGGACATGCTTTATTAAGTTCAGGTAGATGAAGAATAGTATGTTGCCTGCACTTGGTGCACAGTGTTGCTCACAGTTGTAAGTGTACTGGGGATGCTCAGACGTGAGTCCCAGGCACTCCACACCACTGGAAGCAAGCTAGCCGGGCTGATGAGAGGTGTTACCTCGAAACCGGGCTGGTCCTCGGATGCTTGTTTCCGTTCTGGGAAGGACATGGCTTTTGTAGTTCGGACTGGACTGTTCACATGGGGCACAGGGTCAGCGCTGATTTGCATATTGCCTTTGTCTAACCCAGGGTGGTGTGGAGTGAAAAAACTATGGATTTGGGCCCAGATCTTTTGACTGGGGTGAATGTGTGACATTGATCCACATTCTGTCCATCATTGTTGTGTTTGCAGTTACCACTCTAAGTGTACTGGGGATGCTCAGACGTGAGTCCCAGGCACTCCACACCACTGGAAGCAAGCTAGCCGGGCTGATGAGAGGTGTTACCTCGAAACCGGGCCGGTCCTCGGATGCTTGTTTCCGTTCTGGGAAGGACATGGCTTTTGTAGTTCGGACTGGACTGTTCACATGGGGCACAGGGTCAGCGCTGATTTGCATATTGCCTTTGTCTAACCCAGGGTGGTGTGGAGTGAAAAAACTATGGATTTGGGCCCAGATCTTTTGACTGGGGTGAATGTGTGACATTGATCCACATTCTGTCCATCATTGTTGTGTTTGCAGTTACCGCTCTAAGTGTACTGGGGATGCTCAGACGTGAGTCCCAGGCACTCCACACCACTGGAAGCAAGCTAGCCGGGCTGATGAGAGGTGTTACCTCGAAACCGGGCCGGTCCTCGGATGCTTGTTTCCGTTCTGGGAAGGACATGGCTTTTGTAGTTCGGACTGGACTGTTCACATGGGGCACAGGGTCAGCGCTGATTTGCATATTGCCTTTGTCTAACCCAGGGTGGTGTGGAGTGAAAAAACTATGGATTTGGGCCCAGATCTTTTGACTGGGGTGAATGTGTGACATTGATCCACATTCTGTCCATCATTGTTGTGTTTGCAGTTACCGCTCTAAGTGTACTGGGGATGCTCAGACGTGAGTCCCAGGCACTCCACACCACTGGAAGCAAGCTAGCCGGGCTGATGAGAGGTGTTACCTCGAAACCGGGCCGGTCCTCGGATGCTTGTTTCCGTTCTGGGAAGGACATGGCTTTTGTAGTTCGGACTGGACTGTTCACATGGGGCACAGGGTCAGCGCTGATTTGCATATTGCCTTTGTCTAACCCAGGGTGGTGTGGAGTGAAAAAACTATGGATTTGGGCCCAGATCTTTTGACTGGGGTGAATGTGTGACATTGATCCACATTCTGTCCATCATTGTTGTGTTTGCAGTTACCGCTCTAAGTGTACTGGGGATGCTCAGACGTGAGTCCCAGGCACTCCACACCACTGGAAGCAAGCTAGCCGGGCTGATGAGAGGTGTTACCTCGAAACCGGGCCGGTCCTCGGATGCTTGTTTCCGTTCTGGGAAGGACATGGCTTTTGTAGTTCGGACTGGACTGTTCACATGGGGCACAGGGTCAGCGCTGATTTGCATATTGCCTTTGTCTAACCCAGGGTGGTGTGGAGTGAAAAAACTATGGATTTGGGCCCAGATCTTTTGACTGGGGTGAATGTGTGACATTGATCCACATTCTGTCCATCATTGTTGTGTTTGCAGTTACCGCTCTAAGTGTACTGGGGATGCTCAGACGTGAGTCCCAGGCACTCCACACCACTGGAAGCAAGCTAGCCGGGCTGATGAGAGGTGTTACCTCGAAACCGGGCCGGTCCTCGGATGCTTGTTTCCGTTCTGGGAAGGACATGGCTTTTGTAGTTCGGACTGGACTGTTCACATGGGGCACAGGGTCAGCGCTGATTTGCATATTGCCTTTGTCTAACCCAGGGTGGTGTGGAGTGAAAAAACTATGGATTTGGGCCCAGATCTTTTGACTGGGGTGAATGTGTGACATTGATCCACATTCTGTCCATCATTGTTGTGTTTGCAGTTACCGCTCACAGTTGTAAAGCACACGTGAATATAACTTAAGGTAATTGTGAGGCTTCCTGGTCGCGTTGAAGCTGTATAAACCAGAGGGGTGGCAGATCGAGAAAATGGAATGACACGTTACTTGACCCCCCTCGCTCTTTGCTGTCACTCTCTAATAGTTGCTTCCCCTTGTTTGTAAAAGGAACGTAATACAGGCCCATCTTTGTTAACTCTTAGTGGGCTGTTGGGGGTGTGTGACGAGCAGAGAGAAAGTTATAATAGACTTTTGTGCTATAGGAAAAAGCGGCAGACAGTTGTAATTTACATATCGCGCAATTTACATTGGTGGGCGATTGGTGTTAACAGTTTAACTTTGGGAGGTATCTCTATGTTTGAAGACGTATTTTCACACAACTTATGTATCGGAAGATGCAGTACCTGTAAAACACAGGCATAGATCTATTTCTATGTTTGTTTAAATATGATGCCACTAGGAAAAGGCACACAAGATGTATGCATGCTTTGAGTAATATGTGAACTGTTAATTGTAACCTGGAAAGTGTTTCTGGTTTGCATTTGGGTAGGCACAAGATTGTTAGTAGTCGCTGGGTGTTGAAGATACAACAGGCAGATAAGGGCAAAGACATGGTGGGAAAGGAATTAACTGTAAGTATTGTGTTTGTAACATATGACACAGATATCAAACATTTTTTTAAATGTATTTGAAAGTACATAGCATAATGTGCAGTATATGTGGCACAACAAAAAAAACTGTATGATGCAATTTTAATCAGTATAGTAGTGAATCGATATTTGATAAATGGAGATGTCATCAGGAAAAGAGAATAGAAAAAAGGCCATCTTGAGTAACGTTAGTCTCGCACATAAAAAAAAGTTAGCATAAAATAGAACATCTCAGAACTTTGTCTGCAGACTACATACCTTTTAATATAGATACTAAAGTCCCCAACGGGCAAGTCGCACGTTTTGTCGACTAGGCCGCTAACACCGAGGCAAAGATAGGGCAAATGTAGAGAGCTTAAACAAGTCTGTAAAGGGGAATTCGTAAAGAAAGTCAATGTGTAAAAATCCGGAAAGGAAGGAAAAGCGAAATAAGAAAAATAAAAATAAAACAGTGTTTTGGAAGTGTAGAAATAAGAGTTCGTCAGTTCAGGTTAGCATGCGCAGTTATAGATATTCATCAAAGTTCAGGAACTCAGAAGCACTGTGATATGCAATTAGTTTCAAAAGGTCATCTGCACTTCTCCAAGCAAGGAACGTGGCCATCCAATGTAGCAAGTTGAAAGAACAGACATGGTCATCGATATCTTCTGCAAGCCGGAGCATGTCAGGGCAACTTGCATGATATTTGATGATAGTCTGCTGCAACAGGTTCTCCATATAAACGCATGTACTACATCTTCCCCTAATTACATTATTAAACGCATCCATCAAGCGTGTGTCTCCAGAACACTGCTGGCCATGAGCTACTAATGGTTGCAGCAATAGTTTATAATCCAGGGGATCGGGTGAAGTAGTAGAGAGGCATACATGCAGGTCGCTTTCAAAGGGGCACCGGAGACAGTAGACGACGGGCTGTACGCAGGTGAAGTACACGTAGCGAAAATTGAGCGTGTGTCTGATGCGAAATATTGGCAATGGCAAGCATTAAAAAAGTTGTAGCATCCGTTCATGGTACAGCTGCGATTGACGTGGATGGGGTTGAAGCACAGGACGGACAGCCATTTTATAGTAGGAGCTAAAGAACGGCTACTGTGTAAACGAGGAAGAAGCAGCAAGGGACCTGCGAAATTAGCTTACAAAATTTCAGTGAATGAAATCCAGTAATACTATAAAAGTAGTGTGAAAAGAGATAAGGCGGGAGTGCGATAGTTTAGAAAAATGTCGTAAGCCTTCGGTTTCAGAGTGATTAAATATTTAGTGTATAAATTGTGAAAAATGTAGTGGGAGATAGGCATAAAGGAGTGAGTCAATGTCACTTGGTGGTTTTTAGCCATCTGTTATTTGAAGGTCACAGGATGTTTGTTGTTGAAACAGTAGCGTTTTGAGATAGTGTTCGCTATTAATATGTTTTCAAAGTAGGAATGGAAGGCCACAGCAACTATCTTCAAGCGCATGTGGGGAAGGACAAAAGACATCGATGCAACATGTTACACGTTGTTGAAGAGTTCGTATGCACAGGAAGTCTGCTTGTAGGGCACAGCACTTGCAGTTATTTCGAATTAGATAACTGCTTGTCAGAAGGCAACCAATTCTTCGCGGAGGCAGTATAGAAGCTGGTCCCAATCGCCCACCTTCCAGTGTCTCTGATATCTAGCTGAGAACACTAGCCAGGGGGAAAAGGGGAAGTGGAAGAGAAAGAAGAGACACCTTGAGTACAGCTGCCACCCTCTAGTGTTTTGGTCAAGCCGGAGTCTTCTGCTGCCTGTCCCAAGATGAGGGTGCCTAATACACAGAAAGGGGGGAAAAGATAAACACAACAACCTACCATGTGACTCTATACTCTGGCTACATAAATAAAGAGACTTTTCCTACCAGTTGTATCCAGGGTATTGCTACTCTTCTATTAGTTGCTGTTCTATCAGGTGCCAAAGCTAAAAGAAGGAAAGGTCTAATTACTAAATCTTCTAATGACTGACCACTTCTTTATGAACTGTCCCTGTGGTATAAATATCTGTGAGGCTTCCTGATATAGCTGTATATTTCCTTTCGGTGTCTTGATAAGTAAATCCAAATTAGCAGTCTTTATCCTTCTAGCGCGCAAAAAGGTACAAGGAAGGAGCAAAGGGGAAGGAAAGGAAAAGGTAAAGCGCAAGAAGGAAGGGAGATGCTTTGGAAATGTCGCTGCGATGAAGCAAAGCGGAGAGTCTTACTGTCTCTTGTTCTGTCCTCACGGTGAGACACGCTGAATGCCAAACTTACTGGAAGATGCTCTGAAGATATTCCTTGTCACAGAATAGAAGAAGCGGATTCAGGTACTTCTTCTCGACAGAATGGGAGCTGCAGTCATTCCGCTATTAGAATTTGACTTGTCTATATTCTGAGAGCGAAAGCGGGAACTCTAGTTCAATGAATAATGTGGGATAATCTCTGGAGAAGTCCTACCCACTCTCGATATCCAAATTAGAACGCTAAACTCAAAAAGAAAACTCCCGTCCTGACTAATGGACGCGGAGCTCGAAATTCGTGCTGTTATCTCTTCACGAAGCTCGTTGAAGTGCGCAGTTTAGAACGCGCGCACTCTTGAAGTACACTAGAACGTGCTGGCCACTACAGTACTCAACGTCCCAGCTGGCAGCCATCTTAGGAGAGAGGAAATTATATACACACGCTAAAGAACCTATTTACAGTGGAATTTACACCTAAGTGCAACAGACTTCTACTACCCACATGGATACCAAATGTTTGCTCTCTTGACTGGAGACACTGCCGGAAACGCAGGACGCCGTCTTGAAGTACAGATTGCGGCGACTCTGTGAATCCTGACAGTACCCCCGCTCAACGACCGATTTATCGGTCCTGGCTTGGATGGATTACGTGCATGAAATCTTTTGAGCAATTGTGGGGCATGAATATGAGTTACTGGTTCCCAAGACCTTTCTTCTGGACCATACCCCTTCCAATCTACTAAGTACAGGAGTTTCCCTTTCTTGTATTTTGAGTCTAAGATATCCTTGACTTCATATTCAGAGTGACCTTGAATATTTAAGGGGTCAGGAGGTTTAATCAGCCGTGTGTGAGGTATAGTCTTTTTCAATAAAGACACATGAAAAAAGGGATGAACTCCTATCTTCGCTGGTAATTTTAACCTAACTGTCACTGGTCCCAAAACCCTCTCCACCTGATAAGGACCCACATATCTAGGTTGAAACTTCCTGTTGCCTTTCAAATGAAGATTCTTGGTAGAGAGCCAAACCTGATCTCCCTCCCGATACTGTGGAGCTGACTGTCTATGTCTATCAGCAAACCTCTTGTAAGAAGTTTTAGCTTTAATCAAATTGTGCTCTGCCGATTTATGCAAGGTGACTAAGTCAGTGAGCAAATTCTTAACTGCAGGTACTTCTAAATTTTCCTGAGTGACAAAGAAACTTGGGTGACGACCAAAATTCAAATAAAACGGAGAGTAACCAGTAGAAGCACTCTTCGCCTTATTACAAGCGAATTCAGCCATCCACAGTCGTTCTGCCCATTCTCCCCCCTGATCTATTAAGAACAGACGGAGATACTGTTCTAATTCTTGGTTGACTATTTCCGTCTGACCATCAGACTCGGGGTGATAGCTGGTGGACAATCTACTCTCTATTCCCAGACCCTTGAGGTAAGCCTGCCAAAAGTGGGAAATGAACTGAGGGCCTCGATCAGAAATCACTATCTGAGGGACTCCATGAATCTTTACTATATTCTCACTGAAAGCTCGAGCCACTTCTGGAGCTGAAGGAATACCAGTCATGGGAATGAAATGACTCATCTTCGTGAAAGTGTCTACAATAACCAGGATGGTATCAAACCCCTTACTAAGTGGTAAATCTACAATGAGATCTAGTGATACAGTGTGCCAAGGATGAGGAGGAGTGTGAAGAGGTTGCAAATATCCTTGTGGAGCCTGTCTACTCGGTTTACTTCGAACACATAGCTCACAGGATTGCACATATTGTTTGACCTGAGAGGACAACCCAGGCCACCAAAAATAACGCTGCACCAATTCTAAAGTCTTGGAAATTCCTTTATGTCCTGCCAAAGGGTGATCTTGACAACCTTGTAGCGCCTTTTGCTGAAGAGTCAAAGTAGGAAGATACAAAGCCTGCTTATAATAAGGCAATTGCTGATGAATTCGTCTTCCTTCTCCAAGCTGAACCCACTGTTGAACCTCTTCTAGTGATAAACTCTTTCGAACTTCCTCCTGAAAATTGTCTAAAGAAAGAGCACAAACAATCTTTTCTTCAGGAATGATAGGTTTGAGTTCCACAGAATGTTCAGATTCTTCAGTGTTCAAACGGGATAGTGCATCTGCTTTTCCATTCTTCGGGCCAGGACGATAGGTGATTACAAAATCAAAGTCTGCAAAGTATAATGACCAGCGTAGTTGCCGAGGAGTGAGAGTCTTGGCGGTCTTCAGAAACTGAAGATTCTTATGGTCCGAAAATACTGTAACGGTGTGTTTTGCCCCAAGCAAATAATGTCTCCAATCTTCAAAAGCATCCTTCACAGCCAACAGCTCTTTTTCTGTAATGGTATAATTCAACTCAGCTGGATTCAACTTTCGGGAACGGTAAGCTACCGGATGGAGTTGTCCAGTCTTAGAATGTCTTTGAGAGAGAACTCCGCCAATAGCCTGATCGGAAGCATCTGCTTCCACAAAGAAAGGTTCTGCCGGATCGGCATGCAATAGAATGGGAGCAGAAATGAACCTTCTTTTTAAATCCAGAAAGGCTTGTTCTGCAGCTGTATTCCACTCAAATTTTACCCCTTTCTTTAGCAATCGAGTAATGGGAGCAATTAACTGAGAAAATCCTTGAATGAAACGCCTGTAGAAATTAGCGAAACCCAAAAATCTTTGAATTTCCTTGATGTTATGTGGCGTCGGCCAACTCTCCACAGCTTGCACCTTTCCAGGATCCATGGTTATTCCTTGAGGGGAGATAACAAATCCTAAGAACTCCACCTGTGATGTGTGAAACACACATTTTTCCAACTTAACGTACAATCGATGAGCCTGCAGCCTTTCCAAAACCTTTCTCACATGTTCAGGATGATTCTTTGGGTCCTTAGAAAAAATCAAAATGTCGTCCAAGTAAATGATGGCAATCTTGTCGATCAAATCCCCCATGATATCATCAATGAAATGCTGAAAAACTGCTGGCGCATTACACAATCCAAACGGCATGACACAATATTCGAAGAGACCAAACTTAGTCCTAAAGGCAGTTTTCCATTCATGGCCCTCTTTCATCCGAATAAGGTGGTAGGCCCCCCGCAGGTCGAGTTTGGTGAAAATCTGCGCTTCTTTGATTTGATCCAGCAAGACTGATATCAAGGGTAAGGGATATCTGTTCTTGATTGTTACTTGATTCAGAGCTCGATAATCAATGCAGGTTCTCAAACTTCCCTCTTGCTTCTTTGGTATAAAAAATAAAGGAGAGGAGACCGGCGATTGAGATGGCCTGATAAATCCATTGGCAAGATAACGATCCAGGTATTCTTTAAGATGGTCATTCTCCATTTCCGTCAGCGCATATACCCGACTACAGGGAAGGACGGCCCCAGGCTCTAAATCAATGGTGCAATCGTATGCGCGATGAGGTGGTAACTGCTCAGCTTCTTGATCACTAAAGACTGCTTCAAGGTCTCTATACTCCGGCGGAATTTCTCCTGTACTAATGACCCCGATGGATTGACCTCCAAACGAGAGTAGATTTGCTTGTGAAGGTTCCTTGACCTCTTCCTTCGCTCCAAAGCAATGTTCCAGACAAAATTTGGACTGCATACTAACTGAGCGATTTTCCCAATCAATGGTCGGATTGTGCATAGTTAACCATGGTAATCCTAAGATCAACTGAAACTGTGGGGCGTCAATCAGGTTGAATTGCACAATCTCCCAATGTCCATCAGCTTGAATTAGTTCTAATTCTTCGGTATGACTAGTGATAGGGCCAGAAGTCAAATTAGTTCCGTCGACTGCACGAACTGATTCTTGTCTTTCTTTCTTGATGGCTCGAATTCCCATTTGTTGAGCGTATTGAATATCACAGAAGTTACCTGTGGCCCCGGAATCAAGCATGATAGCCACTCCATTAATCTGATGCTCACGGAACTTCAATGTCATATGAAGAATCACATGTGGAGTCATGGTCTGAAGAGTATTTAACAACAGATGAGCTTCTGGAGTCGATTTTTCATCCTTCACCACCAGAGCGACTCCGCCTACTGATGGCTCACCTCGTTTCCCTTAAACGGTAACTTGGGGCGCTTGGTGCACTCTTTCACAAAATGACCGGAACCTCCGCAATAAAGACACAACTTCTTCAAACGCCTCTGTTCCTTTTCTTCTTTACTCAACGGACCTCTAACAGCTCCAATCTGCATAGGTTCTGGATCGTTATTATTTCCCTTCTCGGTTCTGATGCGATCAAAACGAGGAATGTTAATCTTCCAATCCTTTCTTTTTTCTCCTTTTCGTTCAGAATTTCGAAAATCCAATTCCAACACCAGGTCAACCAATGCAGCCAATTCTGTGGGCCGATTAGGGATTTGGGCTAAGATATCCTTGATCTCGTCCCGCAATCCACGATAGAACAAGGCCGCTCTCTTTTCTTCTGGCCAATTAGATTCCAAGAGGAGCTTATTAAATTGAGTAAGATACGTAATTAGATCCTTAGAACCTTGACGTAGCTCCAGCAGTTCGTTATCTGTGGCCTGGGAAATCCTTCTCCGGTCAAAAATTCTAACAAATTCACACTTGAATTTGGCAAAGTCAGAGAGAAGAGGATCATCCCCACTCACTAAAGGCATAGCCCAATTAGCAGCATCCCCACCTAGATACGATAAAATGAAAGCTACTCTTGATTGAGCATCTGGAAAAAGTGTAGGACGACACATGAAATGTAAGGAACACTGTGTCAAGAATAACTGAGCCTTTTATGGGTCTCCTGTGAATCTTTCTGGGGCGGCTAATGGAATCAAAGGAGATACTGAATGAATTACTTGTGCCACAGACTTAGGGTCGGTACTGGGATTACTAGTACTCGGGGTAGGGGCACTAACCGCTGGGTTTCCCATAACTAACCCATCTACCTTCTGAGCTATGGTTCTGGTCTCCAAACGGGACGCTATTAATTCCAATTTTAAATTCTTATTCTCCTCCCGTACCGCACCTATCTCTCTCTGAATTCCCTCCAGGATATTTCCTAAGGCCTTTAAGTCCAACCCTTCAGCCATACTGCCCGGGCGAAGTAAAACTGGCACTTCAAACTGTCAGAAGGCAACCAATTCTTCGCGGAGGCAGTATAGAAGCTGGTCCCAATCGCCCACCTTCCAGTGTCTCTGCTATCTAGCTGAGAACACTAGCCAGGGGGAAAAGGGGAAGTGGAAGAGAAAGAAGAGACACCTTGAGTACAGCTGCCACCCTCTAGTGTTTTGGTCAAGCCGGAGTCTTCTGCTGGTTGTCCCAAGATGAGGGTGCCTAATACACAGAAAGGGGGGAAAAGATAAACACAACAACCTACCATGTGACTCTATACTCTGGCTACATAAATAAAGAGACTTTTCCTACCAGTTGTATCCAGGGTATTGCTACTCTTCTATTAGTTGCTGTTCTATCAGGTGCCAAAGCTAAAAGAAAGAAAGGTCTAATTACTAAATCTTCTAATGACTGACCACTTCTTTATGAACTGTCCCTGTGGTATAAATACCTGTGAGGCTTCCTGATATAGCTGTATATTTCCTTTCGGTGTCTTGATAAGTAAATCCAAATTAGCAGTCTTTATCCTTCTAGCGCGCAAAAAGGTACAAGGAAGGAGCAAAGGGGAAGGAAAGGAAAAGGTAAAGCGCAAGAAGGAAGGGAGATGCTTTGGAAATGTCGCTGCGATGAAGCAAAGCGGAGAGTCTTACTGTCTCTTGTTCTGTCCTCACGGTGAGACACGCTGAATGCCAAACTTACTGGAAGATGCTCTGAAGATATTCCTTGTCACAGAATAGAAGAAGCGGATTCAGGTACTTCTTCTCGACAGAATGGGAGCTGCAGTCATTCCGCTATTAGAATTTGACTTGTCTATATTCTGAGAGCGAAAGCGGGAACTCTAGTTCAATGAATAATGTGGGATAATCTCTGGAGAAGTCCTACCCACTCTCGATATCCAAATTAGAACGCTAAACTCAAAAAGAAAACTCCCGTCCTGACTAATGGACGCGGAGCTCGAAATTCGTGCTGTTATCTCTTCACGAAGCTCGTTGAAGTGCGCAGTTTAGAACGCGCGCACTCTTGAAGTACACTAGAACGTGCTGGCCACTACAGTACTCAACGTCCCAGCTGGCAGCCATCTTAGGAGAGAGGAAATTATATACACACGCTAAAGAACCTATTTACAGTGGAATTTACACCTAAGTGCAACAGACTTCTACTACCCACATGGATACCAAATGTTTGCTCTCTTGACTGGAGACACTGCCGGAAACGCAGGACGCCGTCTTGAAGTACAGATTGCGGCGACTCTGTGAATCCTGACACTGCTTTTGAGAAGGACACTGAGCGTGTGATTAACAGGAGCTACTGGACTTCGATGGAAAACAATGGTTTAAATTAGGGGGGAGTTACAATTTCTGTTTAATTTAACTCTTGTACAAACTAACAATATCAAATGGAACAAAGTGTGGTTCTCTGTTACGAAAAGTTACTTATCTTTATTCTGACTGCAAGATGGAAAACCAAGGAATCCAATTTATTAATAAAATTGTTTGACGGTAGTTAAATGTTTGAACAGGGTAATGTTTTATGCAATGATGGAGGCTGTGCTATATACACATCAATCAATCACACATTAAGAACATAATTATGTAATCCCCCATTTGTATTTCTGCACTTTATTAATGAGTCAGGCATTACGAAAGCACTCATCGATTTCCTCAGGTACTGCTCATGCACTTCCACAATGACCCAGAAATCACTCTCAAACTCATGTTTTTACTCAGGTAGTTTCCATGCAGTGTTGTAAACAGGTAGTTATTATCTTTTTACTGCTATACTTAATTAGGCAGTGGGCATTCAGTCATAGAAGCAAGTAGGCAGTGCTAGAACAGAAATTAACTCAATCATGGATTGCTTATACAGTTATGCAATGAGCGAGGGAGTACTTTTCCACTCAAGCATTAACTGAGGTACTATGGGGTAGATTATCAAGGAAGTGACGGAGAGAGGCGTTAGCCTTGTTGGGTTAACGCCTCTCTCCGCCTCTTTGGAAATGCAAGGCTGCCCCACAATAACCCCTTACCTGCTGGGCTAATTCCCCCGCTGTGCTGGGGGTCAGGGGGTACGCAGTGCGCCCCGGTGCTCATGACGAGCTCGGCTCGCCATGAACCATGGTGGTCGTGTGCTCATGACGAGCTGAGCTCGTCACAGCCACACCCGTTTTCCTAGAACATTCAGCACAGCAGGGGAATTAGCCCCGCGTGCGAGCGTTCTGGCCGTTATGATGAGCTCATGATCATGAGCACACGAGCACCATGGCTCATGACGAGCTCAGCTCGTCATGAGCATGGGAGGGGTTAACAAGGATATGGCGCAGCCTTGCATTTCGTCATGTGATGGTGCAAAGTTTCGATGGCACTAACTTTCACAACTTAGAGCCAACACTGGCACCCTTGCACCTGAGTGCAAGGGTGTCTGAGAGCAGGGAGGTTTCCTTCCTGCTCATAAACAAACCTAAAATGCCAGTTAGTAACTTACGTGTGTGCTGCTTCATGTACTACAGATGTAAGTTGCAGAATGGTATTTTGAAAAAAGATTTGTTTATATACAGGAAGGGAGACCTTCCTGTCATAAACAAACCTCCGTGCTCACAGACCACCTTGCACTCTGGTACAAGGGTGCCAGTGTTGGCTCTAAGTTGTGAAAGTTAGTGCCATCGAAACTTTGCACCATCACATGACGAAATGCAAGGCTGCGCCATATCCTTGTTAACCCCTCCCATGCTCATGATGAGCTGAGCTCGTATTTTTATATGTGATGACTTCATTTCCAATGACCATGCTAGCGTTACGAACTACGAGAGTTCAATGACAGCTATGCGCGGCAAAAATAATTATGCACAGCTGTTTTGAAACGCCTAACGTTGGGTGGATAATGCGGGTATTTAAAGACGCTCGCACAAGGGTTCCTTGACTCACTTGGAAAGGACCCTGTACGAAACGCCGGCGGCACGCTAAAAGTAAGTACTGCGGGAATCCTTCTGTAGCACTTGTCACTCTTTCGGGACTATGTGGGTGTCCACCTAACCCGACCGATAGATTTCTGGCTTGATCCCATGTTTGCATGGGACAGTCTGTTAACAGCTGTAGGTTCCGCTTTCTAATATACTTTAAGCAATGAGTTACAGCACCATTTTGCCTGAAGGATTTGATAAAAGTCTGCGGTTTTTAGAGCAAACTTTTGTTTTACATTACGTCACCATAGGGAAGTGGTTACACATTTCATCAGTACTGCTTCTCCACTAAATAATGGTGAAGAAATTTGAAAAGGGGATTTATTCGGTCTGTCAATGAGGTGTAGTTCAAACCTTAAGGTGGCTTCTTGCAATATCTCTGGTCTTTGTAAATATTGGAGTAGACTAGAGTAATTATAAAGAGACCCTATCAGATAAACAATAGCACACTAATTTTTTTTGTGCTTTTTATTGGGGCTACGCTGTTGCGATAACAAGAGCCCGATGGGAGCCTTTATATGCTATGTTAGTGAGACAAATGGAGCCACTATTAGTCTGCTCTTGCTGGTACCTAGGCTTTGTGTCATTAGCTCGAGGCTGCTACATTTTTTCCCCTTATATACAATGTAGGGGGTGACCGGGCATCATGCAGCTAAAATGTGCATGTAGTAAAAGTTACCGTCTATTTTTCTATGCCGAAATCGCATAACATGTCATCATAAAATAGAACTGATAGGTAACGGTGCTGTCAGACTGTTATACCAGTATATGGGACAGCCCCAAGAAATAGGAGGCCTATCAATATGTACCAAATAGAATGTATTTCTAATAAAGATCCATATACATTATTATAGATGCCCGCCATTTACTGAAGAAACCTTGATGGGCCCTACAATACTCCAAAAATTACACATGTAAAAGAGAGAGACGCCACTGGGGATATACCATATTACCCTTGCCAATGTAAGTAGAACATTCTGGATATTGTCCAATACTCTAGCATGGTACATCATATAGAGCGAATTGTCACTTAGGTGTCTTATGTACTTTTAGATCCTTGTGATGCGGATGAGAAATATTGAAAACTGCTGTATAATATAGAACAAACCTGAAAGCCATATTGAATACGAGGGGGACTAGGAAACACGTTTTTAAGTGTAAGTGTCATCTGAATGTATTTATTCAGTATATACCATCTACAAGAATATATAGCAACCTAATATGTGACTTTGATACTTCATAGGTCCCCTTTTTGGTGTATTTCTGTTCAAGCGATGCAAGCTCTATCTATTACAGTTCTACTTACTTTAGAGGTATGACCTAATACTTTAAAGTGCTTAAAACGTGCGGTGTGTGTAGATCTATTTCATATTATTTGACATGAAACTGGCTTAGCTAGGAATGTGGATTTATGATATATCTAGAATACATATTAATTATCTAGCCATACATAATATTTCAAAATGTCTGATCAAGCTATAACAGATAGTATTCACTCTTTAGTAGCAAAGCAAGAGGGTATTCTGAGGCTAACTTTCCTCCCTGTGTTAGCGTCTTACCTAAATCTTGTGAAAGACTGTATACGAAATAGGAGCACATGTCATTTTGTTTGTCGCTTTCCAAATGTGTGAAGTACAATAATGCAAATTTGTATTTGTTAGATAAAATTATAAGTGTAGATCACAACAGAAAATATGGAACTTATGGAGTATAACACTTAATGGTTAGTTGCACTAGGCTTAGTACAACCACCGTTTTTTAAATTGTACATGTTGTGTATATATAATATTTGTTTGTATTTGATTTTAACCTGTAAATATTTTCTATGTGTAATTCTTTGTTTTATGTACAATTGCTTCTAGCCCTGAAGAAGTCACGTTTGTGACGAAACGCGTTGGCAGCTAGCAATTTTCTGAATTTCTATTTTTCATGAATAAAAAGTTTCCCAATACAACTTTCAAGACTTGGACTTCACCTTTCTCTGGAAAGCGTTTATGTTATATGTTTGAAAAATACTGTTGCATTATTTGGCAAAAACTACAATTTGTGAATAATTTCCCTTGTGCGGGTCACTGTGTTCTTCTCAAATCAAATCAAATCAAATAAGCTTTATTCGTTTTTTTTGTTTAAAACCATAAAAGCAGCAAAGAAATACAAAACATGTATAAGTGACTCAACATATCATTAGCAAGATAAAAGGAGAACCAGCCATTAGAACAATGTAAAATTAGTTTGTCCATTCAGCTATAAGAAGGTGCATGCAAACATCAGGAAAAGGGGTAGTGTGTTGGTAACACTGGATTCATGACATCCCCTTTTACCAAGAATTATGGTTCCATGTCGTTTGCCTTAGAGATGGATAAGGTCGGGGGCCTGGGTAAAAATCGTACAAGTCCCAGATGCGAATGGGGCCATCTCCCTCATTAGGTTGGGAGGATCGCAAGTAGGGGGCAGTGTTCGAAGTCTTGAATTTAATTAGAATAAGGTCGCCCGGAATGTCTTTGGGTGACGTACCAAGCCACCCCACCCTCCTAACTCTCAAGATGCCGCCATCTAGAGCCGGTGGCAATGGTCTGTGTTGTTGAAGCCAGGAGATGGTTTTGTTTAACAAATCCTGGTGAGTTTCAATTTTACCCTGGTTAGGTGCAGGGACCCCAGAAAGAACAGACACGTAAGGGGCAGCTTCTGGCGGTAAATTGATCCAATTCTTGTTTTTATGTACAAGCCTAGGAGCTCTATGGGGTACAGGTATGGGGTTAAAAAAAATGTTCCGTCCTCTTGAATTAGATAAAGAGATAAGGGGTTCAGGAGTTCGAGCTGTCGTAAGTGTCGTAGATTTGAAATTGACATTGTTGCTGGGAAGAGTTGGGTCAATGGTTGTGGCTGTTGTTTCAGTTGCGATGTGGTTCTTTAAAAATTTATTTTCAATGCTGGTCAGCCTTTCTCCCAGATTATTTATTTTGGTGATCAAGGGTGATAGTGCAGTTGATAACAATTGCTCAATCTGTACTAGTAGAGTCAATTGGAATGGTGATGTTGGGACAGGTGTTTTGTTCGCCTCCTCAGTTGGCGGTATTGTTGACGGGTTAGGGGGTTTTAGTGAGGGACTAATGCACATTATGTCAGTGTTCTCATTGTCTTCGTAGTTTATTTCATCAGCATGTCTACCCACTATAGGGGGGGTAGATACAATCTCGGAGTATTTCATACCACACAGGGCGTTAAGCTCCTCCCATATGGACATGATGATAAGACCGTACAATGTCAGAGTTGATAAAAATAAAAATAAATGTAATACCTCCAACTTCGTAGCAGCCAAGTGGGGTGGCCCGACCCGACCTGTTCGTGCCTCTGAGGGCCACAGAGGGCCCGCCCTTTGCCCGGGCTTAGCCCGCGCGCGGTCCCGCGACACGGGGGCTCGCGCTGGCCTTAAGCGCACCTCCGGGGGCGGGGCTGGATGCTGGATGCGCGGCTTCCTGGGCGCTAAGGGTGCTGGGAAGTGTAGTTTTCTGTCTACCGCCTCGCCGCGGTGCTCGGGATGCAGGCAGGTCCGGTTTCTCTGAGGAGCAGCGCTCGGTCTGCAGCTGTCCTCGACCCCCAAAAGTGACCTCCCAGGTCAGTGCAAGGCTCAGGTTCCCCGCTCCCCCGGGGCTCGCGCTGGCCTTAAGCGCACCTCCGGGGGCGGGGCTGGATGCTGGATGCGCGGCTTCCTGGGCGCTAAGGGTGCTGGGAAGTGTAGTTTTCTGTCTACCGCCTCGCCGCGGTGCTCGGGATGCAGGCAGGTCCGGTTTCTCTGAGGAGCAGCGCTCGGTCTGCAGCGGTCCTCGACCCCCAAAAGTGACCTCCCAGGTCAGTGCAAGGCTCAGGTTCCCCGCTCCCCCGGGGCTCGCGCTGGCCTTAAGCGCACCTCCGGGGGCGGGGCTGGATGCTGGATGCGCGGCTTCCTGGGCGCTAAGGGTGCTGGGAAGTGTAGTTTTCTGTCTACCGCCTCGCCGCGGTGCTCGGGATGCAGGCAGGTCCGGTTTCTCTGAGGAGCAGCGCTCGGTCTGCAGCTGTCCTCGACCCCCAAAAGTGACCTCCCAGGTCAGTGCAAGGCTCCGGTTCCCCTACTTACTTTAGAGGTATGACCTAATGCTTTAAAGTGCTTAAAACGTGCAGTGTGTGTAGATCTATTTCATATTATTTGACATGAAACTGGCTTAGCTAGGAATGTGGATTTATGATATATCTAGAATACATATTAATTATCTAGCCATACATAATATTTCAAAATGTCTGATCAAGCTATAACAGATAGTATTCACTCTTTAGTAGCAAAGCAAGAGGGTATTCTGAGGCTAACTTTCCTCCCTGTGTTAGCGTCTTACCTAAATCTTGTGAAAGACTGTATACGAAATAGGAGCACATGTCATGTTGTTTGTCGCTTTCCAAATGTGTGAAGTACAATAATGCAAATTTGTATTTGTTAGATAAAATTATAAGTGTAGATCACAACAGAAAATATGGAACTTATGGAGTATAACACTTAATGGTTAGTTGCACTAGGCTTAGTACAACCACCGTTTTTTAAATTGTACATGTTGTGTATATATAATATTTGTTTGTATTTGATTTTAACCTGTAAATATTTTCTATGTGTAATTCTTTGTTTTATGTACAATTGCTTCTAGCCCTGAAGAAGTCACGTTTGTGACGAAACGCGTTGGCAGCTAGCAATTTTCTGAATTTCTATTTTTCATGAATAAAAAGTTTCCCAATACAACTTTCAAGACTTGGACTTCACCTTTCTCTGGAAAGCGTTTATGTTATATGTTTGAAAAATACTGTTGCATTATTTGGCAAAAACTACAATTTGTGAATAATTTCCCTTGTGCGGGTCACTGTGTTCTTCTCATTGCATGTGATGTTTTGCATCACTATTTAGGGGGTGTTCATGGGTCACGCCCTCGACCAATACGCACAGGGTTCTGAGCACTTGACAAAAGACTATATATAGTGGAACAGTGTGCAGGTAGAAAATAGCTCTGACCCCAGTCTTGCTGTGTTTTTCAAGTATACAGATATGAATTTTTTAAAGTACTATCTATGAACTTATCTATTCAGTGATGTACAATGGAACCATTTGTTGAATTATTCTGTCTGTGTACTATGACTCATAGAAAGTGCGAGGCAGTATGTTATGATGGCCAATAAACTCTATTCCAAATTGTTCAGTCCTGGCGCTCACAGGCCCTCAACTCCGCTGAGGTGAAACAGGGTCACAGTTGCAGAATATACATGACCACACTAGATAGAAATGAATTTTGGGGGAACGTAAAGGAAATAGCCCAAGTTTCCACATTATTCATTGTGGGAAAATTGAAAAATATTTGGGGCGGGTGGGGTGGTAGTTTTACAAGAGACATGTTTTATCCTACGGAGGACAATCACACATTTGAAGAGTGGGTCTGGAAAGCTATGAAGAATCCAGGATGCCTGTAAACTAATAGCTGACTCGCAAGCCTAACGGGAGAGGGTCACAGCAAGCTAACGCATGCAAAGCGGACTGAGGCAGGGGGAACAAGAAGCGCTACTGCCGCAACAGTAGCGCTACAGCCGCAACAGAGTTTCCTGTCCTTGTGCTCCACGTGGAACCCTCGTCCTCGAGAACATGCTGTATGGATTAAAGGGACTGCGTCATATTTAACTTGCACTGTTTTTCAGGCTCAGTGCACTCAGTGTTAGGTAGTATTTCACTCAAGCGACCGGGGAAGGGGGATTGACATCCGAAGTGCTGACTTGCTGCTCCGGCTTGGCTCTACGCGGCTGTGGAGCTTTACCTGGGACATCCACCCATCCCTTCTGAACCGGAGTGTGTGGGGCGCTTGCCGGGCTGCTCAGATCGTCTGTGCAATCATCACTGCGGCTGAAATCCACGGTGCGAGAGACGGGATGGCAGTGCATAAAATGGCGGTCGGAGCCTCCCTGAAATCGCCGATCTTGGAGAGCCTCTCTTGAAGGTACGCCTGAAGTCGAGGTATGGCTGTGTTGCATCGGCTGCCGCTGGCCACATTGCGCTGTGGGGACCTCGCTAACAGACTTTTCCTGGAGGCATTCTTTATCGTGTCCCTCCTCCCGAGCATGCCTAACTCTAAAATGGCGGCCGGAAGCGCGGTGCAACTGATGATTAGCACTGTCCTCAGATCGTCTTGATTCCGGCTCTCACCGTTTCCAGGCGCAGCAAATTGTTCGTGCCTCTCCAGCTTGCCGCACTCCTCCAGATGGGGCTCTGGAGCTGGTGACATCGCTGGGCTGCCCTGCAGGACGACACTGGGTTCCCCCCCCACCTCCCGCCGCCGGGCCTGCCTGAACGTGTTGACTCCAGTCCTGGGGTATCACCACGCGCCAGAGGTGGATTCTGGCCTTCCAGTCCAACACAAGGATGTCAGCCTTAACCAGTGGTAACCTGCCCTTTTGACGTCATCAGAGAGGCCGACTGCTCGGACCCACGAGCAACTAGCGGATGGCGTGTGCATTGGAAGGTTCAAAGAGATGCGCAGTCGGGTGCAAAAAAAAAACGGGAGGCTGAGGTGCTGCGAGACTGTGGGGATTGCATCTGGAAGCTGCCGACTGGAAGTGGAGTTCTTGATGGGACACAGGCATCATTGTAAGAGCACGGAGGTCGGGTGATGTGCAGGCTGAAAGGTGCGATGTACTGTGTGACTTGCGCCCTTCCCCCTATGCAATATTGATGCCCTGGTATTGTGCTGACCGCGAGTGGTGTATACGTGCAGACTGGAGCTCTGCTGCTGGACCTGGGGCATACGAATGGTGGGGCCACCTGCATACTTTTGTATGATGCCCGGTGGAGCTACCTCGCTTGCTATGGGGGAGATTGACTCTGGGCTCCCTCCTTTGACTATCACCTACCCAGCCAGACTTCGGACTAATGCTCCCGCGTCTCTCCTGACCTTACCTTCCCCCTCTCCCTTCCCCCAACCCTCCCCCTCTCCGCTCCTACTCTCTCCAGTTTCTGTCCTCTGCCATCACATGCCCTTTGTCCCCACCCTGTTTTTCTGTGAACCTCTTCCCTCGCCACATGAGACTGAACTATTTTGTCTGATGTCCGATGGAGCTACCTGGTTTAGCTATAGGGGAGATGGACCGTGGATTCCCTCCTTGGTCATCACCGACCCAGTCGGTCTTTAGACAGACTTCGTTTAATCTCTACGGTTGTCTCTTCCCTTATCCTCACTCTCTCTCCTCCCCTACCCCCCACTACTTTCTCTCCTCCCCTAATGTATTGCCGACTGTTTGATTTAATGTTTGTTATTCTTTTTCTGGTATATTGTTGAACCACATTGCTGCACGTCCTTTCGTCTCTCCTGTCGTCTCCTCCCACATCCTTCCTCTATTTATGTCTCTCCTTCCCTCCTCTCACAATGTTTTGAGACCAAACTATTTTGTCTGATGCCCAATGGAGCTACCTGGTTTAGCTATAGGGGAGATGGGCCGTGGATTCCCTCCTTGGTCGTCACCTACCCAGTCGGTCTTTAGACAGACTTCCTTTCGTCTCTACGGTTGTCTCTTCCCTTATCCTCACTTTCCCTCCTCCCCTATCCCCCACTACTCTCTCTCTCCTTTCTCTCCTCCCCTAACATATTGCTGATTGTTTGATATAATGTTTACTTGTTGGTCTTTTTCTGGTATATTGTTGAACCACATTGTTGCACTTCCTTTCGTCTCTCCTGTCGTCTCCTACCGCATCCTCCCTCTATTTATTTCTCTCCTTCCCTCCTCTATCAATGTATTGAGACTAAGCTATTTTGTCTGATGCCCGATGGAGCTACTTGGTTTAGTTATGGGAGAGATAGGTCGTGGATTCCCTCCTTGGTCGTCACCTACCCAGTCGGTCTTTAGGCAGACTTCTTTTCATCTCTCCTTATTGTCTCTTCCCTAGCTCCTATCCCCTCTCCCCTGAATCTCCCCCCTTGCCTGCTACTCTGCCTACCCCCTGTCCTTTGTGCCCTTTGACTAAGCACTCCTCCTCCCTTTGTTGGGGAAAGATCCAATATTTATACTCTGGAGTCTCAGTGAACACGCTGAGTGAGTCCACTGCGCCAAGGGAGCCACTCACACTTGAGGTATGGTATGGCACCCCTTGCCAAAGCACTCCCTCTCCCCTTGTTGGGGTAGGATCCAGTGTGTAGGCCTTGGAGTCTCAGAGACCCCTCTGAGAGCGTCCACTGTGTAAAGGGAGCCTCTCGCTACAAAGATAGGGAAGTGATACCACTTCCCCTGGGATCACAGCTTACTGGACTTTGGACGTTGCCTTGACTTGTCTACCGGTTTGTGTCCCTGTCACCCTTCCCCTCCTCTTCCCATGATGTGTCTCTCACCCTCCCCTCCTCTTTCCCACCTTCATTATCTGTCTACTTCCCCCGCTCCAACCCCCCCTCCCCTGAATCTCTCCCCTTGCCTGCTGGTCCCCTTTCGTATTTGTGCTTATTGTTTATCCCTACCTTACATGTAACTATGTTGCCATGCTCTAAGAACTGTGTAACCTTTGTAACGATGTAACCTGTTACTATGATCCGATGCTCATGTAAAGCGCTCTGATACCTCCGGGTCTAGCTAGCGCTATATAAAACTTCAAAAATAAAAATAAAATAAATAAAATATTAATTTCAGGGAGATAGCAAAAAATGAAAAGTTGCTAGAGCAGTTGGTGCACGGGTTTCTCACACTCATGAAGAAGACGTGAATATAAGTGAAGGTAGTGGGTTCCTCACAATCAGAAGGGAGCCGTGAATATAAGTGAAGGTAGTTGTTAGGGTACCTGGTGGTGCTCAAGCTGCGTACATCATAGGGACAGCAGATCAAGAGAGTGGGAATAAGATGTCCCTTGACCTGTCCCTCCTTCGTCCCGCTCTCTAATAGTTTTTATCTCGTTGTTTGTAAAAGGAAGGTAATAAAGGACCGGCTAACATGAAAAATAGCAGTTACATCTTTAGTGGCTGTTGGTGGCATGTGTACAGTAGAGAGAAAGTTGTAATCGGTTTAATGCTACAAAAGTGCACTATGTCATGCTGCAACGACTACATGGTCTTCTGAGTAAGGTACATGTATGAATTGAGGTGTAAAGTCCGCTCGGGAAACATAAAAAAAAGAGCTTCTGGAGATTGAAGCTTGTGGGAAAATACTGGGGGGGGTTAACAGGAACATATTTTATGAACTTTAGGGAGATAAAAAAATAAAATGTTGCCTGCACACTTGGTGTACGGGTTTAGTGACACTGGTGAAGTACACGTTAATGGAAGTTAAGGTAATTGTCAGGATTCCTGGACGTGCTCAAGCTACCTATATCCAGGAGCACTATATCGCGAGACTGGGAATGACACGTCCCTTGTCCCCCCACCCCCAAAGTATTTCTTCACGGTCTCTAATAGTTGGTCTCCCCTTGTTTGTAAAATGAAGGTAACACAGGGCTATGTGTGTTCACTGTCACTAGGCTTTTGGGGACGTCTGACGAGCAGAGAGAAAGTTGTAATCAACTTGTCTGCCATAGAAAAAAATTGCACATAGTTGCAACTTGCATGTTGCCCCAATTTACATTGCTTGACGATTTGTCTTAAGAGTTTAACTTTCCTGAGGTATGTTGATACTTCAACATGTATTTTCAGAGAAGTTATGTATCAAAACATCGGATAGCTATAAAACACAGGTACAGATGTATTTGTATGTTTGGTTTCAGTATGATGGCACTAGGAAGCGGTGCAGGGACATGTATGGATCCTTTCAGTAATATGCTGAGACTCTCAAGTCTGACATGGAAATGGTTTCTGGTTCACATTTTCACAGGCCAAAAATTGTTAGTGGTTGGTGAGTTCTGAGATGCAACAGCCAAATGAGTTTAAATACATGGTATGAAAGGAATTCGTGATTATGGTAGTTTGTATAAGTGTTCGGGAAGGTGTTGTTGAAGTACACACTGTGGGCCTCATTTATGAAGTTTTGCTGTAGGGCAATGCAGCAGGCCTCCCTGCTGTGCTAACCTACGGCAAAAGAAAAGGGCAGGAATGTGACATATGTATAATATATGGTATATTGCTGTCCTTTTCTCGTGTGTCAGTGCACAATGGTCTCAAGTGTGCCAATGGAGGCACCTGTGCACTATGGTGCAAGGGTGCCTGCATTGTGGAGATGATTATTTTTGGATTGGAAGGGATATGTTTCTGTAGAAAGATAATGAAAGAGGCTTTTTCTTCTTTCTATGTGTGCTGCAGAATGCAGTGCAGATAGTAAAAGGAAAAACGAGGAGGAATAAAGAAATTTCTCCTCATTGTGCTTACCTTACACCACCCCGGAGAAGATTTAAGTTTTTGGCACTGCCTCAGATTTACAATTCTTTGTAAATCGGAGGCAATGTAAAAAGGCTATGGATGGTCCTGGGAACACACCCAGCAGCACCCCTTCAATGCCCTTTTAACGCAGAACATTACATTAAAGGGACTAATATTTTTCAGGCACCATTAAGCCTAAAAAAGCGGCTTAGTGCCGTCTGATAAATATCACGCAGGCTTCTGTGCCAGTGATATTCTGCAGGTGTAGGGAGCCCCATAAATGATGCCTTATATATTTAAGTGGAATGAGTAGTGTTTTGATATTTGAAATCCAGAAATAGTAATGTAAATAATTTGTTGCTAATTGATACGAGTAATCATACATAATTATTTTAAAATATTAAAGAGATGTAAGAAAGTATTGAAAGTGGTTTTTTTTTTCAGAAAATTATTTTGTTGGGATACGAAATTCAAGACGGCAAGAAAAACCGAAAAAAGAAGAAAACTGAAAGACGGAAATCTACTTAAAGTCAAAAAATGTGTTAGAAGGAACTGAGAATGTTACCAAGGATAAAGTTTGTTTTG
Source organism: Lissotriton helveticus (assembly GCF_964261635.1). Lineage (NCBI taxonomy): Eukaryota > Metazoa > Chordata > Amphibia > Caudata > Salamandridae > Lissotriton > Lissotriton helveticus. The sequence continues at coordinate 2,096,560,529 of NC_136067.1, forward strand.
GTAAGAGCACTAAACCCTTTCTTTAAAAAAATGGTGGAGAAATTATATGAAGAGAATACAAATCAAAGAAAAAAGAAGAGTTTTTCAAGTAAGGAAAACAAGAGTCAACATTTAAATAGTGGAAAAAATGTTTTTTTGAAGGAAACAGCATATGTTACGTGGAGACAAAAACAATTTCAAGAGATTCTACAACGACTCTTTCGAAGTAGAGTAATTCAGAATTTAATAAAGTGCTGCAAACAATATAATAAAAGATTACTGGCATTGAAACAAAAGCAGCGGATTGAAAGTGTAGTAGATACTGCTTTTAAGTTGAAACAAAAATTATTAATTTTGGTTTTGAAGAGAATGAAGGTATTGGATAAAACAATGAAGTTTCTGAAAGACAAAAGCAAAAGACTTGTTAATAGAACAAAACTTTGTAAAATGTTTAGTGGTGAATGGAAACACACTTCTACTAGTGAGCCTTTCTTTGATGAAGAAAGCTACTTTCAACAAAATATCATTTGCAGATGATACTGGAGGTCGCTGTTATGAAGTTCGGAATGGTTGTCCCATTGCAAAAGAAGAAATGGTTGGTATCAGTGCAGAACAGTTATTAGTTGAAGAAGTGCAAGGAAACGCACACAAGCTCCTGTGTATAAGTGGGATTGGAACAGTATTTGTAGTATTCAACAGGACTCTATTGATATAATGTGAATCTTTTTATGACTATATGCACAGAAAAGTGGTAAACAGAAGATTAGGTTGTTACAAGGACTAGATCCATTTAATGTAAGAAAATATACTGAGAAGCACGCACATTCTCTGGCTTGTCGTTCAAGAAAAGTGTGTAAAAGTCCTTTTCATCAGTTAAGGATGTTAGCAGTTCACCATTCAGGAATGCAGAGGTTTGTAAGGAAACTGAACTATGAATTATGTAAAAACTCCTGCATTATGTTTAGATGAACTGAATACAGCTCTTTTACACAGTTGTTTATCAGATGTACAAACAAGCATTTACAATGCAACAGTCTCGCCTTTGCAAAAGTTAGAGCTATTGGCATTGTAAATGACAACATTTTTATTTATGTGTTGGTTTTGAAAACAATTAAATAAATGGCATTGTCATTTACAATGCCAGTAGCTTAATATCTCGCAAATGCAAGACCGATTGCATTTGCACACACACACACCCACCCACACACACACTGTCACCCGCACACACACACCCACACAGAGACACACACACACACACACACAGCCACCCACACCCACAGAGCCACACACACACAGAGAGGGACACCCAAACACAAAATACAGAGCCACACACAAAGAGTCACACACACACAGAGCCACACATACACACACAGCCACACATACACACACAGAGCCACACATACACACACAGACACACATACAGACACACACACACACACAGACACACACACAGACAGACACACACAGACACAGAAGCACACACACACAGAGCCACACACACACAGAGAGCCACACACACACACACACACAGCCACACACACACACACACACACACACACAGGGGCTCCCCAGGATGCGGCACAGCTGAGGCTCTAACGCAAGCAGCACATCTGCTTAGGGATGGACCTGCATCCACCCAGTACAGTAGAGTGGCGACGAGACACGCCACTGAGCAGCACATCTGGGACAGGCGGGACTTCACCACAAGCATATAGGGAAGCCCACTAGTAATGCGCGCAGAGGGGGGGGGGTATAGCACAGCGGGGAGAGCACTAGTAATACGCACACCGTAGCGTCCATCGCTTGTGGGAATCACACAGAGGAGTGCACTAGTAATGCGCGCGTGAGTGCTCTCTTGTGAGAAGTACATCTCGGGAGGGGCAGGATCAAGAATGACACCTGGGGTCGGGGTGGAGGGGCAGAGGAACAGCTGGGGATGGGTAGAGGTACTCCTGAGGGGAACACAGCTGGAGGGGGCGGTGCTGTTGATATGCATAGCTGGATATGGTTGGAGGTAGTCTATACTCTGATGAGCAGTACATCAGAGGGTGGAGGTGGGCGAGAATCACACTGGGATTGATGGAGGCATAGCGGGGTGAGATGTGGTGATGCTGCAGTGAGGCGCTAAATCACTTCATGTGCTGCGACGCCAGAACTATGGTAGTAAGCGCTAAACAGATGCCAAAAACTAACTCTAGAAAGCAGAAAGGTGTGTGTGTGTGGGTCGCTCCAGTGGGAAGCTCAACTGCATTACCCAAAGTTGCCTTTGTAGCCTCTGGGACAGGGGAAAAGAAGACACTACAGTGCGGCAGAAGCGCTGTCCTGGCAGCAGAGCACCAGCCATAAGTATTGGCACTGACGAGACAATGCAGCTGGGACGGGTAGAGTAGAGAGGGTAGTGTACTGTTAGGGTGGGCGGGCTAGAAGCCAGTGCCACGGTTGGATGCAGGCAGAGCGGTGGGTGCAAAGGAAGGGAAGAGGCTGGAACTAGAGGCAGCAAAGGCGAGTGTGTGGAGGAAGTAAGGGGTTCAAACTAAGGGCGCAAAGGGTTGTGTTTGGGTGTGTATTTGTGGTTGTGTGTGTGGTTGTGTGTGGTTGTGGTTGTGTTTGGTTGTGTGTGGTTGTGTGTGTGTGGTTGTGTGTGTGTGGTTGGTTGTGGGTGTGTGTGTGTGGTTGTGGGTGTGGGTATGTGATTGGGTATGGTTGTGAGTGGTTGTGGGTGTAGGTGTGGTTGTGGTTGTGTGGTTGTGTGTGTGGTTGGGTGTGTGTGTGGTTGTATGTGTGTGTGTGGTTGTGTGTGTGTGTGTGGTTGTGTGGTTGTGTGGGTGTGGTTGTGGGTGTGATTGGCTGTGGTTGTGTGTGTGATTGGGTGTGTGTGTGGGTGTGTGTGTGTGGTTGTATGTGTGGTTGTGTGTGTGTGTGTGTGTGTGTGTGCGCGCGCGCATGTGCGTATGTGTGTGCGTATGTGTGTACACACTGCGAGGGTTTAGGACTGCAGACCGTACAGTCGATTATGCACAGTGGATAAGGGGGTTCAGGGCTACAGCCTGCAAAGCCGAGAATGTACAGGCAAGGGAGGAGTCAAGGCTGCAGAGCCGGGTGTGCACAGGCAGGGGAGGGGGGTCAAAGGCTTTCGAGTGCGGAGCCGGGAATGCATAGACAGAAGGGGGTCAAAGGCTATAGAGTGTGCAGTGCAGCCAAGTGTCCACAGTCAGGGGAGGGGTGAAGGCTACAGAGTGCGGAGCCGAGAGTGCAAAGGCAGGGGAGGGGTAAAGGGTGCAGAGCTGAGAGTGCACAGGCAGGGAGGGGGTCAAAGGCTATAGGGTGCGGAGCCGAGAGTACACAGGCAGGGGATGGGGGCCAAAGGCTATAGAGTATGGAGCCAAGAGTGCTCAGGTAGGGGAGGGGGGGTCAGAGGCTATAGAGAGCAGAGGCGAGAGTTCACAGGCAGGGGAGGAGTGAAGGATACAGAGTGCGGAGCCAAGAGTGCACAGGCATGGGAAGAGTGAAGGTTACAGAGTGCAGAGCCGAGAGTGCACAGGCAGGGGAAGAGTGAAGTCTACAGAGTGCAGAGCCGAGAGTGCACAGGCAGGGGAGGGGGGTCAAAGGCTACAGAGTGCAGAGCAGAGAGTGCACAGGCAGGGAGGGGTGAAGGCTACAGAGTGCAGAGCCGGGTGTGCACAGGCAGGGGAGGAGTGAAGGATACAGAGTGCGGAGCCAAGGGTGCACAGGCAGGGAGGGGTGAAGGCTATAGAGTGCGGAGCTGGGTGTGCACAGGCAGGGAAGGGGTGAAGGCTACAGAGTGTGGAGCCAGGTGTGCACAGGCAGGAGAGGGGTTAAAAGTGAAGATTGAATAGCCGGGTGTACACATGGCGGAAATGTTAGGCATGCACAAGGAGGTAAGGGGTTAGGACTGTAGGCAGCAGGGCCTACTGTCCTCTGGGAGCGAAGGGACCAGGGCTTCATAGGGAAGGAATGATTTAGGGAAAACTCAGGGACTGGCAGTGAACGAGGGGTGGCACAGTGGGCGCTAAGGGGGGTAGAACTGGGTGTGCACGGGGCAGTACGGGGGGCTGAGCTGGGTGTGCGCAGGGTTGTAAGGGGGTACAACCAAAGGTGGCAGAGCCGAGGGTACGCAAGGCAGTAAAGGGGGTACAGGTAAGTGTGGCAAAGCCGGGTGCCCACAGAGTGGCAAGAGGGCCATGGCAGAGCTGCAGGGTGGTTAGGTATGCAATGCATGAGGAGCATCCATCGCTGAGAAGCTCGTACCTGCTGTCTGCAGCCCCTCTGGTCGGTCCCAGCCGGGCTGCCTGTCCAGCCCCACAGAAGATTTCCGGCAGCTCTCTCGGATGCTTCCCTGGGCTGCGGCGGTGCTGTGACTGCAGGGGGCCTTCCCCGGTCCTGCAGGCCTCAGACCCTCTCCCTCGGTGTGTCACTTGGCCTCTTTGTGCCCGAGTCTCTGTGGTCCCCCCTTTACTTGTGGTCACTGGTTGCTCCAGCCTCTTCCAGGACCAGCTCAGTCCCTCCCCTGCTCCGTCCTCATTCCAGCACTGCTTTCCAAGCAGACGGGCAGGCTTGCTCCCTCCCACACACCACCCTCCCCTCCCGGCTGCTGAATTCTCATGCAGGCCCCTCCTCCCAGGGAGCATCTCCGAAGAGCCGCCCTGAGTGCTCTGGGCGCTCTTCATGCTGAGCCCGCACACCACCCGCCTCTAGTGAAAGAAACTCCACATCTGGCGCATGCATCTGTACAGCACACCAGGACACTGCCCAGCCATCTCACACTGTGGCAAGAGACGTAACGTGCGGCGCAGGGTCAACGTAGACCATCCAAGATTCAGATGCCTACCCACGTGCCCTAAATCTGCACGGGAAGCCTGGGAGGGAACCTAAACTTTTTTTCCTGCATATGTCTTTTAATCCCGTTAACATAGATTGATAAATAAATGCCCGTGCACTAATCGCTAAGATCTTTTTATACAAATACCTCCCAATATTGTTTAGTTTCTTAATGCAAAAAACACACTCCAATCGGTCATCATATGTCTTCTCCACGCATACTTCAGCCATCGCGTTTTTTTTTCATTTGGGCAATCTCTGTACGACTCACGAAATATCACGGAATACAGTCAGGAAGGGAGCTATGCGACACTCGCCCCCTTCCCCCACCGCGCAGGCACAAGTCCTCTAGGCAAATAAGTAAACAAGCGCTCGCCATGACACAGTCTTTTGTCTTTTAGCCCTGTCCCTTTCAGACTGACTTCCTGCTGACGTAAAAGGTTTCTTCCCATCTTTATGGGGCCATCGGTTTCGCCCCATAACAAAGATAAGAAACCTTTTATGCCATCAGTAAGTCAAGGAAGCCAGTCTGAAAAGGACGGGGGTTAAAGAGAAAGAAGAACATCACTGGGACTTCTTCTCCAATGGCTGGCCACCGTTTAGCATGAACAGTGACGCCAGCCAATGGAAAAAAGGGGTGGGGCTTAACCTAGCTAGTGAAAAATACTCTAAGTCATTAAATCTTGCCAGCTCGACTGCGCATGTCTGCGCAGCCATCGCAGGCCAAGACCTAAAATGTGTGATGAAATTGAATTTCGATTTTTTGGTTCAGAACAGCAGTGTGTAGAAAGTGAGACTTTGAAAATTACTGATGTTGAAGAACATAGGAAAGAGATTAGCATTGATCAGTTTGAAGAAGAAATTGAAAAGTTTAACACAGTACTCTGAAACACCAAACAATGTTTGTGTTTGTTGTCGACGTACTCATTATAAAATTCAAACTAGGAATGTTGAATTGTATTTCAAAAGTGAAAAGGAGAACAATGATAAGTGGCAGCAATTTGAACTTACTTGAAGGTGGAAGGTCAATTTGAATTAGGTACTGATCAACGTATTTGTAAATCTTGTTACAACAAATTAGTAGAGAACAGAATGCCTGCTAGAGCAGTACATAATAACTTGGAATTAGTACCTATTCCAGAAACTGGCAAATTTGAATACATATGAGGCAGTTCTTATTCAATCTGTTCATCCATTTCAAACTATAATTCGCAAGGAGCCTAAAACAGGTAAACTGCCACCAACAGACTTGAAAGAGGGCTGAAAGGAAGAGTTGTGTACTTATCTTTGGATTTTAAGAAAAGTATTGAAACTGTTGTGTATCAACAAAGTGTCAGAAAATATGGCAAGAGTTTGTAGATGGTAATAAACTTCAAAAGGCTATGTTATATCTTGTAGAGAACAATAATTATTATAAAACGGTAAATGTTGATGAACAGGTAATACGTTTAGAAGATGAATCAGACATTTCAAGTGGTCAAATAGAGAAAGTGGACAAGTCGAGGAGTGAAGAGATTTATGAACATTACACAATATGTCCTCTACATTCAAAAGAAGTAATAGGAAGCAGCATTGACTTATTTCAAATGAAAAAGCTAAGGGAACTCCAATGAGTGCATGAGAGAAAAGCTTGGAAGCTCATTGTTTTCCACAGCTCTTTCCCACTTGAGAAAGTGGACAATTTGATGACCGACCTGTATGGATTCCAGCTTCAGAATATCGCTTAACCAAATTATACTCTGAAGATCCTAGATTTCGACAGTGCATTCCATATATATTTCACCTTTTCTTTGAAAGTGATCTGTCTTCTCTTTCCTTTGCAGTGGACCACATACTTAAAATGGGAGTTCGTCAATCACTTCTTTCTGCCAAAGAATTCATGGAGAAAGTTCAATGAACCGATGAAAATTTAAAAGCACAGTTAATTAATTTGATGGCATGTCAATATTGAACCAATGAGTATTGGTATCATCGTCATGGAGAATTTAAGTGTATATTAAGAAACTTAGGTACACCAACATGGTTTGTAACACTTAGCTGTGCGGAGTATGCATGGGAAGATTTTCTTGAATTTCTACGAGAAGCAAATTACAATATAAACATTTTTGAAATGAAGACACCTGGAGAACTGTGTTCATTTGATCGTGTAAATGTATACAGATATTTTAATTATAGGTTTCAAGCTATTATGTCTTTTCTCTGCAATAAAAATAATCCATCTCTTGGAGAAGTTATCGACTTCTTTTGGAGAAAGGAGAACCAAGCCAGAGGTGCTCCTCCTATACTTATGCTATTCAGGATTAGAGATGCACATACATTTGGAATGGATTCTGAGGAAATGGTATTGTCTTTTATCGAAAAGTATGTTACCTGTGAGATTCCAAGAGAATGAGCACAACAAAGCATGAGGCAGCAAGTTTTACGCTTCCAAAGTCATCGTTGTGGAAACTACTGCAGACGAAAATACAAGTCTAAAGGAAAATGTTATACCTAGTGTTGGTTTGGATTCTCACGGCCAGTAATTTCTAAAGGAAGAGTAAATTCTTTTTTTTCTGCTGTAAGGCATACAATAACTCGCAAATCTCCCAAAAATACCTACAACTTAAAAAGAACAGAACAGTCAAAGTATATTAATGACTACAATCCAGTTATTTTGAAAATGCGAAATGCAAACATGGACATTCAATATGTTGCAGATAACTCAATTGTTGTTGCACGCTATGTTACATCATATTTAATAAAATCAGAAAAGGCCAAGATGAAACAAATGTAGGAAGAAATTTCTCAAGAGAGGAGCCTTAGCAAAATATTGCACAGCTTCAGCTTAAAAATGCTTTCCTACAGAGAAATTGGATCCTATGAATTTTCGGACCGCTTGTGCTCTTACAGTTTATATTTAAAGTCACGAGGCATCATTTGGGTACGTTTAGGTCTTGCCTGCACATGAAATCGAGTTTTGAAAACATTAGAAGAAATTGAATACTTAGCAATGAATGAACCAGACAGTACAGAAATTCTTAAAACGAATATGTTGGATACATACCACCACAAAAGGAGGCAACATCAGGAAAAGCTATGTCTCTATGGAGTACTTGAACATTACAGCTTCAAAAGAAATGTTAAACAAAATGTAAAAGAAGGAAAATATGCAGTAGTTTGATGTCATGGTTGTTTAGTGAAACATTCGAAAGGAAATCTTATTAACCACAAAAACTCAATTGCGAAAATCCAGATAAAAGAGAATTTTTCTATTTAGAACTTCTGCAACTATTCAAGCCATGGTGTAGCGAAAGAGAATTACTTGGAAATTTCTACTGCTACAAAGATTCTTTTAATGCATGTAAAGATAGCATTGCATGTACAATTTTCCCTACATATCTAAAAATGTCAAATGACAAAATTCAACGAGAAAAGACTATTACAGCTGAAATAGCTAATGACAGTTCACAAGATAGTCAAAGTTCTGGTCCACCTAGTCAAGATCCGCTGGGACAACTAATAATCGAAAATGAAGCAGCAATAGCCATGTATGAAGTGGAAATTGCAATGCAACAAGCACAACAGGAGAGTACTACGTTGGAAAACTTAGAAGGACAACTAAATATTGAACAGAAAGAAAAATATCTACAAGTGAAAGAACAGATACACCATGGTTTGTTGCATGAAAAAAAGAATATGTATGTTCATCATTTAAACCTTTTGTAAAGTACATCAGTGGACAAGCTAGAACAGGTAAACGTTTTTTAATTAAGGTTTTGACCACTTATCTCCAAAAAACTACTGATTCACATTTATCTTGTGTTGTTACAGCTCCAACTGGATTAGCTGTGCATAATATTAAAGGAATTACTTTACATAGATTACTTATGCTACCAGTTGAGCATGATACTAAAATAGAATATCAGAAGTTGTCTGCATATGCTTGTTATGAAGTGTCAAGAAAATGAAACTTTTAAACAGTAATGAGGTAAGCATGGTCTCAAACTTAATGCATGCCTTTGTACAGTTGAGAGTGCAACAGGTTTTAGAAACAGATTATGATGTGCATTTAATTTTATTTGTAGATCTACTACTTTAAAAGGAGAACCAGTTTTTAAAGCACTTGTGCATCAAGACACTAGGAAATGTTTGGGAAATATTGGAAATGTGAATCTGAAGTTAAATTTTGAATATAAAGAACTAATAAAGAATATGCAATAAGCAATTGATGAAGATTATGGAAATATTCTGAAAGATGTAAGAATTGATGTCCTAGCCAAGCATGGTAACGAAGCTTTAGAAAGTCGTCTACTAAGGAACTTGTTTACAACTGAAAACACACCAGCAGAAGTAATGTACAAGAAGATTGGAGAAAACAAGTCTATAGTTTGCCTAATGCCTACACTGCAACAGTGTTGTATATTTAATCAAGAGCTTATGAAAATGGAAAAACAAGAAATAGTTCACATTGAAGTTGTTGATAAAATAGAGCATCAAGGAATGACTATTATTCTTTCAGAGAAGCTACAGACTAAATTGGACTCTTTTGAAAAGTCTGTATCTAAAACTTCTGGCTTAGAAAAAACGTTAGCTGTATCTATAAACTGTTGTAATTTGAATGTAGAAGAAGGTTTAGTAAATGGAGCGATGGGGAAAGTGGTTGATTTTGTAAAATATCAAAACAAAGATGGAATAGAATTCTTGAATATAAAATTTGATCAGATTACAGAGGTAAAACAGATTGGGCATTGTGCTGTATGTTTCTTGCTCGTAAAAGACTTGTATGTTCTCAGAAAACAGTTTCCTTTGTTTTTAGCATATGTAGCAACTATTCGTAAATCTCAAGAATTAAGTAAAGACAGTGCTTGGTAAAAATTGGAAGTAGTGTGTTTAAAGAGTGAATGGCATATGTTGCATTATCTCGAGAAGGAACATTGTCTGGTTTGTATTTGATTGATTTTGATGAGATCAAGATCAGTGCTGATGTAAATTGTGTAAGAGAATATAATCGTTTAAGAAGGCTTTATGCACCAAGTTTAGGTGAATATCCTATTTATAACAAATGTGTTGTGTTCTCAAAATTAAAACATGTTAATGAATCAAGTGTGGTTGAAAAGAATTTAAAAAAATTGAACAGTGTGCTGATTGGTATTGTAGTTGGAAAAATTGTGTTGAAACAAAAAATAGTTGAAACACTTGTTCTGTATATTGTAGGTGATGTAAATGAGTGTATATTTTAAACATGTTGTTCAGGTAAATAAAACATCATGTAGAAGAAGGATGTAATGAAACAAATTGTAAGGAGGAACACATATAGGTACAGATATTGAAAATAATGTTGTACAGTCATTTTTTTTAACAATCTACTTGATTGTTTTTTTCCCCCCGCTCTTTCATGATGATACTAGATTGACATCTCTGTTTATAGTGAAGTTAAGTAGACTCTGAGAACAGCAAAAAAGGGAAAATAAAATGTTAAATTATGTTGTAGTCTTTAAAAAGTAACATTGTAATTTGTGAAATATATTACAATAGATAACAGTTTTTGTGTATATTTTATTTTATGTGGTGGGAATTTTGAAAAAAGTTTTAATGATAAATAACAGAATAGTAGTTTGATATGTATTGAAGAAACCATAGGTTTCAGGGACGTGATAGAAATTAGCATTTAAAAATCCTTAGAAATTCACTGAAAAAAACATAGGTTTCAGGGGTATTATAGTTAGAGATTAGCATTTAAAAAACCCTTGAAATTCACTGAAAAAAACATAGGGCCCTATTTATGAGGCCGTGCGTCACTTTTACGCCGCCGGTGCGTCACTTTTTGTGACGCACCGGCGGCGTAAAAAATGTGCCTTGTTGCACCATATTTACAAAGTGCCGCATCTAGGTTTGTAAACCCTTGTGCCACATTATACCTGAGCCAGGTATAATGTATGCAGGGGGGGCATTCTGACACAAGAAAGGGTTATAGAAGTGATGCAGTGAAATAGATTTCACTGTGCCACTTCTAGGACGTAAATGCCTCAATATCTTAAGCCTGCCTCACAGCAGGTGTAAGACAGACGCATGCCCTGTTTGAAAGGACACATTGCTGGAGTTGCGTCTCTTTTGTGACCCACTCCAGCAATGCGTCACTTTTGCGCCCTACAGATACGTCAGAAATACTGACGTATCTGTAACTCCTTAAATAATAATAAATCCATGATGCGTCATACAGTAAATATGACAGATCAATCATGTGGCAAGGAGGGCGCACTGAGAAGTGACGCATCGCTGCTTTCAAGCAGCGATGCATCACTTCTCATAAATGAGGCCCATAGGTTTTAGGGAAGTTATAGTTGCAAAATTAGCATTTACATTTTTTTTTTTTATAAATCTTTTTATTATTTTAAAACAAGAAAAAAGGAATAGACATATCCGGTGCCCTATATGTGATAATAGGGTGAACAGGAACGATAACAGGATAGACGTGGAGCAACAGAGGAATCCCTGAGAGGCCCGCGCTAATGAATACGTAGTATGACTTGCAACATTACAATCGATAAACCGTTTAAATGCGGACCCTCAAGACCCTCCCACCCATAAAATCAAAACAGCAGAAGATTCAAGGCAACCAGACACTAGAATTTAAAAACAAAATCAGGATATTTGTCAATATTACAAATAAAGGAAAAACTAAAAAGAGATTGAAAAAAAGGGAAAACTATATGAGCGATAACAGAAAGAAAACAAAAAAACCCTCCCCCCACCCTGCACCCCTGCAACGGCTATCGCCTAACCCTCACTAGCAGTGTGCCTGTCGCCCCAACTAACTAAGTTCTAAAAGTAGAAAAGAGAAACTGTGGGGGAGGGCATTTCCATGTAAGCTCCCGGTCCCCTTTCCCCTTGCCAGAGACCAGCACCCCCTATGATGAAAAGTCAATAATATCTATAATCACCCAAAAAATAAATTAGGGGGAGCAGTGATGCACCGCCCAACCTCCGGTGAGACCAACAGCCACGAATTCTACATCCATTAAGTCCGTAATACCAACTACAGTCGATCATTCTCAGCCCTGGCCCTTCCGAACCATTATGTGAACCCCTCCCATTACTTCAGCAGGAGAATCAAAGTGAAAAAGAGTCTGAATAAATGCAGTACAATACAATTCAGAGTCAGCAAGTGGCCAAGAACTTCATCAGCACAGGAACACTCCCTCATGGACGGATAGTCCCAATGTAGTTTGCTCCAAGATCGTAAAGTCACTAAAGAGGGAAAGGATGGAACAGAAGTCCAAGGACAATCACCCACAGGATTCTCCGGGGAGGGGATGCAAATCGGTTCTCCCAAAGTCAACGATGATGGTATATGTCAATATGTTCAAAACACTGGGTTCGGGATTTTCCAGGAGACCAACCAAGGGCTGCTGCTCCTCTTGTCGCACGGGGTCCTCGAATCTGAATCAAGATGGTCGTAGTTGAAATCGTAGCTTGTGGTAATACCTGAGACGTAACAGGGTCCGGTTCCATGCACTCCATCACCAATAAGCCCATCATCATTTTGTGAATCAGGGCATCCACATGTGAATGAAATGCCCCTATGGCTGCCATTATCGCCTTTAGCGACGGCTCACTTTCCGTCCGGTCCATTTCTCCACGCTCAACAACAATCATGTTCATTTCCCCCGGGGAGCCGGCTTCTTCGGGGGGAACAGACAGGAGCGGAACGGACGGCATAGGAAGGGACTGATCGGTTCCTACGGCAACAATATGTATCTCGCTTGCGCGAGCAAAGACCCCGACCCACCGAACCCCGGCCGGGCCACACTGGGTACGCGGGTCAGGGACCTCCACCCCCGGCCACTGTCGTGCCACGTCACTCCTCTCTCAATGTTGGTCAGGCAAAATGAGCGCCGTCGAGATCGGGCAAAGAAAAAACCTCCATTACAGTAGATCGGACCTGACTGCCTCTCACAGCCGATTTTGTTCAACTACAACACGGGCAGATCAAAACTCGAGGCCCCGGCTCTCCTGCTGGATTAGGCCACAAACTTCCACTCGACACAGCTCCGTCACCCAAGCAAATTAAGTTTTCGGAATTGCACCATCGGAGTGAGCAGCGGTTCATATACACGGAGGTCGGGCGTTAAATCAGGATTATCGACAGGATCTTCTGGCAGGATACGGAGGTCGGCGGAGCCGGGAGCCTAAGCGGCCATCTTGGTTGCTAGCGTAGCTCCTACCCGTACATTTTTTTTTTCACTGAAAAAAACCATAGGTTTCAGGGACGTTATAGTTAGAAATTAGCGTGTAAAAATTCTTTGCAATTTACTGGGAAAAAAAACACAGGTTTCAGGGACGTTATAGTTAGTTCGACATTTCACTCGTACAAAACCAGATAAAGTTGGCTGTTATAGTTAGTTCTTTTATCAATGGAAGGGCTTATGTCCTACGGGTCCTGGCTGGACAATATACATAATATCAAAAAACGAGGGTGCCAGGGCTCGGGTTCAACTCACAACCGCTTTTTATTTAGCTGGTGTGGACCTTCTTTTTCTCAATTCCGAAGGTTTGTATTTTCATTTAAACATTCTACATTTACAAATTATTTACATTTTGTATATGCTACAGAGGATTAGACATTCCTTATACAGTCAAAAATAATACAGACATGAATCATAAATTCTGAAACTTTCAAAATGGACAAATCATCACATTCATTAATAGTTACATTTCACTATTTGAACTGAAAAAACAAACTCAATTTGGTACACCTTCCTGGTATTAGTCCTTACGACCTAGAAAACACAGTTACATAGGACTAAACACATTGGGCCATATAATTTTGATTGAATCGCCCTCTGTTCGTGTGCAAACCCTAAAGATTTAGGTTGTCTTTGAAACAGCCGAACAGCCGACGCGTTTCCAAACCCTCTCTTTCAGTTAGTGGGGTTCTTCCTCAGGGCTGAGCTGTATACCTGTGGTGTAAAGTTTTGGGGACATTTAGTATCTCCTATTCTCAAATGTCGGTTAAACAAAAGCCAGCATGGGGTGTGGGTGGAGCAGGGCATGGGAGACGGGGGTGGCCCAGCAGCAAATGCCAGCATGGGGAGGTGGAGCAGGGCATGGTAGACAGGGGGAGCCCAGGGGTGTGGAGCAGGGCTTGGGAGATAGGTGTGGCCAGCAGCAAATGCCAGAATTAGTGGGGTGGAGCAGGGCATGTCAGACAGAGGCAACCCAGCAGCGAATGCCAGCATGGGGTGGTGGAGCAGGGCATGGGAGACAGGGGAGAACCAGCAGCAAATGCCAGCATGTGGGAGTTGGAGCAGGACATGGGAGACAGGGGTGGCCCAGCAGCAAATGCCAGCATGGGGGAGGTGGAACAGGGCATGGTAGACAGGGGCTTACCAGCAGCAAATGCCAGCATGGGGGGGGTGGAGCAGGGCATGGGAGACAGGGGTGGCCCAGGGGATGGAGAAGGGCATGGGAGACAGGGGTAGCCAGCAGCAAATTCCAGCATTAGGGGGGTGGAGCAGGGAATGGGAGACAGGGGTGGCCCATCAGCAAATGCAAGCATGGGGGGTAGGGGAACCAGGCATGGGAGACGGGTGGCCCAGCAGTAAATGCCAGCATGGGAGGGGGGGTAGAGCATGGGCGACAGGGGTGGCCCAGCAGTAAATGCCAGCATGGGAGGGTGGAGCAGAGTATGGGGGACAGGGGCAAACCAGAAGCAAATGCCAGCTGCCGGGTCACACAAAGTAATATAATTTTTTTAAGTAAAGACTGTGATGGGAGAGGCGGGAGAGGAATGGGGAGAGGGTGCGGATTGAGAGAGCAATTAAGTCTGGACCCCAAGGAGGAACAATAAATTCAGAAATGGGGGAAGGCAAATGATGAGCTTTTAATAAGGGAACAACATGGACTGTGGAGGGGGATGTTGACACAGTAAGCTGCACATGAGGGAGAGACTAACAAAATGCAGAAGTCTCATGTAGTGCTTCATGAAAAAGAAAAAAAATAGTTTCCTAAATTTGAGCACTGGAAGGCTGCAAGTCAGACAGTCTAAGCAATGGTAAAGAGGCTATGCTCCAGGGGAGGGGCAAACACAAATGGAAGACAAACCAACGAATAAGGAGCTTGCAAATGAGAGTGACAATAAATCCACCTAGGGTAAAGCATGGATTGTTAGAGTTTCTCTGTTGCCTGTTAGACGCAGCCATGCATGGCTCCTGGAGGCAAACTTCTTCCGTAGGCTTTCACCCGCACATATAAGTTATCCCTACCTCACCCATGCCTCAGAATCTGTTACACTTGGACTGCTGCAGTCTCTTGGCTGACATGATCATGTTCATGTTATTTCCCCTGCAAGCATCGGGCTTGCGTATAGGACTATGGAGCACATTTTCATGCATGCCCGCTTGAGGGTAACGTAGCATGCAGGAGAAAATTCTCTACTGTGTCATATTGGAACACCATACATAGATGGAATTAATATTCAGATTCAACATTTGAATTCCTTCTAAATGTCATTATGTCATAATATGATTTGAATTGGTCATTCTTAATTCTCAATCCAAGATAGCCAAACCATTTCTTGAATTGTCACCACCTGTTTAGCATGAGAAAAGGAGGGGTCATTTTGAGTCCACTGCGTTGAACTTGATTCAGATAGATTTCCCGCTCACTGGGCTCCATGGATTCTCCGCCTTCTCCCGGTCTTGCCTATTGTTTTGCTCTTCACCTTGCTGCCTGGCCTGATCAGTTGTAAGGTTATTCTGGTCTCCAGTTTTTCCTTTTCTGTCGGATATTATTTCTGGAGCAAAATCAGGTTCCCAGTTTCAACCTGGTGTTGCCTCTGCATATAGTAGGCGTTCCTGCGTAGAGAGAAAAGTCTGCAAGCGTTGTCAAGGTTGAGGAAAATTGAATTTTGCCCTGTCATGTGTCCCTACGTGTTCCCCATTATATGTTGTATGTGCATGATCGATATGCATATTTACCCCCTTGACCAAATAAAGACGCAATTACAGTTGTGTCCAACGTTAGTATGCCAGTTATCCAGTCCTCCTGCAAGCAACAAGTATTAGGCCTATGTTGCCAACGTCTTTATATTGTCCACGTTAATTCATCGAGTTGTCCCCGTTTCTAGGCCTCAAAGGGCCTAAAGGCCCGGACACCAGATTCGAGTCTCAAGTCTCCTGAAACCACTCCGAGGAGCGATGCAGCCCCTCCCGCATCCCTGACCCTTCACTTACTTTCTGCCAAGCAGCGCGGTGCCCGGCCTGGCCTGCCTGCCTGCCTGTCTGCCAAGAATATGTTATGCCTCTAGGTATCAGTTCAGCTCCCCGGCTTCACATTCCTAGCTAACGAACTGCATAAACATCTTCATCTATAAGTCTAGTCTTCCTGTCTCCATGTAAGAGAATTACTGAATTAGTATCCATAGAAGATTCATAGCACACACAATACATAAAGAAATATATGCATGCACTAGCCTTAGTGACAAGTAGCCTTTACCCTGATGACTTTTAGATTCTATCAACATGTTCTCCAAACACGAGATATCAGATATGCTATAGGTACATGTCGTCCTGACATCCCAGACTTTAGTCTCCTCTTCTAGTGCCAGAAGTCAGAGCCCCCAGCCCTCCCCAGTTACACGTCATGGCCCGTTTGCGCGCACCAGTAGGTTAAAGGTTCCAGCTGCCCAGGTATCCACCCATTTATGACACTTCTGTGACGTTTACATCACATGTCTTCGTGCACGCCCTGTGCACGCCTTCTTTTCACGCCCATATGTTCTTATCTTTCGTTTGTCACTTGTTACGCCTACTGTATTCAATGCAATTGTACTGTTTTACTATATATACTGTATAATGTTAATGAGACGTTGCAGCTGCCATTCCATGCCATTTCCTTCTCCTTGTGTCTGTCCCTTCCTGAACCTTTGCAGGTGATGGAACCCGATGGTCCATTGGCTCGAGCCATCTGATTAAAGCCCATATGACTCAGACACCTCGGATTCTGCCTCTTATTTATTGAGCTATCCTTTTTAGTTAATGCATAGAAAAATAGTACCGGTAATTATTTATTTATTTACCACAAAAATGGCGCCCGAATAGGGCCGAGCCCCTTCCCCACGCGCCGGCGATGTAACGCAGGCCCCCTGACCCTTCTACAGCCGTGACGGACCCCTACTGTGCACGTGCAGCTATTTCTGCTTCAAGTCTCCCTCAGGCCCACGGAGGAGACGGAGACTGCGGTCCGGCATCCAGACGAGGCGGTGAGGAAGGCGGATCGTCCCGACCAGAGCCCAAGCCGAGAGAGCAAGGTCCGAGGTATCCGGAGGCCCACCTGTAACCGAAGCCCGAAGCTCGAGGCGCATGCGTAGTGCGTAGCAGTAACCAGACGTCGTAGCAGTCCAGTCCAGTCCGAGGCCTTCAGTTTTGCTTCCCGGTGAGTACCGTTGCTGGGGGTATCTAGACGGGTTCATTAATTTGTGCCCGGTCCGACGGGTTTGGGTACACAGATCCGGTCCGACGTGTTCACTTAGGTGGATACGGTATGACGTGTCTCTTTAGGAGACCGGTATGTTCTGTACTGTTTTAGCAGTGCATCCGATTCTGTACTGTTTTACCAGTGCATCCAGTAATTCTAGTAAGTCTGTTCTCGAGAAATTCAAGTATTATGTTTTCAATGTATTAGGTACTATCTGTTCGAACTGGTATTAATGTATTTTTGATGTCGTGGTATGAGTGATTGTTTTGCTGTTTATTACTGTGTTTATTGTGTATTGTGTTCAAGTTCAAGTACGGTTCAAATATGCCTTTGTTTTCTAAGTTACGTCAGATAAAAACCAGAAAAGGGTTACTCGAAGAATCAGTTCCTGTCCCTCCTAGGGACAGTCCTGGACATTTCATGTACCATAAGCATGGCTTAGATGCCATACTGTATCTAGATTTATGGGTGGATTACACCAAACATCTCGAAAGAGAAGTATAGATGTCCTGTTTCAGGGACATGGGATGCCGAGTGCATCATGAGAGTAGAAGAAGCATTATGGAAAAAGTAAGCCAGACAATCCCAGAAAGATGCCATAGAATTGTGGCGTAAAGAATCACATAAAAGAACAGAAAAGGAATTCAGAAAAGCCGAACAAAGTAGAGAATCCTCCGAAAAAGCCCAAGAAAGGGAATTACTAGAAGAAGGTGAACGAGTTAGAGCAGAACAGTCAGACAGACAAAGGAATGCCCTTATCAAAGGTATGTATCCTCTTCTCGCCGAGGGTTTGCCGAAGGCGACCCCGGAAACACTCTGTAATTTACCGCCACCATTGGTCCCGACTAAGCTGCGTCATAAACCGACTGCAGCTGAAATTTTTCTTTCTTCCTATTTAGACGACACTGTCCCAGAATATGCTAATACGAATCCTACTCCGCCTGTTCAACTTCCACCTCCTGTTAATAACGTAATTACTGTTCCTCCAGTCGTGGGTCCCGGGAATCCCGTCCATGTGCCAGTACCCCAGGACCAACCCACATTACGTACACCTACGTTACCAGTTCCGTTACCAGCAACCGTACACTCAGTATTAATTGACGATTTTAGTTCAGGAGGAGCAGGGGGAGGTACTCCTATCACCCCGCCTCAAACAAAGCGCCTGACGCTGAGAGATGCAGCATTACAGCGTACGCCAAAAGTGGCTACGTACGAAGCCCTCAAAAGGTACCTTACTGATTGTAGATATGATCCGGTGCCAGGTGAAGATCACATGATATTATATTCCGTACGTTTACGACGAGTCGCAGACTTCTTGATCACCATATCAGATATGAAAGAACATTTAGACAGAATATATCATTTTATCCGAACAGGGGAGAAACCAGAAAGTATTCACGAAGCTATGGTTCATAGGAAAGTCGAGACTCAAGGCATGATTTTGCAATTTCTAATAAATTGTTTGATAAGAGAACAGGATCGTCCTGATAAAAATCCAGAAGAGATGAAAGTCCTGATAAGATGGAGTGACAATATAGCAGACGGAAAACACAAGACACAGAATAGTATAGAAACAATGTACAGAAAGATTCGGAAA
The DNA here is from genome assembly GCF_964261635.1 of Lissotriton helveticus. Lineage (NCBI taxonomy): Eukaryota > Metazoa > Chordata > Amphibia > Caudata > Salamandridae > Lissotriton > Lissotriton helveticus. Next base: position 2,096,579,400 of record NC_136067.1, read on the forward strand.
GAAATTATAGGCATACACGAGAGGGAGAAAGCAAGTAGAGTATCGGAGAAAGAAAATGATTCTTCAGACGAAGATGTAGACAACGAGAATCCCACCAGAATAGCGTATGTAGGTAGGACGAGACCTTCTGATAGACACACACGCCTAGATTACAAGAAAGTTTTTCCTCCTCCCGTACCAGAACAGTGTTCTCTTGAACAAGTATTCCAGGCTACCGATAAAGTTCTGAAATTACGAATAGGTTACAGTGAGCTTAGTACCATGCATGAACAGGAACTAGCCAGATCAGCAGTCCGATGGACTAGTGATTCTACCACGTATTCAGACGAAATGGTGGCTCAAATGTTTCTGAAACTGCCCCCAGCCGAGCAGCGACTGGTGGGTATGTACATGATCCAGCACCTCATTACGTTGTATGAGAGTCAGCATTCTGATCCAGGTCCGTTATATAATGTACTAAACGAGTTACTCCTAAACAGATGGAAAGGTCTAGGTACCGATTTAATTAACGTCATTCTAGAACAGCGCCACAAATACAGAACGTTCCTGACTCCGCATTTTGTTCCTGTTTCACCCCCCATTCTACATAGATAGACAGAATCCGTTGCGAGAAGTGCATCCTGTTAAGGGAACGGGGGGTGAGCTCGAACAAGTATTTGTTTACACCCCTATAACGAAAATAGAACTACTAGAAATGAAAAAGTTAGTGCCCTGTCACGATAAAGATCCAGCAGGGTTCCACCGTGAATTAAAAGACATGCTCCGTATGGGAGAATACACGTATCCTGATATCATCAAAATGTTAAAGGTCCTGTTGCCCGCGGGCATATATGAAAAACTCAAAGAGAAAGAATGGGAGGTGGGAGAGAAAAAGATTGATTGGACCGCGTTAGAGAACGAAGATAATACACGAGTTCCAGGTACTGGTCTTGGGGATAAAGCCAAAGAATTGCCCGAACTGTTAATACAAGTCTTGCCAAGATTACTAGCCACGAAAAAGGAAGATTGGGATGCCATCTCAGCCTGTAAACAGAAAGACGAAGACACTAGTGATTTTTATTCCAGATTTGAGAAATGTTTCATTATTAATAGCGGTTTGAAAACAAGTAGTGAATCGTATCCACATCTTTTTGTTACTAAACTAGTTGAGAATTCTTTACCACAAGTTAAAAATCGAGTATTAAAAGTCGAGAGTACATGGCAAGCTAATACCCTGTCCCAAATGCTCCAGATGTTACAGTATCACCAGAACCGAATCAGGGAAGAGCAAGAACACGAAAGAAGACGTATGAAAGATACGAAAATGAAAGTACTAGTTGCACAGTCTGTTCCAGCAGATAGTCAGAAGAGGGGTACGAATCAAACTAGTCATCCTGCAGCTCCCGTTAAAGGGACATGCAATTACTGTAAACAGCCAGGTCATTATATAAACGAATGTGCAGTTCTGAAACACAACATAGCTACAGGTAAGACGAAAGAGAGACCGCGTCCTCCTAGACAAGAACATGTTCCGCAAAATTCGCAACCACCGCAGAACGCACAACAGACAGTTACAGTACCGCAGCCTATAGCTGCCACACAACACGTTACACAACAGATGTACCAGTACGCACAGTCAGATTATCCAGAATATCAGCAGTATTCATGAAACAGCCTAGAGAGGGAGGTTGGCTTGCCTCTCATCGAGGTTCCTGTAGATCAAGAGGGTCCCTATGTACACAGTCAAGTATTAGGGAAAGACAGAAAGTTTCTGATTGATACAGGGGCAAGTAGGACTACCATCAGTCATGACGAGGTTCCAGGGGCTCCGCTCTCAGGCTCAAGAAATGTTTCCCTGGGATTTTCAGGAAAGCCTATTGTTAATGAAATATCGAAACCAGTTTCCCTAGAAGTTGGTCCATTGTCCCGAACTACAGACTTGTTACTTACGAAATCATGTCCTGAAAATTTACTTGGTATTAAAACATTGAAAGAATTAGGAGCAGTCATATGCTGTTCTCCGGAAGGAGTGAGATTGTTTTTACGTGACTTTAAAGGTCATTATGTGTTACGTGATTTTGATCCAAGATTATTGAATGTACCACAACATTTATGGGCGCAAGGTCCAACTGATGTAGGTTGTATGCATATTATACCATATCGTGTCACTCTGAAACAAGGTGTTGTATTACCACGAATCCGACAATACAAATTGCCACCTGAGGCTGTAGCAGCCTTATCGAAAATCATTGACGAGCTCATTGCTCAAGGAGTGGTTGTAGAAACTGACTCCAATGTATGTAATTCTCCTATCATTCCGATTCTTAAACGTACTGATCCAAATGCACCTCCAGTTTATCGATTAGTGATTGACCTTCGAGAACTTAATAAATGTATCATACCCCAGTACCCAGTGGTTCCAGATATCTCTTCCCTATTGACTGCCATTGATTCTGAAGCTACGTTCTTTACTGTTATTGATCTCAAGAACGAATTCTTTAGTGTCCCCATTCATCCAGACAGCCAGTTCCTTTTCGGATTCTGTTTAAATGGAAGAAGCTATAAATTCACACGTGCACCTCAAGGTTTCACAGAAAGTCCTAGTATTTATAGTCAAGCACTTAAAAGACAACTAGACAGTATTCACATGCCAACTGACACTGCCCTGCTCCAGTATGTCGATGATCTATTGATCACAGCCCGTACAGAACGTGACTGCGAACGTGCGTCACTGACAGTCTTGTATTTCCTGGCAGACATGGGGCACAAGGTGTCCCCTTCGAAACTGCAATTCTGTGTCCAACAAGTGGTATACCTTGGACAATTGTTGTCCAAGAGGGATAGACAGTTGACACCTGACCGTATCCAGTTAATAGCACATCTTCCGCAGCCCAAGACACAGAAGGAGGTACGAGCTTTTATCGGCCTCACTTCTTACTGTAGACAATGGATTCCTCAGTACGCATATCTAGCCAAGCCACTGATACAGTTAACAACACAGGAGGCAGCCACATCGACTGTCCTCCCTTGGACCCAGGAACATACACTTGTTTTCAATGAATTAAAGAAAGCTTTATGTAACGCACCTGTGCTAGCGACACCAAACTACAGTAAGCCTTTTACACTCTTTGTTACTGAACGTGATGGTACAGCATTATCTGTTCTCACACAAGACCAAGCAGGACAACACAAGCCTTGTGCTTATTTTTCTAGCACATTAGATCCAGTAGCCCAGGCTCTGTCTGCGTGCCTCAAGTCAGTTGCAGCCACAGCTCTAGCTATCAGACAAAGTGATTCCATAGTGTTAGGACACTCCCTGACAGTACAAGTTCCACATTCCGTGGAAGTTCTTTTAAACCGGACACAGACTCAGCACTTGACAATTGCACGTTTAACAGGATATGAACTGACACTGTTTCAGCCACACATAGAAATCAGACGCTGCAACATTTTAAATCCTGCTACACTGTTACCCTCGATTACATCAAATCCTGCCACACATGACTGCGTGGAAGTTATTAACACCATGACAAAGCCAAGACAAGACTTGACGGACATTGAATTACCTGATCCAGACCTGACACTTTACGTGGATGGTTCATGTATGAGAACGAGTACAGGAGAACTAGTAGCCGCGTATGCAGTGACTACTGAAACTGAAGTTATAGAAACACATCGTATTGACACCCTGTCTGCTCAAGCAGCAGAGCTCATCGCTCTGACCCAAGCCTGCATACGAGCCAAGAACCTGAAAGTAAACATATATACAGATTCACGTTATGCATTCGGAGTCGTACACGACTTTGGAATACTCTGGCAAGAAAGAGGTTTCATGACCTCTCATGGAGCCAAGATTCAGCATGGCCCCCTCATTCAAGCCCTGTTAGAAGCAATACATTTACCGACGGCCATTGCCATTATGAAGTGCAAAGCACATACGAAAGCCACTGACACCATTTCCCAAGGTAACGATCTAGCAGATCGAACAGCCAAGCTTACAGCTCAGACCCCAGACATTCCAGTTAACACGACAAAGACAGATGTTCCAGTCCAGACGACTTGTATGACAGTTAAGGACCCTACACAAGACGTACTAGACATCCAGTCACATGCTACCCCAGACGAAATCAAGAAATGGTCTGAACAAGGAGGGGTCCAGACAGATCAGGGATGGTTGACGAAGGGAAAAGCCACATGGTTTCTCCCCGACTCTATGGTTCAAGTCATTATTAATACAGCACATAGTCCAGCACATTTAGGAGAAAAAGCCATGTTAGACAGTATCCAGAACCTTTGGTTTAACAAGTATTTACGAGCAGCAGCCAAGCAGAAAGTACGTACCTGCATGATCTGTTGTCAGTTCAATCCAGGTAAAGGTGTTCCGGTGGAACAAGGTGGATTCCATCCTCCTGACCACCCTTTTGAAGTCCTCCAGATGGATTATATCCAGATGGATCGATGTCGAGGTTTCAAGTATGTCCTCGTAGTTGTATGCGCTTTGTCCAGATGGACAGAAGCATATCCAGTCCCAGATTACACTGCCGCGACCACTGCCAGGCAGTTGGTTCGTGAGTTTTTCCCCCGCTATGGTTTGCCCAGGGTCGTGTATTCAGACAACGGCCAGCCATTCTCATCCAAACTCATGAAACAAGTATCTCTTCTGTTAGGGTACCAGTGGAAGTTCCACTGTGTGCGACACCCCGAGGCAGCTGGCCTCGTCGAGAGACACAATCAAACTCTGAAAATACGTATTGCAAAAGTCTGTGCCGAGAAAGGTGTAGATTGGATGGTAGCACTGCCAGTTGCCCTTTTTTACATGAGAATGGTCGCTCACTCCCGATCAGGTCTGTCACCTTTCGAAGTTGTATTTGGTCGTCCCCCGAACATGTGGGGTACACCTATGCCACGTAAAATAACTGATGTTGACAGTAATATGCTGACAGATTACCTAGCTTCCTTGATGTCTGCACTACTCTCTTGTCGTTCACAGGTCGCGGCTGCCTTTCCAGACAACACCCAGGTGAAACCGCACGAGGTCGTTCCAGGAGATCTGGTTTTGATCCGGAATTTTGATCGTTCAAGCCCGCTGAAGCCCCGCTGGAAGGAGCCGAAACTTGTTCTGATGACCACAAGGACCGCCGTCAAGATAGAAGGAAGAAAAGGCTGGCTTCACTCCAGCCACATCAAGCGTTTTCATGGACTCCGTCCAAAGACTTTTTTCAAGGACTGCCCCGATACTGACTCTAAACCTCCCCTGTTAGAGAAAACTCCGCAGCAGGAGTATAAAATGAAATTACGGTCTAGCAAGTCAGACAGTTTAATTGTTTAAGTCCCTCTCGGGTGAAGCGGTTAGACAGGTTCCTGACATGTATGAGATAGACCCCCATAGTGAGAGAGTTAGACGAAACTCCAAGAAAATACGTTATTGTAAAAATCTGCGCAGCAGATGCATCGTCACTTTATTGTTTATGTTATTTCTGAGTCTTACGATCACATGCATAAGTTATGTTTTACATGTATTTTTTCCTCCTATTGATTCGCATGTACATCTTTCCTCTAATGATACAATAGAGCACACTTTTAGTGAACTACCTCCTCACGAGTTATCCTATCGACTCGCCATGCGCAACAATACTTTTATCCGTATGCTACACTATTCACACCAGACCAGCAATGCCACTAATTGTTGGGTGTGTGGTCGACTCCCCCCTTACCAGACACCGAAGGGAGTTCTGCCACTTTTTCCCTATCCGTTTTCACACAATGGTTCGTGTGGAGCATGGTTTACGTTAACATCATCCTCAGACGATAAGTCCCTTTTGAATAGAACATGTTTCCCAGACAAGGAAGGTCTTTCCCATAGGACAGGGTTAGATCTAGAAAATGAAGTATATGATCTAGGTAATTTCTCCTCCAATTTCATTGTTTTGAATGTTCAGTCCGAGACTACTCCAGACTTGCCTGCTATAACAGTTTTACCAGTGAAAGGCGAATTATGTGTCAGAAAGAATGGTTCAGTACATCTAGGACACAGTGATTGTACTACTGTGGTCGAGTATAGTGACAGTGGGAAATCTAATTTCAAAGCCTCACGTCATTCATATTTTGTATGTGGTCAGACCGCATATGTACGTCTGCCCCTAGATTGGGATGGAACATGTTACCTTGCCTTCCTACTGCCACCAGTTTTTCTAGCCCCATCTGATTATCACAGAAATACACATCTAGTACACGTCAGACATAGAAGGGAGATCGAGTCCCCAATTGTCGATCAGACTGAAACTGCCTTAGAACAGTATACAGACTTCAATAAAGGTTTCTTTTTCTTCATAGGACCTGTCCAGAATAGTAAATTAATACGTAGGTTAACCAGAACCCTTGAAGCAGTAGTGAATGAGACTACTTCCGCTTTAGGTAACTTAACAGAAGAGCAATCTGCTATGAGATTTGTCGTTCTTCAGAACCGCCTTGTTCTTGACGTCATACTGGCCGATAGGGGCGGAGCTTGTAGAGTCATCGGATCTAGTTGTTGCATTTTCATTCCTAATAACGCACCGTCTGTATATTCAGCAATAACTAGACTTCATAAAATTGCCCATCAGTTACACCAGAATCCAGGCACCTGGACATGGTCCGGTTGGCTCTGGAGTATAATATTTGCCTGGGGATGGAAAGTACTGTCATTCCTAGGTATAGTAGTAATGATCATATTCAGTTGTTGTCTCTGTTTACAATGTGGCCCTGCGATTTGCGGCTTGTGCGCTACCTCTTGTATTCCAAGTCCGAAGTCCCATTTCCAGAAGATAAGAGACGAGCAAATGATGCTGTATGAACAGATAGATGGTATCATGAATATTGATGTTTCCTGAAGGAAACGTAGGGAACAAGGAGGGAATGAGGAAAATTGAATTTTGCCCTGTCATGTGTCCCTACGTGTTCCCCATTATATGTTGTATGTGCATGATCGATATGCATATTTACCCCCTTGACCAAATAAAGACGCAATTACAGTTGTGTCCAACGTTAGTATGCCAGTTATCCAGTCCTCCTGCAAGCAACAAGTATTAGGCCTATGTTGCCAACGTCTTTATATTGTCCACGTTAATTCATCGAGTTGTCCCCGTTTCTAGGCCTCAAAGGGCCTAAAGGCCCGGACACCAGATTCGAGTCTCAAGTCTCCTGAAACCACTCCGAGGAGCGATGCAGCCCCTCCCGCATCCCTGACCCTTCACTTACTTTCTGCCAAGCAGCGCGGTGCCCGGCCTGGCCTGCCTGCCTGTCTGCCAAGAATATGTTATGCCTCTAGTTATCAGTTCAGCTCCCCGGCTTCACATTCCTAGCTAACGAACTGCATAAACATCTTCATCTATAAGTCTAGTCTTCCTGTCTCCATGTAAGAGAATTACTGAATTAGTATCCATAGAAGATTCATAGCACACACAATACATAAAGAAATATATGCATGCACTAGCCTTAGTGACAAGTAGCCTTTACCCTGATGACTTTTAGATTCTATCAACATGTTCTCCAAACACGAGATATCAGATATGCTATAGGTACATGTCGTCCTGACATCCCAGACTTTAGTCTCCTCTTCTAGTGCCAGAAGTCAGAGCCCCCAGCTCTCCCCAGTTACACGTCATGGCCCGTTTGCGCGCACCAGTAGGTTAAAGGTTCCAGCTGCCCAGGTAGCCCCCTCCATGTATCCACCCATTTATGACACTTCTGTGACGTTTACATCACATGTCTTCGTGCACGCCCTGTGCACGCCTTCTTTTCACGCCCATATGTTCTTATCTTTCGTTTGTCACTTGTTACGCCTACTGTATTCAATGCAATTGTACTGTTTTACTATATATACTGTATAATGTTAATGAGACGTTGCAGCTGCCATTCCATGCCATTTCCTTCTCCTTGTGTCTGTCCCTTCCTGAACCTTTGCAGGTGATGGAACCCGATGGTCCATTGGCTCGAGCCATCTGATTAAAGCCCATATGACTCAGACACCTCGGATTCTGCCTCTTATTTATTGAGCTATCCTTTTTAGTTAATGCATAGAAAAATAGTACCGGTAATTATTTATTTATTTACCACAAGGTGACCAGCTCATGACATGGGTGGGGCTCTAAGTCCTCTTTAAGTTTATGGTATGGTTCACAAGAAGCGTTGGCATATAGACAGCTAAAGGTGGTCTAATAGAAAAGGAGCGCGCTAGTTGTCTGGAAGCACCAAGTGGTAAAATAGTAGGATGAAACACAAGGGAGTCTATTGACTGCAGACTTGGGTATCCACCCCATGTGCATATGTGGACTCAACATCAGAACCTCGGGTTTGCTGCACGAGGACGGTACTGAAACATCTCCAAGCACAGTCCATAGGTGGCGACTAGTCATAGGTACCAGGTTATGTGGTAACTGATGTTCAAAGGCAGCTGAACTGGTGCTCAATGCAGATATTTGCTCATATTAGGTGGAGGTGTGGAGGCCGGGAAGAGCACCACACTTCTGCAAAAGCCATGCTGTTGCCCAAAGCTGGGGCTCTTTAGTGATCCATGTTATGCAAGATGTGTTTTAATGTGCAGGATGAATGCTCTCCATGAAGGGAATATTTTGTGTCTGCGTCCAATGCATGATGCCTTCTTCCCACAGCATATGTATCTGCTTACCTGGTCTCCTCTGTCTCTGTCCTAAGGATGATGCTGTCTTGGGAGTCTGAGGGTTGGGAGTGGTTGTCAGCATACACTCCCATGCTAAACTAGTGTTTATCCCCGAATACCTGAAATAAATTGCTACCTCCCTTTCTGCTTTATGCTGAGCACTGTCCACCAAGAAGAGGACCTTGGCCTAGGAGGTCTGGCAAAATGTGTAAATACCTTGACTGGTTGGGCCCAGCCTAAAAGCCTAGCAAACAAGCATTTGCAATGAAATAGGTCTCACATTGGTGAAAATTTGCGCTTTTGGCGTTGCAAATGATGTTTGTTAGACTAGGTTTTGTCAAAATAAATATGCCAGCAGAAGCATAAGTAATGAAGGTGCATTGCTGAGCTGCAATCTGTCTCTTTATAATTGCATTAAGGGTGCAGTACCGTATTGTTGTGTTTCTATCTAGGACCCTAATTCGATATTCCCGATTTATGCCCTTATGGGGTTATAATAAATAATATCCTTATAAAGGCATAAGAATCATATCCATGTTTAGTAATAGCCCATGCAGTCCAAATATGGCAAGGCTACTCCCCTAGACTCCTAGAAAGTACAACGCGTTCTTTAAACAAACCAAGCCTCCAGCAGCCCAGGAAATCCCCCTGCTCTCGTTTTGATTTGCACAAGAACTCCTAGAGTCCAGAAAGAACTGTTAGTTCTTAGTGACGTCTTATGTCCAACCTTACGTCAAACCTGGCACCTTTCAGGTATAAATATACCAACGTTGCCTTAAGCAAACACACGGTGGTTTGGAGCAGAGCGGCTATCTACTTGCCCGAAGCCCAGCTGACGCGAAGAGCCGAAGGAAGCCGCCCCTCCCTTTGACGCACTGAGAAAGACGCTGTCTTTTTCTCCAGCCGAGAAAATCCAGCTCCGGTGTTTCCAGTCACCCTTGCGGGTTGCTGGGAGATCGAGTCCTGAGAGAGAGATACAAGACCTCCTACATTCTATTACCAAGGTACGGAGCTGACTAAACCCTTGAGAGAATTCTTGATTCAGATTCTTGGCAAAAACCAACTTAACTTAAACTGTAACTTACTTACTCCTTCCCACGTACTAGGCTTAGGTCAGGTACACCGGGATAGGCGTATCTTAGAAGCACGAGTTGAGTACGTTAGTCAATGTTTTTATGTATGTATATATTTTATCCATTTTAAAGTATCATATGGCTAAGAAACCATATCAATGCTTTTACAGTATTATTTTATAATACTCTGTGGCGATTCATTTCTCTTGCATGAGAAAGAAGACTGCTCAATATATAACACCTTTTATTGAAAACGCCCGTCTCTCTATTTCTCTGCACTCTGGTGACACTAAGTATGCACGATTGACTGAGTGAAATAACCGTCTATTGTTTTCACACAACTCTAGGGATACACTCTTTATTCTGAGGGAGCAAAGTTGTCATGTTTATGCGGTTGTCAGAAACTAATCCCTTCTCGTCTAAATCAGGAGAGGTAACTCTTTCCTGAACATTCAAGAAAGTTTCTAGTGACCTCTGAGCTAGCTGGCAAAACTAATTAAGTCTAATATAGTCAGTAGAGACCTAGTCGACCTCAGTCCTATGTCTACACTGCTGTTTATATTATTCCAATGCGCAGAGTCTATTGGGAATATAGGAACTACACTACATGGCGCCCAACATTTGGTAAGGCGATAATCTAACGCAAGACATTAGAGTAACTCAGTCGTGCTTTTTCACACAGACCCTTTTCCTGTAAAAACTCCAATAGACGTCTGGAGTGGGTAAAAGGTTAAAATCCGCCGGAACTTAGTAGGAAGAGATTCCTATGTATTAGTTTTTGGTTTAGTCAACATTGAAGGATACAGTGTTCCAAAATATTGTGCACCTAATCTTTGTTTCCTTGAAACTTGATCTGCAACAAAAACCTTTCAGTCAGTAAAATGCCGGAAGGTGATGAAGAAAGAGATGCTTTAGCGTCTCCACTGTTGTTAGATGACACGACTCTCCAACAGAATTACCCGAATGTTATAATCATTCCGGCGGATGTAAGAAGAACTATAACTAACAAACTTATAGAAAATGGAGTATCATCACGAGGTGGTACAGTCATATTCATGGTAAAGGCCCATGAATATTGGCAGACAGAGGTATTCTATTCATGGATACATTTTTCCAGCGGCACACGCTGTGACACACGAATTCCACTATTACAAAATAGAGGAACCTCCGGGTGAATACGCTCCTTTCGAGGACGTTGAAATCCCACTAACTTACCAAGAGCACATGCTCTGGTTTAAAGGCACCCTAAAACATCAAAATCACATCACCAGGCTCGGTCCACTAGGTAGACCAGGAGCCACGTGGCCGGTTCTAGCCAGCTACACACAAGAATCCGACATTGAAAAAATATCGAGCGAAGAACTCTTAGTTAAACTAAAAGAATTAACAAAGGCATATAGAGAATTAGTTCAATTGGCAATGGACGATATAACATATCTCCAGAAATTGAAAGAAACAGATATAGCAGAACAACCATTTCAACTTGTCAGAATCATAGAAAAATCCTATGAAGACCTAGGTAGAGATAGTTTGGGTGGGAAACCAATAAAACCCCAACTAACTGAAAATCCTGAAAAAACATTTATGAAAAAAAATCTAAACACTCTAAAAAAGAGTTGGGATGGTAATAAACAATCCACTCCCAGAGAAAAACAATTCCAGTCCAGAGGAAGGTCTCCTCAACGGAGAGATAGATCTCCAGACCGAGGAGGCAAGTCTCCCCAAAGGGAGCCCTTTGAGAAAAGATACAACCTTAGAGATAGGGATAAATTGAGAAAACCTGATAGATATCAAGATATTGATACACGCCCCTCTCGAACTTTTCAGACTTCCTCACAGAAATCGGAAAGAAGAGGACGGTCAGAACACAAGGAAGAGCACGTCAAGTCCAAAGACAAGGAACCTGCTCATCAAAGTAAAAAATTACAATTTCCAAGAAAGAAGGTAGCCAGTATTAAAATAAAACATGCCGAGGATACTGAGGCTACAACTGAAAAACGAAGAGTGGGCCCAGACAATGCTAGACAGCGCAGCAGAAGTGACCATAGCTCGCAAGATCCTGATGAATCTTCTGGAGACAGTGGACACTAATGAATACATTCAGGTGGAAACTGCAGACACCAGGGTTAGCAAACCCCATACATTATACGAAATAACATTGCTTATAGAGGGGGACAAGACAAGGAAAGTAAAAGTCTCTTTTGGGATAACTTATCTAAAGGCTATGACATCCTCCTAGCTGAGAAAGACTGGCCACCAGAGTTTGTCAGGGAGTGCCCTCATGGCGAAGAAATGATTATGCCTGCCTTCTCAAATCATATTCCAATTCATAAAAAATATACATTTGCAAGAAAATGGGCAGTGGCCCAAGGCCCTGCATTATATAAAAATCATGTAGGATGGGATGAGGATTCTCCTCCCCACAAAATGCAATTAAAAAGTCAACCTACTGCACAAAGGCAGTACCCAGTTAAACAAGAAGCTAAAAAGCAAGTCAGGGAGATCTTAGATCAACTTGAATATCAAGGGGTGATTGAAACATGCACCTCACAAATGAACAATCCTTTGTTTCCTGTCTCCAAGCCATATGATTCATATCGTCTAGTTTTGGACTACAGACACTTAAACTCCTGTTGCAAAACATTTGCAGTACAAAACTCACACAGTGCAGCACTAATGAATAACATTGTGCGCAAAAAATATAAAACGACATTAGATATCTGTAATGGATTCTTTTGTCAAAACATTGCACCTGAAAGCAGGTATTTGACCGCTTTCTCGATAATGGGGTCACAAAAACACTTCTGTCGACTCCCACAGGGATTCAAGAACAGCCCAGGATTATTCTCAGCAAGGGAAACAGAGTTACTACAAGTATATGATGATGAGGCATTATCTTATGGTCGAGGACATCTATCTCACAGATGATGACCTGGAGACACACTTGAATAGAGTGAACACCATAAAACGTGGGTTCGCAGCTGAAGGGTACAAATTCAACTTTTAAAAGTCACAAATTGCTCACCTAACTGTCCTGTTTTTAGGATATGAATTATCAAGTGAAGGCAAGAGCCTAGCAGACAACTTCTTAGAGAAGTGCGCTGTACTCCAAGCACCAAAAACGCTGAAGAATTTACAATCAATACTAGGTTTCTTGAATTTCGGAAGAACATACATTCTATATTATGCAGAAAGGGTTAAACCTCTCTATGAATTAATAAAACCTGATTTCATACCAATAAATTGGTCTTAGAAACACACTGAAATTTTAAGATCATTGCAAACAGACATGTTAGCTAAAACAAAATTACAAACTCGCGAAAACGTACGCAACCTTGTAATCCGAGTCATCCCAGGAAGATGCGGATTCACATACCTAACCTCTAATGAGGGAGAAACGGTACCAATAGCTTACAAATCTCACTTGTACACACAAGCTGAAATGGAATTCAGTTCAACTGAAAAGATTTTAATAGCGATTCAAACTCCTGTAGCAAAAGAAAGAGCCCAAGCCCAAGGCAGGAAGATAACTGATTTAACAGCAGAATCAGCCCTTGAGGCATTAACAAGCCCACGCAATTTGAATGCTGTGGCATTAGATCCAAAATGGATACAATGGGAAAATTCTCTTGCTGCAGAAGACGTGAAGTACTATTTTGACCCGAAAATGAAAAAACTAGAAGATCTAGAATATGAACAAGAATATCCTCTGCCAATCGAAATTCTGCCTCTCGAACAGTACACATGTGTAATCTACATGGACAAATTTGCACAACACTAAGATGTAGAGAAAAAATCCTACAACGCAGCGTGCGCGATTGTTAAAGGTCAATGGCGCTTTGGTAAATTCAGACCAATAATCACCAAAACTGAATCACTCAGGAACTGTTCAGCTCAGCGAGCTGAAATAAGATCTTTAAAGATAGCGCTTGAAAATGCCGATCGCGAATTCGCCACACTAATAGTGTGCGATTCGCATTTCTGCGTCAAGTCTTACAATAATGACATGCAGACATGGATCAAAAATGGTTACAAAGATGACACAGGAGCCACAATAAAGCATAAAATGCTCTGGGAACAAGTAGTTCTTTTGCAGAAAGAACTATGAAAGACTCACGTGATAAATACACTGAGTCATCAACTTGATGGCATTAACGTTGCAGGGAATTCATTGGCTAACAGAGCCACAGCAGAAGCAGAAACGACAATGAAGGGGTTAAGGAGTGAATGATATACCACTCGAGTGTCATGATATAAGACCACCAACGTATGGACGCCATGTAGCAGGGATTCCGTTCTCCTACAGAACTGTGCATAGACATTTGGAACCTCAGTGAATTAGGGCGGCCCAAAACTCACCTCAGTACCCAAAATCCCGTTACCGAGCTAGCTACAGTGTCTCATTGGTCATAACAAACTCCCAATGTTTAGACAAACCAGAACATGAACTTAGAATACCTCAGGTCACGTGGAACACATGAACACTCTTTCGTTATACAATCATTTCAAACCAGAACGTGGAGTAAATGAGGACGCGTGCACATTTGAAATATTTATTTACTAATGCAGTGTTCTCAAATGCAGTATCTTAGATATTACAAGCAAACATATTATAAGAAGCAAAGTTATCAGCATAGTTACTAGTCCATAAAAGGCAAAAGGTGACAACATGCTAAAATGTTGAAATGAATAAGGGTTAACAACACCTAATTCTCACCCTCCCTAACTAGCATATTATATTATATCTAAGAAGGTCTCTTTTGGGTTTTAGGGTTGTAGCAGGGCGGCCCCATACCTCAAGATCTCAGTGGCAGAGGATCACATCATCTTCCACCAGCTCTCTGCATGCGAAGCACCATCAAGTGTCTAACGTGTGCTCTAAGCAAAGCAATATAAACGCGTGTAAAGCCAGATTTTGGCAGCAGCTGCATTTATGTTATGTCTAGGAAGGTGCGAAGATCAGACCTCACATCAACACTGTGTCGAGTTATCCTTGAAGGCTTCAGCACTCACTGTGCAGACAGTGTACCAAGCAAAGCTGATATCAGAGCAATAACATATTATTCTCATGTAAATCATAACTCTCTTCTAGGCTGAAAGCTAAAACAACAATTATGTGTCGTGTGCAGAAGCAGCAAAAGGTAAAATGGCGTTTAAACATTTAATAAGCTCATGCTAACTTAGCACGGTATATAGGTAAGCAATAACTATATGACATCCCCCCATGATCCGAGCACGGATAAGATAAGATAAGATAACATACGATAAGGCAAGGGGCACATTATGAAAGCAGATTTCAAGAACTATGAGCTAGGTCAAATTTAAAAATTGGGTGAGAAAAAAAAACCTTTTCATAAGTCAATATAAAAAATTCCAACTTGCCAATCCATTGTTCACTTTTACTCAAGACAATAGGTCTGGGTTATGTAAAACGTACTTATTATTCTCAAAAAATTTGTTAGGAAGAACGGGGGTGTTGTCAAAAACTCCGAAGGCCTTTAGGATAGGACTGAATATGCAAAATATGCAGCAACAGCCTCCAGCAAGAAGTCACTGTCATCATCTGAAAACAGTTCAGCCATCCAACTTAATAGTGGGAACGAACATACGTGCTCCTCCAGCACCGGAGCCTCTAGCATCATCAGAGGACAACTCGGCGGGTTCTCAATATAGCTGTGTGCCAAGAAATCTTGCGCTGCTGCCAGTACGTTCCATTGACCCATTAGTCCATGCATCGCTGCCAAGGCCATAATCCTTTCGCCAGAACAAACCAACTCGTGAGCCACTATGGGACTCATCAGATGATTAAAATCGGCGTCAGGAGACACCGTCTTGCAGAGACACAAATCAAGGGCCCAGTCAAAATCGCAGCTCATGCAATGAAACACAGGCTGGACACATGTGAAATTGTAAAATCGAAACGATAATCCATATGCCGTGCTTAAGGTCGGAAGCGGTAGCGTGCCATAGTATTCAAGCATCCTGTTGCGAAACAGTGCCAGGTAGGGCTGTGCGGCGTGTAACACAGGATGGGCATCCATTTTTAATAAAACAAAATATCACCAGAACGCCTGCAGCCAGCGCCAGCAAAACAGGAAAGCCACCAAACAGGCTTGAAAATATAGAATAAAAAAAAGCAGGGATGACTCCAAATATTTTCTCGAAGGAAGTCACGAGACCACTGCTAACTAGTTTAAAAAAGTGTGTGAGGCCAGAAGTGGAGGAGGCATTAAAGATTGAATGAATCAGCTCGCTGAAATGCAATGGCAAGTCAGTATTTAATAGCACCTGCACCTCTGAGCGCGTGTTAGCTATGTGAAGGACAAATGTTTCACGAGCCAAACTCAGGGTCACCTCTTTTTGAGACAAAAGGGCTCTTATTCTACTCATACCATTGAACTCTGCCTTCAAGGTTGGGATGCGTGGCCAGATGGAAACATCCCCGTTCCCATGCGGGGGTTGGTACAGGACATTTTTGCAGCAAACCACACGTTCAGATACAGTCATCACATAACCAACACCTCTAATTAACCCACAACAATCTTCATTATTTAAAAGTAAATAACTGCCGTTTGCCAGTAATGTAAAAGTGGGGACGATTGCGGGAACTGGAGTTCCTTTCAAAACACAGGCTAAATTAGGCCGGTCCTGGTTACAAGAACCGTGCAATTGAATGTGTCTACACCTTAAAGAGTGATCTGGTGTCTCTGTACACTCCTCCCCATTCAGATACACTTCTTGTCCGTCTTTTAAACATCTGTAAGTAAATGGGAGTGACCAGGCTTCATGGAGAAACAAATTACCCAATGGTTCATATCGACCTATAGCAATATATCGCATACAATTTGTAAATTTATACAAAGCAAACGGTAATGTGATTAATCCGTGGATAAGCCACGTTGCAGCAGGGGCCTCTGCCACAGAGAATGATAAGGATTCCAACCTTTCAATATGTAACATGGAAAAAGATGCATCTTGCATTGAAAGCAAGCGCTGCTTGTCAGTTAAATTAAAAGGGGCAAAGAGGGAGGACACATTCATGTAAGTCCATGGCACCTTGCCAGATTTAAGCGTCTGCAGGGTCCATGTAAATTGCATAATTGAACGCAATTGATTTTGACCATGGTATAACACAGACACTTCATCCTGCACAATATCCACTACAGAGGACACAATATTATCTAACGTGTAAATGCGGGAAGAAAGCATGTTAATACTATTATCAACAACTGCAAGCACTTTTTCTAGATTAGCTTGATCAATAGCTCTAAGGCGTGTAGCCGCCTCAATCTGTGATGTCTTCCAGATTTCATTGTAAATCGCATATATCCATCTTTTTGATCTACCACTAGCCGGGCCTTTTATGAAATCATTTAAATCTACATCATCATTCAGCTTGGATAGATGCAGTTTAACCGCAGCCAAGGTAGAATGTTTCAGCCAATTTTGACATAATTTGCCTACTGAATAAGTGGTGACAGAATGGTCAGTTTCAAAACGTGGATCAGGTCTGACTTGTGTAAAGCCATCTGCTAAACCCAGAAAACGATGCTGGTATGAATTAGCACTCCTGTGCCACATCAGCCAACCTTTTAGATCCAAACTGGATATGTTAAAGGAGAAATTTAGCAATATAGTCTGTAACTCTCTGAGCGTAAATTTGGTAGTATTACCCAACCCGAATATTCTTCCAAATCAGGGAAGGAAGGAGTATTTAATTTTTTAGAAGTAGCCAATCCAAAGCAAGTCGTTTGTGAAATGGTCGAATTCAAAAACAACATATGATTTGTGATGAGACATGCACGGTGCAAAGCCTCTGTGCCTCGTACCTGCCAATTTTTAGAACCCCAAACCGATTTAAGGTCAATGGTTTCCTTCCATAACTCGTAGCCTTCTACAGCTAACTTGTCTAGAAAGGACTTCGAATACAACAACTTAATATTGGTAAGTCTAACCATGGACATGTACTTCTGTGTTATTTTAAAATAAAAAGACTCGGGATTGGACTGATTAAAGTCGGTAAAATAAGTGTACTTTTTCAAGAAAGTATTCGAACTGCCTTGAATAGGCGCTGGGCAATGCTCCCACTGAGTATAATTTACAGTATTCCTTCTGGAATTAGTTTTATGTAAGTAGTGATTGCCAAAATGCTGGAAGCAAAACAAATCACCATAATTAGCAGATTCTAAGTATAAATCTTCAGCATCAAAGGCAGCATAATATTTCAAATCAGAAAACAAAGCCTCTACGGCCTAAACATCCCAATCATCAGAACGTATGTTTTGTTTAACTACATCCCCCATGTTAACTCTGAGCACATTAGGGACATTAAAAACCTCAGTAGGGCCATGGATTTGAAATTTGACGGCATCCCACACAATGCCATCAAGGACAGGCCAAGCAGTGATGTTAACAAAAGTTAAGTCTCTCTTCAGTCTGTGTGCTGAATGCGATGAGGAAAGGGGGCCAAAGTTCCATTTAGATGTCGAATGCATGTTCTCTCTTCGACCTAGTGTCCATTGACGATTCGAAAAAAATAAAACACAAAACCAATTGACATAAAAAGGTAAATTGAAAAAAGTACCAACCAGATATATGTCCAAGGGGGAATTAAAAAATGTTTTTTAAATAAACTGGCATAAATTGCAAAACGTGAGGGCTTTTTTGAATTATGTGAAACAGAGTCAAAAGAAAATCTGGATTCCGTGGCCAAACGTGTCTGCAAATCGGGCATAGATAAGTCAGTTGGGTAAGTGTAATCAAGTTCATCAATGTTATCACCAGGTAAAGTACTTAATAAAGGACTGGAAACAGCAGGCATCTCGAGGGCCACTTCTGGCTCAGCATTAGAAGTAGTGGCCAAAACAGAATTTCTTACAATCGAAGGACAGGAGACCTCCGGTGTCATACTAAGAAGAATCGGCCACTCTGTGTATCTTGACATTGTCAATTGAAATAAACCTGTTTTCCTTACGACCTGGAAGTGGTGGTAAAATTACTGTTCTTGTGCCCTTCACGCCAAGCACGGCAACCGGAGCTCGATAGGAAGGACCAAACTCTTTCTTGTTATCGATCTTCTCTCGAACCAGTTCTCCAACTTGGGGCAGCCAGCCAACTACCGGGATCTGCAACTCAGCATCCGATGTGGAGGGCAAATGTTCCTTTGCAAGACTGTCTCTGGTCTTTTGTAGATCCTGTAAAACATTACAATGTTCATCTACGTCAAAGGTTGTGGCTTGGGCCACGCCGTCTAGTCCGTCAAGGTCCGGGACGAACATCTTGATACCATAGAGCATTTCGTATGGGGTCCGCCCACCCAGAGACCTTCTAGGGAGATTATTAAGAGCACGCTGCATGCCATTGAGATGGGCCAACCAGTTTCTGCCAGTGCCTATAACTCGTGCTGTCAAAGATTGCTTTAAGTCACGGTTCATTCGTTCCACTACACTATTACCCTCATGTCTGTATGGAGACGAAAACTTGACTTGGACCCCCAACGACATCATAGCATCCTTATACGCCTTAGAGGCGAAAGCAGGACCCTGATCCGAATGGAAGGTACCACAGGCAAAAATCCCTACAAAGACACGCAAATCTCTTATGGCAGTCCGTGAATCAGCGCTGCGATGGGGCCATACCCACACAAAGCGTGTGCATGAATCAACTACAACTAAAATGTACTTATACGCAGTATCAGAAGAAAAAGGACCGCAGTGATCTAAATAAAATCATCCTAGTGGTTTATTAGATATGTACAACTGTGTCTGTGGCGGACGCCCAGCAATCGAAGGTTTAATCTGCTGGCAAATGTCACATTGAAGGGCATAATCGAGCGTCTGTTTGTACAGTCCCCGCCACCAGAAACGTTGTTGTAATTGAGAGACAGTGGCCGAGACACCCGCATGCGCAGACGCCACACCATCATGTGCCGCTGTAATCAACGTAGCCCTGCGATCCGAGTTGGGAATCAACCGTTCTCCAACTTCAGGAATTTTCACATAAGGAACCCTATCGGGACTTAAGTGGTATGTGTACTTTGAAGGGAACCCCGTAGGATGTTTACCTCCCTTCTCAGTGGCAGCAACAGCCGCCAAGATGTCATCATCAATCTTACTTTTGGACCGTGTAACTGCTGCAACTAAATATGTCAATACTGCTGATTTCGCTGCCTCATCAACAAGCAAGTTACCCACAGCGTGAACTCCAACACGCTGATGGCCTAGAGTATGAATCACAAACACCAGTGGCAGCTGCTCTTTGAGCACAGCCACTCGAACCCAGATCATTTAATGTTTTATAGTGCTACCTTTGGAATCACGAAAGTCATTTTGAATCCAAAAGAACAAGTTTTCATTGTAAGACTGAACACAGTAATAGGAATCACTCACAATAAGAGTCGTCACACTAGAGTCAGCGTACTCCAACGCAAGCCTCAGAGCACGAAGCTCCGCTAATTGTGCGGTGCAGTCCCCTAGAGTCTGCGTGTGCATGACTCTGGACTTGAACTCATCGTTCACCATGGCACCAACCACAATGGCACATGCGGAAAAGTAGGCATGTTTAGAGCCATGCGCAACCTGCGCCGAACCATCAGTGTAAATGATGCAATGGAAATCCTCCAAAGGTCGCATTGCTAACGGAGCTGGATGAACAAATTCATACTGTAAGAACTCCTGAGACCGTAAGGATGCGTCAAACACAAATGTGACATCCGAAGACGTCAGTGAAGCCGCCCATTGAATCCACCGAGGGTGCAAAGCTTTTGAATTTGGTACACTGGCTTTCGTAACCGCTTCTAAAGCAGGACACGGGGTAACAACCAATATGCGTTTTCCCTGTGACAGGGCTCGTTCTTTAAGAATCGCCATCTGCACAGCCGTTAAAACCTTCTCCACAGTGGAAAATCGCATTTCAGCCGAAGTGTACAAGTGTGACTTGTAAGCAATAGGTACTGTGTCTCCTTCATTAAAAGTAAGGTACGTGAAACCCACCGTCCCAGGGATGATTCTTATCACCAGGTTGGTGTGGTTATCACGAGTCAGTAAGAATTTAGAAGCAAGCAAATCAGCCTGCAAAGATTGCAAAATAGCTGAATGCTCAGGCAGCCAGCATGATTTGGAAAAAGTAGGTTGTATCAAAGCATACATCGGCTTGATACGCTGGGCATATTCTGGAATGTACGTCCTTCCGAAATTTAAGAATCCCAGTAAAGACTGTAATTTTTTCAGTGTCGTCGGAGCCCGCAGTTGTGCGCATTTCTCCAGGAAGTGAGGAGCCAAACCTCTACCTTCATTGTTGAGCTTGTAGCCCAGGAACAACACTCTGTACTCTGCAATGTGCGATTTTGCAAAGTTACATTTGTAACCCATGTCTGCAAAGGTACAAATTAAGCTGTTTACTCGACACAGATGCTCTCAAAGTTCGTCGTCTGTGAGATAAATGTCATCCACATACGAGCATGCATCTGGATCTATTCTCTCCAAAAGAGAGACTATGCGGGCAGTAAAAATCCCAGGACTATTCTTATAGCCCATAGGCAAACGCCGAAATTGTTTTTGCACACCGCCGCAAGTAAATTAGGTCCATTGGGAACTTAGACCATCCAATCGATGGGCATAAAAACCATTGGAAATGTCAAGCCTGGTCTTAAAACGCTTACGCACAAGACTATCCACTAAGGCAGAGCCGAGAGTATTCTGTACTGCACAGGTACGGCAATGCGAGTTTAAATGCCGGTAATCCAATACTAAATGATATGAACCGTCGGGCTTGGTCACAGTAAAAAGAGGGTTATTCATTGGTGACACACATTTTTCAATCACTCCTTGATATTCCAATTGTTCAAGGATCGCCGCGACGGAAGCTTTGGCTTCACGTCGAATAGGATATTGAGGTTGAGGCTGCGGCTGAGACAGTAAAGGAATCTCGTGGTTTGGGGAAAATGTATCCCAACCACATTGGTTACGGTACAGAGCCGGCGCTAGAGCCTTAGCCCACTCTTCTGCAAAATTAAGCGCATGCTCTTTCGAGACTGTGTGCGCGAAACTAGGGAGGATTACCTCCTCCCCTCGCGGTGCTGCGAGAACAAAAGGTGGCGGCCAGTCAGCCTCCAAAAGCAAAATGTCATACGTAGACGAAAGATTTTCCCAAAATACCCCTTTTATGGTACGTTGTATGTCACCTTCGATTAACAGGACAATTTCATAAAGTCTATCATGGGGAGCAACTCTAGTATCAGCTGTTTCTATCACAACATAATGGTCAGTCGCTGTCACCTTCAGCAGGGGACGCAGGGCCTCTCTCACAATGGTAATCTCCGCCGTGCTGTCCAGCAAGGTCAGAGCCCATGTCAGATTCCGAAGCCGCGTTCTCACTATCTGTGGCATATCTGTGTGCTGTTTAAGCGGCGACTTTCTTCTTTTGAAACTGGGGTCTCTTCGGAGTCGAGCCGTCCTGCTTTCCTGCACCGTCTTTCGGGCGGGGCTGGTCACGTCCTTGCTGGCCATCCCGACCTCTTCTGCCTCCTCACCACCGGTCGCCGAGGCCGATGGTTCCTGTAAGGAACGAGGACAGTGTTGTTCAGAAACCTGAAATCGATCAGGTGATTTAATCTTCGCCAATCGCACAAGTCATAAACACGTCCTGTTTGCGCAGGCAATGGAGACGCAGGACGAGACTCCTGTTTCTGTTGTTGTTGCTGTTGCTTTCCCTGTTTCTGTTTTTTAGGCCAATTTTGTTTCTTGGACTTGGGCTGAAGGTCCGTTTCAGACTTCTGCCCTTGGGGTTGCGTTTTTTCTTTAGTAGAAAAAGGCTTGAGACCCTTGCTATTGCGACCCACGGTTTTATAAGCCGCAACTATTATCCTCGCTAACTGTCGGGGTTTCTCGATATCGGGAAGCGCCACCAAAGCCTTGGCTACCTGAAAGTTCACTGCATCCCCCTTGACACTAGCAAGAATGAGATTGCAAACTACAACAAAGGTGCCACACAGGCGCATACCCAATTCAACAGCAGCCTCAGGGCCGTGCTCGTCCTGAACACGTTTAAGGACCGTAGGCAAGACAGCCATAGACAGAGTGCCGTAACACCTCGCATAGACCGCCGCGAATGTTTTACCCCAGGTCTCACAGTCACCGATTTCAGGGGCCAAGTCTTTGGGCAAACTAATTGTCAGAATCCTGTGTTTCTCACCAGGAGACGTGTTAGGAAATACAGCCTCCAGCTGGTCAAATTTCTCGGCAAGCCAGAAAGGAAAATCATCCTTATCCTGGGGA
Source organism: Lissotriton helveticus (assembly GCF_964261635.1). NCBI lineage: Eukaryota > Metazoa > Chordata > Amphibia > Caudata > Salamandridae > Lissotriton > Lissotriton helveticus. Next base: position 2,096,602,382 of record NC_136067.1, read on the forward strand.
CGCCTGCCCATTACAGCATTGACCATCACAGGACTGAGCTTCATACCGCCCTGTCCGGCTGGAAGCGCCGCACCCCCCGGGGGCCCACCCGGAAGACGACGGGCTATGTATTGTACTAAAGCTCGAATTACGGCAATTGAGACTACATGTAGTCTACGAACTTCAGCAAGGTTACAATTGCCGTGTTGAGGATGAGGAGTAAATCCAGCCAAAACAGGCCAATTCGCGCCTGGAATGGACAAAGGACTTAACCTCGGAGCTGTTAAAGAATGGGGTAGGGCGCCACCCAACCAAACGCGATGCTGGCAAGTATCAATAGGTACTTCCTGTGCCCTATACGGAGTATATTCAGCAGGCACAGGGGAGGGAGTGTACGTGTGAAACACACCCGAAGTTGCGTCCACAGCCAGAAATGTCACCCACGAATAAAATAGTTCGTATGGGTCAGCTGCATCCACACTCACCACCATTATCATGGCTAAACCATCCACAGTGACATTATAATTCAGCAAATGATTACGCACCACAGTGCGACTATGCTGTGGAATGTCCACTGCAGCCATGACTGTACAGAAAGAGAAAAGAACAAAGTAAACTTTGTAGCACAACTGGGTGGTAATTCAAGGAAACCGTTTAGAAAGATTCAAGCTTGAAAAGACCTATTTCAAAAATAGGTAGGTTTTTTCTGACACCACCGTTTTCCAGAAACGACAATGAAGGGGTTAAGGAGTGAATGATATACTACTCAAGTGTCATGATATAAGACCACCAACGTATGGACGCCATGTAGCAGGGATTCCGTTCTCCTACAGAACTGTGCATAGACATTTGGAACCTCAGTGAATTAGGGTGGCCCAAAACTCACCTCAGTACCCAAAATCCCCTTACCAGGCTAGCTACAGTGTCTCATTGGTCATAACAAACTCCCAATGTTTAGACAAACCAGAACATGAACTTAGAATACCTCAGGTCACGTGGAACACATGAACACTCTTTCGTTATACAATCATTTCAAACCAGAACATGGAGTAAATGAGGACGCGTGCACATTTGAAATATTTATTTACTAATGCAGTGTTCTCAAACGCAGTATCTTAGATAAATACAAGCAAACATATTATAAGAAGCAAAGTTATCAGCATAGTTACTAGTCCATAAAAGGAAAAAGGTGACAACATGCTAAAATGTTGAAATGAATAAGGGTTAACAACACCTAATTCTCACCCTCCCTAACTAGCATATTATATTATTTCTAAGAAGGTCTCTTTTGGGTTTTAGGGTTGTAGCAGGGCGGCCCCATACCTCAAGATCTCAGTGGCAGAGGATCACATCATCTTCCACCAGCTCTCTGCATGCGAAGCACCATCAAGTGTCTAACGTGTGCTCTAAGCAAAGCAATATAAAACGCGTGTAAAGCCAGATTTTGGCAGCAGCAGCATTTATGTTATGTCTAGGAAGGTGCGAAGATCAGACCTCACATCAACACTGTGTCAGGAGTTATCCTTGAAGGCTTCAGCACTCACTGTGCAGACAGTGTACCAAGCAAAGCTGATATCAGAGCAATAACATATTATTCTCATGTAAATCATAACGCTCTTCTAGGCTGAAAGCTAAAACAACAATTATGTGTCGTGTGCAGAAGCAGCAAAAGGTAAAATGGCGTTTAAACATTTAATAAGCTCATGCTAACTTAACACGGTATATATATTAAGCAACAACTATATGACAAGCCATGAAACACGTTAATTTTGAGTTATATTATAATCACATTTATATAGCGCTTACTACCCCTGAGAAGCTGTCAAAGCACTTTTTCGCTGAGTAGCACGCTAATCCGGACCCCAAAAAGGATTACTGTTGAATTAGTATAGTGAAATAAGAGATTAATTTGAGCGGTGGATACATTTGTCAGTTAGTTGGATTGAGGAGGATAGAAGAGGAAAAGCTTTGCATTTTTATATAGCGCTTGCTACAGCTGACAAGGTGTTGAAGCACTGTTTGGCAAGTAACACTCTACTCCGGAACCAGAAAAGGATTAGTGGTGAGTTAGTCTAGGGACATATGAAATTAATTTTAGCGAGGGACAGGTTAGTCTGTTATTTCGATTGAAAAGGATAGTGGAGGGATGGAAGAGGGAACGATTTCCATTTATATAGTGCTTGCTCCCCTGATTATGTGTTGTAGCACTTTTGGGTGAGTAGATGGCTATTCTGGAATCCAAAAAGGGTTAGTGGTGAATTAGTGTAGGAACATATGAATTAATTTGAGTGGTGGACATTTTAGTTGGTTATTTTGATTTTAAAAGGAATAGTGGAGTGATAGAAGAAGGAAGGATTTCGAATTTTTAGTTTGTAGGAGTAGGACGGGTTTGGGGTGAGTAAAGGGGGTGTCAGTGTCACGGTATGCAGCCACTTCAACCTGTGTGTTTATAGCATCAAAACAAACCTCAGCATTACAGAAATAGTGCAGGGCCGAAAATAAATATTCAACGATAGATGATATTATGTAGCCAATACTGAACATCAGCCCTTATGCAAAAGAATCTGACAAGCCAGAGCACGTTGTAGATCAAGCTCAACAGCATCCTAGTGTACGCCTGTTTCATCAGCACACAGAATGTACCACCAGGGAGCCTGCTTTGCGGCAGCAACAGAACACCCCAACCGAGAGCGATATAAATGTGCATAAAAAAATAGACGGACGTATGACGGTACAACGCGTACCGTTACAATGCGTACATTTACGACACAGGTTTAACAACGCAAGTCGTTACAACGACTTGCGTTGGGGGGGGTGCTGGATAGTGAAAAGTTTAATTTACTATTCCAACTCCAGTCCCCGTGGATAGTAGGGAAGGTGTTGGATAGTAAATTAAACTATTCCCTATCCTAGAGCGCCCTCCAGCGCAAGTCGTTGTAACGACTTTTGTTGTAAATCCTGCGTTGTAACGGTACCGCATTGTAACGGTTCCGTTGTAAAAGATGTTTCCCAAATAGAATACTCTAAAAAAAAAAAAATAATAATCGTCTGCCACAAGGAGGAACCCTGAAGTATAACCTGAACTAAAATCCTTTCTGCTGATGAACTCAAACATCCCTAATAGGTTCTGCTGTACTAGAAATGAGACACTATCGCCCTACGGAGCGCAAAGAACATTCTGCGACAGTTCGATGACCGAAGGAGGCGCTATCCACGTCTTACACATCATCATAGCTAAAATTTGGCACAACTGCATCTGGACTGAAAATAATATTTGAATAGCAGTGAAATGTACCAACACACCCTACACTGAGCCCACATACAAGAAAGGACAGTGCTTAATCCATCCTACCCCCCCACCCAAGTGGGCAAGAGGTTAGCACAAGCTTGCAGAGGTAAGGGCTTCACAGTCACAGGTCAAATTGGAGGACAGAACAGGACCATCATTGCATATTAACCAACAATGCCATATGCCCAGTGTCGCGAGTGAGTCTAAATGTCTTGGAGACTTCTTAGTAACAAATGACTGCTGGTTTATTGCTCACTTTCACCGTTAATATTGTTATTATATTTTCACGTTTTGACATGTGCTGTCCTCGTACTGGAACGGTATCTGTGCAGAGGGCAACATTTGAGTTGCTGTCTACAGTGTACCCCTAAAGTATCTCCGCACCCACAGTAAAAGGTATATTCTGTCGGCCTTGGGCTGCAAACAAAATGCACCCAAACCCCCAAGTGGTGATTATATTTAAGGTACAAAAAGTTGGTGACTGAAGACTGTAAACTTGTTTTTTTATAACAAACACACCCCTCACCCGGTACTGCCAGGGGGTGCCCCTTACCGGGTCCACCCTGCTCTTGTACTGCATTCTTAGTATGTGTGCCCCAATTGCTCTAGCTGGACGGGTTTCAGGCACCAGTCTGAGATGATAGAGGTCTGGGGCCTGTATCAAGGCTCCCCCGCCTGGGGTTCCCTGGGGTAAGGCATCAGAAGCTGAGCTCGGGTTGGGTGCAGTGTAGACCGCGCACACGCTGCAGGAGACACTGCATGGGACACTATATAAATTGCTTTCAGTAGTGGTGTGGAGGCTGCAGAAGGGCGCCATGATCAGGGGCGGCCTTAGGCATGTGCAAGCTGTGCACCTGCACAGGGCCACCAAACCCCAGGGGCCGCCACGCCAATATATATCCTTAATATAATAATCCTCTGAGGATGGATACATATTTGGGTGGCAGGGATTTGGGGGCCTCCGGCTCTGTTACACTTTCAAACACCCTGACCCCCCTCTTCTCTTCACTGCCCTCCGCGCTCTGCCTCGCCCAGACCCCCTCTTCCGGGGCTCCCTACCTACGCTCCCTGCTCAGGGCCGCCATGAGCCTAGAGCCGCCCCTGCCATGATGATAAAAAAAAGGGCACAAGGCCCGCCATGCTAGAAGCAGTTTGGTGGCAGTGCGCCGTTCTATTTTCAACATGGTGCCCATGGAAGAAAAGTGTGGCGGCCGTGAGTCTTCCTATTATCAGCGTGGCACCCGCTTCACGGCCACTGCACTTCATGAAACATGAAGTGCGGGGGATGTGAAGCAGGCAACGAGCTGATGAATGAAATGCAGGCAGCCTGAAGTGGGCGCTGCATTGTAACAAAAGGCTGGTACAGCAACGGAGCACAAACAGAGGGTGCAACAAACAAGGACAAACCCTCAGGTGACTGGCCCCCTTGTCATTGCTTTCCCGGTTGTGACCGGCCCGAGCCTTCTCTGCAGTTAGTGCTGTGGTCTGTAGAAGGCGAGCTTCTTGAGCTGCTGCAGGGTGTGAGCTTCTAGAAGGGCAACAATCAAAACCAGCAGCGCTGTGTGCCAGCCAGTGGCGAGCAGAGGGCGGTGAGAAAAAGTAGTGCAGTTTAGGAAAACACATTGCACATGTTTAAAGGATCCATGTAGCAGGGTCCGTCGCCAGGGCGGGAACGAAATATCCGCAAGTGGGGACAAGTGGGGACAAATGTGCACTATGCACCAGCAAAAAATATTAAATCAGTAAAGGCAGACCAAGCAACCTATGGAAAGCGGTGGGCATGTAATGGGTGTATTCCATCTTCACTGACTGAATACAGCATGCCTCGCAGAGCAGCGCATGCGTGCTGCCTCTAGGCTCGACCTGTGGCATGGTCTGCGCGTAGTTGTTTCAGAGTTATACAGTAATACATTACAGGCTGCTCAAAAGATAAGAAGAAACAGCCACCAAAGATTTCCATATTCGGAGACAACGATGTCATAATGAAGGCTGACATCAGGTAAGGTTAAAGCTTGGTTTATTTGGAAATCAACCTCAGCTGAACACCCAAGCAGAGACACAAGTGTATCTTAAGCCAGGTGAAGATCAACTGTCTTTACTAGAACATACAAACACCAAGGCTCTCTCACTTGGAACACTAGGAACATAGGATTCCAGATGTATTACACAATAAGCAGAGGTAAATGCAATAAGTAACTACTACAACCAGTTCCAAAAAACACAAATAAAATAGAATTTTATTCTGAGCAATTTTCCAATTGATAACATATCCACAAGTGTGCTGTTGTTGAAATTTTCTTCACTTTATTTTCAATGATGTATTATTCCAGAATCAACTTTATTGTGGCCAGTCCAAAACCCATAACTGTAGCCAACACGTGTTTTGTCTTGTGGTTAGTATCACACTCAGGGCAGCAGAGAAACAAGTAAACAACCCAAACCCATAACCATTTTGGTTACTGTCCTTTACTAAAGTTAGTATAGTGTCAGATTCAAACGATAACAAAACAAGCATTTGCAATGCAGTAGGTCTCGCATTTACAAGAGTTTGAGATATTGGCATTTACAACGCCATTAGCTTAAACTCTCACAATTGCGAGACTTATTGCATTGCTAATATTTTTTGGGGTCAAATCGCCCCATGTTGTGCTTTCACCTTAGTGGAGCCAAAAAGGGGGTGGTGATGGACAGAGTATCTGAGTTAATCAGAACACTCCTACCCAGTCAAGAGATCATGGTTTTAATCCATCACCGTTTTTTAGCTCACTGCACCATCCCAGTTCAGAACCTGGCTATATGCAAATTAGTCTGTCCCTGGCCCAGTGCATCATGGGAACAGGGCAGACCAAACTACCAAGCCAATTCTTTACTGGAAAGGAAACAAGCTTCTGGGGACCGGTTTCTGGCATTACAGCCGTCTTCGGCCCGGCTTGCTTGAATCCTGATGGTGCAGTGAGCAAGGGACTCACATCTGAGCATACCCTTCCACGCTTGTGGTGGCCAAAACGATTCAAAAAGGGGGTGGTGATGGACAGAGTATCTGAGTTAATCAGAACACTCCTACCCAGTCAAGAGATCAGGGCTTAATCCATCACAGTTTTTTAGCTCACTGCACCATCCCAGTTCAGAACCTGGCTATATGCAAATTAGTCTGTCCCTGGCCCAGTGCATCATGGGAACAGGGCAGACCAAACTACCAAGCCAATTCTTTACTGAAAAGGAAACAAGCTTCCGGGGACCGGTTTCTGGCATTACAGCCGTCTTCGGCCCGGCTTACTTGAATCCTGATGGTGCAGTGAGCAAGGGACTCACATCAGAGCATACCCTTCCACGCTTGTGGTGGCCAAAACGATTAAAAAAACTGGGTAGGAGTGTTCTGATTAACTCAGATACTCTGTCCATCACCACCCCCTTTTTGAAATTATTTTGGCCACCATGAGTGTGGAAGGGTATGCTCAGAGATGAGTCCCTTGCTCACTGCACCATCAGGATTCAAGCAAGCCGGGCCGAAGACGGCTGTAATGCCAGAAACCGGTCCCCGGAAGCTTGTTTCCTTTCCAGTAAAGAATTGGCTTGGTAGTTTGGTCTGCCCTGTTCCCATGATGCACTGGGCCAGGGACAGACTAATTTGCATATAGCCAGGTTCTGAACTGGGATGGTGCAGTGAGCTACAAAACGGTGATGGATTAAGCCCTGATCTCTTGACTGGGTAGGAGTGTTCTGATTAACTCAGATACTCTGTCCATCACCACCCCCTTTTTGAATCGTTTTGGCCACCACAAGCGTGGAAGGGTATGCTCAGATGTGAGTCCCTTGCTCACTGCACCATCAGGATTCAAGCAAGCCGGGCCGAAGACAGCTGTAATGCCAGAAACCGGTCCCCAGAAGCTTGTTTCCTTTCCAGTAAAGAATTGGCTTGGTAGTTTGGTCTGCCCTGTTCCCATGATGCACTGGGCCAGGGACAGACTAATTTGCATATAGCCAGGTTCTGAACTGGGTTGGTGCAGTGAGCTAAAAAACGGTGATGGATCAAGCCCTGATCTGTTGACTGGGTAGGAGTGTTCTGATTAACTCAGATACTCTGTCCATCACCACCCCCTTTTTGAAATTATTTTGGCCACCATGAGTGTGGAAGGGTATGCTCAGACATGAGTCCCTTGCTCACTGCACCATCAGGATTCAAGCAAGCCGGGCCGAAGACGGCTGTAATGCCAGAAACCGGTCCCCGGAAGCTTGTTTCCTTTCCTGTAAAGAATTGGCTTGGTAGTTTGGTCTGCCCTGTTCCCATGATGCACTGGGCCAGGGACAGACTAATTTGCATATAGCCAGGTTCTGAACTGGGTTGGTGCAGTGAGCTAAAAAACGATGATGGATCAAGCCCTGATCTGTTGACTGGGTAGGAGTGTTCTGATTAACTCAGATACTCTGTCCATCACCACCCCCTTTTTGAAATTATTTTGGCCACCATGAGTGTGGAAGGGTATGCTCAGACATGAGTCCCTTGCTCACTGCACCATCAGGATTCAAGCAAGCCGGGCTGAAGACGGCTGTAATGCCAGAAACCGGTCCCCGGAAGCTTGTTTCCTTTCCAGTGAAGAATTGGCTTGGTAGTTTGGTCTGCCCTGTTCCCATGATGCACTGGGCCAGGGACAGACTAATTTGCATATAGCCAGGTTCTGAACTGGGTTGGTGCAGTGAGCTAAAAAACGGTGATGGATCAAGCCCTGATCTGTTGACTGGGTAGGAGTGTTCTGATTAACTCAGATACTCTGTCCATCACCACCTCCTTTTTGAAATTATTCACCTTAGTGGAGGCCATGCCCCTTTCTTTAGACAAGCTTTGTCTAAAGAAAGGGGCACAGCCTCCATTATTATGAAAGCGCTGCATGGGCACCTGTAAAGAAACAAAAAAAAGTTAATCAATAAATAAGTGTGCTGATGAACTTAAAGCAGACCGCTCTGCTAAAATAAAGAAAGAAAGAAACGCGGCCGCTATAGTTAATTAAAATAAAAGCAGACGGCGTGCTTAGACTTAACACCTTCACTGCGGGGGGTAATTCCCCCGCTGTGCTGGGGGGCAGGAGGGAGCGCACAGCGCCCCCATGCTCATGACAAGCTCAGCTCGTCATGAGGCACAGTGCTCCTGTGCTCATGAAGAGCTCATGACGCGCTGAGCTCGTCACAGCTGCATCCTTTCCCGTGGAACGCTCAGCACAGCAGGGGAATTATTCCCACGTGTGAGCGTTCCACGGCTTATGACGAGCTGAGCTCGTCATGAGCACCGGAGCACCGTGCCACATGACGAGCTCAGCTTTTCATGAGCATGGAAGGTGTTGATGGGTGGAATAGGGGAAAATCATTGAACAAGCTAGTGCTCACAGCCAAGATAAAGCATACTGTGTACCAAGACAAGTAAAAGGTCTAGTCGTTATGGAAGGTTAAAAATGCAGACAAGGCGGTACCAAGGAGTGAGGAACAAGCCTATTCAGGAATGAAAAGCAACCATTTCGCAAGGACGGTAACAGAAGCCAATTGAAAAGATGGGTGGGACATGGGTGGAGCTTCAAGTCCCTAACTTAAAACACTGTGCCTTGCAGAGCAGCGAATGTGCTGCCCAGGATTGACCTAATAACATGATGCCCTCCTTACCGACACTAGGTCTCCTGAAATATTTAGATGCAGCCCCTTTAGTGCCAGTTTACGTCAGTTCTGTCACTCATACGCCTGGTGCACGCCCTAACCCAATCAGGATTGCACTAGGACAGGAAATAGCCCTGGTAACAGAATAACAGTGCCTCCAATTAACGAATCAGGCAAATAAACGCTTGCCTGAAGTGTGCAAATTAGGCTGTAGTGTTGTCTGATCGTGGGCGTGCCCAACTCCCCCAGTTGTACAGGGGGTAATAGTCGCAACCCCGTGAGCGTAACGGCAGTGGGCTGAACCGGTGGATGACACATCAGCGTAAAGAAAGGGAAAGTAAAATATAAAGCCCAGGGCTCCGGGCATGGCACAGTTCTTAGCTGGCCACCACCACAACAGTGTGTCTGTCTGCAATTTGGGGACGTGGGGACTAGGCCACCTGATGACACAGGCGAAGACGTGGCTCAGCCCTCTGCGTGCCCAGCCACTGGTGCCCCAGCAACAGCAGAGCGGCCCCCATTCACAGCCGACGTCATCACTGTGTCGCCGCCCCCGGCAAACCCCCCCACCAGCTGTTTCAGGAGGTACCACACGCCGCAGCCTGCAAAACACAGAAGGCTGTCAGAAGTGTGAAAACAGGAAGTGAGTGTCTTTGCCCCAGGCATCGCCTCTGAGCAGTGCTCTGCTCCACTCCCCTCACCTGCTTTGAGCAGCGTCACTGTAGTATCGCGACTGACGATAGGGCACTAGGACCCTGTGGGTCATAGGGCAGTGACCAGGTCTCTGGACACCACATCCTGTAGGGACAGGAAGTGGACAGTGAAGCCCAGGATGAACCAGAGGACAGACGTGCTGCGCCACGCTCCTGTAATACCAATAAAAGAAATACCTGCAATCACCTGCTGTCCTGTGATTTATGTGCCGACGGCACACCAAGGATACGACATCTGGCGACGAAGGACGAAACGGACACACGCGTGAATCATCGCGTGATCAACAAGAGCATCGCAGCAGCAAAGGAAAGACGCACAGAGCTACACGGGAGCCCACCCCGACAGCGTCCAACAAAGTGCAGCAAAGTTGGGGTAAGGGAAGCAGCGTACCAGCGCGAGTGCCCGGGAATGAAAGCGCGAGGTCCTCGCGCTTGAAAATCAAAAGCGCGAGGTCTCGCGAGATAAAAAAATCTCGGCGGCCATATTAGAATCACGCGAAAAGAGCCAATCACAACAAGGAAACATCAAGGCGGACATTTTAAGGACAGGCAACGCGAGATTTCGATCGCGAAGTCTTGCGTGAGTGCGGCGGCCATTTTGTTTGTGACAAAAAGCATAGAAACAACAAAAAAGTGCAAGGCAGCCATTTTAAGGAAAGGCAAGCACAGAGAAAAGTGAGAAACAAGGAGAAACTGGTAAAAAAATGGGGGAAAGGGACAAAAGGATCCCTACAATAAATAACAACCAGCAAAAACAAAGGAACAAGAAAGGAGAAGGGACAAGATCACTTCAATAAATAAGCAAACAGAGGAAATAAAGATGCAACAAGACAAAGAGATAGAAGATGCCTGAGACCAAACAAAGTGCACAGTATTGCACACCACCGCCATTCAGCGTATCAGAGCCACAGGTGGGAATAAGATGGGAGAAGTGGATCGTGAAATTTGAGCGATACGTAGAAGCTACAGATGTAGTAGAAGGCAAAAAACTAGGATTATTCCTGAATCTGGTGGGAGATGAAGTAGATGACCTTCTAATAACGCTCCCAAAGAGTGAAACAAGCACATACAAAGGACTAATAAAGTGTCTGACAATCAAATTTGATCCTCAAAGAAACATTGATTTTGAAAGATACCGTTTCAACATAGCTTTTCAACAACCGGAGGAGTCCATGGATGACTTTGCAACGAGGCTAAGGAAATTAGTGGCCCATTGTAAATTTGAAAAGTACGACAATGAGCAGGCCATCCGCCTAAGACTGATAGAAGGATGTCGTGACACAGACTTTCGTACGAGGATACTAAAGGAACCGACCACGCTAGAAAGAATTTTAGATCTAGCGAGAGCAGAGGCAAGGGCGTTGGCACATGCAAGACAAATGGACCGACGAGAGGAGCAAGTTCACAGAATAACAGACACCGGACGAACGGGGAACTGGAAGAAGGGATTGAAGGACCAGGTGACAAGAAAACAACAAGGGTCACAATGTTACAGATGCGGGCTGGAATTTCCACATCGAGGAGCGTGCCCAGCATTTGGTCAGACATGTCGAAAATGCAACAGAAGCAACCATTTTGCCACCATGTGCCAAGGAATGCACTTCAAGAATGAAAGAGGAAGGCCGGGGAAACCAAGAACAACGACAAACCGACATGTGCGACACATGGAAGCGACAGCAAAGAGCTCTTCGCTGGAGTCAGGAGAAGAGGAAGAAGCAGAAGAGAAAGTGGAACGCCTATATCTCATGTCCACAGAAGAGGGACATGAGGAAGAAAACATCAGACTGGTAGACAAGCAGTCAATAGAAACAACAGACTGGGTGACCATCGATGTAGGGCCGCACCAAGCAGAATTTGTGTTAGACAGTGGGGCCACGTGCAACATCATGTGCGCCACTGAATATGAAAAAATGAAGAGAAAGCCACACCTACATCCGTCGAGTGTACGAGTATTCACTTGGGGCGCGAAAAGGCCAGTAACAAATTTGGGAAAATTCGCGGACACTATGACACACAAGGGTAAAACTGTCACAGAAGAGATTCATGTGCTACGAGGAGACATCCCCGCACCATGCTTATTAAGCAATGTCACGGCGAAGGTCATGGGCCTACTACAGATGACATATCACGTGTCTGACAAAAGAAGCATCCTACAAGAATATCCGAAATTAACAAAAGGACTTGGAAAGCTGAAAGGGCAGCAGATCACACTGCACATCAACGAATCAGTCAGACCTGTCGCTCAGCATCACAGAAGGGTACAGATTCACCTACAGCCGCAAGTGGAAGAAGAAATAAAGGCACTGCTGGATCAAGATATCATCGAACCGGCTGAAGGGTCGACGCCATGGGTTGCCGTACCAAAAAAGGACACGGCACAAATCAGAATATGTGTAGATATGAGAATTCCCAACATGGCCATTGAAAGAGAACGACATCCGGGGCCACATCTAGACGACATGATTAGCTGTTTGACGGGAACGAGACGATTCTCAAAACTAGACTTATGTAAAGGATACCACCAATTAGAACTAGACCAACAATCAAGGTATATAACAATATTCTCGACACACCTAGGTCTGTTTCGCTACAAATGACTAAGTTTCGGAATATCATCAGCAGCTGAGATCTTCCAGGAAACAATCAGAAAAATAATAAGACCAATCAAGAACAGCCTCAACTACAGTGATGACATCCTGGTATTTGGCAAGTCAGATGGGGAACATGACAAGGCACTGAGAGAAGTTTGCTCAAAACTTGAAGAAGTGGGCCTGACGGTAAATGAAAAGAAGTGCGAATTGGGAAGAGAAGAACTGGTGTTCTTTGGATACATCTTCTCGAAAAAAGGAATGAGGCCGGATCGCAGCAAAGTGGACACCCTAGAGAAGGCAAAACAGCCAAAGGATGTAGCTGAGGTACGATCGTTCCTCGGCCTTGCCAGCTATTGTGCCCGCTATATCAAGGACTTCGTCACAGTGAGCACACCAGTGCGAGAACTAACAAAGCAGGGTCAAGCGTTCGACTGGACCACAGAATGCAGCAAGGCATTCGAAGAGATAAGGGCGTCAGTAACGGCAGTTGACCACCTGGCATACTTTGACCCGAGCCTATGCACCGAACTAACCATGGATGCCAGCCCAGTGGGCCTGGGCGCAATACTGGCACAACACAAACATGGAAAAGACTCACCAAGACGGGTCGTAGCCTATGGAAGCAAAAGTCTGTCAGACGTTGAGAGAGCCTACTCTCAGCCAGAAAAAGAGAGTCTGGCTGTGGTATAGGCATGTGAGCACTACCACATGTTCATCTATGGAAAGCCGTTCTCGATTGTAACTGACCACCAAGCCCTAGTAACAATATATGGTACCCCAAGTGCCAAGATACCACCAAGGATTGAGCGGTGGGGAATAAGATTGATGGACTACAATTTTAAAATAGTTCACAAACCTGGAAAAGAGCAAAACCCGGCAGACTACATGTCACGACACCCACTCCCCCATAGGGAAGATGGCACCACCATGGCAGAAGAATACCTAAACTTCATCCTCAAAAAAAACACTCCAACGTCAATAACGATTGCCGAACTGGAGCAAGAAACAAAGAGAGATCCAACCATGCAGGCAATAGGGAAAATAGTGCAGCAACAGAGATGGAGGCACGTCAACAACAACAGCCTGACAGAGGAAGGAGTAATAAAAGAAGAAATGCTAGCTTTAAAGAAGATAAGTGAGGAACTATCTGAGACAGAGAATGGAATTTTGATGAGAGGATCCCGAATAGTGATACCTTACCGGCTGAGGAAGAGAACAATTGAACTAGCTCATGAATCTCATCGAGGCATTGTAGCGACAAAGAAGATGTTGAGGGAAAAAGTATGGTTCCCAGGATTGGATGGCATGGTGGAAGAAGCAGTAACACACTGTCACGTCTGTCAAATAACGGGACCGCCATCGAAACCAGCACCGCTAAAAATGTTAGAACTGCCACAGGCAGTATGGACTGAACTGGCAGCAGATTTTTATGGACCACTAGAGACTGGAAACTACTTGCTAGTGGTCATTGACGAGTTCTCAAGGTTCCCGATTGTAAGACAGATATCGTCGAGATCAGCAAACGCCACATTACCAGTGCTAGATGACATTTTCGCGGCCTGGGGCTCCCCACAAACCTTGAAAACAGACAACGGCCCTCCATTTTCTAGAGAAGAATTCCGTCGATTCATGGAATATCTGGGGATCAAGCATCGGAAGATAACACCTCTGTGGCCACAAGCCAATGGAATGGCAGAACGATTTATGGGGACTATAAAGAAAGCCATCCAGCGAGCAAATCTGACACAAATATCGATTGGACAAGCACTGTGCCAGGTGCTGAGAGATTACAGAAACACCCCTCATAGCTCCACAGGTCGATGCCCAGCGGAACTGGTGCTGGGGCGATCGAGCAAGACAAGACTGCCCCAAATAGATGCCACCGTGAGCGGAGACCGAAATGACATTGTGGAAAGGGATCATGAAGCCAAAAGGAGAATGAAAGAATATGCCGACAAGCGGAGACATGCATCGGAATCACAATTGAACGAAGGAGACCTGGTGGTGGTGAGACAGAGACAACAGCGGAAGTCGGACAGCCCATTCGCCAAAGATCCACTGGTAGTGACCAGAGTGAAGGGTTCAATGGTGACAGCAGTCTCTGACCACCAGAGAATAACGAAAAACAGTTCTCATTTCAAGTAGCTCAAGGCGGAAGAAGAAGAACCAGCAGCAACACCACCGAAGGTGGAAGACAGAGAGCAAGAAGCCAGTGGAGAGACAAGACCAAGAAGAACGTGCAAGGAACCACGAAGACTAATTGAAGAAATGTAGAACGAAGCTATCTCTCTCTCTCTCTCTCTCTCTCTCGCTCTCGACAGCTATCAGCAAACAATGTCAACACAAAAGGGGTGACAGTGACGAACACAAATGCATCAAGAACTTTTGTAGAACTTTTGTTTGTGACAAGAGGGGAGATGTAGTATTGTGACCTCAGGGAGACAACTGACGATAGGACACTAGGACCCTGTGGGTCATAGGGCAGTGGCCAGGTCACTGGACACCACATCCTGTAGGGACAGGAAGTGGACAGTGAGGCCCAGGACGAACCAGAGGACAGACGTGCTGCGCCGCGCTCCTGTAATACCAATAAAAGAAATACCTGCAATCACCTGCTGTCCTGTGATTTATGTGCCGACGGCACACCAAGGATACGACAGTCACCACCTGCAGCGGCATCACAACACATAGCGGGAGTCACACTAGCACAGTGGCAGGGAGCGCGAAGCTCCCATTATCATTACCGCGTGGCATGCCTGCCCCTTGCTGGCCCTGAGTACCCGAGCTCCCACTTTGACACACGGCAGAAGAGAGGGACTAGTTAGCTGTCCTGCAGCTCCAAGATACTGGCAGTTGTGCTGTCCCAAAATACCAAAAGGATGCCGTTCCCCCAGTCAGAGCTTCTCTTCAGTCTCAGCACCCACAGTACTCTGCCAGTACTCTCCACAAAGGCGCACATGGGCACAGAAATTTCTGCTGTGCACTAAAGCCCATGCCATCGCCCCACCGGCCACGTGACCGTCCAGTTCAATGTCAGCACAGCATTCTGCCTAACCATCTACCACTGCAGGTCCACCGCTCCTTGTCATGGCTTCAGTCCCGCCCCTGGAGCTGTTCGCCATCACGGGCCCCCTACTATCCCAAACAGCACAGGACAGTTAACTAGTCCCTCTCTCATCCTCCTGGACCTGTCAGCCACCTTCGACATGGTCTGCCACCACACTCTAATAACACGCTCCCACAAAGCCGGAATACAAGAAAAGGCCTTCGACTGGACCACATCCTTCCTCTCCGGCAGAACCCAGAGAGTCCGCCTCCCTCCCTTCTGATCCGAAGCCACCGACATCATCTGCGGCATCCCCCAGGGCTCATCCCTCAGCCCGACGCTGTTTTATATCTACATGGCCCCCCTCGCACAAGTGGCCCGCCAACACTACCTCAACTTCACCTCCTACGCCGACGACACCCAGCTCATCCTTTCCCTCACCAAGGACCCGCACACCGCCAAAACCAACCTTCACGAGGGAATGAAGGCCATCGCCGAATGGATGAGAAGCAGGCGTCTGAAACTGAACTCGGACAAGACTGAGGTCCTCATCCTTGGACCCACCCCCTCCACCTGGGACGACTCACTGGGAACCCCACTGACACCGACCGACCACGCACGCAATCTCGGCTTCGTCCTCGACTCCTCCCTCTCCATGTCAAAACAAGTCAACGCAGTCTCCTCTTCCTGCTACAACACCCTCTGCATGCTCCGCAGGATCTACAAGTGGATCCCAACGGAAACAAGAAGAACAGTGACTCAGGCCCTCGTCAGCAGCACGCTAGATTACGGCAACGCACTCTACACAAGTATCCCGGCCAAACACCTGCGACGCCTCCAACGCATCCAAAATGCCCCGCCTGACTGATCCTCAATGTACCCCACCACAGCTACATCTCCCCCCACCTGAAAGACCTTCACTGGCTCCCCGTAGACAAGAGGATCACTTTCAAGCTCCTCATCCACGCACACAAGGCACTCCACAACACCGGACCAGCCTACCTGAACAACAGACTCAGCTTCTACATCCCCACCCGACAGCTCCGCTCCGCAAACCTCGCCCTCGCCGTCATTCCCCGCATCCAATGAAAGACCTCCAGCAACAGATCCTTCTTCTACCTCGCCGCCAAGACCTGGAACACCCTCCTGACCAACATACGGCAGACCCAAGACCTACTCACCTTCAGAAGACTCCTCAAGACCTGGCTCTTCGATCAGTAGCAGCACCCCCCCCCCCCTCTCAGCGCCTTGAAACCCTCACGGGTATGTAGAGTGCTTTATAAATACTCTGATTGATTGATTGATTGACACGCTCACGGCTGCCCGGCAGACGTCACTGATATGCATGAATTTGTGTGGTGTTTTCCGGGCAGATCTCTCTCTTGACGCTTCCCGTCAAAGCACGAATATCTATGTGTCGCAGGAAGGGTCGAGATTCCTACTCAGCTGCCGCACCACCCAGGATCTTAACCTCATCCAGTTCGCTTTCGATGTGCACGCACATAACATAGACTGCCTGCTCCAGGACTTCACACCACTATTCGAGGGGATTGGGTGTTTAAAAGGTCTAACCATCCAGTTGCATATTGACCAGTCCATGGCTCTGGTAGTCCTCAGGCACAGAATAATTGCTTTTCATCTCCGGCCTGAAGTGGAGGCCGAGCTCTAACTCCTAGAGAAAGCTGGCATCATCGAACGGGTACAAGAACCAACGCCGTTGGTATCCCCCATCGTCGTAGCAAAGAAACCGAAGCAGCCCCACACCGTACGCATCTGTGTAGACATGCCAAACTTGCTGATCAAGCGGGAACACCACCTCACAATTACAATAGATGATATCATCCGCAAGCTGGCAGGCTCCAAGTGGTTCTCTAAGATGGACCTCCGGTCCGGCTACCATCAAAAGCAAACTGCACCCTGGCTAACGCTCTATCACCACCTTTGCAACTCATGCAGGGCTCTTGAGGTACACCAGGCTCAACTTCGGAATCTCCAGTGCTGAGATCTGAGGTCTTTCAGAATATTGTCAACGGTGTTCTCCATGGGCAGCAAGGAGTGATCAAAGTGAGCGGCGACAATCTGGTGCACGCTCTCATGTTGGAAGAGCACCTCCTTAGATGAAACCAATTTCTGTGAGAGGAATCTGGAAAAGAGGAGAGGCAAGATGGCATCCGTGGCGTGGGCTGTGTAAGCAGCCCGATCCTCCCGCTCCGGATTGTGGAGAGAGAAGCGAGATAGCTTTGTTGCGTCGAGCAGTAAAGCTTACTTGTGGAATTAAGATGTGAAACTGCAGTCCTGGATGAATATAGAATTGTTTTCTTTTTCCTCTACGGCTGCTCTCTACGGCTGCTGCTGATTCTGCGATCCTTTGCTCTCTGTCATATCAAAGGGGCTGTTCTTCTGCCTGCTGGGAAGATTACGGCTGAATGGTGCTGGTGTTACTGCTTCTCCGCTTGAGTCGACCTCCGGCTTGGCGTTTTCCTGTTTTGTTTTTTAGCATTCAGCTTACTGTGGTTCGTGGCCGTGGAGGTATGCGAGGACCTGGCTCTAAGAAAATGCAACTGAAGGCAGTGACTCGAGGGGGCAAAACGAACGCTCCAGCGGCAGCAAAGACGGTGAGCGGGGGGGGGGCGGAAATGCTACCCCCCAGGTTGTTTTGAACGTTAAGCAGAGGAAGACTGAACGTGTGAAAATGAGTGCAGATGCATGTACGTCAAAATTAGGGACACAAACTTTGCCGGCATTATTTGGGAAGCGGGTGTCGAAGAATGCCCCAGTACAGCCCCAACGTGAATTAGCAGTAGCTGTTGAGGAAGCTGATAAATTGAATCAGGATACCGAAAGCGTTTCTTTGTCTCACGGTGAAGCAACAATGTTATCCACAATTAGTTCTGAGCAGGACAAAGAAGTATCAAATAATGATAGCGCAGAGAGAGGCATTGTGGGAGATGTGGTCCTTGAGTCTGTGCTATCTGGAGAACTACTTGTCAGTGTTGATAGTTTGGTAGCAGAGTCTATCGTATTGTTACTTCAGGATTTGATTGGGCCACAAGAAGCAGCTGACAACTTTTACTCTGTGTCGGATCATTCATCTGACGAAAAGTATGAATTTAAGTAAAGACTGCGCAGATTATCATGATGAGGATAGCAGTACAGATGGGCCAAGGTCGAAGGAGGCCTCCCCTGTCGCTACGGTTAAGAAGTTAAAAATTAGAGGAGCACGAGGCTCGAACTCAAAGAATGGACAGCGAGAAGGGGAAGCAGTCTCTGCTGAGAATATGCCGGCTGCGATAGAGAAAAAGAAAGAGTCAGTAACAGCTATAGATCTTGACTCAGTAGAACAGAGCTTGACTCAAGAAATAACTTTATCTACAATTTATAACACAATGATGGAGCACAGGGCTGAGATAAAGCTTGAAAACACGCGCACACAAGCAACCTGCCGCAAGGTACAAAATGCTGTTCGGCGATTAATAAAAATTTGCTCTGATACGGCCTTAAGAGTCACAGAAGCCGAATCCAGAATTTCAACTATAGAAGATGAGGTGGCTGCCCAGAAATTGGAATTAAGTTCCATAAAAGCTCATCGTGATGACATTAGCTAGTATAAATTGGCTGAGTTGAAAAATCAAGCTCGACGCAACAACCTCCGCATTTTAGGCATCCCAGAGGAAAAAGAAGAAAAGGATGTTCGGAAGTTTGTGTGTGAACTCTTTACTGAAGCATTCCCGGAACTGACTCTTTGGGACTGGTCTAGAGAGATATCTAGGGCACATAGATTCCCATTTACTGTACGGAAACCCAGGCAAGGTGAACAAGATCGGCCAAGAGCTATTCTTGTACATTTTAATAGTTTTCTTGCAAGAGAGGCTGTCTTTGGGCTAGCGAGGCCTGATAAGAAAAGGCTGGCGAAGGAATGTAATTTTTTCATTAGACCTGACTTTTGCCAGGCAACTATTACTAAACGGTGGCATCTGCGTCAGCTTATACCTGGGTTCCAGGAAAAAGGAGCAACAGTCTATCTCCAAAATCCTGCTAAACTTAAAGTTATAGCCAAAGGTCAGACAAAGTTTTTTCCTCTGAGATTCAGGCTAAAGAGTTCCTGTGTTCCCTGTAATTAGCGCTAGGGCTTGAATCTAGCGAATACGCTTTCTTTCCACATAAGACACTGCTCAGGGGGCAAAGAATAAAAAAAGAGGGTTTTGTATATACTAAGACTAGGTATATTCTCTGTCTAACTCGGTGGGGGGGGGGCGGTACTCCATCTCTTTAGGGACTGATTGTCCCTATGTCTCATGTGTTGGGTTGGGTGGGGTGGGTGGGAGAGGGGGCGGACTTGGGTCACTGGGTGGGGGATGAGGGGGATGAGGGGAATGGGTGTGGTGGTGGGTGGAGGGGGGTTAAAAGTCAGCAACAGCAACAGACATGTTGTGTAATATACTAAGTTTATGCTTTACTGAAAGACTGTCTGGAGGTGATGGATCAGGACATGGAAAAATGGTAAAAATTACAACAATTATGATCTCTCAGAGTGTGGGAATCTATTTTGTGTTAAGTTATGGATAGAAAATTAAAGATATGCTCACTCAATATTTGTGGGCTTAATGATTTAAAAAAAAAGAGAAATGTTATCTAAAATAGTGCAGTTATCATCAATCGACAAATTATGTTTGCAAGAGACGCATATAGCATGGGGGAAGAGGGGATGTCTGAAGAGTTTGGGGTTAGATTTGATAGTTTGTTCTAAACAAACTGGTGTGAAGCGATGGGTAGCAATTTTTATGAAACGGGGTCTTGGTGTATGCTGCAGGCTTCTGGAAGATAAGTGGGGCCGCTGGGCAATTGCTGAGCTAAAGATTGGCCAACAAAGATTTACGCTGTGTACAGTGTATGGTCCGAATCTGGATGATTCAGAGCTCATGAGGTTTCTTAATATTGAATTGGCCCATTGGCCCCAACCAATGCTATTATGCGGTGATCTGAATATCCATATGGAGGCTAATTTTGATATTAGAATGAATGCTCGGTATATGGGGAGAAAACAGGTGGTATTTTCAGTTTTTCGAGAACTAGTGATGGACCATGCGATGTTTGATGTATGGATTAGCAAATATCCAGAGCAGTCAGGACACACCTTCTATTCAGCCCCACATAGTAAATTTGTGCGGTTGGATTATGTTTTCACCTCATCACAATTTAGAGGGAAAGTTAATATGGAGATCTTACCCAAACTCATTTCTGATCATAATCCTATAATTCTCGAAGCTGAACTGAACTCCTAGATGAGAGAAGACATTCAGTCTTGGTCTTTTGACAGAAGCTTGTTACTTGATGAAGAATATTTTCAATTTATAGCAAAGGTGCTCCAGGAGTTTTTTAGATTCAATAAGGGGACAGCCTCAACAAAAATCGTATGGGACACTTTCAAGGCTACAGTTAGGGAAGAAACTTTAAGTTATGCAAATAAGCGCCGTAAAGAAACACGAGATAAATACAAGAGGGACTGCGCAATGGTGATTTTAGCAAAACTTAAGTTAGCAGATGCAATCAGGCAAGGGCTTGACGAATCTATAGCTCAAAGAGAGCTTACTATTAAGAGAGCAGCAGTTTACGCTAATATGGCTGATCAATTGGCGATAAAGTATGCCCAAAATAAAAAAGAGGTGAACGAATTTGGGGAAAAAACTGGCAGAATTTTAGCAAAAAGACTAAGGCAAAAAGCCATCTTTAGCGATATATCCAAGATTACTGATATAAATTGCGTACATCAAGAAACTAAAGAAGGTGTTTTAGAAGCGTTTCGATGCTTCTATCAATCACTCTATAGTGCTCCGATTGAAGAGACAGGTGGTCCAAGAGGCGGGGATTATTTGAGAGATTTAGAGTCTATAGAAATAACAGAAATGCAACGAATACTGTTGTCTGTACCCATAACATGGGAAGAATGCAAGATTGCTATACTAGGTCTAGCTTCAGGTAAGGCTATGGGTCCTGACAGTATTCCCTTAGAGTTCTATCGTACCTTCGGACATATCTTAAAAAAAGAATTAGTAGAAATATGTCATTAATCATTCATGGGCAACCCCCCTGATTCCTGGTCGGAAGCTGTTATAGCAATCTTTGAGAAAAAGGGGAAGTCAGAATTAGATATAGGGTCCTAAAGACCAATTTCACTGCTTAATGCAGATACCAAAATTTATTCTAAAATAATTGCCAATAGACTAAACGATATAATGCCTAGTTTGGTCTTTAAAAGACAGTACGTTTTATAAAGAACTGAGATACAACGGACCGTATTCAAAGAATTATATCCATGTTAGATTGGTCTCAAGCTACTGACTCCCCTGTAGCGATAGCCCTGTTAGATGCCGAAAAGGCATTTGACAGAGTGTCTTGGGCGTTTCTATGGTCTGTTTTGGTCTGGAAAGGGTTTCCAAGGGAAATTATAATAGCAATTAAGGCTTTGTATGCCCAGCCTAAGGCATCTATTCGTATCGCGGGTAAACTCTCTAGAAACATAGCAATATCAAGGGGGATGAGACAAGGTTGCCCTTGCTCCCCCTTCTTATTTGCGCTATACATCGAGCCCTTTTTAATCAGGTTGGAAAAAAATATTGGAATAGTACCTGTCAGGATTCATATTATAGCATATAAAGTGTTCGCTCATGCGGACGATGTTGCCATAGCCACGGCTTATATTAAGAAGGCGATGCCTACGATAGTGGAAGCTGCAGATATATTTGGTGTACAATCAGGGTACAAATTGAATGTAGCAAAGACACAGATACTTCATTCAGAAGCTGGGCGTCCAATTGACATGGTTTTAGATTCAAGTGCCACATATTTAGGAATTAAAATCTCCCCAAAAATTGACGAGATTGTTCGTTTAAACTTTGATCCAATTTTGGGTTCAGCCAAGAAGACCTTAGAGTGGCTAAACAATTTACATCTGTCTCTATATGGGCGCAGTAACGTGTTAAAAATGCTCATATTTCCAAAATTCTTGTATTTATTTCGCACAATTCCCTTATTTGTTTCAGCGGCTGTTTTTGCACAAATCGATAGAAGTGTAGTAGATTTTTATGGAGCTTTCGTAGGAGTAGGGGGTCTATGAGAAGGTGTATCTTACCTAGAAGCAGAGGAGGTTGGGGGATCCCCAGTTTTCGAACATATTATTGGGCTGCACTTTTGCAACATATGGGAGTCTTGCTTCTACCAGATGCTGATAGGGAAGAGGCCTTTACCCCTTCAATATATGAGATGGTATTGGGTAAGGAGGCTCGACAATGTCTGGTACGTATAATTGAACCGAGCTATTACAAAAAAACTACATTTAAAATAATTATGACGGCTTTTGATGTCTGGCGTCAGATAAAAAAGGGAATAGGTTTACAACTGAATTTGAGGAATTACACTCCTTTAAGTAACTGCTCTTTATTACCAGACATTTTCAGAGACCAAGTAATGTCCAGAGAGGTATACGTCACTTAGGGGATTTAATTCAAGGGGGTCAGGTAGTTCCTTTTTCTTTTCTACAACAAAAATATAATATAGCGCGAACTGAGTTTTTCAAATATCTCCAGGTTGGCAGCTTTATCGAACAGAAAATATCTCAAAATCAGGTTATAATGAATAAAATTAAAATTTTGGAAGCTGTTGGCAAAAGACTAAAAATTGGTCCTATCTACCAACTAATGATTAACAATTCTAGAGGATGATATATCTCTCTGGGAGGAAAAATGGCAAGGTAGACTAGGGGTGGATAAAATTGATATGGAAAGGATAATTGAAGTGTCTAGTAAAGTCTTATTTAATGGGTCACTGAAAAGTCAGCATTTTATGTCAATATTTGATCTATATTATACCCCTGGGAAAATAGCCAAATGGAATGCTCATGGAGGGAACAAATGCAGTCGATGTGGCGAAATCGCAGCAGATGCCGTTCATATGTTTTTTCTATGCCCTAAAATGAGTAAGTTCATTAAGGACATAGAATATTTTTTGAATAATAGTTTAGGTATCTGTATACAATTGTCTGCGGAATTAGTTATATTTGGGCTGCAAGAAAATGTGGGGGGGCCCAGGCCTGAATCTGAGGAAGGATTCGTTTTTATATGTATGTCAATTTATCGTTTGTGCGTAACAACCCAATGGCTCGATGTTGATCCACCTATTTTTAGCAATTGGCAATCCAGACTCTTATCGATATACCACTTAGAAATGGCAATGTACAAGTCAAAGGGTAGGAGAAGAAAGATATTCGGCCAGAAATTGTGGTCCCCTATAGCAAATTGGATATGAAATTTATGTATCAATAATTTAGCGTGTAAAGATATGTAACTAGAGATCAAGGCACACTTTTTCTTGTATCGTCTTCTGCCATTTCAGGTTTTTTTTCTTGTTCTAACTGTTTGCTGACACAATAAAATAATAAAAAAAAAAAAAAGAAGAGCACCTCCTTTGTCTCCAAGCAGTCTTCTCCTACCTCAAAGAAAGTGGACTCACGCTACAAAGGGAGAACTGTGACTTCCTACCGAAAGACATTAGTTTCTTTGGCTACCGATTATCCAATAAGAGCATCGGCCCGACCCAGAGAAGGTGAAAGTCATCCAAGAAGCACCTGCCCCAACCTCAGTGTCCATAGTTTGCAGTTTCTTGGGCATGGTGACCTACTGCGGACAGTTCATCAAGAACCTGTCAGACCTCACTGGCCCTCTCAGAGACCTGACCAAAGCAACCAGCCCGTGGATGTGGGTACCCGAGCAGGAAGAGTCGTTCCAGCAAACCAAGGCTGCCCTGTCAGCAGATACCACCCTGGTATACTGCGACCCCAAGAGAGAGTCATAGCTCATTGTATCTGCCAGCACCACTGGCCTAGGTACAGTTCTGGCTCAGCGACAGGAATGCAGGGAATGGGCCCCATGGAGACGTTTTAATGCATGGGCAACATGGCTCTGGCCCAGGGCCCCAGCCATTCAGGGGGCCCCCGATAGAGCCAGCTCTGTTCTACAGAAAGTCCTGCCCTGATGACCTTGACCTAATTCTTAAACAGATTGTTTTAAGTATTATTTTCCTATCATTTACATTTTTTTAACAACTGTTTTTGTTAAGTCTTTTCTTCATTATAAACACATACCAGGCACTCATTGGTTCATTAAGTTGCGAAACACAACCAAAACTGACAAAGAAATTAGGGATTTTTCTGATATTCGTGTCATTGGTAGAGGTGTGGCGCCGCGGCCAGGGCGACTGACGCTGGTATCTGGGGATCAGGGTTCGATCCCCGGCGGCAGGTTAGCCCAGCACCATGTGACTCTGGGCAATAGCTCGCTTGATCTTCCAGACGGCCCCCAGCGCCTAGAGACCCTTACGGGTGATTGTGCGCTTTACAAATGTGGATTATTATTATTATTATTTACATCTTTCTGTGTCCTATGAATGCTTTAAAGCTTCAGAGCGAATTATACCACTTTTATGACATCTTTTATATCTTGCCTGGCATCAGGCACATTGTCTTGGGTATATGTCTGTGGTGTCAGTGATGATGTTCCTAATACGTCTTACACTGTGCAACTGACCGTGCCCTCGTTTGTCACGAAGTGCTCCATAACTGTGGAGGAGGGGTGTTAACGAAACTGTGGCAAAATAATTCTTAACAGGTTAGGGATCTCAACTGTGAGGCTGGAGCTCAGGTACCCTGGGAGCAACTATCTTGGCGTTAATGTTTGTCATTTGTGCTCTGGCGCTGGCTGCTAGCTTGGCATAGGGCGTGGTCATTGTTGCACTTATTCGGTGGGTTGGAATTCTTCACCTCACTCCTTTCCGCTTCTCCTCCCCGCGTGCTCTCCTCTATGATATTCGCTCTTGAGGTGTATCTTCTACAGGAGTCTGAGAGGGAATGGTATTCCCTTGTGTGGGGGTCAGTGCGGTTAGGATTACATCTCAACTTGCAGCGAGAGGGATCTTGCGGATCCTAAGCGTGTCCTCGCATCCAAGTGCAGTGCTCTCTGCTTTGGCCCAGTTTAGCATGGAGTGTCTCCACATTATTATGAGCGGCGGGTCAGGGTCCTTTCATCTTTTTGTGATTAGCATTTTTGCTACTGCAAACCCTAGATCTAAAAATCGAGACGTGGTTTTATTGTTGCAGCTTCTATGATATAAATGCCGGAGATATACGTGCCATTCAAACAGGAGTTTGCACCCTGTGCAGTGTGCCAGCGTATCTGCTACTGCTGACCAATATTCAGTTAATGTGGGGCACCCCATAGCATATGTAGCTGGTCTGCATCTAAATGCATACATCTGGGGCATTTGGTGTCTTGGCGTCTAAAGTATTGTTTGTCCTTCGCTGGCGTGAGGTACGCTCTATGGATGATATAGAATTGTAATAGTCGCAGGCGTGCATTCCTTGGAACCTGATTTGAGCTCGCCAATACCGAGGCCCATTCCGTGTCTTCGAGCTGGCATCCTATGTCTGCCTCCCAGTGCTGGCAGAGGGCCGATAGGTTTGCCACCGTGTGATGCCTGAAGGATGCTATAAACCATTTGACAAGGTGCCCACCTTAACCAATAACGTGTAAGTATTGTATGATGAGGTCTGTCTCTGGTTCGGCAATAACGGCTCCCCATTTAGCTGTTATCGATGCTATTAGGGAGCAATGCAGTAGAAATTACCCGGGATGTAATTCGTCTTACTCCATTAGCGTTGTACATGCATTGTACATGGGACCACTGTGCCCTCTTGATATAGATCTACCATGTCCTGAAGTGTGCCAGCTTCTGAGTTCGGCTGCTGTGGTTACTGTTTAACCTCTGGGTGTTCCCTCCAGAGGGAGGGCTGGAGCGTATGATGTGGTTTTGCAGGTGATATACAGTGCTCTACGGAAGCTCTTGAAGGCCACATTCAGCAGTAGTGAGTCCGGCGGCTTGGCTTTTGAACATGGGTGGAATATTACCGCTAGCTCTGTGATCTGTAGGGAGGGTTGTGTGTAGGGAGGGTTGTGTGGTTGCTGTGTTTCCACTGTTGCGTTACGCAAACCATATGGTAACCCATTGTATTTGGGCTGCTAAGTTGGTCTGTTCCAAGTGTGGAACTTCCAGGCCACCCTGGTCACCGGTAAGTAGAGTTTGCTGTTCGCCACCTTGTGTCTAAATTTTCCCCATATGAAATCTTTTACTAATCTTTCTAGGAGCTGGACCAAGGATGAAGGGACGTAGTGTGTGAGATTTGTGAAATAATACAAAAACCTTGGCAGTATTACCATCTTTGGTAAGGCCACTTTCCCTGTCACTAATAATGGGAGCATGTCCCAAAACGCCATCTGGGAGCGGACTGCGGTCAGTGCTCTGCCCAGGCTGCCATCTTCCAAGTCTTTTGGGTTTCTGTATATGCAGATGCCCAAGTAGCGGAATGTGTATGCACACCAACTGACACGTGTTCCATCAAGCGCATACTTTGGGTCACCGCATTGTTCGCTGAAGGGATATAGACAGGATTTAGTGACATTTAGTCGTAGTCCTGATATTGGAGCAACGTTTTCCAGTGCGGTTACTAATCTCTGTGGGATGCAGTGAATGTCTCTTATGTATAGCAGAAGATCATCCACTTACAAAAATATTGTGTGTATGCCGTCTTCTAGCGCAATGCTTCCGCTAGAAGCTCAATCGCCAGTGCGAAGAGCAATGGAGACAGAGGGCAGCCCTGCATAGTCCCTCTGCGCACTTCCACGAGGCTGGATATGCAGGGGCCTGTTCTAACCCTTGCGGTAGCGGCACTATACAGTAGTTTCACCATGTTGAGAAAAAATTCCCCCAGATGATATTTGTCTAGTGCGATAAATAGGAATCCCCACTCCATGGAGTGGAATGCCGTTACCAGGTCAAATATGAGGAACCCTGCTCTTGGCCATTGAGTTTGAAAATACGTGGCAATCCTAAAGAAGCACCAAAGGTTTAAAGAGGTGCTTCTCGTGGGTACAACCCCGTTTTGGCCACGGTGACCCAGGGAGGAGACCACCTGCCCCAGTCTATTTGCTAAAAGCTTTGCTAGTACTTTAAATCTATGTTAAGTAGGGCGAATAGCCTTTCCTGTCATTTACTTTGATTTGGGTGATGTGTGAATCTATTACAGACATTTTGCAGAGAAGTTTTGTGTTTAAGTTTCATGCAGCGTTCATATAAAAGTGTCTTTTAGATCAAAACAGGAACTCACATACATGAAATGGGAGGTGTTGCAGTGATTATCTCCAGTAATATTAGTGAGCTGCTGCTGTGTTACAATATTAAAAAACACACATCACTATCACTGAATATTAGGTATAAACACATTTAGAATTTGAACAGGTGTGTCTGTGCACTGTCCCACACAGGGGCCCCCAAAATACGTTTGGCCCAGGGCCCCCAAAATCTTTAAGATGCCTCTGGGGCCCCAGTAGCTTATGCAAGCAACACCCTAACACCAATGGAGAAGCGGTACTCGCAAATTGAGAGGGTAGCAAATGCAATCCCGTGGGGCTGTCAACACTTCTACATTTACTTATATGGCCACCGGTTTGCTTTCATCAATGACCACAAGCCCTTAATCCTGTTATTTCAAGGCTCCTCATCGTGGCCTCCTCCAAGGATCGAAAAGTGGTTCTTGCAGCTGCAAGAATTTCAATTCACAGTTGAGTACCGGCCTGGCACACGAAACCCTGCCGATTTCCTGTCCCGGCATGCCCGACTGGCCACACTCCCTGAAGCCTCAGAGGCTGCAGCCACAGAGGACTATGTGTGGATGATTTTAGAGAGTTCCAGGCTACAGATTGCCATCCAAGCAGTCACCTCGGGAGTCTGGAGGACACTAAAAAATACAACGCTGCCCCGCAACGAGACAGTTCAGTCCATCCTGAAGGCCCTATATCAGGTTCGCCAAGAGCTATCTGTGACCATTGATGGCTGTCTCCTTAGAGGCCTGCGTCTCATGCTGCCTGAAGTCCTTGCACAGAAGGCTGAGCTCCTGGCACATGGAGCCCACCAAGGTATTGTCATGTTCAAAAACCGACTCGGAAATAAAGTCTGGTTCCCTGGCCTAGACCTAATGATAGAAGCAGTCGTGAGGCACTGCCCCTTCTGCCTGGCGACCAGCCCACCACATCGGCCTGCACCAGTTATTACTGAAGAAGATCCTAATGCCCTGTAGTGACTGAGCTATTTTATGGTTAAATTGCCCAGTTATGACCATTGCCCATCACCATCTCAGTATATTTTGACCTGATATAGCGATGTGTAGGCCTGCATAGTATGAATAAGCTACAAAGTAGGGCTTGATTATGCCTTCTCTGTTTCCGACTTCATCTTGCTTCGTGGTAGTGCTTACCTATTGGCTTTTGCATACTCTTATGCCATCTTTTTTTTTTAATGAAAGTAACAAACACAAAAACGATAACAGCAACAGTCCCCCCCTCCCCCCAACCACTCCCGGATTCAACACCCCCCACCCTGCACCCCTGCGTACGACTCGAAAGCCACCCCAACATGCAGTGTGCCTGTCGCCCTTTCACAACTACACTACACAAAGAACCCAGGAGGAGGAAGAGGAGTCCCCTTACACCCGAACCACCCTCGGGCTAAACCCAGACAGTAGTGTGACAGATGGTATAACTCAGCTGATTAGCAAGTAAAAGAAACCGGACGTCAGGACCCACAATGTCACTCCTGATCTGAAGTGCCCCCCTCCGCGTCCGTTCAGATCGTCTCGTTTAGGCAGCGAATCAAGCCAGTCACTGGCGCAGTCTGGTCGATCAAAGAAAAAGGTCCGCTCCTCATGCTCGATGCGCAGTCGAGCCGGGAATAACATAGCATACTTAAACCCAAGATCTCAAAGTCGCCTCTTAACCCCCTGAAACCCCATTCGTTGCCGCTGGACCTGCGGGGTAAAGTCTGGGTAGATGTTGACTGTGCAGTTGTCAATATTCAAGGGGCCCCGACCTCTAGAGGCTTGCAGAATAGTGTCTCTATCACGAAAGTGAAAAAGCCGGGCGATGATGGGCCTCGGGGGGGGGGCCCCGGTTGTACCTTCCCACCCGGGAAGCGGTATGCACGTTCAACAGCGAAGAATTTATTGAGTCCAGCGGGGGCCAGATGGTTGAGGATCAGATCTTCGACAAGCAGGTCGACTGTGGTACTCCCAGGTTTTTCCGGCACTCCCACCAAGCGTATGTTGTTACGCCGGGCCCTATTTTCATGCTTGTCCAGTCGTCGAGCCATCAAGTCGTACGACGCTCTCAGATTACCAATCTCCGACTGCGCGTCCGCCACATCCGTGATAAGACTGGAGGTTTTCAGATCCAAGGCCTTGACCCTCTCATTAGTTTTGGCAAGGTCCGCTCTAATGAGTGTAACGTCGACCGCCACAGTGTCAATCTTGGAGGCCAGGGCTTCATATTCTTGTCCCATATCCGCTTTCATCCCAGTTATGGCACTCATCAGGTCCTGGAGAGAAACCTAGGGAGGCTCAGTAGAGTCCGTCTTGGAGTCAACAAGAGTGCGGCCGGTACCGCCGGGGGAACCCTTCGGTTGTGTATATCGATCCATGACATTAGTCTGAGTGAGTCCCCCGCGGACAGGCGTCTTGGTCTTGCGCTTCTCGGACTCAGGTTTGGAGGCCATACTGGGATCAGTGCCCCGAAGGGGCCTTCCGGACCTGGTGAAAATGGCCGACGGTCGCGGGATACAGAGTCCAAATGTTATGGCCCAAAACAGGAAAATTCAGCTTGAGCGATAGGCCGAGGAGGTAGGGATGTGGCCATGACAACACAGTGGGTAAAGTTGCACCGCCGTGGGAGACGATCCGCTCGTAGCGCAATCAATCGAGGGTCCGGGGAGAAACCGAAACTGAAAGTGACAATCAGGCCGACTAGGGAGACGTCCCTCCGGCCGCTGTTGTTGAATTACTCCCCGGCCCAATGAAGCAGCCCATCCTCGGTCTCGCTCAGGGTGGGTCCGGATAGTTGAAGTCGACACAGAATCGGCTCCCGACGTCCAAATTTAATTTCTGAAAGGATATCAGGATCAGCGAGAGTAGATCTTCAAAAGCCCATCAATAGAACCAGGATATTATAAGGATATTTGCAAGAGGGCGGCGCGGGTCTCGGGAGCTCTCTGCTCACGCGACCATCTAGGACGCCCTCGTAGCTCCTCCTCCCTCTTATGCCATCTTGCATACTAATTTCACTCATTTACGGGAGTAATGGCCTATGCTTAAGCGACTCCATTTTCTAAGCTATCGCCATCTTCTGAACCTCGTATGCTGGTAGAAACCGGTTCTTGTCAGAGGAATGTGCTCACTCTGTTCTGGAGTCATAACAGACGCTTGGCCAGAGGATGCTGTGGCCTTGGCGCGGAGTGGTACGGAATCTGATGGGAAAAGGGGGCGAGGCTTGCTAGATGGTTCGTCTTACGTTTCCACTTGTACTAAACGGGGTGTGCGGGTCTCGATCACTGGTTGTTCATCACAGTACAGACGTGTAGCTGTGACGGTGGAGCAGAATGCTGATTCGGCTGGAGAAATGGACTCCCCTCTGGTGAAGCGGAAACGGAATGTGTAGATACTTGTTGAGGTGTTCCACTAATTCTTATATTCCTACTGTTCTTGCCTAACTATCTTTTTCTATTTTCAGGTTCCATACATTTATATCCATATAAGTTCTATATATGTTTTACTGATTGCATTTAGCAATTGCTTAGGTGCTAATATATGAAGAAGGCCTATCGTGACATAGTAGTGATTCTTTCTTTGTAATTCTATCATTGTGTAATAAAAGAAACCCCAGAGCATATGATGATTATTTGCCTGTTTTCTTTGTGAAGGGAGAATAGGTTCCTTTTTGATCTAATGCTTATAGAAGGATGGGTGAATTCCCTTCTAATGAGTTGTTGTTGTTTCGGGAGGTTGCCTGACCCTTAGCAAAGAGTGATATTCTAATTCTTCCACCCCCAGTCTTGTTGGACAGGTATGCGTTTCAGTCCTACCTGGGTGAGTATTCTGTGGTCAGGAGAGGAGCGGTTATTTGCCTCTTGCACAGCACCTGTCACCAGGAGGCTTAGGGTGAAAAGTGCTGCAAGCCCATCAGCAAAGACTATAAAAGCTTTTGTAGTGTTAGTGTTCCTTTCTTGGGTGAGTATGGTGAAGTGTTGTGTTCTTTTGGGTCCCAAGAGGGGATAAGGTTGTATGTCCTGATTATTGGCAGAATTTTCAGGCCATTACACGCCCCTTGGGAGATAGTGAGCACAGACTTCGGCAGCCTCCCTGGAGGGAAGCACATGCTAGTTGTGGTGGACAACTTCTCATGCTACCCAGAAGTGGAGATAATTGCAACAACGCCAGCAGCTTAAGTCATGCCGAAGCTCACGAAGCTCATAGCAATACACAGGCTCTTCAAAGAAATCCGTACCGACAACCGACCGCCATTCACCAGCTCAGAGTTTGAATTTGAATTTGAATTTGAAAGGGGATTTATAAAGCGCGTAGCTACCCTGGGGCGTCCCAGCGCTGTAAATCGACCTATTGTTCCGGAGGGGGAGCAGAGGATTTAGGGTATTTATGGAAATAGCCATGTTTTTAGTTGCCTACGAAAGGCCAAAAGGTTGTGTTCTCTCCGCATGGACAGTGGAAGGGAGTTCCATAATTTTGGGGCATTGTAGGAGAACAATCGTCCACCGGAACGGGCCTTTTTTATTCTGGGAACAGTGGCCAGGGAGAGGGAGTTAGATCTGAGTTGTTTGTTAGATTGATGGGGTTTAACAAGGGATCTCAGGATCGGCGGACCTCTGCCTTGCATTATTTTGTGTGAAATGCACAAGGTCTTAAAAGTGATCCTTTCCTTCACCGGGAGCCAATGTAGACTCTTGAGGGCTGGTTTGGCTGAGCATCTCGATTTGAATCCAGTTAAGAGTCTGGCAGCGGCATTCTGAGCGCATTGCAGCCTATTGATGACACTAGCAGCCTATTGATGACTATCTAGCATCCCATAATATCAAACACCGATGGATAACCCAACGGTTGTCCCAGGCCAATGGCGAAGTAGAGCGCCTGATGAGAACCCTCAACAAAATGATCCAGATAACACTGGCTGAAAACCGCAACCTTGAGCAGGCCTTAACCAATTCTTACCAGAATACCGGCTCACCCCGCACTGCACCAATGGCATCTCTCCGAGCAAGCTATGCTTCGGCCGGACGGTGATGGACACCATTCCACATCAGCAGGCGTGGGAAGAGGTACCCAATCCTCCGAATCAATCGGACTCGTGGAGGACCCATAACAACGAAGAAGCTTCCCGGAAAAGACAAACTCGTGAACGTTCAGTCCTGGTGGGTGACTGGGTGTTAGTGCAAAACCGCCATCCCAGAGGGAAATGCTGGCTGCCATTTGAACGCAACCTGTGGATATTTGTGGCAGTCAAAGGCACAAAGGTAACCACTTGCAGAGGCCAGGGAAATGTGTAAAACGCAACATTTCTCAGTTCAAGAAAGTCCCTGAAGACAGTACCGAAGAATTCCAGGTGGATGGTCCATCAGAGGAGGCAACTATAACAAATCCTCCAGTTACCAGAAGGGAGTGTGACAAACTCCCAGGCCCAGATGCAGTTACAGAGGACTTAGGCAAAACACCGTTCCTCAGACCCCGCAAAGGTCAGCGCTGGAGCTTCCTGCTGCTATTGGGGGAGGGGGCTGGATCCAGAGGAGGCGGCTCCCGGAAGTGGTTTTGCTGACACCATCAATGCGAAGCAGCCAAGGACGGTATGAGTTGCGGTCAAACCCAAAGCCTTCCCAGAAGTATAAAGACTTTGTGTCCTGCTAACCCGAGCTGACAATCGTGTCGATGGCTGTGAAGAAGTGTGGGTGTGTCCTGCAACCAAGTAAGAGTGTTCCATGAGAACAGTGCTCGAACTGATACTATCTTGTGAACTCTTGGTTATTTAATTGTTCAGTTATCCTTGTTGGGTTTGTTTTGTCATTTCCCTGGTAAAGTAGGAATGTAGTGTTGTCTGATTGTGGCGAGCACAACTCCCCCAGTTGTACAAGGGGGAATAGTCGTGACCCGTGAGCCTAAATGCAGTGGGATGAACTGGCGTACGTCAGTTCAGCGTAAAGAAAGGGAAAATAAAATAAAAAGACCGGGGCTCCGGGCGTGGAGCAGTGCTTAGCTGGCCACCGCCACAACAGTGTGAACGTCTGCTTTATTAGGTCACCCGGCGACATTACATAGGCCAGATTAGAACTTGTAAAAAAATGCTGTCTAGGATTTTTGCAAGGAGTGGGAGAGTGCATGCACCTGTGGTCGCTGCAGAAAATGTTTGTAGTAATATAAGGGAAATCACCAGTAAAAACTAGCCCATTAGAACACAAAACAGGCCCACAAAGTGATTTGTCCGACTAGCCATTCTGACACTGCTCGTTTACCCTATAGGCCAGGCCATTCAACCATGGGCAAATTCAGTAAGCCATGTGCTTACAGGGGCTAATACTTACAATAGGCTAAGCTGTCCATCACGGATCGATTATATCTTCCTAGACATTCGACTTTGGGGAGACCTACTGGATATGGAGGTGAATCCTACCCAGGATAGCGACCACAATCCACTCTGTATGCAAGTGAAAAACAACTGGTCGAGCTCAAAGCCCTTAAATCCGATGAGGATGTTGACAAAAGAGGTAGTCCCGTCCTATTGCAATCGCCGCCTCCAATGGAATAAGGTCGCATACCAGGAGAATAAATTGGCTAAGATCATAGAAATCATCAAGCAGAAATCAATAGAGCTCGAGGCGATCAGTGCTACAGGGTCTATAGAGCCCTCTCCCCTCCCCGAATTCTATCAGAGAACAATTGAGGGTCTGGGGGAGTTCTTCGCCAGTCCGATCCCTACCAATCAGAGTACCACCAAGAAACAGCTTCCCAAGTCTTCCAACCTATGGTACTCAGATGGTTGCAGGGATAAAAGGCGCAGCCTCTCCTTAGCTTTAAAAGGGAACAACCCTTCCCTGGTTAGAATAGCGAGAAAAGAGTATGCAAAGGCAGTCGAGCAGGCAAAACGTAACTGGGAAGAAGACCACTGGCAAGAACTCAAATCCACCTCACTACTAAAGGATCCTGCAGTATTCTGGGGAATACTTAATAAAGGTAGGAGGAATGGATCCGACTTGATTCCTAATCACATTACAGAGCATGAATGGCATGCCCATTTCCTTGCCCTGTACTGTGACGCCGAAACACCTTCGGCAGGGACCAACGGTTCTTTCCCAGTATCCGCTATGGAGACCAGTCTAGACCATCTGCTAGAGGGGGCTAACGCAGAAGAGCCCTTTGAGATCAACGAGGTTTCAGCTGCCATAGCCGGCCAAGCCGCAGGAAAGGCGGCGGGCCCTGATGGCCTTCCCGGGGATTTGCTCCTGCAGGAAATAATAGTATGGGCGGACTTTATTCTGCTCTTAATGAACCTGATAGTCAGAGGCCATCCTGTCCCGTGTTCCTGGAAAGGGGCAGAGGTGGTTACGATATTTAAAAAGGGCAATAAGGAGGATCCTGCCAACTACAGGCCGATTAGCTTAATCGATGTAACCCAAAAAGTGGTTGGCAGGGTCCTCCTAATGAGAATAAGGTCCTGGATGGATGAGGCCAATGTCCTTTCGCATTTCCAGGCGGGATTCCGGAAGAATGTAGGGATGATAGATCAGGTCTTCAGATTCTATGCCATACATTGGAAAGTGGTATCCATCGGGAAGGGCAGCCTATATTTGGCGTTCATTGACCTCAAGACCGCATTCGACCTGGTCCCCAGGGCCAAGTTATTGCAAGTCCTGCAAGACCTAGGGATTCCACCTATGATTCTAGACTTTATTAAGCGGCTCCATAAGGGAAACTATGCCAGGATCAGGTGGGGCACTCAAGGCCAGTTAACAGGGAGGGTGGCAGTGAATAGGGGGGTACGCCAGGGTTGCGTTTTGGCTCCAACTTTGTTCTCCCTCTTCATAAATGGGGTGGTAGACTATTTACGAGAGGTTCAATCAGATGCCCCAACCCTGGCTGGGGAGAAAACACCTACCCTCCTATTCGCAGTAGATACGTTACTGGTCTCAAAAACACCGTCGGGCCTACAAAAACGGCTGGATAGATTTAGCCAGTTTTGCTGTTTACGGGGTTTAACAATTAACACCGATAAAACAAAACTGATGACTCTCTCCCCTTCCAAGCGCTTCAAGAACACCATCAATCTGAATGGTACCCTTTTAGAAACTGTGGTGTTTTTTGATTATTTGGGGATCAGGCTGAACAACAAAATGAAGTGGGATACCCATATGGCCAAGATGCTCCTCAATCATAGAAGAGTAGCGGGAGCCATCCTAAGAGAGCAGAAGCTCTCGTCTAGTAGACCAGTAGGCCTGGCTCTTGTGGTCTACGATGGTAGGGCACTGCCTTCGGCACTCTACGGGTTGGAGTTATGGGGGTTCGAGGAGGTTCGCGAGTTAGAAAGATCAGAGAACAAGGGGGCATATTATCAAGGGGGGTTATCTCCGCTTTTTTGGCTTTAAAAGCCAAGAAAGCGGAGATAAAATTATCTCCCTATTACCTAGCTGTCGCTAACACCAGTTAGCGACAGCTAGTAGGAGATAGCGACCATCTTGGGCCCCGCTTTGCATGTCAGGGAAATTTATCACTAATGACATGCAAAGTGGGCGTGCCAAGATGTTAGCGACTGGAAACAGTCGCTAACATCGCTATCTCCTATTACCAACTGCTAACACCTGCCCGAGCAGTTCTTAGCCATGTTATCCAATGGTAGGTGGATAACATGGCTAAGAGCATTAGCTCGGTAATGCATGAATATCGCTGACTTTTCAGCGATATTCATGCATTTCGGCCGATCTTTATCGCTTAGGAGATAATGCTTGATAATAGCAATGTTCCTAAGCAATCACAATCGCCGCAGCTCGGCGATAAAAATATTGCCGCTAAGCCAACATAGCGATAATTATCGCTAGTTGTTGGGAATATGCCCCCAGTTTCTTAGAGGGCTTGTATCTCTTCCGCTCTCCACCCCTCTGACTCCGCTCCGTGGCGACCTAGGGAAACGGTCCCTTACTAACATCGTTAGACTACACCCACTATTGTTCTGGGTACGCCTAAGAAGGACCCCTGAACTAGCCAACTATGAGGATGCTCAGTCGGAGATTATTAATCTAGACACGGGGAACAAGATCAAGTGGATTGCTAAATTAAAGCAGTTGGCAATTGATATTGAGTTCGGAGAGGCCTGGGCGACCCAGTCAGTGTCAACCAAGCAAATCATTAAGAAGGCATACTGGTAATGGGTGAAAGGGGTGGAGGAACGAAAATCCAACCGGGGGACACTCACTGAACAGTTTTTAATGCATAAGCCGGTTGCAAAATATGAGCACTATTTTGATTTTATACAATCTCCCCGTGATAGATTGCTATTCACAAAATTTAGATTTGGGATGCTCCCACTAAATGATCTGGTAGCAGGATGGAGGAATTATAGCTTGGCTTCTATGAGCTGCCCAGGTTGCCAAGCTCCATCAGAATCACTTCCCCATTTCCTTTTTGCATGTCCCGCTTACAGTGCTCCCAGGCGGAAATGGATGAAACCTTCATGCAGAAACCTGGGGTTTACCGATTACAGGGTAGCCCTGCACATGTTCAAAGCCGACACCTCGTCCCCTAGTATGATCTGTGCGGTGGCAAAATACTTGGGCAACGCTTGGGTGCTACGTGTAAACCTGTTAAAACATAGTAAGCACTAACATCCTCTGGGCCCAAATGCTCCTAATCTTTCATGTGTAAAGGAATCTGTTTTTTATTGTGTACAGTGTAAAAATTGTTTTACATTCTGGTTTTAATGGATTGTATACAAACTTTTTTATATGCTAACTGTTGTATGGATTGCTGCACTTCTTAATCCCTAAAAATACTTTGTTCAAGCTTTTATGATATTTTATATCGATTAAAGTAAGCCATGTGTATTTAAGTCACCTTCTGGAAGCAGTCTGAGATTTACTCCCCTCAAAGACTGAAGAAAATCCCTTTTCTGAGATTAATGGGAACAAACTACTCTCACAATTGCCACTAGCTAGGGGGTTCAGGTTTCTGGTAAAAAGTATGCATGCATTGCACCCATGAGAAGGCCTTTCCCCAGTCACCATTGTACAGTATAACAAGTTATGTATGCCTTTATCACTTTGGTAGGTAGTTATTCCGAATACACAACTGTTTTCCAAGAGCACACCAGGAACCTGCAACCGTCAGACATCCTGAAACCTTTGTTGCTGCTGTAAATCTTAACTCATGAGGGGTATCACACTAACCCTGGGAAAAGCACTATGCTACGCTTGCGTAGTTTGTGAAGTTTGCGCTACTTCGCACTAAGCGAATTGCACGTAGCACAGGGCAAACACGCGTAGCGTAGCGCAGTGCATCGGTCATTTTTTGCTTGCTCGCGGTCCTCAACGTCAAGTTGGCGACTGCGAGCAAGCAAAATGACATCCCGGCGAGACTTTTTCCTCATTCGCGATCAGCAACATCAAGTTGCCGAACGCAAGCCTGGAAAATAAACCTCCTGTTGAGATTCTCAACGCGGGGAGGTCAGGTTTCTCATTGCGAGTGGTCGCGTATGCTCACGCCCGTGCACAATAAGAAACTACCAGTCCGCCTTGAGAAAGCTGTCTCTCGAGTAGAAATCTACTCGAGCGGCAGAAAACGACCGCTTGCACTGTGCAAGATGCAGTTTGCACTGATTGCACAGTGCGTACAAGAATCTGGCACTGTGCAATCAGTGCACTATACAGTTCGCGTAGCTACTCGTAGTTCGCGTAGTGCCCTACACATGGCTACGCGTAGCGCTACTTCACGAACTATGCCCACCCTTATAAAACACTTGTGAATACAGACTCACAGATGAAAATGTGCACTTGAACAGGTTCGACCTTAAAAGAGTGCAGATATCCAATTCACGAAACTCCCAAGTCTCCAACAGTTTGTCTGGAAACCTGCACCACCTGGAAAACAAGTGACTTTCTGCCATGCAGACGTATGTCCGGGTGTGCAACTGTAGTAAGAGTCCAGTTGCGGATGGGGAAACGCCTTACTATGTGCGCAGCTGCACTTCGTTTACCAGCCGTGAAAGGATGGATAATCCTAATTTCGTTTGATAGTTTGGAAAGCAAGTGTTAGATCATGAGAAACAGCGAAACTCTCAGCAAATGAACTTGCTGGATCTTAAAAAGGAGCCCAGCCCACTGTTATTCCAAACACGCAGATATTTTGAAAATTCACCCCGCATATGCCAAGCACAACCTTCATCTCTCTGGGAGGTGCCGGCTCAGATGAGTCCCCTTGTAATCCTGTCTTCCTGAGGTCTGTGGCAGAGACATCGGCCGGAGGCGCCCCCCCCCCTGAGACGAGTAATTTTGCCGCTGCAGGTCATCAGGGCAGCACCACTCATTCACGGTGCATGCCCCAGATATCACTACATCTCAATACGAAGTACAGATGCACACCGTGGACCACAAATACTCGGGATCAACATCTGCACATTGAGTCAGAACATTCGCACCCATCAGACCAATTTCTCTCAAATTTCTCTGAAAGGAATACCAATGTTAAAGATAATGAGAACCCCCTGGTTTTAATAGAATGCATGTATCTCTCTGTTGTCCAGTTTCATGTTGGCCCTGAGGAAGGTGAATTAAAGCAATGATACCACCGAAATGTACGTAGGCCGTAGGCATCTGAGACCCTCAGACAAAATAGAATCAAACCCCGAAGAAAGCAAGGAAAGGATTACAAAAGATCACTAATCCTTGCAACAATCCAAAAAGGAAGACTCAAACCACGGGTTGAGCTATACCCTGAGGAGTCCACTATAGGACACACTATTTTTCACTGTGTATGTTGTGTTAGTATTGTTAGGACAGAAGATATGAGAGTCTGAGGTTGTATGAATGACGGTATGAGTGACAGTATATGTATATAGATTGTTTAGGGGTTCCTGCCAAGTAAAGACTTAGCCCTGTATTTTAAATTGTTGCACACATGTTGCCATGTCATTGTATTATAATCTTGATAATATAATCACTAAAAAATGAGAAAAAATAATCTGTTATAATGATGAATAAATGGAAAATAATAAAAATACTATGTCTAAGTGAATGATTCCATGTACCTTGTTGCATCCTGTATGAAATTGCAAACAGACTTAAATGCTATTTTGTAAAGATAGATAGGTCAGAATAGAGGTTCCCCCATTTCATTGGAGTCCCCTTGTAATGCCTGGGCAAGATGGCGACTGCAGGCTGTTATACTTAGCATGGTTCTGTTTTCATACCCTCGCCAGTGCATGGGGCCGGAGGGGTAGTCTTCCACTTGCCAGGTTGCAAAGCAATTCTCTGTGGTTCTTCACAGAAGTAAATCAACTATTTCAAAGTCGCCCTTCATTAGAACAACTGAATTCAGCAATGAGGAGCTGAAAGGTCACATGTGAACCTTTGCAAAGGGCCTCCCATTGGAGCACCCACACTTTGGTGCGTTTTAGTAACCGTTAAACTGTTCGAGCTGTTATGAACTCTGCAAAGTAAGCTGCACATTATGGTTATGCGACAAATCTATAATTATGCGGGGAAATTCCGCATCTGGGTGAGGTAGCATAATTCCAGTGACTGTATATGTTCATGTTGACTTGTATGCCTGTAAATTTATATTCTGTGACTTAACTGCAGGCAACAGAGAGAGGTGTGCAGCTCTCATGCCATAAATTCTAATCTGATTGGCTGACTTCTTGGCCGTTTATCCTTCCAAGGATGAGATTGATATATTGGGAACCTTGTGTTCGCCCAGTGCTGCAAAACCTTGTAAGATAGGGTAGCAAGTGTTACTTAGAGACTTCTGGGAACTTTTTAACTAGATGGACACTGTGCTATTCTGGACTAAAATTATTACTAATGGATTGCTCAGTGATCTGATCACTCGCCGCTGACAAATGTGGTGATCTGGAGGTCATGCTATGAATTTTCCCAAGATGGGTACATTGAGTACAATTGCTTGTGTAATATTTACATCTCATATTTAGACCGCTTTGAAACGGCAGAAAAGCAGTAGTTAGTGGTATGTTATTTAGAAATAAAATACCGTACTAAAAATAATTTGACATGAAGCATATTTAATTAAATAAAGCCATTCTGAAATATGGCAGGTGGCGTTTCGCTGTCAGAGTCCGTTATATAGATTTTGTATCTTCGATCTCTCTCCCTCACACATAACAGAACCCGTCGCTCCATTTCTTATTAGCTCTCTTTCTCTCGCTGTCTGTTGTAATTCTCTAAGAAGCCTCCCTAGATTAGGGGCCTTCGTCACCTGAGAGCAGTCAATTTTTAATTACTGATGTCTCCTCTGCCCCTCCCTGGCACCCTGAAACCTTGCTATATATTTTTTTTAATCCAAATGTAATCGCAGTCGCTTAAAACGGATGGTGTTCGTCGAACAGCCAGTGTTCCCTGAGGCGGTTTTCCCACCTCAGGGCACTAGACGGAGGCCTGCTCTGTGTTGTATATTTGTACTTCCTTCAATATGGCTACTTGGTGTCAGTAGTCCTTTATTTGTGTTTCTACCTTCCCAACCTCCCTTAGTACCTGAGAGTGTTCTATCTTGTATGTGAAGGTTCCAGCCTTGGCAGGTGATGGTCTGGTCAGCTGTGAGGTTTACTGCTCTGCTGTGTCTCTTAACAAATCTATCTTAATAACTTGAAGACATATCCTGCTGCCTACCTAATCTACTTACAACACTCTGCTCCATGTTCACCAACAGCGCCATGTGGGAGTCTAATATTCCGAGGCCACGCGTGCTGTACACAGCTTTATTGACACTTTCTGTTGCCTCCTTTGGAGTAAGCTGGCAGCTAGACCTCTAAATCACTTCTTTTATGGTCTTCCTTTGCTTCTTTTTAAATAACGGTTTAACAGCATACATCATCAATGAAACGTTAGGTATGTAAGTATCGAAACGGCGCTGGTGTGTCTTAGCTGCCAACAGGGCACAAGTCCTAAAAAAAAGTGACATCACAGCGTGTGACATCACAGCACTGTTGTGTAGTTCCTATATTCCCAATAGGCTCTGCGCTTTGGAATAATATATCCTATAGATGTGAAATAGGACTGAGGTCAGTATGTCTCTATCGAATATACTAAACTTAATTGTGTGTGCCGGCTAGCTCAGAGGTCACTAGAAACTTTCTCGAATACACAAGAAGGATAAGTGTCAGACAACTGCATAAACATGACAACTTTGTTTCCCTAGAACTGGAACAAATATCTTCCGAGTCGTGGAAACAATAGATAACTATTTCATTCACTCAGTCAATCGGGCATGCTTCGTTTCTACAGAGTTGCAGAGAACTAGTGAGACGGGTTTTTTCAATAAAAGGGTTTATTGAACAGTCTTCTTTCTCATGCAAGAGAGGTGAACTGCTACAATCGTAAGACAGAATGTGAAGTATAATGCGTACAGCGAGAATAGTTTTATAACATTGTTTAGTGCAATTACATATAAAAATACATACATTCAATTCAATTCAATACAATATCGCTTTATTCGATTGTTAAATGCAATCATAAAAGCATACATAATTAACAGAATTAATACATTTCAGTTCACTTCAATACATTTACAGTGTCATTATGCAATAATACAGTATCTTGACAAAAAAGGGTAAAAAGAGTATATACACAGTAATTCATAAATATCAGAATTCCATTTAAAATCCTTTCTCTAATTAAAAAATACCCTATGTGATCATTAATTTTCTGCAGAAGATCACTTTTTTCAGGAATACTGTAAGTACAGCAACAGATCGAATATTGTCCATGTATTGAGAACTTAACATGGCCAAACGACATTGACGCAATCCCATCTCTCTCAGTAAAGGTAGTTGGATTCTGGATCTGAGAGATCCATAGAATTTACAAAATAAAAAGGCATGCACGGTGGTTTGGAGGGACAAATTATCACAGGGACAAGGCTGTAAATCTTGCGACCAGTCATTTACAGTTGGAAAACTGACCAGCCTATGGAAAATTCCAAAATCTAAAATGATATAATAAAAATCTATCCTAGTTGTTAGGGACATAAACCAGATAGGGTTGAATATTAAAAGTCGTTAATATCAATTGATGTTGCAGGACAGGAGGTTTTAAAACCTCTGTTGACATTCTTACGGAATCCAAAAAAGACAAACCCTCCTTCCTCAAGTCTTTTCGTGAGATGGCTGACATAGTAAGGGAATTTAGAAAGTACTCAAGCTTTCCGATATCCGTAAGAAACTTGCACACATAGCTCAGCCATGGTATCCTCATCGCTCCTTCTAATTTCAGGATATCTGACAAAATATCTCTATTCAGCTTAGTTTCCTCTTTGTTCCACAGCCTGTGCCACAAAAGCACAGGCTCAAGCTTGATTAAATCAGATATAAAAGGGAGTCCTAATTCTGCTTGACAGTTATAATTAGGAGTACTCTTGGGTACTGCAAGGATAAATTTCAGAAACAAATTTTCAACTACCTGAATAGGGGCAGGGTCAGAGAAACCCCATACCCCACTCCCATAGGTAGCAACAGATACGCATTTGGCTTTATAGATCTTTATTAGCTCAAGAGGGGGTCTAGTACCTAATTTTTTAGCGAAGGTTTTCAGGGCAGCGGTTGAGCGAACCATCGCGTGTTCTTTAGCTAGTAATGCCTGACCCCAGGTATCGTTCTGGGTAAACAATATACCTAGGTAGGAGAATTGATTGGTAACCTCAAGCTTCTGACCTGCGATAAAAATGGCCCTCGTGGTCTTACAATCCCTGCCACAGCGCATGATGAATGCTTTTGAGGTATTACCCTTAGACCCAAGTCCTTCATAAAAAGGGTAAAACTATCCACCACGCGCTGAAGTCCCACTTGAGTACGAGACATTAACACAGCATCGTCTGCGTACAAAAGTGCCGGGATTGGACGGCCAGCTACCTGAGGGAGATCTAAACTGTTACTGCACAGAGCTCCCTCTAGACCATTTATATATAAATTAAAAAGGAATGGATCCAGTACACAGCCCTGTCTGACCCCACTCCTAATTGGGATTTTATCTGTGCGTTCCCCCTTCAGGCCATAGCGGACGCGGGCTGAAGCGTCACAATAAAAACGTTTAAGAAAATAAATAATATTATCATCAATCCCAAGTTGTCCCAACAAAATCCACAGTTTGGAATGAACCACACAATCAAAAGCGGCCGAGAGGTCAACAAAGGCCAGGAATAAATTCCCCTTTTTGCCCTTGTGTACTTCCCAACCAACATCAGAAGGTTTAGGCCTTGTTCTACTGTTCCTAGTCCAGAGCGAAAGCCATATTGCAAATCAGATAATATAGAGTTATCATTTGCCCAGATTAGGAGATGGTCCAAAATTATTCTCCCAACTATTTTCGTGAATGAATCCAAAATGGAAATGGGTCTATAACAACCTGGGTCGTGTCTATCCCCTTTTTTAAAAATGGACTCCACCCAAGTGGGCAAAAATTCTGTAATACAACTTGCGTTAAGCACCTGGACCAAAAGGGGGCCCCACAGGGAAATAATAGCTTTAAAAATATCTATGGGGACTCCGTCCGGGCCAGGAGCCTTACCACCCTGGCTCTTATGTAGTGTTTTCCCAACCTCTTCTAGGGTGAACATCAAGTTTCTTGGGGCAGAATGAGGGGTATGAGTACAAGGAGAGCTTAACAATACCTTTCCCTCATATACTTTGGCAAAGTGCCCGATCCAATCTGATTCTGGGATTGCTATCTCTAATCTAGAGCCAGCCTCTTCCCTAAAAAAAGGGAGTTCTAATAATCTTCCAGAAGCCTGCACTGTCGTTCTTTTCAGAGGCTGAGTGCAAGAGTCCCAGGCTTCTGCTTTCAGCATGTTCTTTCTTTCTGTAACAGCAAGTTTATATTCTTCCCTGAGTCTCCTAACCTCCATGACACACCTTGGTGTCTTATGCAGTTCTTTCTTTAACAATGCATAAACTCTAGTGCAGTTAGAGTTGAACCAACCTCCCTTTATTCTATTATTCTTAGACTGTCTCGTGAGGGAGGTCCTAATTTCATTAGAAATTACTAAAAAAGATGAGAGGATAGTTTCAGGCATAGAATCTTCCCCCAAAAATATCGCTAGCTCAGACATGCATTTCCCAATCACTGACCTAAGAATTTCAGTTTGATCAACCATAGCCCATCGTAAAGAGTAGCCATTAATGCTATCGATAGACAGGTTTTCGCCCACTCTATCCCTTCCCTGATTACATCTTGACGGTGACTTCATTGGGATCAGGATGGTCATAGAGAGCGGAA
The DNA here is from genome assembly GCF_964261635.1 of Lissotriton helveticus. Lineage (NCBI taxonomy): Eukaryota > Metazoa > Chordata > Amphibia > Caudata > Salamandridae > Lissotriton > Lissotriton helveticus. Next base: position 2,096,647,058 of record NC_136067.1, read on the forward strand.
AGTGATCACTCAATGCAATATCTGAGACCTTAAAAGAATGAATTCTATCAGCGTGTGAATTAGTTATGAGGGCAAAGTCAATAGTGGAAGTGCAACCCCTTCCACAAAATGTGGGTGGTAGGATGGACGGTGACACACAGATTTCATTTATGAATCCCAGATCAAACTTACCAATGACTTCATTAAACTGTTCACCCAATGATGTGTGATTAAAATGTAACGGACACAAGCCATCTTCCATAGTGACTCCGCATCTGTTATCCTCCGCCATACTGCATAAGGTACAATTGAAATCACCCACCAAGAGGATCATCAAATCATGCCCAAAGTTTTTACCCTGTAGCGACAGTGCTTTAGACAACTTATTAAGAACTTTTGAAACTTCGGCCAGGGGAATATTATTACATAAATTAACCAGGGCAAATGAAATATCACAATCCAATACAAAATCAGGAACTGAAAATATATATCTTTAACAGGCTCTATTACCCTTTTTATGTTCAATTTATTTGACAGGTAAACAGTCAACCCCCCTTTAGCTCTCCCATGCATAACTTCCACTGCTGGGGTATGAAAGGTCTTAAACCCATTAAGGTGGACCGGTTCCCTGCTCCAGGTTTCCTGTGGACAAATCAGATCTTGTGTCTGAATAAAGTCCTCCCAGAGTGGATTACCAATTTCAGATTTAATACCAGCAATGTTCCAAGAGGTAATATTGCATATGGGTACCAAAGGGGGTGGAACAGGAATGGTAACCAATTTTAAATTGGTGGTAAGCCAGTCGCAAACTGGAAGGGGTCCCTAAGGGACCCCTTCTTCTTTGTGTTTGGCAGCAAAAATATTTTTGGAGGGCAGGCAGTGGTCCCACGGACCAGCGCCTGCCCTTAAAAAATGAAAAGAAAACTTTTCTTTTTTTTCTTTTAAACGCACCCCGATTTCCTTAAAGGAAAAAGGGCTGTATTTGAAAAAAAAACATTACTTTATTTAAAAAGCAAACCCAGACATGATGGTCTGCTGTCCCTAGCAGGCCACCATCCCTGTGATTCCTAATGGGTCTCAAATTGTGATCTGCCTCATGAATATTGATGAGGCGGGTCATTTGCGAACCAATTGGGAATCCCTAAATGTGTCTGAGACACATTAGTACATTTAATTTTGTAAGTCGCAATGTGCGAGACACAATTAATTGCAATTTGTGACCCACAAAGGGGAATGGTCATGCATCTGGCCCTATATTGTTTAAGGCTGGGAAAAACAGGCCGTACAATATAATGATGAAAAACTGCTCCAATAAAACTTTAAAAATACTTTTTTTCGAATTATCCTGTTTCTGTTGTGTATTTTTTCTATTTAATACGGCTGTGTATCCTCAAAGAACACTGTGAGAGTTTTGAAAAAATTAAGTTTCACTTTTGTGGTTTTAGGGTGTAATTGCCTCTTAAAACATTACGCGTGTGGCCTCTGTCGCCACGCTGTGATCAGCCTTGCCAAGTAGCTGTTAGGGGTTAGGTATACTAACGCATTTTAGTGGGGTGATCCACATTATTTACCACACTAAAAAGTATTAGTCGTGCATTATTAATACCTTGACACCACCTGTGAGCTCCAAGGGAGAAGCTGGGAGTGATCACAACTGTCAGAAGCTGCATTAACAGCAGCCCGGTGAGTGCTGTGCACAGCGTGCTGTAGAGAAGACCTGTGCTGGCCTCAGTGGTCTTTGTGTGTCGAGACACTGAACGTAAAACAAGATAAGAGAACTTGGGAGGCATTCCTCTGGCCAACTCTGCGCTCTGGTTCCGTTTCACACTGATCCTCATAACTGCAGCCCAGAACTTGGCGATCAAGGCTCTTGTTCCATTTCACTCTTCGGTGACATCCCTCCCTTGACTCTGAGCTGCATGAACCCCAGGATCTGGGATGGAAGCTGCAGTTCCACCAGCAGAAGTTAAAATGCAGGCTCCAAGCCCACAGGCCCAAGGACGAGCTTGGTTATGTTATGTTATGTTAAAAATGATTTATAGAGCGCACGTTCACCAACGGTTTCTTGGCGCTGAGGGGGGTCAAAGAGTTGCTGGGACAGAAAAAGCGGAAATTAATTCTAAGCCTGAACAAATAACCAAGTTTTGGGAGATTTCCTAACTGAGTGTAGGAGGTGGTCAAACGCAGTTCGGGGGGGGGGGAGAGCATTCCAGAATTGTGGCGCCAAAGCAGAGAATATTAGACCCCCGTGTTTCTTTAGGACAACCATGATGGCGCAGGGAATGTGCTGTCCATGGGAGAGTGGGTTCTGTATACCACAGCACTCCAGGCGCTATGCATATCTGGTACATCGGACGAAGTGTCGAGCTGTGGGTCACGCATCAATCTTCATTAAGATAGATGTAACATATTGAAGTCCATATTTTCAGGGTATAAAATTATATTTGATTTATTGATTTTTGGTATCAAATCAAGATGATAATGAAGAAATAAGTAAGTCCAAATATAATCCCACCAGGAGCAGCTGGACTGCTGCTCAGCCTCAGATGTAACTGACTCTCATCTTAAGCATACACAACCAGCATTCTATGTGACATCATAGATGTATGCTTAGCAAGTTATAACAAACACTAAAGAAGGACAGAGAAGAAAGAAAAGCAGGATGTAACAATAGACTACAAGTTTATTGCATGTTCTACAGAGATAAAACAAATCTAGCCTGTGCGTCAAGATTTTTCAATTCTATTAAAGATATCGAGGCGAGGATTATGCTTATATTTCTTTAATCCACTGATCACAGCAGCACAGTAAAACACAGAAAACACTACATTTCCCATGAGCCACATCACCCATATTCCACCAATCAGCCCCACAAGAGCCCTATATAACCTCTTGTAACCATAGTCCTTCCTTTAGCTTTGTGAAACCAACAGCTTCCATAAGTAACAAAGCAATTCAAACATGAGCCCATTGTCCAAACCATGCAGGAATAGTTTAATCAGGAATCCTTGAAAATCCAAGGGACCTGGAACCTCCATCAGAACAGGAACACCGGCAGAATCAGATTAACCGTGCCCATGCATCGTGTATGCCAAATTGGAATCTGTGCCTCTGCATCACAGGAACACCAGCGGAATCAGCCAGTAGAGCCCGCACATCTCCTACGCTGTTTTAGAATCTATGCCTACAACGTAAAGACAATGCAGAGTAACTGCAATTCTCCAGCAAGATAAAATCAACATTGGGAAAGAAATAACAAACATTGTCAATGCAGTCATAATCAATATAATCAACAATGCCATTAAACACAATGTAATGCCATAAATATATTACAATATTTGCGGGTGGGATAATCCTTGCCTCTGTATCCTTAATAAAATTGAAAATTCTTGACACAATAGCTAGAAAACGTTTTACTCTATGGCAGGAACAGAGGCTTTGGACCATGCTTGTTCAAAACTGAGCCACCACAACAGATGCAACATCCACACTAAGCTTATGATAGAGCACTTTAAATGTGGAGTCGGATGACCAATCCACAGCCACCATAATATCTTCCAGTCAAGAACTGGATGGGAAAGCCTTAGAAGCCATGGCGCCACGACAGGATGAGCTCCAAAACAGACACATCACCAGCTTCCCCAAGAATCCATCTAACACAACTGGCTAAAGGGGCAGAAGAAACAGGCCCAAAGGGCTTTTGGAGAATAATGAGCTACTGTCCCGACTGCTCTCTACGGAACTCGTGGGTGCAGACTTCATACGCTTTCATGCAGCGAACAACACACAACTTTGGGTTATTGGGAAAAGCTGGGTATGTAATACAGCGAGGATTAGTTTTAGTCCCTTTAGAAATGTGAAAGGAAACCCCCTAACTCCTATATCCAGGGCTTTAATGCCAGATACTCTTCTCCTACAAATGAGGCACAAAGGACCGTCAATTTAGCCGATAATTGTTTTCACGAGAGGTCGTCATTCATCGGTCAAGCCCGTAAAAAACACAATATCACATCCACGTCCCACAAGACTGAGTATTTAGGAACTGGAGGAACGACCATCCTGACCCCATGCAGAAGGTTACACACCAGAGGATATCTTCCCACTGGCTGCCCATCCACATGGGCGTGACCCGCCAAGATGGCAAATTGGATTTTATTGACAGTTCTATAAGCTTTCCCTTGAGAGGCAAGGTGAGAGAAAAAGTTAACAATCATTTGCACAGTGGTCCCCATGTGAGCCACACTCCTGTTGTGTTGTTCCCACTAATCCATAGGATCTGCACATTATGTTGGACTACATACACTTTGGGTGAGCTGCCTAGACTGATTCCAGGCACCCCCACTGGATATGTTGGCCTAGAGACCTGCTAGCTCACAGTGCCACCATAAGCCCCACTAACCCTAACAGGGAGTGAACGGTTTCTGATAACCACTGAACATGACAACCCTGACCCTTCGGGGATCGCGGTAACAGATCAGAACCTTTCGCTCTGTCATTTCTTGCTCTTTTGTTCTCAGAAAAATATACAGAGAATATACACTGGCCCGTTTTCAATATATTTATAGAACCAACATCATTCTTGTATAAAATACATGTGCTGCGATAATCAGTAGACAGAAGCAGATGACAGTGATTACAAGCACCAAAAGAGTAAATAGTCAATCAATCAGGGAATTGTAAGTGCGCTACTCACCCTTGAGGGTCTCAAGGTGCTGACGGGGGGTCCGCAGCTCTGTTTAGCCAAAGAGCCAGGTCTTGAGGGTCTTCCTGAAGGTGTTCAGGGAGGGGGTGCGTCTTATGTCTGCCCGTACCTTGTTCCAGGTCTTAGCTGCAATGTGAGAGAAGGATCTTCCGCCTGCTCTGGCTCTGTGAATGCGCGGGGTTTCGGCCAGTGCGAGGTTGGAGGATCGGAGTTTTTTTTTGAGTATGTGGAAGTTGATTCTCTCGTTGAGGTATTTGGGCCCGTTGTTGTGTAGGCATTTGTAGGCGTGCGTGAGGATTTTGAAAATGACTCTTTTCTCCATGGGGAGCCAGTGGAGACTTCGTAGGTGTTGACTGATGTGTTCATGTCGGGGGATGCCGAGGATGAGTCTGGCTGCGGTGGTCTGTATTGTCTGGAGTTTGCAGAGTAGGGACTTGTTGATGCCGGCGTAGAGTGCATTTCCATAGTCCAGTCTGCTGGTGATGAGTGAGGTGACTGTCTTCCTTGACTCCGGGGGGATCCACTTGTAGGTCTTGCGGAGGATGCGGAGGGTGTTGAAGCAGCTAGCGGTGACGGCGTTAACCTGTCGGTTCATGGTGAGAGATGAGTCAAGCATGATGCAGAGGTTCTTGCCGTGGTCTGAGGTGGTAGGTGAGTTCCCGAGGGCGGTTGGCCACCAGGTGCTGTCCAATGCAGAAGGGGTGGTACTGAGGACTTCTGTCTTCTCGGTGTTGAACTTCAGGTAGCTGTTGGTTATCCATACTGCGACGTCTTGCATTCCTTTCTGGAAGTTGAGTTTGGCAGATGTGGGGTCTTTGGTGATGGAGAGGATGAGCTGGGTGTCATCTGCGTATGATATGATGTTGAGACCGTGTTGTTGGATGATGGCTGCTAAGGGGGCCATGTAGATGTTGAAGAGGGTGGGGCTCAGGGATGAACCCTGTGGGACTCTGCAGGTGATTTTCATGGGGTTGGAGAGGAAGGGTGGGAGTCTGATCCATTGGCTTCTTGTGGTGAGGAATGATTGGATCCAGTCGAGGGCTGTTTCTTGTATGCATGCGATGTGTAGTCTGGTGACTAGTGTGCGGTGGGAGACGTTTTCAAAGGCCGCTGATAGGTTGTGTAATACGAGGGCTGCGGAGTGGCCTTGGTCCAGGATGGTGCGGATGTCGTCTGTGGCAGTGAGTAGGGTGGTCTCTGTGCTGTGGTTGCTTCAGAATCCAGATTGGGACGGGTCGAGGAAGTCGTTCTCTTCAATGAATCGGGTCAGTTTCCTGTTGACTCTTTTCTCTGCAACTTTGGCTGCGAAGGGGAGGAACGAGATGGGTCTATAGTTCTTGAGGTTGGTGAAGTCAGCTTTGGGCTTCTTGAGCAGGGGTCTGACTTCTGTGTGCTTCCAGTCATCTGTGAAGGTTCCTGTTTGAAGGTGGTGTTGATGGTGCGTTGTATTCCGGTGCGATGGCGGCTGCAGCTCTGTGGTAGATGTGAGGGGGCAGGGGTCAGTGAGGGCCCGCGACTGGATGCTGTTCATGGTCGAGGCAGTGTCTTCACCCATGATCAGTGTCCAGTTGGAGATGGTGGGCTGGCTGGTGTTTCTGGGGGGTGGGGGTCCATCTGTGGTTGGTCGATGAAGTTGTCGTAGAGGTTTTTGATCTTGAGGTGGAAATAGGTTCCAAGCTTGTCGCAGAGGTCTTGGGATGGGGTGATGTCTGCTGCTTTGTTGCGTGGATTGGTGAATGCTTGAATGACACTGAAAAGTTACTTGGAATTGGTGGAGTTGGCCAGGAATTTGTTGTGGATGAAGTTCCTCTTGGTGGCTCTGATCTGGTTGTGGTAGTCCGTCATGGCGTCCTTGTAGGTGGTATGGTTTTCGGTTGTCTTGATGTTTCTCCAGTTCTTCTCCAGGCGTCTGCATGTGTATCTGGTTTCTTGGAGAGCGGTGGTGAACCAGGCGGCTTTCCTCTGGCATTGTCTGTTGGGGTTGCATAGCAGGGCGAGCTTGTTTGCGTCAGGTGCCTAGGTGTGGTTGTCTGGGGTAAGGGTGGAGTTAAGTTGGTCATCGGTAACCTTGGTACAGTTCCTTCGTGGTGAGGTGGAGCTGGTTTGTATGCCTTGGGTTTGTTGATGGCGAAGTGTATGCAGTGGTGGTCACTCAATGGCGGCTGCATTGTGCGGCTGAATTGGAAGCGGTTTCCTGCCACAAAGATGGGGTCGAGGGTGTGTCCTGTTCTGTGGGTCGGTGTGTTGATGAGTTTTTTAAATCCGATGCTGGCGAGGTTATCATGAAGGATAGTGGAGTTGGGGTTGGTGGGGTTGTCGAGGTGAAAGGTCAGGTCTCCAATGAGTATGTAGTTTGTTGAGGAGATGGCGTGGGGTGCGATGGAGTCGATGATGGTGGTGGCGAAGGGTGTTTGGGGGCTAAGGGGTCAGAAGACAAGGGTTCCTCGGAGTGTGGCTTTGGGAGTGGTCTGGATCTGGTTGTGGTAGTCCGTCATGGCGTCCTTGTAGGTGGTATGGTTTTTGGTTGTCTTGATGTTTCTCCAGTTCTTCTCCAGGCGTCTGCAGGTGCGTCTGGCTTCTTGGAGAGCAGTGGTGAACCAGGCGGCTTTCCTGGGGCGTTGTCTGTTGGGGTTGCGTAGCGGGACGAGCTTGTTTGCGTCGGGTGCCTAGGTGTGGTTGTCTTGGGTGAGGGTGGAGTTAAGTTGGTCGTCGGTAACCTTGGTCCAGTTCCTTCATGGTGGGGTGGGGCTGGTTGGGTTTATTGATGGCGATGTGTTCACAGTGGTGGTCAGTCAATGGCGGCTGCGTTGTGCGGCTGAATTGGAAGCGGTTTCCTGCCATAAAGATGGGCTCGAGGGAGTGTCCTGTTCTGTGGGTCGGTGTGTTGATGAGTTTTTTAAATCCGATGCTGGCGAGGTTATCATGAAGGATAGTGGAGTTGGGGTTGCTGGGGTTGTCGAGGTGAAAGGTCAGGTCTCCAATGAGTATGTAGTTTGTTGAGGAGATGGCGTGGGGTGCGATGGAGTCGATGATGGTGGTGGCGAAGGGTGTTTGGGGGCCAAGGGGTCAGAAGACAAGGGTTCCTCGGAGTGTGGCTTTGGGGGTGGTCTGGATCTGGAAGTGCAGGTGTTCGGCAGAGGGAAAGGTTTCACTGGAGGTGGTGAGGCGGAGTGTGCTCTTGTGAGCGATGGCCAGGCCTCCTCCTGGGTGGTTGGGGTGGTCTTTCCTCTGGATCTTATACCCCTCTGGGATTGCGGTGCTGATGTTGGGGCGGAGGATGCGTTTGTCCGGGTCTCTGTGAAGAAGGTGATGTTGGGCGACAGTGAGTCGAGTAGGTTCAAGATTTCCATGACGTGTTTGTTTATGGAGCATACGTTGAGGAGGATGCATTTTTGGGTGTCGCCGGTGCTGGCGTCGGCTGTGTTGGAGGCCAGTGAGGGTCTGGAGGCAGTGGAGGCAGGTGAACTGGCTGTGGGTCATGTTCGGCGAGGCCTGTTCGCATTCTCTAAATCGTAGATACAGTTCCACTGTGGTGCTAAAATAGAGTCTATAAGCAGGCATATAAAAGAAGGTAGTAATCAGACATACTCTCACTATGCAAACCCCACAATGTGTGTGCCTATAGTGTGTGTAGGTGTAAAGGCAGAATTCCCCCAATCTGACGATCCAACCCCATAACCTGGTGGGAGAGAATGGAGGTTCCCATTTTGGTCATGAACTGGACACCCCTCACGAGATGTCAGACCGTTGCTTGATGAAGCCTCAGCATGCAGGGATCCTTGATGTCAGCTGAAGTGCCTCCTCTGCTCATTCTATGTGATGCTGATTATTTATAATAAAAAGCATCCTTGCGAAGTACGTATAGATTTGGAATGTTATGGATATGTAGCTAGCCCTGTTGCCCGTATATGAAGTTAGACATTTGTACATTAGTGCATGCAGGCCTTGTACTTGATGGTTGAGGTATCGTGATAATGTGATGAAAAGCCAGATGTTTAAACAGAAGAAGTTTCAGAGAAACGAATCCAGCATTGTCACACATGTGAATATGTGTAAAAGGTCGCAACAGTAATGTTATTGTGCAAAAGAAGAAAATGTAGAAATTAGCAGCGTCGCTACATGGGCCTAACCCGGGCACATAAGACTGCGTTCACCACACCAAGACACCCATCTCTTCCCTGCTGCAGCGTATCGCTTGTGGGTACTAAGCGCCCATGATTGGGATAAAAAGAAAAGAGCTTGATCAGAAATTCCCGGCATTTTCCATCCTCTTGAGAAAGTGTACACGCTTTCAGAGGAAGATGACCCCTGAGCATCAGTTTTTGTGGAAGCACTAACGGATCCAAAAGCAGATCAAGGAAGGAAAATACCTGCAATGGAGGAGCATATGACAGAGTCATGGCTACCGCACACCATGATTGTGCTCAACCAAAATATGGTCACTAATGTAACTTCTACCCGCCAATGACAGATCTGAACAAGGAGTCGTTGAATCATTGTAAATAGGGGAAAACCATACATCACTGCCACTGACCAAGACTGCAGATATGCACCCGAACTCTGCGCCATTGGAATCAGTTACCAGCTGGAAAAGCCTGGAAGCTGGGAATTCTGGCGGGACGCAAACCACGCTTTTGATTGAGAGCTCGAAATTGGTGAGGGTGAAGTCTCCAGTCGCTGGAGTTGCGAAGGAAGCCAGAGTTCCAATCCACCACAACATTCATCTGTCCTGGAATGTACTCCACTTATAACGCAATCTGGTTCTCCAGGTAGTAATGCCAAAACATTCTTGGCGATTTGCACCAGGAGACAAGACCGAGGCCACCCCCCCAGCTTGTTGATGTAATGAACTGCCAAAATGTTGTCCATCCAAAGGAGAATACAACATTTTGCCTTGTGAAGGAACAAGGTCTTCACAGCAAAAGAGCCTGCGAGGAACTTCAGAGAATTAATGTGAAGGGCATTTTCCTCCGGGGACTCAGCGGCCTCCCGTCTTGATTGAGCCACACCGCGCACTCCAGCCCCATCTGCTGACATCCAACTCTATAATCCTCTCCGGAACAGAGGCAAAAGTTGCTCTGCTATTTCAGGCATCCATATGAGCTAGCCACCAGGAGATCTCCATCCTGGCTTCCTCCGACAAGGCAATGTGTTCTGCGTAGGAAAGACCCTTGCAGAGATGAAGAATCTTGAGCCTCTGAAGGGCTTGATAATGCAGAGGCCCCGGAAAGATGGCTGGAATAGATGATGCCAGAAGACCCACCAATCGTGCCAGAATCTGCAGTGATATAGACAGAGATGCTAAAGCCCATCTCAGTTCCTTCTTTAAGGGCACAATCTTTGGAAGGGAAAGTTTGAGTTGTGCAGACAGTGAATCTATCTGAAACCCCAGAAAGTCCAGATTTTGTGAGGGGTTCAGCAGCGACTTCTCCCTGTTTATTATGAACTCTATATCTTGGAGAAATTGAATGGCCCATGAAAGATGTAATAGAAGTGTGTCGCGATGCTGGGCCATGATGAGAATATCGTATAGATAGACTATAAGCCACACCCCCTTCTCCCTGAGACACTGCATGATCAGACACAAAAGCTTTGTGAAACACCAAGAGGTTGAAGAGAGGCCAAAGGTTAGAGCTGTGAACTTATAACAATGTGTGCGCCAGAAACATTAAAGATACCTTATATGAGAAGGAAATATGGGGACCATAAGGTAAGCATCCTTCAAATAGAGGTTCACCATCCAATTGCGCTCCTGAAGGAGATTGTGAAGGAGGTGGATGCCATCCATCTTGAAGTGGCAGTAAACTATCCAAGAGCTGAAACTTCGCAAGCTGGTAGCCAGCGGACGGTGTCAGGTCTGTAATTCCTAGCGCTACCATCATTTTTTAAATAAGAAACAAGTAAAGCACTGCCCCTTTTTTAAATATTGTTTAAGAACAGTTATCGCCTTTCATTCCCTCTTTTCGCAGCTCACCTCGGTCCACCGCAGGGCTTCAACCCTGATTGTTGTGAAGGGTGTTCTGTGCTGCACATTGCTCAGATTGCTCTCAGCTGGCGGGGCTCGGTGGTAGCGGGCTCTGATGGTCACATGACCTAGAGCTTCCCTCTACTTTAAGCAAAGCCATATCTCACGTGCAGCGGACAGTGTCAGATCTTTAATTCCTAGCGCTACCATCAATTTTTAAATAAGAAACAAGTAAAGCACTGCCACGCTTTTTTAAATATTGTTTAAGAACAGCTATCGCCTTTCATTCCCTCTTTTCGCAGCTCAACTCGGTCCACCGCAGGGCTTCTACCCTGATTGTTGTGGAGGGTGTTCTGCGCTGCACATTGCTCAGATTGCTCTCAGCTGGCGCGGCTTGGTGGAGGCGGGCTGTGACTGTCACATGACTTAGAGCTTTCCTCTACTTTAAGCAAATGCCATTCCTTACGCGCAGGGGGCACGCCATAGGCGCGCCAAAGGCAAGCCCTTCTGCGCCCGTCCGTGCCCTAACGGGGCCAGGGGCCACGACCAAACGAATCGTCTTTTCTCCTGATCAGCTCCTTGCTCTTCACACCCAAGCATTAAATTATGCCCCCACTGCAAGTTATCTCCCGACCCCTCACAACCGTGCATCCCTTCTCCATCAGGGATGAGAGCCAACCCCTCTATGTCAACCCAGTCCACTAAAGATTTAACCTTCCTCAGTCTTAACTGCCGCTCATTACCCAAGCACAAAAGAGACATCTATGACCTTCTTTCAGACGAACAACCTGACGCCTTATTCCTCACAGAGACCAGGCTCCCTGAAAGTGCTGGTCCTGAGGTCGCTGCAGCTTTACATCCCAATTACGCTATTGTCAGGAAGGACAGAGTCAATAAAACTGGGGTTGGTATAGCTATTATCTTTAAAAAACATCTCCAATGTAAATTTGATCCGCAAGACTTCCTAAACTGCGAGGCTGCCCTTTTTAAACTATCCCTAAACCCGGATTTTACATTCTGTGGTCTCTTAGTCTACCGTCCGCCAGGACCCCCCCAACCCCTGGGCCCCATCCTTTCCAAACCTAACAACCTCTTTTCTTATGTACTCCAAAAATGTCTCAATCCTAGGTGATTTAATTCTCCACCTAGATGATCCCCATAACTCCACGTGCAGTAATTTCATATTCGATCTAGCGGCCATGAACATCACTCTCTTAAACTCAGGTCCTACTGATATAGCCGGCCATCTTCTTGACCCTATCTTTTCTAACCTTCCACATATCCACTGCGCCCCAGCAGTGCCTTTAGACTGGTCCGATCACTTCTTATCTAAATTCAGTTTTGTCCCCCCTTTTACTCCCACCCCTCCGAGCACGTCTCTTAAAATTCCTAAAAGAGACTGTAAAAAATTGGATATAAGCGCCCTAAATCAGCTCCTATGTTCCAATCCACCCTCAACTGATTCCAGCATTAAAATACTGTCAGGGGATGTAAAAGATTGGCTCTCAGGTGCCATAAACGCTTGTCTCCCCCTAACTCACAAACAATTATGAACCATCTTAATCCGGCTCCTTGGTTCAGCGAATCCTTAAAAGCCGAGAAATATAAATGTAATCGCCTAGAATGGAGATGGAGGAAAGACTACTCACCCGACTCCAAAGATGCCTATAAGAAGGCAAAAAAAACTCTACCACAATCTATGCACCACCGCTAGGGCCAGTTTTGTCTCCAAAACTATCTCTGAGGCTACTAATTGTTCTAGAACGCTCTTTGGGCTGGTCAAAGAGCTGGCTGGCTCTTAGACCACTGTAAAACCGTTGCCCCTAAACAAAAAACAGTGCAAAGAGCTTGCACAATTCTTCACGCACAAAATTGAAACAATTTATTTGGATATAGCCAACTCACACTCCGTCAGGACCCTGCAACCACACTCAACTACCACATCTGGAACCACATCCTGTCCTTCCCTAACCGATCCTCCTCACATTAACTCACACTTGGATTCCTGGCCACTTCTCAACCTGGAGTCCCTGAAAAGTACTTTACGGAAATTAAAATCTGGCTCACCAAAGGATCCTCTTCCCATCCCAATATTAAAACAACTTGACAACCCCCATCTGACCCTTATTCTCAAAACCCTTAACTCTTCCGTGCTAGAATCCACAGTCCCTGCTCATTGTAAACACGCCTTGGTGAAACCTCTCCTGAAAAGCCTAGGGTCGACCCAAGCGATCCCTCAACTATCGCCCAATTTATCTTCTGTCTGCCATCTCCAAGATCCTTGAGAGACACATTCACTTCCACCTCTGCCAATTCATTGAATCTAACCAAATCCTCCACCCCTCTCAATCCAGCTTTAGAACCAGATTTTCCACCGAAACCACATTACTGGGAGTCACGGAGAAGCTGCGCCACCTTCTTGATAGAGGAGACACAGCTGCGCTCATTCTGCTCGATCTCAGTGCGGTGTTCGTACCAACCAAACTCATCAACACACTAAGCTCGCTGGGCATTTGTGGCCCAGCATTGAACTGGATTTCCTCTTTCCTTGCCAACCGCACATTTCAAATCTTCTCTACCACGGCTAACTACAATTTTCACTCTTCACTTTATGGGGTACCCCAGGGCTCAGTTCTCAGTCCTTTGCTTTTTAATTTGTACGTCAGGCCTCAAGCGCACATTGCTGAACAAGCTGGCCTAACACTATTCATTTACGCCGATAACTCTCAGATCACCTTCTCCCTTTCGAGCATTGACCCCGGCTCGACTTCTCTCCTTCAATCAGGCTTAGGGAAAATTGCTACATGGATGAATGACAACCTTCTAAAATTAAATGGCAGAAAGACAGAGGTTGTGATTCTTGGCAAAAAGAAAGACCTTTGGGGCCCGTCACACTGGCCTGCAGAGATGGGCGCCCTCCGCTGCCCTCTAGACACGTCCGTAATCTGGGAAATACTATTGACGATGCCCTAACCATGCACCAGCAGGTAGTCAAGGTCTCAGCCGTCTGCTTTACCATCTTGCATTGGCCTAGGAAAATAATCTGGGTGCTGCCAGGTGACACCCAAAAATCTGTGGTCCATGCCCTTATAACATCTTGGCTGGACTACGGAAACGTCCTTTATTTGGGCTCTAACAAGGCAGTGACCAGACGACTGCAGCTGGTACAAAACTCTGCCGCAAGATTACTGTGCAGAATTCCCAAAACCACCCTCATTTCCGGATATCTCCGCGACCTACATTGGCTCAGGGTAGAGAGTTGTATCAAATTTAAAACCCTGAGCTACATGTTTAAAATCAAAATGGGCACGGCTCCACAATACTTATAATCCCTTGTACGTACCTACACTCCCACTCGCCATCTACGATCTACAACTCATGGAAATGTTACTGTACCTAGAATCAAACTTTCCAGGATGGGTGGTAGATCTTTCTCATACCTGGGTCCTTCACTGTGGAACGCTCTCCCCCCTGACATCCGCAAAGAAACCATCGACACACGTTTTCGCAGATCCCTGAAGACCTGGCTATTCAACCAATAATTCTGTCTGTCTGTATAAATTAACTATTACCTGCACTCCATCCATTAATTAGTTCATGGTAACCCTCATGTAATGAGCATAGTATTCATATATTATTTGTTTGGGTTGCAGCCCTGACAAAGTCATTGTGCTTTAAATAGCACGAGGAAACACGTGTTGGATGTGTTTTGAAGAGAACATTGGATGAGTAAAAACTAACTGGAATACAAGGACTTTATTGAGTGGATCAATATCTGGACTGGAATACATTTGTCTTCCTGCAATTTTGAAAATTTGATGTCTATTGAAGATAATCTGTTTATTAATTTGGTTTAGAGTGCTCAGGGAGAACCTTTGATATTTTAGTACAGATCCACGTGAGTGGACCTGAGGGGGTATGTTTGGTAACCATAACCTTCACCCTTCGTAGCACCGTGTGGGATTTATTGTGAAACTTTCCCTCAACTTGAGCTGAGTGCTCTGTTGTTAACTGGTTACCAATTGTGTGTTTTATGAATGTCAAGGGCTTCCACGCGACTCCTTCATTTGTTGCTCATAAGGAGCATCCACAAATTCCCCATAGCAATCGCCTTCCTGGTAGTAACATGCAATTGTAGTGAGGTGCACTGTAGTAGCTCCAAAGGAGCAGCCAGTGGAGGTGTAAGAAGAAAGCAAATGGGGAGCACCCCGGGGGTGCAATGAGTGTATTTAACACTGGGCCAGCAGATAAGTGGAGGAGGGAGCAGTGCTTATTTTGTAAAAAAAAACGCAGTGCCGGGGCTCTCCATAGGAGGACATTAGAGCTTAAACCATCCGTTCACCCTGGCAGCACTGCAAATGACAGAACCGACACACTACTAATCATCACACTCTTAAAAGTGTGATAATTCATACTATTACAGGCCCCCAAAGCTATAAGAATGGCTTTGGAGGCAAATATAATAATTGGAAATGTAAATTGAAATAATAGACAGAAGTTGTTGTGCTCGTACCAACATTGGCAGACACCACTACCATGTGGCAGGCAGTCATATGCCCTGGTGCTGGCAATTAAGTGCTTGTGCTGAGCACAGGAAAGCACCAGCACAAATTAAGCACTGGGAGGGAGACACCTGACTCCTAGGGCAGAGCCCTTATCGTCTCTGCAGCCCCAGCGGGCAGGCCTAGGTGAAGTGGAAACTCACGCGCCTTTCACAATGCATACAGGGCCGGACTGACTACCGGGCAGTTTGGAATGCTGCCGAGCTGGGGAGTGATTTCACTGCTGTGGGGGCTGATTTAGTTCATGGAGACATGCGTGTGCTTCAAAATAATTCAAGCAAAACTAATTTCGTTTAGCACACGCAGGTCTCCATGAACGAAATCAGCCCCCAGCTCAGCAGCGTTCCACACTGCCCAGTAGCCAGTCCGGCCCTGAATGCATATGCGCAAGGGCTGAAATGAAATGAGGACAGGCCTACGATTCTGCCCGACGCTTGCGTAGGCTCCCAGGCCAATGCTCGTGCAGGCTTCCTGCCGGCAACAAACAGGGATAAATGACCCCTGAATTCAACAACGTGTGATGAAAGTATAAATGCACTGAAATGGTTAACACGCCACAATATCGTCAATCAACGCATTTAAAACTGACATATCAGAGTGAGGGTAAAAAGCAGTAATCTGAGCTGTGTCTTGAACCTTCGCTGCGCCACTGCCCCCCCCAGCGCCTAGAGACCCTCTCGGTTGAGTAGTTGCACTCAGCAAACTCATGATTGATTGTCAGCGGTAAAGAAAGAGGGAGGACTATGGTTACAAGAGGTTATAGAAGCCAGTCAGTCAGCCAAAGCTTTTATTTAGACTGACTGACTTTATTTAGTTATTTATTTAGTTATTAGTTTCCAAGTAAAATCTTTATCATCAAGACTAGATAGAATCCTTTCCCTTATTACTAATAAATGTCTAGGGAAGCCCCAGTTAGCTAGCTCACAGGGTTACCACAATAGGGGAGAGGGCACAGTTTTCACCTCGGGTGCTTCTGCGGGAACGGGTCTGGTGGGTAGCACACAAACAACCAAACCATCACGTGTTATGGCCCATGTAGTTGTGCAGAAATCCACTACTGTATTGAATAAACCTGCAGGTGCCCCCTGTCTTCATGAGGTACCCAAAGTAACTGTTCCATCAACCTGTGCCCCGCCCCTACCCTTGGTAGCATCTGTGAACCGGCCATGTGACGATAGTAAACCCATGCCCACTGTCTCCCAGAAGCGGCAGGTAGAGAGCTCAATTAAATCCGCTCCCCGACCTCAGCTACCGCCTGAGGCCATGCCTTATGTGGTGGTGCTTACGGGAGTTCCACCCCTGGAAACAAGTTCCACTGAATCCTACCCAGAGCTAAAAAACAAAATTATATTCTGGTTAAATCGGCATAGACCTATAGTGGGACCAGGGCAGGGGGAGATCCTATTTGTACGCAGAGTCAGCTGGCTGGGTACTAGACGCAAGGATATAAGAGGTGACTGTGTGATCATCACCTTTAGGGACACAGAGGTGGTTAAACACATCTTAGGCAATGGCAGGTTGGAAAACACGAGTAAAATTTGCACTCACCACTTGGGGTACTTCTATCCACAGACTATGGCACAGCCTTTCCCCCCTTTTGGTGGGTATGACCTGGAGTAGAATTTCCCAGTGGGCAATATATATAGGGCCCTGAGCTATGCCGACTGACTAACATCGTATGGGGATGATAACACTATGTTGAGTTATTCTTCAAAGAGGTTGATCGAGAGAGGCTCTAGTGGTGAGACAGGGCCTGAGGTTATATAAGCTGTATGGGGCCTGATTGGTGGAATATGGGGAAAGTGGCTCATGGGAAATGTAGTGTTTTCTGTGTTTTACTTCGCTGCTGTGATCAGCGGATTAAATATAGAGAAGAAGAATCCGAAGCCTCTGGGCTGCAGCAGCAATTCTAGCTGGCTCGGGTCTCTCATTAAAGGTCCAGTCGGTGCGGCAGAAGGCAGGGTGCTTTTTTGTTTCAAACTCCTGCCTGGCGGGCCCCTAGAAAATGCTGCAGCAGCACGGCTGCACCCCGCCGACTGGAATTAAATATATTAAGGCAGCGTCCTGTCCTCCTAACCTCTTCCACACATGCTGCTCTATGTGATGGGGAATGCTGGGTGGGCTGGGAGAATGATCAGATAAAGTTCTTGTTAAATGTGTAAAAGTTTCAACCCAACCCATCTCATCTCTAGATCCTAACTAGTAATCGATCCTGGAAGATATTCCATGTACTATGAAATGCAATGTATACACTCTGGATTTGGGGCAGTCAACATGGTACAAGTCTAGCAGTTTGTACGTGTAAAATATCCCATAGATCTTCCCAAACTTGGGCGTAGTGGCGAGACCCGGTGCCAGTGCTATCCAAATCAGCATGCAGCATTAAAGTATTCTCCACATCTTACAAAGTGAGGGGAAGAGGTCACCGGCTTCCCTCTAACTTTGGTAAAATAAACCCCCCCCACCAAAATAAACCCACAAGCCATGGTCGAAGCACGACCCATATATATTAATCAGTGTAATGCGCGTCAAACCTAACAATCCCTGCACAACCACAAATCAGCACTCTCCATCACAGAACCTGTCCACAGGCCTGAATCATAAGCCTCGTTTACCCAATACGGCCACTTCGCTATCAACTAAGGAATAGAAACAGAGGTACCAGTTCCAGGTTTTGGAAAAATGGTTAACCTCCACAGAAGCAGCATGCACCGCCTGAATTAATGCAACAGCCACCTTAGGCTTATGGAGGTATGCAGTCACCAGTCCGGCCTTGTGGTCATTCACCCATTTCACATTCCAGGTGAGTAGCCTAACCTTACATTCGGGGCTTGCCCCAGTCACATGTGTTGTGCTACTGTTTTCACCCCCTCTTATCTGTCAGATCAGAAGTATTTCTGACATCAAAACTCTGTGCCATCTGGGCTCTAGTAATAGTCGCCCAAACAGCCTTCCCAACAATCACCTACACACATTGCATGAGTGACCTTGCCAGAGCTTTACAGTCTAGCCTCTGGGCGGTTAGATTGGTATTAATCAGATTACTGCTCAGACTCATGTGATGCTCCGCAATGTAAGATAGAACAGTAGTGTTAGAGGCCTTTCCATCTTCCATATCGATGAGAGACATACTTGTCTAGAGAGTGTACTAGTAGCTGGTGAATTGTGGGTGGGGGAAACCTTTTCTAACACACAGAGAGCGCCTCCCTCTTTAACAATCTTTAAAATACAAGAGCAAGCCTTGTTCACTGTGGAATTAACAACATTTAGCCTTTCATAAGCAAGCGAAGCGTACCTTAGTTTTTTTATAGTTTCTATCCAAGAATCAATGTCTTCAGGATGGTGAAACAACAACCTATCAATTTGCCCCGTCTGTCCATGGACTGAGGATTCATCTTCATATTCTTCCCACTGTGGCTCTTCGGTTACCAAATGTCCAGATACAGTTCAGGAATATCATATGTTTTACCATTGTTACTAGGTAGGAGCCCAGTAAGAGACCAGGTCGGACGGGAGTGTGGTACAGCTCTGTTACATTTGTCATGACAGTATTATAGTAGGCTATGGAAGATGAAATAAGAAAAGAGTGTTGTCAAGCTGCTTAGTGACCATCAATCAATCAATCAGTCATTTGTATAGCGCACTAATCACCCATGAGGGTCTCAAGGCGCTGAGGGGAAAAGGGGTGCAGCTACAGCTCGAACAACCAGATCTTGAGACATCTCCTGATGGTCAGCAGGTCCTGGGTCAGTCGCAGGTGGGTGGGAAGCATGTTCCATGTCTTGGTGGCGAGGTAGGAGAATGATCTGCTGCCGGTGGTCGTCCTGTTGATGCGTGGGGCGTTGGCGAGGTCAGTGGAGCAAAGCTGGCGGTTCGGGGTGTAGAAGGTGAGTCATTTGTTGAGGTATACTGGTCCGGTGTTGTGGAGTGCTTTGTGAGCATGTGTGAGGAGTTTAAAGGTGATCCTCTTGTTGACTGGGAGCCAGTGTAGGTCTCTCAAGTGAGCTGTGATGTGGGTGTGGTGGGAGATGTCGAGGATGAGGCATGCGGAAGCGTTCTTATGCGTTGTAGTCTTTTCTGGAGTTTGGCTGTTGTTCCTGTGTAGAGAGCGTTGCCGTAATCCAGTCTGCTGGTGATGAGGGCCTGGGTGAATGTCTTTCTGGTTCCAGTGGAGAGCCATCTGTAGATCTTGTGAAGCATACAGAGGGTGCTGTAGCAGGAGGAGGAGACGGCGTTGAGCTGCTGTGTCATTGAGAGTGATGAGTCCAGGATGAATCCCAGGTGGTGTGCGTGGTCGGTTGGTGTCGGTGCGGCTCCCTGTGTGGTCGGCCACCAGGAGTCATCCCAGGTGGAGGGGGTATGGCCGAGGATGAGGACCTTTGTCTGGTCCGAATTCAGTTTCAGGTGACTGTTTTCCAACCATACGGCGACGGCCTTCATTCCTTCGTGGAAGTTGGTTTTGGCGGTGGTGGGGTCCTTGGTGAGGGTGAGGATCAGCTGGGGGTTGTCTCCATAACATGATGTTGAGGTTGTGTGATTTGACGATGTTGGCGAGCAGTGCCATGTAGATGTTAAAAAGGGTCGGGCTGAGGGATGATCCTTGGGGTACGCCACAGGTGATCTTGGTGGCTTCGGATCGGAATGGAGGGAGGCGGACCCTCTGCGTTCTGTCGGTGAGGAAGGAGGTGATCCAGTCCAGGGCTTCGTCGCGGATCCCTGCGTCATGGAGATGTGTACGTAGGGCGTGGTGGCAGACGGTGTAGAAGGCGGCCGAGAGGTGCAGGAGGATGAGGGCTGCGGTTTCGCCGTTATCCAGCAGGGACCCGATGTCATTGGTGGCAGCGATGAGGGCGGTTTAGGTGCTGTGGCTGCTGCGGAAAACAGATTGGGACGGGTCCAGGGTGTTGTTCTCCTCGAGGAAGTGGGTCAGTTGCCTGTTGACGATCGTCTCAATGACTTTTGCCAAAAACAGGGGCAGGGAGATGGGCCGGAAGTTTTTGAGGTCCTTTGGGTCCGCCTTGGGTTTCTTGAGTAGGACGTTGATCTCGGCGTGCTTCCAGCTTTCTGGGAATGTGGCGGTCTCAAAGAAGCTATTGATGGTGCAATGATGATGCTCGCTTTGTTGAAGATGTGGTGAGGGCAGGGGTCGGATTGTGAGCCGGAGTGGATGGTGTTCATGATTTTGACAGTGTCGTTGACGTGGGTCCAGGAGAGCATGAGGTTGGAGTGGCTGAGGGGCAGTGAGGCTGCAGCATTGGTTGTTGTCGGGAGGGTCAGGGACTTAAAGCTGTCATGGTTGTCTGCGATCTTGCGGTGAAAGAAGGTGGCTAGGGAGTCGCATAGGTCTTGTGAGGGTGTGACGTCGTTGGAGCTGGAGCTGGGGTTGGGGTTGGAGAGTTCCTTCACGATGTTGAAGAGCTATTTGCTGACGTGCATGTTGTTGTCAATGCGTTCCTTGAGGGAGGACTTTTTGGTGGCTCAAATGAGTTGGTGGTGCTTAAGGCTGGCGTTCTTGAGGGCGGCATGGTTGTCCTGTGTCTGTTCGTGGCACCACTTCTTCTCGAGTCTTCAGCAGGTCCGCTTGGATTCCTGGAGGTCGGTGACGAACCAGCTGGCCTTTCTGTCAGTGCGTCTGTTTGCGGGTTTCTTGATCACAGCGATAGTGTTGGCGAAGTCCTCAATCCATTGCCTGAGGTTGCGGGCGGCTCTGTCGGTGTCGGAAGTGTTGGTTGGTGGGTGTCGGGCGAGGGTGGTGATCAGCTGGTCTTTGGTGACCTTGTTCCAGATGCAGTGGGGCATCCGCTGCGGGTGGTCGTGCATGGTAGGTTTCTTGAAGATGAAGTGGACACAATGATGGTCGGTCCAGAGGAGTTTGGTGGTGTCGCTGAAAGTGACGTGGTTGCTGGCAGAAAAGATGGGGTCGAGCGTGTGTTCGGTGGAGTGGGTGGGAGTCGTGATGAGCTGTTTCAGTCCGAGGTTGGCAAGGTTTTTGAGCAGGGTGATGGAGTTGCTGTTGTTGGCGTTTTTGAGGTGGAAGTTCAGGTCTCCGAGGAGGATGTAGTCTGTGGAGGCAAGGGCGTACGTGCTGGCGGTCTGTAGACGAGGGTTCCTCTGAGGGTGGTGTTGGGGTCAGAGTCGGCTTTGTAAACAGGACACATCACTGGATGTGTTATCCCTCCACCACAACCACCAGTGTTATCATAGACCACCTCAATATAAGTATGCGGGCATAGAGTTGATAAAATAGTTACAAAGTCTCCCTCACATTGTGTTGATAGTTTAAATGTTGTATTATGAGACGTGACCAAATTGGCAGGTGGCTAGGAGGTTCCTAACTGGCCCTCCTTCCTTGCCACTGAAAAAGTTTCGTCCAGCACCCCACCCACCGAGCTATTTGATACTCAACGACAGCAGGTATTGGTTGGGATAGCATTGCACTAGAGATGGTGCTGTGGGAGTCTCTGCTGACATCAAAATGATGGAAGTGGTCAGCTTCCTGAAGGATCTCTGGATGCAGAGGGCCATCTGGGAGCATAAGATGGTGACTGACGGCCTGTGTTGTGACTGATGTGGTATATTGAGTGAGCCTAGCATCCCTGCTGAGCCCAGAGGGAGGAAAGGTTGAACTAGTGGGCTTCGCCAGATAACTGACTGAGGACCCTCTGGGGTGAGCCTCGAGAGACATAGCAGGTAAGGCTGGCGGCAGGGCTCCCCTTCCTTGATCTTGGACTGCCTGGGTTGTGTTCCCGTGCCTGGAGTTGAGGTGGCTGAGCAGTGCTAGGATGCCACCTGTGGTGTAGATTCTATAGGAGCTTCTGAAGTGTAAATGTAAATGTAAATGTAAATGTACAGGAATTTATATAGCGCAAATCACCAAGCGGTTTCTAAGCGCTTGCTTAGGGAACCCGTCCTGGTATTCCCCTGTGAGATAACCCCGGCAGGGTATCCGCAAGGTGAAAGCCAGGCATCCCGCCGTGAGGGGCCGTTGTGGAGATTAAGCAAGCTATTGCCCAGAGTCGCAGAGTGTGAACCCGTAAATCGAGTAGGCACCGGAGCGAGAATTGTCGAGTCCATGGACATTTTAGGTCTCAAGACCCCGCCGAGCCGGGAATTGAACCCTGGTCCCGGGCTGACCTCTGCTTCCAGGTCTGCCTCCTCTAACCATTGAGCCACACTTCTCCACTAGGCCACTGATCGGGCCCGCGCTTCCCATGATCCACGGCTTGCTCCTGCGCTGGTTGGGCACTGACACCTGCTAACAGTGGATTTTCCTGAGCCTCAAGTGCAGACAAGTCGATCTGGGGCTGTGATCTCAGCAGGAGGTATGGCTGGGTGAGTGGGTGCCCCGAGGCTTGTCCCTTCCCTAGGCTCCCTCCACAGGAGTGAACACTATGTGTCCCCAGAGCCTGAACAACTCCTACCAGTGTGCCAGATACCCATTTGCTATAAAAGTGCTGTAGGTGATTGATGATGCTTTGGGCTCCATAGCTGTCAGTCCCCAGTCTACTGCCTGTTCTGACCACCCTAGAAGCCTGACCTGGTCTGTATGAAGAAGTCCTAACAATTTTACTACTGAAGAAAGTGACTTTAGACTCCCGCCCCTCATCGAGTTATCTCTAGCATGCTGTATTCTGCGAGCAGCCTGTAAGATGCCTGGCACAGCGGGCATTGATAAAGGTTTTCCCCCCATTTTTGAGTTGTACTGCCCCACTACTACATACACTCAAGTCTCATGTCTAAATGGACAGCCTTTAGTGCGGGAACCTAAAGCTATGTCACGGATGCGGCGGCATGGAGACTGCACTTGACCGGCACTCCCCCTCAACAGCAAACACTGAGAATCCTCCTAAGGCTGAAGACGCGGACATCCCAGTAACTCACCCTTTCCTAGAGGCCTTCTCGTGTCTGTATGTGAAGACCTGCAGTCGGTCTAGAGAGACCTCTCCTCTGACATTCGCAAAGTCTGCTATGATCTAGATGAAGTAGCGTAGATAGTCTCCTCTTTGGGGGACAAGGAAGCCGGTCGTGATGCGGAAATTGAAGGGCTGCAACAGGAGAAGCTTAGTCTCCAAGATCAACAAATCGACCTTCAGGGCCATTTCGATGTCCTAGAAAACAGGGCTAGGCAGAACACTAGTAGCATCAGGGAGGTTCCAACTGATGCAGAGCATGCAGACCTGGAAGAATACGTGGGTGCCCAGTTCCCCCACATCCTAGGGGCCTCGGCGGACCCAGAGATAAAATCTGGATCAGTTCCACTGGGTGAGACCGTTAAGACCTGTGAAAGGTTCCCCGGTTGACATTTTGATGTGCGTACATGACTTTCAGACATTTTGTTGTGCGTACATGACTTTCAGGCAAAATCTATTCAGCGTAATGCCTGAAATACCCATCCGGTCCTATTCAGAGGGCATGCAACACTTCTGTAGCAGGACTTAGCGACTATTATATTACAGAATGGCACAATTTTTACCCGGTGTGGCCCACCTGAGGAGTGCCGGCATTTCCTACTCCTGGGGTCATCCACTTCGGATCATCTTCCAGATCTAATGCAAGCTACACCTAATACGATCCCTCACGGAGGTCAATCTATCCCTTGGATTTGCAGAAAGGTGACTCCGGAAGGATAACTGACCTGCAATTTATAGCTAATGAATTCTCGGAATATTAAGGTGAAGTGTATACCTCCACTGGAGGATTCACAGAGGCAGAAAATGCGGCCATGATACACGATATCCGTATGCCCACACTATCAGAGGGCAGCCAGAAATACCTTGATTCCCCTCTCACGAATGATGAAGTGGCGCAAGCCGTTAGGGGTGTGCATTCCAGGAAAGCCACTGGCCCAAACGGTATCCCTGTAGAACTGTACAAACTGAGTGTGAACAGGCTGGCTCCGTTTCTCCGTGCTCTGTTTGTTGAGAGTAAAGAGGGGGGTCAGATCCCCTACGACCAACGGGTAGCTAATATCGTCGTTATTCATAAACCAGGAAAGCCTAAGTCACACTGCTCGTCCTACCTACAGACCCATTTCGCTGCTTAATGCGTAACCTAAAATTCTGGTGAAACTCCTGGTGACGAGATTAGCCAAAGTCATTACCACCCTGGTTCACCCAGACCAGTCCGGCTTTATGCCGCGTCGGAGCACGGCCCTCAACCTACAGAGGCTGCACAGGATATTGGGAGGTGCCCCAAAGATTCAGGAGCCGGTGGTGCCTCTGGATGCCACCATGGCCTTTGACAGGGTCAAGTGGCCCTACTTATTTGCAGTTTTGGGGAAGATGGGCTTCGGCCCTGAATTCATTAGCTGGGTCAGGTACCTATATGCAAACCCCCTCGCCAGGGTGGTGGTGAATAATCGGAAGTCCGCTGACTTTTCTCTGGGCAGGGGCACGAGACAGGGGCGTCCCCTGTCCCCACTATTATTTGCCCTGGCACTTGAGCCATTGGCGGCGTGGGCCCGGTGGGACTGGTCGATCAGAGGGCTGCATTGGACACTGGAGTGAGAGGATAACATTTCACTTTATGCCGATGACATCCTGCTATACCTCACCACCCCTAGGGAATCCCTGATCTGCTTACTTGACGTGCTTGCTATATTTGAGAGATACCCCAGCTTCGCGAGTAACTGATCAAAGTCAGTGCTCTTTGTCCTTAGGGGAGAACCCCCGGTGCTCTTGTGTACCTGCCTGATACAGATTGAGTCGGTGGGATTCCGATACCTCAGAGTTTATGTGACGCTGGCCCAGCAGTTGCGATATGTAAACAACTTAGACCCCCCGCTGAATCGGCTCAGGAGGGACGTGGTGAGATGGAAAGCACTACCGCTCTCTCTCTTGGGTAGGGCGGTGCTCTTCAAGATGATGGCCCTCCCCCGATTCCTGTATGTGCTTCAGAACGCAAAGGACCAAGTGCCGGTGTCCTATTTTAGGGAAATTGAGGCCCTTCAACAACAGCTTCTTTGGGGGGGGCAAACCGCCCATTGCCTTCTCTAAACTCTCCCTTTCCTGGTATGATGATGGAATTGGCTAGCTAGATCTGCGGAAGTACTATTGGGCCTCCCAGCTGGCGGCGGTGAACCACGCTGTCTGTGGGTCTCCCGGTGATCCAGGGTATGCTATGGACCGTGGGCTGGTGCCAGAGGGCGACTTCAAAAGGGCGTTATATGCCAGGGATGGCCGATTTGCCCTCGAAGGCCCGTCGGCTCATGCAGTACGTGTCTGGCACGCAGCTAATCGATATCTTAATTGGGATAGGAAACTCACACTGGCCACCCCACTATGGAGCTCGGAGAAGCTGGGCAGCCTGTGGAAAACAAAGGGATTTGATAAATGGGATCTCATCGGGATTACGCAGATCAGGGATGTCTGGGCAAGGATGGCATTCTTACATTCTGTGCCCTTCAGGGAAAATACCATCTACGGGAGAGTGAGCATTATCGCTACCTCCAGGTTCAGCACGCACTGCTTATTCATGTCCCCAGAGGCACTACACTCCCAGAAGCCTCTCCGCTGGAGGATCGAGTGTTAGACGGTCATCTCCCGGAAAAGACCATTTCATTAATATATAAAAAAACTCATCAATAACATGGAAGACCAGCTGGTAATTATTAGGGCACAATGGGGCACCGATGGCTTGGAATTAGATGATGAGGACTGGAGGGAGGCAGTCTCCTCACCAAAGGTAGTGGCTATTCATATGAGACTCCGACGAGTCCAGTTAAAGATCCTACATAGGCCCCAGTTGGTACACATGGGTCGGGCGGAGAGAGGGGAGTGTCGGAGGGGTGCGGGGAGCTTGGAACCTTCATGCATATATTGTGGCACTGTGCAGCGATACAGGACTATTGGAGTAAAATTCATGGCAAGATGCTAGAAGTGTTGGGGTGGAGATGACACTGGAGCCACGAAGATGTGTTTTAAATGTCTGGGAACCCATGAATCTGAGTGTGAATGAGAGACAGTGGGCGACCCTGGCGTGTATGATTGCCAAGCGTAACATTGCTCAGTCGTGGTGTGCTGGTCAACCACCCCGGGCCGAGAAGTGGGTGGAGGACCTGGATTGGTGCATGTACAGGTAGAGGTCGGTCTACATTGCTAGGGGCTGTCCCGTGAAGTGGGGAAGGTTTGGGGAGCCTGGAATAGGTATTGTGGTGATATTTGCGCTCCTCCAGTTGTTTGGGACGAAGCGGTAGCACAGGAGTCCCCGTGAACCCCAAAAGTTAATCTGTATGCATTATCCTGTGGTATGGAAAAGTATATAAGACAAATGTGAAGCGATGTATGTCACCTGATGTTTTCGTTTTTGGTTTTGTTAATAAAAAGATTTTTAAAAAAACCTGAAGACATTCGGCATTGGTAAAAGGTTTTGCAACTGGCTGCATAGCATCTATAGCGCCCCAGTACCTGGGTCAGGGTTAATGACGTATCTTCACCTCCATTCTTCATCCAGCAGGATACATGCCAGTGCTGTCCTTCGTCCCCACTTCTGTTTGCTCTATACATGGAGCACCTGGCGCAATCGTTGAGGGACAATCTGGCCATCACAGGGATTCCCATTATGTGGCGACCAACATCTGATTAGCTTTTATGCTGAAAATGTCATTTTATCCATCAGAGCCCATTGCCTCCCTTCTGGCCCTAGTCACTGAATTTCTCTGCTAAATACTTTAGCCACTAGCAATGCATCATTTGCCACTGAAATGTGCAAAGACCTGTCAACTTGGAGCCGTCTTCGCATCTCATGGTTAGGATGAATCATGGCTGTTAAGATGACTATTCTCCCACGCATCTTATATCTAGTTCAAACTTTATCCCTGTTCCCACCACAATTACTATCCACTCCCTTCAATTGGACATCAATACATTTATATGGGATGGGAAGAAACCCCTCCTTCACAAACACTGTGGGCCCGATTCACAGAACTAATTTACGACAAAATCCTAAACTTACTACTCATGGTATTCACAGAATGGACTTACGACTGCCCTAAGTTTACGCCCGCACTCTGGACGGAGTTTCCGCACCCGGAATGTAAGCTCCGCACCCGGAGTGTAAGCTCCACACCCGGAGCGGAATTTCCACCATCGGGCTGGAATCTCCGCTTCCGGGCCGGAATACCCACAATCTGGTGTTAATTGCCTATACCTGAGGCATTGTGGGTATTCCTGCCTGAGAGTGGAGATTCCGGACCGATGGTGGAAATTCCACTCCAGGTGTGGTGCTTACACTCCGGGTGCGGAAATTCCAGCCCGGGTGCGGATGTAAACTTAGGACAGTCGTAAGTGCATTCTGTGAATACCATGAGTAGTAAGTTTAAGGTTTTGTCATGAGTTAGTTCGGTGAATCGGGTCCTGTATGTATTGCTCGGCATGAGACAGAGGTCTGGCAGTGCCCCAGCTACTCCGCTATTACCATTCCACCAGTGGAATGGAACTACTTACTCTGAGAAGCATTGGTCCTTTATGGATTAGACCGTTGAGGGTACTAATATATGGAAGGAAGTTTGGCTTTCCAGTAAACACAGAGCCTGGAGCCTCTACTCCTCCATGGTAACAAGCGCTACGTTCAAAGTTTGAAAATCTGTGGTGGTTAGAGCAGGCCTGACAACCTTCCCTTCTCCGATGATGCAATCTTTGGTAATCCCAATTTTACTCCTGGAATGCGTACAGAGCAGTTCCGACACTGGTTAGACAGGGGCTGTATATGCGTGGGATGCGTTTTTGACACACACAGGCTCATCATTTTTGATCAACTCCAATCTGATTACTCCTTAATTGACTCAGACCACTTCTCATAGCAAAAACTGTGAAATTGGGTAACAGGTTCTGAGAAGCCACAGGGTGTGGGTTGGCCGATGACCACCTTCAAGAAAGGGCTGCTTCTTAAGGTGGATGACAGATGTTTCATAATAGAATTTTCGACCTTATTGGGAGGTGGGATGCCCCAGATTAAATCAAGGGGGCACTTTTGATGGGAGACCGAATTAGGAAGATCTCTCTACTGAGGAATGGGATTACATATTTTATAGGGAATATCACACAGCAAATAACATGGCCAGTACTGAAAATACAAATTGCTTCTTACTGGTATCTCACTCCAATGAGACTCCAGAAGTAGAACGCTGGGTACTCGAAGGATTGTTGGCCCAGTTGTGTAGGCACAGGGGCCCTACTCCATCTCCTATGGAACTGCCTGAAGCTCACTTCATACTGGAATCAAGTTTTGGATGAAATGTATTCTGCTTTTAACACTTCCATCCTGAAGTTTCCAGCTTACACCCTTCTGGGTGTTTCAAACCCCGACTTTATTCAATTCAATTCAATTCAATTCAATAATCTTTATTTCGTTGCAATTGCATCATAAAAGATATACAGTTAAAATTCATTAGAGTATAATTATATAATATTCAAAAACACAAGTGAGGTATGGGAGGTCTACTTAGAATTATATTACATTATCAATTCAGTTCATCCCGGTCTACATCATCTTATTTGAGTCATGGTATTACGGTCAGAAAGATCATCACACATTTTGAATAAATATAAAATTAAAAATAATCAACATTTTTACAAGTTAAAAAAAACAATTAAATTTGTAACCACCATGGCATTATAATTAAAAATTACAATGAATATTAAAAAAAATTACATGGTTGGTATGCCCAACCGTAAAGTTGGGTACTCGGTCATCCTTTGCTTATAGCATATGTAACGATCATTATATTAGTTTAAAAGGGTTTCAGCAAGTTATCTGGTTAAAAATGAAGACCCATTTTTAATCTAATAAAATTAGCAGCGAGAAGAAATCTACTGATGCCAAACACAATTACTTGACTGGTGTCTGTTTTTAAGATTCTACCAGCCTCCTTATAGGAATTCGAACCAATAATGCGACATAGCGGCACTATCCACTTTTTCTTTGTCTTCGCATAACTGGAGCAGAAAAATAATATATGTAAGACATCTTCCCTTACATTGTTAGAGCATAAAGTGCAGAGATCACTGTTTGTCTTCACCCAGCTTTTCTCAAGGGCTTTAGTTCTCAATATTCCATATCTGTATTTTATATACAAGGTTTTTGCTAGTGGCGGCTGTACCTCATCCAGAAATGTTTCAAAATGTGCCACGTCTTTAACCATTAAAAAGTTTTCAGTTAAAGGGCCATGGATTTTTATGTATACAGAATCATAACTTATATAGGACCAGAATGATAATTTAACAATTTTTCTTGAACCCACACTCATAGATTCTGGCTCGCTCCAAAAATGGGCTAGTCCTAGTTTAACTAACCAGGATCTTACATGCTTTAGCCAGTAAATTTTGCTGCCACTATCTAGATCCATGACTTCTTTCAACCCGTTTTTGTATTCATTCAGTTCGGGAGTTGTCCACAATCTGACCCACGGCAATAGTGGTCTCAGCATTGCATGTTGGTAATTGCGTTTAATATTCAGATCCAAAAATAGTGGTGTCAGCGGGGTGTTGGTGGGCACTTTTAATATTCCCCTAAAAAACTTATTCTCTAGGGTTTCAAAAGTCTTCCTGCATACTGGTCCCCACAATTCTGCTCCATATAGTACCGCTGATTGGACCTTGTACCTAAAGATCTCTAAAGCTGGGGTAACTGCCTTGTTCAAACATTTGTTATGTCTTTTTAAAATTGGGAGGCAGTTTTGTTTGAACACTATTTTCGTTTTTTCTAGCTGCGGTCTCCATGCTAGTCGTGAATCAATTAATACGCCTAAATACATAAAATTCTGCTCGTGATCTAATTTGTGACCATTTAACATTAGGCTTTTTCTAAAACATTTGTGCGGGCACAGCGCCAAGTATTTTGTTTTTTTATGTTAATTTTTAACCCTTTAAGATTGCAATATGACTGGAACCTTTCTAATAAATTCTGGAGACCCGCGGTGTTTGTGAAATAAGGATGATATCGTCCGCGAAAAGGAGGGACGGAACCCGTTCGCCCCCCAATCTAGGTGAATCATTGTCACACTTCTCCATATAGGACGGGATGTCATTAACAAAGAGGGAGAAGAGTGTAGGAGCCCGCACGCACCCCTGGCGTACTCCCCTTTTTATAGGGATAGATTGTGTAAGTTCCCCATTTGGGCCCCACCTAACCTTAGCGTAATTCTCCTTGTGCAGACCCATCACCGAATTTAACAAATCCCCTGGGAGTCCCTGGCATTTCAAGGATTCCCATAGTAGATCTCGGGGGATAAGATCAAATGCTGCTCGTAGGTGAACGAATGCCACATACAAGTGGCCTTTGCGAATGATGACATATTTCCTATATAAGCAGCATAGCCTTAATACCTGGTCTATGGTTCCTGTTTTTTCTCTGAAGCCCGCTTGATATTTTGTTAAAACTGATTCTTGTTCCAACCATGCATTAATACGGTTTAATATATGCCTGGCATATATTTTTTGGGATATATCTAAAAGGCTTATGGGGCGATAGTTAGCAGGATCGCTTCTGTCCCCCTTTTTAAAAATTGTGATAATTTCTGCACCATTCCATGTATCCAGGATTGGTTCACCAGCCGCAACTGTATTACACAGATGATTTAAATATGGTGCCCAAACAGCCAAGTCATGCTTGAAAAGGTCACCTGGGATTTTGTCAAGTCCAGGGACCTTCCCCTGTTTGACCGAGTTAATAGCTAGCTCTGTCTCCTATAAGTTAAAAACTACCGGTGGTTGTACATCATCTACAACAGGTAGAGCTCCCTCATCCTGCACTACTCCCCCAGGCCCTTGCGCAGCATAAAGGTTTGTGAAGTGGTTTATCCATGTTACCTCATCTAGGAAGACCTCTCTGGAGCCTTTCTCCCTTGTATTTCCCTTAGCTACTATTTCCCAGAATAACTTCTGGTCCTTTGTCTTAGCCGCTGCAATATACTGGACCAGAGTTCTTCGTCCCAGGAAGACTTTGCTTTTGCCAATACTTTGTTATATAATTTCCTTTTTTCTTTTACTTCTAGAGCACCTTTTGTTTTAAGTGCATCAATCAGTGTGGGTTTTGCGACACGGCATTCTTTACTAAACCAGGGTTTGCCAGCAGGCAACGCATTCACTACACCAGTCCCTTTTTTTGGCTTTTTTGTCATAAGTTCTAATAGTTAGTTAAAAAAGACTTTGTGAAGTTTAATGAATTCACCTGATTCGCATTCAACAGGGTTATATGAATCAAATGTATTTGCAAGAGAACAATAAATATTGACCAATAACTCTTCTTTTTCCAATATGTATGCCCATTTCACAGACCGTCGGTTATTACTAAGAATAATATTATCTATCGTGGGTGGTTGTATTTGACTTTGACCTCCCTCGTTGGCTTCCGACCCCTTTAGTAGACTTTGTAAAAAGCTAGTTTCAAGGGGGCGGTGATCGCTATCAAATCTTTCCTTAACCTTCAGGTCTTTTGTATATGGCCATAGATCCGATGAGACAATGACATAATCTATTTTACTTTCACATGTGCGCCTCTTGAAGGTGGGTGCTTTCGGGCTATCAGATGGCAGGTGCCCATTACATGCCCTCAGTCCATGACTTGTGAGTAACCTTGTAATCTGAAGAGCTAGGGTGGTTCCAGCAGCCGCCCCATTACTAACTAAAGAAGGTATTCCATTATCAGCATCTTCTTCTTCATACAATTTATACATGCCTATAATAGGTTCAAAATTACAGTTCATGTCCCCACATATGATTACACTTGCTTCTGGACCCAAGGTGTCCATAAGAGTCTCTAATTTATCAATGCATGGTGACTCCTTATAGGATGGCCATGGTCTATTATAGACATTAATAAGATAAATCACCCTTTTATCTTCAGTGGTAATTTCCAGGCCAAGTAAATCAAGAGACTCAATAATTAAATTTTTGATGCCAATATTAATAGATACACTGACCCATATTAATAAACCACCTGAGGCGCGTCCTCTGGTTGATGGGACCGCGTCTATCTGATATGTTTTATATCCAACTCTGTGTATTTGATTTGTAGCCCAAGTTTCCTGCAAAATGCAGATATCAAAGGTATTCATATAATTGTTCCATTCAGGGTCACTTGTTTTTGTACTAACTCCTGCTACATTCCATGAGACTACTTTAACTAAGATCAACCCTTCGTTTGTGCCGCTACTACTCGATGGTGGGGGTGTAGTTGGGCTTCTAATTGCCCCTATTCGAGAACTGTCATACCTGCCCACTACTGGTAGGTCTGTACAGACTGTTCCTGTCTTTAAGTCTATGACCTCATCTACTGTACCTTCGCTTGGGGGCTGATCTGTGGTGACAGTGGTCCACATTTGATCAACTGCCTGATTTGTACTAGAACGTACTACTCCATTAGTGTCCCTGGTTCCTTCCACTTTTAAATTGGGTACTCTATGATATTCGAATACCTGTTCTACAGTCTCTTGACGTGATGACAGTGAGGGAAGAGGGGGAAGCGTGTCTTGCAGTCAATCAACTGCATCTAAGCAATTGAAGCGATTGTTGGTGGAAATGTAATCTAAATGTGGAGGCGGCATTAACCAGCCTCCACCTCGTGGCCCCCTCCCATTTCGCTGCACCATTGTCCAACCATCTGCCCTAGATGAGAAATGGCCTGGGGGGTAGAAATAGGTCAGTTGAAAAGGACGAATAGTGGTGCCTAAGCTAGGGTACCTCCAGTTGCAGATGTGTTTCACTACTCTAGGATTGTCAAAATTGATTAATATACAATCCCCGTTTATATTTTTTGCCAAATGCCCCACCCAAGGTACTCGCCTGATGGTAAGGATTCTACCCATCATATACGGGGGTAGTGGTTTATTTACATCCAACCATTGAACAACCCTGTTCCATAGGGATGCAGAGGTTTCTACCTCATGTTTGCCCAATTCCGGCACTCCAGCCAGAATAACCACAAATGGGCACACCTCTGGGGGGAGATTAATGGTCTTTGTAGTAATTTCTGCACTATATTTTTTGCCATTACTATCCTGTGGTGCACTATTTTTATTTGGCTTGCTTATTTTAGGTTCCATTATCTCCTTGTCTTTGGCTACCTCAGGAATCCCCTCAGTAGTGTTCGGTACTGGTGGGTCCTTCGGTGCCGCTGATACCTCTGCAGTTTTAGTGACCCTGCCCTTCGGTAGTGTGTGAGGTGCAGTGCGGTTAACATTTTTTAGGGAAGATTAAGCAATTCCCTTGATGTCCCTCTCAATCCGTTTTAGATAGGTCTCTACCTTGCTCAACTTCTCCTCAAGTGGACGTAATAAGAGTTTTAGTGTGTAAAAATGAATATTCGACTCAATGTTCACAATCCCTTCCATAACCCCTTTAGTTAAATGGGCCCCTGTCGGTTGTATCGTGTCCCCATGGTCTAGTGCATCATGCTCCATGTTTGTACTATCACTGATAACAGGTATTTCCATGATGCCAGGGCTTGTTGTGATATTTTTAGAGCCCTTTTTTTTCCTTCCACCATGATTAATCGGTGGTGCCGATTTCACCTTGGGAATAGTCCCTGTGTTAGCTCCTTTCTGTTGTCTTGTATTATGCACCTTGACAACATTGGGGACAGTGGGCAGTTTGTTTGGTGAAAGTAAGAGTGATTCTGAAACAGTAGAGGAGCTCCCATCTGTAACATGTAGTGCATCACTATTAATGTCCTGCAATGGGATTATTTCTAAGATTGGTGAAACATCAACTCCCCCATTAGGTACAACTCTGCCCAAGGAAGCAGGAGTTTGTGCATTAGCTATTTGGCCTAGTGAAGATCGCCTTGCAATGGCCAATTCCTGGGAAACCCGTCTCTCCATGATGACAATGCTTTCATCAACAACAGAGTTCATCCTTTTAATGAATTGGTCTATTGCTCCAGTGAATGCAACAGTGTCAGTTTTCCCTTTAACCTCCTTTGGTGGCATTGTTCATAAATCAGTAAAAAATGAGAATTGTAATAAGTTAAAAAAAATTAAATCCACAGTACTCACGAAACAAAGATTTTTAGGGATGTTGGTGGGGTGGCCCGTCCCGGCCTCTGCCGGTCTTGAACGAGCTTAAACGGGCCCGCCCTTGGCCCGGGCTTCACCCGGCGTCCCGCGAAGCGGGCCTCTGCGCCGGCTTTAGGCACCTCCTGGTGCGGGCACGTCGTCAGCTGTGCAAGCCTGCCGTGAGTTGTGGTCCCAGGGCGGCGGCGCGAGGAATGGTGCTGCTGACTCTCGGCCGGTGGCGGCGTGTATTCTGCGTCTCTGTGTGGCCCCCGGTGACCCTCGGCGGTGCGGCGTCCCAAA
Organism: Lissotriton helveticus; assembly: GCF_964261635.1. NCBI lineage: Eukaryota > Metazoa > Chordata > Amphibia > Caudata > Salamandridae > Lissotriton > Lissotriton helveticus. The sequence continues at coordinate 2,096,681,557 of NC_136067.1, forward strand.
AGCTGTTCACGGTAGGATTAAATCAAGGGGGCAGTTTTGATGGGAGACCGAATTAGGAAGATCTCTCTACTGAGGAATGGGATTACATATTTTATAGGGAATATCACACAGCAAATAACATGGCCAGTACTGAAATTACAAATTGCTTCTTACTGGTATCTCACTCCAATGAGACTCCAGAAGTAGAACGCTGGGTACTCGAAGGATGGTTGGCCCAGTTGTGTAGGCACAGGGGCCCTACTCCATCTCCTACGGAACTGCCTGAAGCTCACTTCATACTGGAATCAAGTTTTGGATGAAATTGATTCTGCTTTTAACACTTCCATCCTGAAGTTTCCAGCTTACACCCTTCTGGGTGTTTCAAACCCCCAACTTATTCATTGCGCTATAACAGGGGGAAGCAAATGGCCCTCACTTTGGGAGCAGTCCAACAAGTTATACTCTCTCTCTGGGGCACAGACAGGGCTCCAGACTACATCTCCTGGTTGCATAAATTGTGGTTTCTTCTGGGGATGGAGAAGCTCTCCTCAGCAACACTCCCAGGTCACACCTCCTACTCAGATAGGTCTCCTTATACAAACTCTTTCTACTGAATTCTGAGAGTTAACCTGCCCAGCCTATTTACGGCTACTAGAACTGATCCCAGATGCAGCCCCACCCAAGGCCTACACTAACCCTTGCAGTTACAACACCCGTTATAACCACATCCCCCTAATATTGTACCCGTATAATTGATGGCTCCATCACTATAATGAAGGAGAATTAGGAAGGGGGCGGGGTGTTTCTTTACTTTAATGCTTGTTTTTTTTTTAATGCCTGAACAAGGCTGCCGACCGAAGGGTTGCAGGCAAAAGTTGTGTCATAAACGACTCTGACTGTTTTACATCTGAGCGCGGCCGGCCTCCTGGGGTTGTAGGAGACATGCTGTGTATTTACTTGAGAAGGCAGAATTAATAAACTGGATTGACCCATAAAAGTTGCACTACGCTTATATATGTAACCAGCACAATCTTTCTTATGTATAGTGCTCAGATTCTTTTGGGTAATATTCATGCTTTTAAAAAACCCTCTCAATAAACATAAACAAATAATTATAAAAAAGATCAAGAGTGAATAATTTTGTCAAATCCGCATCATTGCAAGACACCAGGGGGTACTAGTTAATTTACTCACATTGGAAGAAACTAAGGGGGTCCATCAACCAGGTGCTCACATTTTATGAGACTAACATGTAGGGTACACGTTACTGACATTTCGAGTCCCCATTCAAGGCCTCTAAACATAATCCTCAGTTTGAGTCTCCTCATAAATCCCCTCCCATTTTTCCCCAATGGTGGCCATAGAGTTTATCCTTTTGGAACAAGGCTCGTGGAGAGATAAGACCTTTGCTTTGTCATAAATAAATCAGTTTGCCTGAATAGGTTATTTCTTTTCTTCTATTGTATAGGCATAGTCTGACTAGTCATTAGGGATCTTTAGAAAAGTAAATAACTATATACACTGTACGGTTTAAGAAAGTTTACAGTGTTCAAACATCTAGGATTGCAGTCAGTACTTTCAGTAGATCTTCATTTTGTTACAAATCAGTGTGCTAAAAAATACACTGCACAAAAGTAGAAAGAATACAGTTGTTGCACGTGATAATGGAGATTGTAATCACTGCTGTAAGTAGAGGCCTCTTATTCACAGGTTGCCCAGCAAGCTGTCCTGCAATGTCTGTAAAAGTGGTGGCAGCTCCTGTCCCACATGAAACCATAAACCTGATGCACACATACTTCAAGGTCTGCAAGCCTCTAAGGCCAGTGGCATCGGACTTCCAACTGACCCTAAAACTCCACTTGTCATCTCCCGGGCAGTATTGTTAATTTAAGAAACAAAACATCAACGATAAACAGCATGAACATAAGATCCTATGTAACCAACTCTGAATTTTATTATCACAAATGTCAACAAATGTCCCAAAAACTGTGGGCTCTAGAAGGCATTACAGAACACATCTCACATAACTGAGTAAATAGGCAGAGGCAGGACTTATCATGAGGAAGCCAAAACAGTCCTTATACCACAGTAGGCTGGAAACAGGGAAAGAAAGCTAGCTGTTGCTTTGTATAACACTTGCATTCTGTCCGAGTTTGATGCGCTCTAGAGTTTGCATATTGTCACCTCCGTGAGAAAGGGGTGTGTTGTCCCGGGACCTTTTCTTGACTAATCCTTCAACACCTATGATGACTGCCACTATTTCTGTTCCTTTGTTTCACATTTTATTTCGGTACTTCGTCCCCCTGTATCTGTGTGCAGGTGTGGATTGTTTGTCATAGCAACTGATGACTATTTGCTATTCCTTTGTAATAAATGTCTTGTCACACTAAAGACAGATACAGTTTTTCCCTGGAATGCATGTTGACACATTAGGCTCCCCCTGCAAAAAAATACTTTGCAAGAAAAAGTTGTTTCTGACAATATGGCCTATCTGATCATCACTTGGTCACATTTATAGCTTCATTTACTTCCCAGTGTGGATTTTCAGATGTTGCAGGAATAGTCCCTTTGTAATGATGGCTTTGTTACATTCAGTATATTTCTATTGTGTCGCTCTTGTGTGGAGGACAGGTGTCCACTGACTTTCTGATGTTGCATTAACTTTGCCTTTGTAAAGGATTTCTTGCCACATTGAGTGCAGTGATATGCATTCTCCACTGATATGACTTTTTCCTCTGTGTTGACGTACTGTTATTGTATTACCTGTGCCCTGCCAATAAATGAATTGTCATATTCAGTACATTTACATGGTTTCTCTCCGGGGTGGTTTTTTGATGCGTGTTCGGTCTTTCTTTTTTGACAAATGCCTGGACATATTTGCTGTGGTATGCGTTCTTTGTGTCATGACTTTCTTCACTGTGTGTACTCTGATGGTACATTAACTGTGCCTTATCAAATAAATGCTTTGTGCATTCAGTATATTCATATAATTTCTCTCCTGTGTGAACTTTCTGCTGTGTTAGCTTGCATTTTTAACAATGCTTTGTCACCATAAGTGCAATGACATGGTTTCTCCCGTGTGGACTTTCTGTTAGTGCATTGGCTGTGCTGTGCCCTTCTAATAAATGCCTTGTCACTTTCTGTACATTAATACGGTTACTTCAGTAAGAACACTTTGTCACATTCTGTACATTCATACAGATTTTCCCCACTGGGTACTTTCTGATGTTGTTTTAACTTTCTCTTGCCAATAAATGCCTTGCCACATTCAGTGCCATCTTTAGGGTGGACTTTTGATGTTGCGTTAGCTCTCTATTTCTTATGAATGCATTGTCACATTGAATACATTGACACGGTTTCTCTCCTGTGTGAATATTCTGATGTCATATTAAGTTTTGTTTAGTAATAAATGTGTTGCACTCTGTAAATTATTTTTGGTTTTTGCCTCAAGTGTCTTTTTTATGCTGCATTAGCTTAATCTTCCTGTGGAAGACTTCATTACATCCTGTACATACATGGGAATTTTCTTCTTGTGGATTTTCTGATGTCCCTTCAGCGCTCCATTTCTTATAAATGCTTTGTCACATTGTGTACATTGATATGGTTTCTCCCCAGTGTGGATTTTCTGATGTTGCTTTAGGTCTCCATTTGTTATAAATGCCTTGTCACATTCTGTACATTGGTATGGTTTCTCCCCAGTGTGGATTTTCAGATGCCGCTTCAGCCCTACATTTGTTATAAATGCTTTGTCACATTCAGAGCATTCATATGGTCTCTCCCAAATGTGGAGTTTCTGATGACATTTGAGCTCTCCATTCGTTTTAAATGCTTTGTCACATTCAGTGCATTCATATGGTTTCTCCCCAGTGTGGACTTTCTGATGTTGCATTAGGGTTCCATTGGTATTAAATGCCTTGTCGCATTCTGTACATTCATAGGGTTTCTCCCCGGTGTGGACTATCTGATGGCATATTAGATGTGACTTTCTAATAAATGCCTTCTCACATTCAGTGCAGTTGAATGGTCTCCCTCTAGCGTGGACTTTCTGATGCTGTTTTAGCTCTCCATTTGTTTTAAATGCTTTACCACATTCTGTACATTGATATGGCTTCTCTCCTGTGTGAACTTTTTGATGTATTTTTAAACTTTTCTTTTCAATAAATGCTTTGTCACACTCTGTACATTGATATGGTTTCTCCCCAGTGTGGATTTTCTGATGTCGATTTAGGTCACCATTTCTCATAAATGCTTTGTCACATTCTGTACATTGATATGGTTTCTCCCCAGTGTGGATTATCTGATGTTGCTTTAGTGCTCCATTTCTTATAAATGCTTTGTCACATTCTGTACATTGATATGGTTTCTCTCCTGCGTGAACTTTCTGATGTATTTCTAAACTTTGCTTTGCAATATATACCTTGTCACATTCTATACATTCATATGGTTTCTCCCCAGTGTGGACTTTCTGATGTTGCATTAGGGTTCCATTGGTGTTAAATGCCTTGTCGCATTCTGTACATTCATAGGGTTTCTCCCCGGTGTGGACTCTCTGATGGCGCATTAGATGTGACTTTCTAATAAATGCCTTCTCACATTCAGTGCAGTTGAATGGTCTCTCTCCAGCGTGGACTTGCTGATGCTGTTTTAGAATTCCATTTGTTTTAAATGCTTTACCACATTCTGTACATTGATATGGCTTCTCTCCTGTGTGACCTTGTTGATGTATTTTTAAACTTTTCTTTAAAATAAATGCTTTGTCACATTCTGTACATTGATAAGGTTTCTCCCCAGTGTGGACTTTCTGATGTTGCATTAGGGTTCCATTGGTGTTAAATGCCTTGTCACATTCTGTACATTGATATGGTTTCTCCCCAGTGTGGATTATCTGATGTTGCTTTAGCGCTCCATTTCTTATAAATGCTTTGTCACATTGTGTACATTGATATGGTTTCTCCCCAGTGTGGATTTTCTGATGTTGCTTTAGGTCTCCATTTGTTATAAATGCCTTGTCACATTCTGTACATTGATATGGTTTCTCCGCAGTGTGGATTTTTTTCTGATGTTGCTTTAGCTCTCCATTTGTTCTAAATGCCTTGGGACATTCTGTACATTTATACTGTCTCTCACCAGTGTGGACCTTTTGATGTAACATTAGTTTTGCCTTTCTAATAAATCCCTTGTCACATTCTGTGCATTTATACTGTTTCTCACCAGTGTGGACCTTTTGATGTAACATTAGTTGTGCCTTTCTAATAAATCCCTTGTCACATTCTGTACATTCATACGGTTTCTCACCAGTGTGGATTTGTTCATGCTGCTTTAGAGTCTTCTTCCTTTCAAACACTTTATTACATTCTGTACATTGATATAGTTTCTGCTCTATGTGGACACTCTGATGCTGCATTAGGTCTTTCATTACAAATAACACTTTTCCACATTCAGTCCTTTGATATGGTTATTTTCCAGTATGGAGTTTCTGATGACACACTTGCTCTTTCTCTGCCTAATAAATGTGTTGCACATTTCAGAAATTCACATGGTTTCCCTCTCGTGCATTCTTGTTGATACCAGGTTAGCTCTTTCTCCGTACTGAGCACCTCATCAGACTTGCTTCAGTATGTCATGTCTTCTATGCCTATCATCTGATGCCTATGAGCCAAGTACAGACCTCATTGGACAGTTTGCGTTTTCTGTTGTAGAAAAAAAGACTTTGGCGAGGTATTAGTCTTCAAGGGAATAGATTTCGAGGTATACTGTTTTTATATCACTTCCAACACAAATGATGGTTAATGCCTTTACCTTTTTTTGTTTATCACTGAATTTATTTCACCTGTGGAGTAGGAAAAAGAAACACTCAACAAGCTGAAATGCAGAGTCCATCACAAAATATTTTGCCATTTAATGAGACATTTAATTGTTCATATAGACATAAATTAAGGAGCTGGGCCTATACTTGCAGTGGCCTCAGAATGCCGCTTGCTTAACAAAAAGTAATTTGCCTGAATTGTTCATAGAACCCTGCTATTTATCACGCTGCTGATACCTTTGTAAAACTTTTAAATACTTTGACATTTTTAACTTTCTGTGTTCTGTGTTTTACCTTGCACTTTTGGCTCACTCCCAGCACCCTAACTTCCTATATTCAGCACTTCCGGCAAGGTTGGGGGTCTAGTGTTTTGAGAATTGACAGCCGCTGCACAGCAGGGCTGAGTGGTGGGTGGGAGGAGTCCTAGGGCATTTAAACAGGATGGAGCAAGCGCGCAGCGGGCGCACCTAAGGTAAGCCTGTCTGTGCCTGTCCGTGCCCAGCCGGGACCAGGGGCCAGGACCCCTGGTCCACAACTCCTGTCCTCCATGAAGGAACTCTAGCTACTAAATCAAGGTCCGCAGCCACTTAATGACAATGCATTGGTTGCACTCAGGAGGGAAGGGTTGCTGAGGCCCCAATTAGGCAGGAGGAATTTAAAACAGATAACATCTCATCCCAGGCCACCTCACTGGCCCATAGTCTGGGTTTTGCCACCCTGAACACCCGCTCCCTTCAGAAACATATCTTGGAGGTCTTTTCACTTCTCCAAGATGATACTTTGGATATTTTGGGTATTACCGAGACCTGGCTTGATGAGTCCTCTATCCTGGACCTGGTCGCTGCTATGCCCTTTAACTATGCAGCCCTAAACCATAACAGACTGGGTAATTCCAGAGGGGGGGGTTGTTGCACTTCTTTATAGTAATCTACTATTTGCTGTATTGTACTTTTGTGGTTTGCAAACTAAACCAAAATAAAGTGTTATTGAATTGAATAGTAATCAACTAAAAGCTGAGACCCTTTGTTCAGAAAGCATAGAGGGCGCTGACGTTCTGGGGGCAAAGTTTTGCTCCCAGACCGATTTTTTGGTAATCTTGCTAGTGTATCACCCGCCACACACGGCACCAAGGTTCATTGAACTTTTTATGGAATTAGTTCATGACCTACGTTCATGATACCAGTTTATTTATTTATTTTTGAAGCTTATAAAGCGCACGGCTACCTCCGGCGGAGGTGTCCCGGCGCTGAGATTACCCGAATGCCACCCAGAGAAGGAACCAGAAGTGAATCCTACAAAAAGACAATAAAAGAAACAGACATTATTATGAACGATTAGTAAACAGCCATGTTTTAAGTTTTCGTCGAAAGACCGTCTCAGATTCAAGGAACCTGAGTTCCACGGGAAGTCTGTTCCAGAGTTTGGCAGCCGTGACAGTAAAAGTTCTGCCGCCACATCTGGAAAGTCTGAATCTTGGGACGGTCAGTAAACGAAGGCTGTTAGATCTGAGATGTCTAACAGAAGAAGAAATTTTAAGGCGTTTACTCAGGTAAGACGGGCCTGTTCCATGAATAGCACGAAATGCCAAGGTCAAGATCTTAAACTCAATACGCCGAGCTATGGGGAGCCAATGGAGCTCATCTCTGTACGCTCTGACTGAGGTACGAGCAGGAATATTGCCAATAAGCCGAGCCGCGGCGTTTTGGACTATCTGCAGGCGATCAATCAAGTACTGGGGGGCACCCGCATACAGGCTGTTAGCATAGTCCAGATGCGTGGTGATAAGTGCCTGGACCACCGTTTTGCGAGAAGATTGAGGAAGATACGGGAATATCTTCCTAATCATGCGCAATTTCGCAAAGCAGGCCCCCGCGACCTTGTTGACTTGGGATTTACCAGACAGAGTGTTATCAAATGTAAAGCCTAGGTTGCGGGCAGTCTGAGCTGGCTCAGGAGGGGGATCCAGGGCAGTGGGCCACCACAAGCTGGCCGGGGGAGGAGACTTCTGACCGAAGAAAAGAACCTCCGTTTTATCGGTGTTGAGTGCCAGGTGGTTAGCAGACATCCACGTGCAGATATTGCCAAGGCAGTTTCTAAAATCAGAAAAATGGGAGTCAGAGTGGCCTCTAAATGAAAAAATGAGCTGAGTATCATCAGCATAAGAGACCACCCTGACACCCCAAGATTCCACTACCCTAGCAAGAGGAGCAACGTAGATGTTGAATAATAGAGGGCTGAGGGCAGAGCCCTGGGGCACTCCGCACAGAAGAGGTTTATCCTCTGATTCAAATGGGTGCAACGTGACCCTCTGAAACCTGTTCGACAGAAAGGAATTAATCCAAGCCAGTACTGTGCCACTGATCCCGAGCTGATGTAAACGAGTTGCTAGTATGTCATGGGATACAGTGTCAAATGCAGCGGATAGGTCGAGGAGGACCAACATGGCCTCCTCGCCCTTATCCACTGATTCCCTAATAATTTCAGAGACCTCTAGCAACGCAGTCTCGGTGCTGTAACCCGCTCTGAACCCGGACTGGGAGTCGTGTAACAGCTGATTAGATGCCAGATACTGGGCCAGCTGGGTCTGTACCACCTTCTCCAAGACTTTCGCAGGTTTAGGCAAAAGTGAGATGGGCCGGTAGTTGGTAAATTGTAGAGGGTCAGCACCAGGTTTTTTTTTAATAGGAATTAGCCTGGCCTGTTTCCAATCTGAGGGAAATTGACCCCGAGACAAAAAAGGCGTTCCAAATCGAGAGGAAAGGTTTAACCAGAACAGTGGCAAGTTTGCCCATAATTTTGGCAGGGACTTGGTCTAAAGGAGAACCAGACTTTATTTTATATAGCAAAGACAAGGCTTGGTCGGAGGTAAGCTCCTCAAAATGATTAAATGAGCTATGACTGGGACAGGTTCTATCAGGGGGGTGGCAGAATGCAGCAGTATCAAAAGAAGAAGCGAGTTTGATAATTTTATCCTGAAAAAAATTCGAGAGTCCGTTGCAAAGATCTTGTGTTGGAATACATTGGGTTTTCGTGGCAGGGGGATTGACAAAGTCTTTCACAATGGTAAAGACAGTTCATGGTGGTAATGGGGGATTTTAACCTGCATTGGGAACAAACACCCAAAGATAGCCAAGCTAGACAAAGTAATGACCCCTTTAGAATTCCTTTAGAATTCCACCAACTAGTGGATGGGCCCACTCATGAGAAGGGCCACACACTTGACCTGGTCTGGTCATCACGTCTGCTCACTAGCCCTATAGTCATTGACCCCTGTCCCTGGTCCGACGATTAAGCAATTCATGGCCGCTTATCACTCTCTAAACAAACAGTCAGTTCACCCATGGACTGGAGAGTATTACGGGGAGGGAATAAGATCAAAGAGAGAGGAGATAGGAGTTGGCCTAACGGCTAGGGCGCTCGACCTCGGAATCTGGGTTCGAGTCTCGGTAACGACGCCAAACATCCCGTGGTTCTGGGCAAATCACTTAATCTCCCTGTACCTAACAAAAATGAATGTGTGTCCTCATGTAACGTAACTGGTGATATGTAAAGCGCTCTGATACCCGATTCGGGTCGGGTCAAGTTCGCGCTATATAAAACTCATCAAAAAAAACCGGATGATTTGGTCACTATTCTCCATAAGACGTCCACCTCAGGGAAAACTACGGTTGACCTTGAGGAAGAAAGCTCTGCCCTGGCGATAAGACTTATGAATGCTACGGATTTAGTAGCTCCAGCTCGCAGGGAGAGAATAAGGGATAAAGGGAAAGGGGCCCCTTGATTTAACAGGTTCAACAGGACTTCATTCGGAGAAAAAAAAAAGGGACTTAAAGTAAAAAAAGGACTACCTCCCTGGAGTCACTGCTTAATGGCAATAGAAATAGGTCTTCATTGCCCCCCTCTACTGAGCTCAATGGTAATAGAAAGAGGACTTCACTGCCTCCTCTACTGAGCTCCCAAAATGGCCACAACATATTTTTTATAGTTATAAGACTGCCTCTCTTGTCCGGAAATAGAAAAGGTCTACAATTGCTAGCTCTTCACTAATATTTAATTAATATAGACTGCCTGGACCGTCTCACCTCACAGCACAATCACTTTCACCCCACCTAGGTCAGCTTCTCTCTTAAACCCAGATGCAACAACCCAGTCAGGGAAGCATTCCTCATTACCTTGCCTCCCCTCCCCCCTAAAGGTCCACCCATACCGACCCGTTAGGGCAGCATTCCTCACTACCTTGCCACCCCTCCCCCTATAGGTCAACCCTTACAACCATGTTTGAAGACCCCCCTTTAAGGGCTCGCCCCGATTAGACTTCCTCAAGTCGGTCCATCCTCCGCCCTTTCTGTAACACCTACACTATGGAGCGCTCTGGCATATGCACCTACTCCATCACATACCCCCCGCACCTCTTAAAAAAGGCAGCCAAAGGCTTCAAACATAACCTATTAAAATCTCATCCAGAAACCCCTATCTCTGACCCTTACTTCTCAATGAATAATGGGCCCATTAAGAATGACATCATTTTCTACACTAAAAGAAGAGCTCAATGGAGAAAAGCCTTTCTCGCTCTCTTTAAGGTATCTAACCTGAGGAAAACAGTGCACGGTTTCGCCTTATCTATCCTCCCCTCCCTATTCTTCAACGCAGCTGCCACCGTCAATATCTATCATAATGGTATCATCCTAATCCAATCCAATAACCATAACCTCAACTTGATCGACCACATTTTTCCGCTCATTAAAGAGACAGTCACTCATACACATCCCTCCTCTCCATCCACTCATGCTGATATCTTCAACTCCCATCCAGCTCTCGAAGTTAATCAGAACTCCCAGACTCCATCTCCCGCGACATTACCTTCTAACCTCACCGACTACCCACCCAACATCACTCTCCACCTTACTACCACCTCACGTAGTAGCACCACCAATTCACTAACCTTCACTCCTCACCACGCACTTTCGCCCCCACCATCCCCCCTCACCTCTAAACCCAGCACCCCACCTCGACTTAACAGCCTCCCCAACTCCCCATTGGATCCCACCTTCCGCCCTCACCCTACACTTTCGGACCCTCCTTCCCCCATCATCTTCACTCCCAGCACCTCCCCTCAGATTAACAGCCCCTCCAATTCACCTTTGGATCCCAGCTTAGACTCCCCCCTTACCACTCATCCTGATCTCCATATCTCACCCTCCCTCCCCACCTCTACCCACAGCTCCTCCCTTTGGCCCAACAGCCCTTCCTTTACCCCCACTGCTCTGGACACTCCCGTACCCTCAGAAACCACTACACAGTCTTCTCCCTTTGTCCAACCATCCAATATTGAAACCATCACACCTGACACCAGACTTGACTTAATATTATCAGCCCTTCAACAGGTCAAATCGGACATCCGAACCCTTCACAACCTAATTGTACTACAATCCAAGTCCTCAAGCTTTAAACAGGATCACAACCCGTCTCCACCCCCCAAGATCAATAATCACATGCAACATCTTCCGGCAAACTTCCAAGCACATGGTTCCCCACGTTGTAGCACAGTCCCACTCCCTAATGCCATCTCCCTCCCTATCAGGGGACTAAACTTGCTATCTGACTCAGATCTAGTGGCCCTCTTACGTTTGTACGATCAGCCGTACACTCGGCTTAGCACAGGACTCGTGGTTAGTCCAGTTAGCCCACTTACAGACTCCCGAATACAATCCATCCCGATCAACACTCATAGAGCCACCAGATTAAATTCCAGAGGCATTGTTGAAAATAACCTCACCAGAATTCCCATCACTGCCGAACCCACCTCAATACTCTCCCAGCCACTTCTAAGCTGATCCTCCTAAACTGCAGGTCCTCCTCTAGACATGCAGCAGATATAGCTAATCTAATTATCACAAACAAACCTGACGTTATGATCCTAACAGAAACCTGGCTAAAGGAAACCTCTACTCCCATCATGGACATTCTGCTACCCCCTAACTATGACATCACCAGACTAGACAGAAAAGACAGGCTAGGCGGTGGGATAGCTTGCATACACCAGATCTGCTTAACAGTGACCAACTCCAATGCCCCGGCTATACATATGCTTAAACATCGCCAACAACAACAAACAAATATGCTCTTTACACGCCTTCTACCATCCTCCGGGAGATAACCTCACTTTCATAGAACACCTCATGGACATTCTAGCATCAAATGACAACCAACACATGAAGCAAATTTTCTTAGGGAACTTCAACCTTCACTGGAACGACCACAACGACCCGGGGGCAAACAGCCTCAAAGCCTTCCTCACAGACCTCAATCTCAACCAAATATGTAACAGCCCGACACAGGACAAAGGTGCAACTCTCGACCTAATTATCTCCAAATTGGACTCCACTCAGCTCGACTCGATACTCCCTTGCGACTGGTCTGACCATCATGTCATTTCATTCCAAGTCTTGGAAACCATTAAACGACTCCCTACTCAACCCCTGAAAACTAAGATCTGGAAGAGAAACCTGAAAAACGTTGGATCTGATATTGAAGCCTTAGCTAACTCAAACCCTCTTAGTCCCCCGGAAGACATAACTGATGTACAGGGGCTGACAAATCACTACTTTCACTCCATAAACAACCTCCTAGACAAAATTGCCCCATAGCAACTGAAAAGAACCTCCTCAAAAGACTCTAAACCATGGTACGATGGGTGGCTAAATGATGACAGACGCTCTCTTAGAGTAATTGAACGTCGCTGGAGTGCTACACCCTCTACTGACCTCCTCAAACTTCTAAGAAAATATAGAAATGCATACTTTAGAAAAATCAGTAAACCTAAAACTGATTTCTTCAGGTCTCATCTAGACCTAGCCAAGAACAGCCCCAAGAATCTATTCGGTCTGATCAAAGCCCAAACCAAAAGCCTACCCAATGTCCACATTGACAATCCTCTTTCTACTCCGAACTGTGATGAATTTGCCTCCTACTTTGCCGCTCAGACAGAATCCATTAAATCAGATTTACTCATGGACCTAATATCCATCTCAGACTCAAAAGACAGCTCATCATAGCCCCTAGCAGTCTCCCCAGCTAATGACCTTCCATTATTCAAACTGAAAAACAATGCATCCTGGTCCCACTTCAATACTTACAGTGAAGATACCATACTAAAGATGCTAAATGCGCTGAAACCCTCCAATCACTTCTCGGACCCGCTCTCCGCGAACTACATAAAAGACTTCATCCCTCTCTTACTACCCCTCTGGACCAAGATCATTAACACATCCCTTCTTCAAGGGTCCATTCCAGACACCCTGAAAACGGGGCAGGTCTCGCCTATCCTAAAGAAACCCACAGAGGACCCCACAAACCCTAATAACTATTGCCCGATCTCTAACATCCCTATGTTATCCAAACTCCTGGAAAAATGCGTCAACATACAACTGAACAGTCACATTGATCGATTCAACCTGCTGAACCAATTTCAATCCGGCTTCAGAGCTAGTCACAGCACAGAATCAGCCATGACAGTGGAGAAGTGTGGCTCACCGGTTAGAGGAGGCAGTCCATGATGCAGAGGTCAGACCCGGGACCAGGGTTCAATCCCCGACGCGGCAGGGCCTTGAGTTCAAAATGTCCACGGACTCGATAATTCTCGCCTCGGTGCCTACTCGAATCGGGGGTTCACACTCTTCAACTCTGGGCAATAACTTGCTTAATCTCCACTACGGCCCCACCGCGATGGGAGGCCTGGTCTTCACCTTGGGGATGCCCAGTAGGGGTAATCTCGCAGGAAAAGGCCAGGACGGGTTCCCAAAGCAAGCGCCTTGAGACCTTACGGTGAAAGGCGCTATATAAGAACGTATGATTTACGATTTATTTATTTATGACACATGTATTAGGTTGACGCTCTAAAAATTTTAGACCAAAATAAAGCCTGTCTTCTAATCCTATTCTACCTGTCATCTGCTTTTGACACCGTCAAACACGAAAACATGCTGGATCTCCTGAAACACAGAATGGGTTTGTCTGGAACGGTTTTCAACTGGTTCACCTTTCCTACAAAATAGATCCCAAAGATTCAAGGTCAACCAATCCCTGTCCCTCCCCGCACCAGTCACACTGGGAGTTCCAAAAGGCTCTACCCTCTCTCCAGCTCTGTTCAACCTCTTCATGGAACCTCTTACTGATCTTCTCAGCCTCTCCAAGATTCACTTCCACATGTATGCAGACAACACCCAAATATACATCAAGATCCACTCCCTGGAGGACATCAAATCACTCAACACCACACTTCAAAAAACCCAAAAAGTTGGCTGGCCGAAAAGAAATAGAAGTAAAGGGCACAGCCCTTAAACTACTCAAATTCTTTCTCTCAGAAAGAACCCAAAGAGTCAATCTGGACAAATTTGAGGCAGAGGCATTCTCTTTTCCTTGTGGAGTTCCTCAGGATTCTTCATTGAGTCTGACACTTTTTAACATTTATGTGTCCTCCCTGGCCCCCCTTATTGAATCCTTCGGTTTTAGCTTAACAACGTACGCAGATGACACCCAACTTGTGGTGACGATACGACTAGAGCTGCTACAGGATATCACATCCAGACTACAAGACTGCATGAATGCAGTAGGAACCTGGATGGCACAAATTGTTTAAAGCTAAACTCCAGCAAAACGGAGGTTGTGCTCTTCGGCAATTTTCCAACCTCTGTACCCCAGACTGTTGGCCGAACTTACTAGGACCACTGCCCTCCCCAACTAGAAAGGTTAAGAACCCAGCAGTATGGATTGATGATACACTTAGTTTCAAGGACTTGGTGAACTTCGTGGCATCTTAACAAATCATGCAAGAAAATAATGCAGTTACTACCTAAAGACGCACAACAGATGGTAGTTACAGCTTTGGTAATGTCGAGATTAGACTATTGCAATAGTCTCTACCTCAAGTTACAAGAAGGAGCAATGAATAAACTACTTGACCATCATTTTTACTTTGTGTTTTGAAATGTATTATGTTGTTCTTTTGACTTAGTGCCCTCCTAAAACTTCATGGCCCTGTCTAGTAGTAAAGTCCACATTTGTAAAGCGCACAATCACCCGTAAGGGTCTCTAGGCGCTGGGGGCCGTCGGGAAGATTAAGCGAGCTATTGCCCAGAGTCACATGGTGCTGGGCTAACCTGCCGCCGGAGCCGGGGATCGAACCGTGGTCCCCAGATTCCAGCGTCAGTTGCCCTGGCCGCGGCGCCACACCTCTCCCCAGTAGGGCTGTTTCCTGTTTGATCATGTGCTACCTCGTCTTCCCATGGCACCCCATTTACTTTTAGTGTTTCAGGTTCCTCTTATGTTGCCTTATTGTATTGTACTCATGCTGTTTCCTCACGTCAACGTTAGTTTCTTTTGTACTTCGCTCTGATACCCGTCTGGGTCTTGCACGCGCCTTATAAAATATTTCAAATGATTAAAATAATAATATCAGAGTATAGCAGAAGGTGTCCATTTGAATCTAATCTTTATAAAGTAATTCACGTTTTAGAATGCACTCAATGAAATGCTTTGAGAAATGCACTCCTGTCTGTATTTTAATTGAGGACTACAGCTATGCTTGTAAACCAAGTTAGTCTGTATGTCCTGCTTGTCTTTCTAGTTTGCTTTCAGTGCTCGTTTGTCCTGCTTATATAGATATTTACCAATTACCTTACTATTTAAATCTGCACTGTGCCACCTATCTTTGCAATCCTATATTCCACTGTATGTATGTGTGTCGATTCAGCATATACCTGTTTGTCTATATACGCATCAACCTGTCTTTCTATCAAATAGTCTATTTATCTACCGTCCTTCTATCTACCTGTCTGTCCCTCTATCTATGCAACTTATTTCTTTGCAACTTATATCTTTCCAACTCTATCAATCTATTTATTATTTCTTTCCAAATCTATCTTTGCAACTCTATCATTCTATCTATCAATGTGTCTATCTTTTCAAGTGTATCTATCTATCGATCTATCAGTATCTGCAAGGTTGTCTCTATCAATCAGTCTAAGAGTTTTTTCTTAGGTGCGTGTGTATCGATGTACCCGTCTATCTACCTATCAGTCTATGTATGTATCTACCCGTCTATCAACCTATTTATCTACTGTCCCTCTGTCCATCTGCCTGTCCCTCTATCTATGCGACTTCTAGCTTTGCAATTCTATCTATCTGTTTGAATTCTATCTATCTTTTCCAGTGGATCTACCTATCTCTATCTGCAAACTTGTCTCGATCAATCTATCTATCCAACCCTGTCCACCTGTCTTTGTGAGCCTCTCTCTTTTGCAAGCCTCTCTATTTACCAATGTTTTCAACCTTCTCTATCTATCTGTAATAAATATTTACAAAATATATTACTAAAAAGCATTAGCAAAGGCAAGAGGCTGCCCGCCAACAAAAATATCAATCAGCTTTTTTAGTTTGGGTGTTAGTTGGACCTTTTGATTTTACCAAATGCATGTGTAAAATATAGGGCCATATGTATCAAAAAAGCGTTTTGCGATTCTCAAATTGCGATTTTTAGCGAATAGCAAAATGCAATGTATGTAAGATTTGCAAAAATGTTTGCGAATCCTACATATTCCTTATTGGCGAACCGCAAAATGAGATTCGCAATTAAGGAATACCTTCCCATTCATTCCGATGGGCTAGAAGGCCCATAGGAATGAATGGGAAGACATTCTCAATTTGCGATTACCAATTAGAAAATCGCAAATTGAGAATGCAATTTCAAGGTTGAAAGTGTGCTAATAACGACACCCTGTTGCACCCCTGAAATATGCATGTGTGCACCTTTTGTACACATACATGCCCTAAGGGCATGTTTGTGAGACAGATGGCACTTTAAAAAAAAGTAAGTGTTTTTTTAAAGAAAATTGCAAATTACCACCAACTTCCAGTTGGTGGTAATTTGCAATTCCTTGAAGCCAAATAGCAAATCTTGATGTGCAACTATACCGTCCTGAAGATGGTCTCAAGGATCTTTTAGACCAGTGAGAGACTGAAACGTCGATGCATTGACACCGTTTTGCTTACATTTGTATGCCTAATAGACAGAATACAATTCAGATAAAATGTTCTGTTTGATTCCTAAATATGGTGTTTTGTTTTCCATATGTACATATAGCAAAAGTTGTTTATATACTACTGGTGAATGAAAGGATAATTCCAGTAGTATGTCTGTTGCCAGATTGTGATTCAAATATAAAAAAAACTTTAAATAAAATAACTCTTTATATAACTGGGTTTTTATGAAGAAATTCCCTGTATTCAATTGAGGTTCACTGGTGTGACAGCATTATAAATAATAAATGATGTTAAATGATTCCTCTAGGGACATTGATATTTTGTGATTGATTATATCCAGTCTTTAGGGGATTATTGGGTTGCAATGAAACATGACTTGAGGCCTGGACTGCAGCATTTATAGTGCCATCCACCAGAGTGACAATGAAACATGACTTGAGGCCTGGGCTGCAGCATTTATACTGCCATGCACCAGAGTGACAATGAAACATGACTTGAGGCTTGGACTACAGCATTTATACTGCCATCCACCAGAGTGACAATGAAACATGACTTGAGGCTTGGACAGCAGCATTTATACTGCCATCCACCAGAGTGACAATGAAACATGACTTGAGGCCTGGACGGCAGCATTTATACTGCCATCCACCAGAGTGACAATAAAACATGACTTGAGGCCTGGACGGCAGCATTTATACTGCCATCCACCAGAGTGACAATAAAACATGACTTGAGGCTTGGACAGCAGCATTAATACTGCCATCCACCAGAGTGACAATGAAACATGACTTGAGGCCTGGACTGCAGCATTTATACTGCCATCCACCAGAGTGACAATAAAACATGACTTGAGGCTTGGACAGCAGCATTAATACTGCCATCCACCAGAGTGACAATGAAACATGACTTCAGGCCTGGACTGCAGCATTTATACTGCCATCCACCAGAGTGACAATGAAACATGACTTGAGGCCTGGACTGCAGCATTTATACTGCCATCCACCACAGTGACAATGAAACATGACTTGAGGCCTGGACGGCAGCATTTATACTGCCATCCACCAGAGTGACAATGAAACATGACTTCAGGCCTGGACTGCAGCATTTATACTGCCATCCACCAGAGTGACAATGAAACATGACTTGAGGCCTGGACGGCAGCATTTATACTGCCATCCACCAGAGTGACAATGAAACATGACTTGAGGCTTGGACTGCAGCAGTTATAGTGTCATCCACCACAGTGACAATGAAACATGACTTGAGGCCTGGACGGCAGCATTTATACTGCCTTCCACCAGAGTGACAATGAAACATGACTTGAGGCCTGGACTGCAGCATTTATACTGCCATCCACCAGAGTGACAATGAAACATGACTTGAGGCTTGGACGGCAGCATTTATACTGCCATCCACCAGAGTGACAATGAAACATGACTTGGGGCCTGGACTGCAGCATTTATACTGCCTTCCACCAGAGTGACAATGAAACATGACTTGAGGCCTGGACTGCAGCATTTATACTGCCATCCACCAGAGTGACAATAAAACATGACTTGAGGCTTGGACAGCAGCATTAATACTGCCATCCACCAGAGTGACAATGAAACATGACTTCAGGCCTGGACTGCAGCATTTATACTGCCATCCACCAGAGTGACAATGAAACATGACTTGAGGCCTGGACGGCAGCATTTATACTGCCATCCACCAGAGTGACAGTGAAACATGACTTGAGGCTTGGACTGCAGCATTTATACTGCCATCCGCCAGAGTGACAATGAAACATGACTTGAGGCCTGGACGGCAGCATTTATACTGCCATCCACCAGAGTGACAATGAAACATGACTTGAGGCTTGGACTGCAGCATTTATACTGCCATCCACCAGAGTGACAATGAAACATGACTTGAGGCCTGGACTGCAGCATTTATACAGCCATCCACCAGAGTGACAATAAAACATGACTTGAGGCCTGGACTGCAGCATTTATACTGCCATCCACCAGAGTGACAATGAAACATGACTTGAGGCCTTGACTGCAGCATTTACACTGCCTTCCACCAGAGTGACAATGAAACATGACTTGAGGCCTGGACTGCAGCATTTATAGAGCCATCCACCAGAGTGACAATGAAACATGACTTGAGGCCTGGGCTGCAGCATTTATACTGCCATGCACCAGAGTGACAATGAAACATGACTTGAGGCCTGGACTGCAGCATTTATACTGCCATCCACCAGAGTGACAATAAAACATGACTTGAGGCTTGGACAGCAGCATTAATACTGCCATCCACCAGAGTGACAATGAAACATGACTTCAGGCCTGGACTGCAGCATTTATACTGCCATCCACCAGAGTGACAATGAAACATGACTTGAGGCCTGGACGGCAGCATTTATACTGCCATCCACCAGAGTGACAATGAAACATGACTTCAGGCCTGGACTGCAGCATTTATACTGCCATCCACCAGAGTGACAATGAAACATGACTTGAGGCCTGGACGGCAGCATTTATACTGCCTTCCACCACAGTGACAATGAAACATGACTTGAGGCCTGGACGGCAGCATTTATACTGCCTTCCACCAGAGTGACAATGAAACATGACTTGAGGCCTGGACTGCAGCATTTATACTGCCATCCACCAGAGTGACAATGAAACATGACTTGAGGCCTGGACTGCAGCATTTATACTGCCATCTACCAGAGTGACAATGAAACATGACTTCAGGCCTGGACTGCAGCATTTATACTGCCATCCGCCAGAGTGACAATGAAACATGACTTGAGGCCTGGACAGCAGCATCTATACTGCCTTCCACCAGAGTGACAATGAAACATGACTTGAGGCCTGGACTGCAGCATTTATACTGCCATCCACCAGAGTGACAATGAAACATGACTTGAGGCCTGGGCTGCAGCATTTATACTGCCATCCACCAGAGTGACAATGAAACATGACTTGAGGCTTGGACAGCAGCATTAATACTGCCATCCACCAGAGTGACAATAAAACATGACTTGAGGCTTGGACAGCAGCATTAATACTGCCATCCACCAGAGTGACAATGAAACATGACTTCAGGCCTGGACTGCAGCATTTATACTGCCATCCACCAGAGTGACAATGAAACATGACTTGAGGCCTGGACGGCAGCATTTATACTGCCATCCACCAGAGTGACAATGAAACATGACTTGAGGCCTGGACGGCAGCATTTATACTGCCATCCACCAGAGTGACAATGAAACATGACTTGAGGCCTGGACGGCAGCATTTATACTGCCATCCACCAGAGTGACAATGAAACATGACTTGAGGCCTGGACGGCAGCATTTATACTGCCTTCCACCAGAGTGACAATGAAACATGACTTGAGGCCTGGACTGCAGCATTTATACTGCCATCCACCAGAGTGACAATGAAACATGACTTGAGGCCTGGACTGCAGCATTTATACTGCCATCCACCAGAGTGACAATGAAACATGACTTGAGGCCTGGACTGCAGCATTTATACTGCCTTCCACCAGAGTGACAATGAAACATGACTTGAGGCCTGGACTGCAGCATTTATACTGCCATCCACCAGAGTGACAATAAAACATGACTTGAGGCTTGGACAGCAGCATTAATACTGCCATCCACCAGAGTGACAATGAAACATGACTTCAGGCCTGGACTGCAGCATTTATACTGCCATCCACCAGAGTGACAATGAAACATGACTTGAGGCCTGGACGGCAGCATTTATACTGCCATCCACCAGAGTGACAATGAAACATGACTTGAGGCTTGGAATGCAGCATTTATACTGCCATCCACCAGAGTGACAGTGAAACATGACTTGAGGCTTGGACTGCAGCATTTATACTGCCATCCGCCAGAGTGACAATGAAACATGACTTGAGGTCTGGACTGCAGCATTTATACTGCCATCCACCAGAGTGACAATGAAACATGACTTGAGGCTTGGACTGCAGCATTTATACTGCCATCCACCAGAGTGACAATGAAACATGACTTGAGGCCTGGACTGCAGCATTTATACTGCCTTCCACCAGAGGGACAATGAAACATGACTTGAGGCCTGGACTGCAGCATTTATACTGCCATCCACCAGAGTGACAATGAAACATGACTTGAGGCCTGGACTGCAGCATTTATACTGCCATCCACCAGAGTGACAATAAAACATGACTTGAGGCCTGGACTGCAGCATTTATACTGCCATCCATCAGAGTGACAATGAAACATGACTTGAGGCCTGGACTGCAGCATTTACACTGCCTTCCACCAGAGTGACAATGAAACATGACTTGAGGCCTGGACTGCAGCATTTATAGAGCCATCCACCAGAGTGACAATGAAACATGACTTGAGGCCTGGGCTGCAGCATTTATACTGCCATGCACCAGAGTGACAATGAAACATGACTTGAGGCCTGGACTGCAGCATTTATACTGCCATGCACCAGAGTGACAATGAAACATGACTTGAGGCCTGGACAGCAGCATTTATACTGCCGTCCACCAGACTGACAATGAAACATGATTTGAGGCCTCGACTGCAGCATTTATACTGCCATCCACCAGAGGGACAATGAAACATGACTTGAGGCCTGGGCTGCAGCATTTATACTGCCATCCACCAGAGTGACAATGAAACATGACTTGAGGCCTGGACGGCAGCATTTATACTGCCATCCGCCAGAGTGACAATGAAACATGACTTGAGGCTTGGACTGCAGCATTTATACTGCCATCCACCAGAGTGACAATGAAACATGACTTGAGGCCTGGACTGCAGCATTTATACTGCCATCCACCAGAGTGACAATGAAACATGACTGAGGCCTGGACTGCAGCATTTATACTGCCATCCACCAGAGTGACAATGAAACATGACTTGAGGCCTGGACTGCAGCATTTATACTGCCATCCACCAGAGTGACAATGAAACATGACTTGAGACCTGGACTGCAGCATTTACACTGCCTTCCACCAGAGTGACAATGAAACATGACTTGAGGCCTGGACTGCAGCATTTATAGAGCCATCCACCAGAGTGACAATGAAACATGACTTGAGGCCTGGGCTGCAGCATTTATACTGCCTTCCACCAGAGTGACAATGAAACATGACTTGAGGCCTGGACTGCAGCATTTATAGAGCCATCCACCAGAGTGACAATAAAACATGACTTTAGGCTTGGACAGCAGCATTTATACTGCCATCCACCAGAGTGACAATGAAACATGACTTGAGGCTTGGACTGCAGCATTTATACTGCCATCCACCAGAGTGACAATGAAACATGACTTGAGGCTTGGACTGCAGCATTTATAGTGCCATCCACCAGAGTGACAATGAAACATGACTTGAGGCTTGGACTGCAGCATTTATAGTGCCATCCACCAGAGTGACAATGAAACATGACTTGAGGCTTGGACTGCAGCATTTATACTGCCATCCACCAGAGTGACAATGAAACATGACTTGAGGCCTGGACTGCAGCATTTATACTGCCATCCACCAGAGTGACAATGAAACATGACTTGAGGCCTGGACTGCAGCATTTATACGGCCATCCACCAGAGTGACAATGAAACATGACTTGAGGCTTGGACTGCAGCATTTATAGTGCCATCCACCAGAGTGACAATGAAACATGACTTGAGGCTTGGACTGCAGCATTTATACTGCCATCCACCAGAGTGACAATGAAACATGACTTGAGGCCTGGACTGCAGCATTTATACTGCCATCCACCAGAGTGACAATGAAACATGACTGAGGCCTGGACTGCAGCATTTATACTGCCATCCACCAGAGTGACAATGAAACATGACTTGAGGCCTGGACTGCAGCATTTATACTACCATCCACCAGAGTGACAATGAAACATGACTTGAGGCCTGGACTGCAGCATTTATACTGCCATCCACCAGAGTGACAATGAAACATGACTTGAGGCCTGGACTGCAGCATTTATACTGCCATCCACCAGAGTGACAATGAAACATGACTTGAGGCTTGGACTGCAGCATTTATACTGCCATCCACCAGAGTGACAATGAAACATGACTTGAGGCTTGGACTGCAGCATTTATAGTGCCATCCACCAGAGTGACAATGAAACATGACTTGAGGCTTGGACTGCAGCATTTATACTGCCATCCACCAGAGTGAAAAATGAAACATGACTTGAGGCTTGGACTGCAGCATGTATAGTGCCATCCACCAGAGTGACAATGAAACATGACTTGAGGCTTGGACTGCAGCATTTATACTGCCATCCACCAGAGTGACAATGAAACATGACTTGAGGTCTGGACTGCAGCATTTATACTGCCATCCACCAGAGTGACAATGAAACATGACTTGAGGCCTGGACTGCAGCATTTATACTGCCATCCACCAGAGTGACAATGAAACATGACTTGAAGCTTGGACTGCAGCATTTATAGTGCCATCCACCAGAGTGACAATGAAACATGACTTGAGGCTTGGACTGCAGCATTTATACTGCCATCCACCAGAGTGACAATGAAACATGACTTGAGGCCTGGACTGCAGCATTTATACTGCCATCCACCAGAGTGACAATGAAACATGACTTGAGGCCTGGACTGCAGCATTTATACTACCATCCACCAGAGTGACAATGAAACATGACTTGAGGCCTGGACTGCAGCATTTATACTGCCATCCACCAGAGTGACAATGAAACATGACTTGAGGCCTGGACTGCAGCATTTATACTACCATCCACCAGAGTGACAATGAAACATGACTTGAGGCCTGGACTGCAGCATTTATACTGCCATCCACCAGAAACTGCCATCCACCAGAGTGACAATGAAACATGACTTGAGGCCTGGACTGCAGCATTTACACTGCCTTCCACCAGAGTGACAATGAAACATGACTTGAGGCCTGGACTGCAGCATTTATACTGCCATCCGCCAGAGTGACAATGAAACATGGCTTGAGGCTTGGACTGCAGCATTTATACAAGCTAGACTTGCCTTGGCAAGAGAGCAGAAATTAAGTGGCTTAGATGCCACTGGTGGCAGCAATTTTCCAAGAGAAAAAGACAGGGGCTATGACAATAGAAACCTGACAAAAATTGTGCCCCCCTTTAAAGAAGGGGATGACATCCACAAATGGATGACTGCTCTTGAGAGAGCCTGCATGGTACAGCAGGTTCCTGAGGATCAGTGGGCTGCAATTTTATGGTACTCCTTTTCTGAGAAAGGGAGAGACAGGCTCCTCACAGTTAGACCTGAGGATGCCAAAAACTACTCTGTTTTGAAGAGTGCTCTTATTGAAGGGTTTGGCCTAACCACTGAGCAATACAGGTTGTTGTTCAGAGACACCCAAAAAGCACAGACTCAAGACTGGACTGATTTCGTTGAGTGTGCCACTAAGGCTTTGGAGGGTTGGTTGCAGGGAAGTAAAGTTTCAGACTATACAGGATTGTACAATCTTATAATGAGAGAGCAGATCCTTAATAACTGTACAAACCAGCTGTTGCATCAATACCTTATTGACTCTGATCTGACCTCTCCCCAAGAATTGGGAAAGAAGGCGGACAAATGGGTCAGAACAAGGATTAAGCAGAAACCCCAGAACCAAGGTGGTGACCAGAAGAAAACAGACCAGAAGGGTGGTAATCAGAAAGATAAAGAAAAAGACCAGAAGTCTTCAGGCCCCCAAACTAATAGTAAGGAGGGTGGTTCCCAAAATGGAAACAAGAAGAAGAAGAACAAAGGTCCAAAGACACCTTGGTGTAATACCTGCAAATCAGTTTCACACTGGGGCAGTGAATGCACTAAGGCAAATCCAGTCCCCACCACTCCAGCTCCTAAAGCAACTGCAACCCCTAGTACAGTAAGCAGTGGTGGAACACAGTCCAAGGGTGTAGCTGGGTTGACCCTGGGTATTGAAGTAGGATCTGGCCTAGTCAGAACCCCTACACAGGCAGTTCTCCTGTATGATGTGGACATAGACTTGCCCACTGCAGTAAGTCCCAGTAACCTGGGCAAATACAGGCAGACTCCCTTAATTAATGAGAAACTGGCTCAGGCCTACAGGGACACATGTGCCAGTGTCACAATGGTGACACCTGACTTTGTGGACCCTGGACAGATTGTACTAGGTGAAAGTTACCTAGTGACCAATGCAAGCAACTGCACTACTTCCCATAGTGTAGCAGTTGTGAACTTCTCCTGGGGAGGGGTAAATGGCCTAAAGAAAGTTGTTGTGAGCGCAGACCTTCCAGTAGACTGTCTGTTAGGCAATGATCTTGAAAGCTCAGCTTGGTCAGAAGTGGAGTACAGGACTCATGCAGAAATGCTAGGGATTTCAGAGCATGTCCTTGCAGTGACAAGGTCTCAGGCTAAGAAGTGCCTTCCTGAACCAGTGGTGGATCTTGAAACAATAGACCATCCACAACCCAAGAGAAGGAGCAAGAGAGGAAAGGCCGAGCCTTCCACCTTGCCCCAGGTTGAGGATCAGGTTTCACAGGAAACTGATTCTGCAGTCCAAGAGGAGACTGTCTATGAGGAGCTTGAACCTGACCAGGTTGAGTTTCTGGGGACAGGGGGACCCTCAAGGGCAGACCTGAGGCAGGCTCAATTAGATTGCCCTTCCCTTGAACCCCTCAGACAGCAGGCTGCTGCTGAGGCTGCTGGGGATGCCCAAGGTACCCATACTGTGTATTGGGATGATGGACTCCTTTACTCAGAGGCTAGAGACCCCAAGCCTGGCATGACCAGGAGGTTGGTTATACCTCTGCAGTTTAGGGGGTTCCTTCTTACCTTGGCCCATGATATTCCCCTTGCAGGACACTTAGGCCAGAACAAGACGTGGGACAGGCTTGTCTCACACTTTCACTGGCCTCACATGTCAGAGGATGTCAAGGAGTTTTGTCGCTCCTGTGTCACTTGCCAAGCCAGTGGTAAGTCAGGTGGCACAACAAAGGCCCCCCTAATACCACTAACTGTGGTGGGGGTCCCCTTTGAAAGAGTTGGCATTGATATTGTGGGTCCAATGGACCCCCAAACAGCATCTGGGAACAGATTTATACTGGTGGTAGTGGATCATGCCACCAGGTATCCCCTTGAGGACCACCACAGCACCTGTGGTGGCAAAAGCCCTCATTGCAGTTTTCTCAAGAGTGGGCTTTCCAAAGGAGGTACTATCAGATAGAGGCACGAACTTTATGTCTAGCTATCTGAAAGCAATGTGGAAGGAGTGTGGAGTAAACTACAAGTTTACCACCCCCTACCATCCACAATGCAATGGGCTTGTGGAGAGATTTAACAAGACCCTTAAAGGCATGATAAAAGGATTACCAGAGAAGCTCAGGCGGAAATGGGACATTCTTTTACCTTGCCTGCTCTTTGCTTACGGAGAGGTCCCACAGAAGGGGGTTGGCTACAGCCCTTTTGAACTTTTGTTTGGCCACCCTGTGAGAGGTCCATTGTGTTTGGTGAAGGAAGGATGGGAGTTACCTCTCAAAAAGCCCAAACTAGACATAGTGGACTATGTACTTGGTCTCCGCTCCAGGATGGCTGAATACATGGAAAGAGCATCCAAAAACCTGGAGGCCAGCCAAGAATTACAGAAAGCTTGGCATGACCAAAAGGCTGTACTGGTAGATTTCCAACCAGGGCAGAAGGTGTGGGTACTGGAGCCAGTGGCCCCAGCAGCACTCCAGGACAAATGGAGTGGACCCTATCCTATCATTGAAAAGAAGGGAGAAGTCACCTACTTGGTTGACTTTGGAACACCCAGGAGCCCTCACAGGGTAATCCATGTGAATCGTTTGAAAGCATTTGTGGACAGGGAGGACATGAGCTTGCTCATGGCCACAGATGGGGAACAGGAGGAAGAGAGTGACCCTCTCCCAGACCTGCTTTCCCAGAACCCTGATGATGGTTCAGTTGATGGAGTAGCCTTGGCGGGCAGCCTCACTGGCCAGCAACAGATGGACTGCAGACAAGTTTTGCAAGCCCACAGACATTTGTTTTCACTCACACCCAGCCAGACTGACTGGTGTACCCATTTGGTGGACACTGGTGACAGTCTGCCTGTGAAGAATAAGATCTACAGGCAACCTGACCATGTCAGGGATTGCATCAAGGCTGAGGTGCAAAAGATGTTAGAGCTTGGAGTGATTGAGCCATCAGAGAGCCCATGGGCCAGTCCAGTAGTCCTGGTGCCAAAACCTCATACCCAAGATGGAAAGAGAGAAATGAGATTTTGCGTGGACTACAGGGGTCTCAATGCTGTCACTAGGACAGATGCTCACCCCATTCCAAGAGCAGATGAGCTCATTGACAGATTGGCTTCTGCCAAGTTTCTGAGCACATTTGATCTGACAGCTGGCTACTGGCAAATCAGACTATCTGAGGAGTCAAAAGCCAAAACAGCATTCTCTACCCCTAGTGGACATTATCAGTTTGTGGTAATGCCCTTTGGTTTGAAGAATGCACCTGCCACTTTCCAAAGGTTGGTGAACCAAGTCCTTGCTGGGTTGGATGACTTTTGTGCAGCATATCTAGATGATATTGCTGTCTTTAGCTCCACCTGGGAGGATCACCTGATCCACCTAAAGAAAGTTTTGGAGGCCCTGCAAAAGGCAGCCCTAACTACCAAGGCTACTAAGTGCCAGATAGGGCAGAGTAAGGTTGTATACCTGGGCCACCTAGTAGGTGGAGGCCAGGTTCAGCCACTGGAAAGCAAAATCCAGGCCATACAGGACTGGGCTCCTCCAGTTACCCATACACAAGTCAGAGCCTTCTTGGGCCTGACTGGGTATTACAGAAAGTTTGTGAAAAACTATGGGTCTATAGTGACACCATTAAATGACTTGACATCCAAGAAGATGCCAAAAAAGGTTCAGTGGACAGTTAGCTGTCAGAAGGCATTTGATGACCTGAAGAAGGCCATGTGCTCTGCACCTATCCTGAAGAGTCCTGACTACTCCAAACAGTTCATTGTACAGACAGATGCTTCTGAGTTGGGGGTGGGAGCTGTGCTCTCACAACTTAATCAAGACGGTCAAGACCAGCCCATTGCTTTCATTAGCAGAAGGCTGACCCCTAGAGAGAAACGTTGGTCAGCCATTGAGAGGGAGGCCTTTGCTGTGGTTTGGGCCCTGAAGAAGTTGAGGTCCTACTTGTTTGGAACTCACTTCCTAGTTCAGACAGACCATAAGCCCCGCTTATGGCTTAATCAGATGAAGGGTGAAAACCCCAAACTGCTCAGGTGGTCCATTTCCCTACAGGGGATGGACTTTACAGTGGAGCACCGCCCAGGGACTGACCATGGTAATGCAGATGGTCTCTCCCGGTACTTCCACTTAGAACATGAAGACTTATCTGGTCAAGGTTAGTTTAATGTCCCTGCGTTTGGGGGGGGGGTTGTGTAGGAGAGTAGGGTCTGCTATCCTATGGTCACCCCAAATTTTTGCTTTTTGCTTCACTGGTTTTCGACTACTGAGGCTGTGGGCCTGCTGATCAGACCCCCAGCCTGCTGTTCTCTCACTAAATTACTGACACATGTGCTATAGGCACATACCACAATTGGAAATGGACTCCTTGTCAGCCCCTGTATAATGCACTATAAGTGCCCAGGGCATAGGGGCCACCAAGGCCTACCAGGGGCTGCAGCATATCTTTTGCCACCCCTGGCTGGTTCTTAAATTGACACAACTGGCTGTTCACTCAGCTGGGGTAAGGTGGTGTAATCACCCCTTGCTTAGATATAGTATACCTATATCTAAACCTATATCTGGACACATGTAAACCTGTGAGCCACTCCTATGGAAGGCCTCATCAATCCTGGAGGCAGAGTGCGTGGTTTTATGTGAGATGGAGCTCTAGCATGAGCTGAGCCTGTCTGCAGCTGTCGGGAACAAATCCCTAAGCTGTTTCAGGATAACGCCATACCATATACTCTTAAGTGCCTTATAATCCTCGCGGTTATTTAGCATCTTTGGTTTGGCTTTATCAAAACATGTTGTGTAAGGTGTCATACGATTTGGAATACTATCCCCTCGCCAGTTCTGGTGACGGGGATAGCATTCCACCCCTCTAGAGGGGTAGGACATGTTGCTTTACTTAAATGCGGTTAATTTCCACCAAGACCTTAGATCCACAAAATGGATGCCTCTGCCACAGACACGGGTCTGGACCCCTGCAGTGGACCGAAACTCCGCCAAATGGGGCCTGGACAAAGGGTTTCCTGTCACAGGAGGGTGTCACCGCCCTCCAGACAGGAGATAGTGGATTGTAGCAGGGAGGTTTGAAAGAAACCAGACACTGCTTGGGGCGCACAAGGCTGCCCCTTGCATAATCCGGCCAAACCGGTTCTGGGGCACTCCAGCCCTCGTGCCAGGGTGGCCTGGATCAAAGGAAGGGGGTGTATCCACCCACTTCCTGGGTCCCACCCATAGGGGGGGACCTAGCAGGTAATCACGCCCCCCAGATTCGAATAAGAGTGGGAGCAGTGCCAATGCACATCAGATTTCCTGGAAGAAACATTAGAAACAAAACTCTGGACCCTTGGACCTCCATCTCAACGTGGAAGCCCGAAGAATCTCCCTTGTGGTCAAGGAGTGACCACCCTGCAGCAGCAGGCACCATCCAGCCCTCGACGTCTACTTAGTTGCAGTTCCCGCCGGAACTCGAGCGACTGAGATCAACGAGATCAAGCTTGCCTGCCTTCCAACAGCCTGATCCACAGTCCCTGCAAAGCTGAGACCCGTGGAGGCGACCGGAAGCGTGGGGCACGCCATCTTGAATTGACCACGAGACGCTGACCGTGCAGCCCACGAGTGACCCTCGAAGCTGTGCACCGGGGTTTGAGAAGCCCCCACCCTGAGCTACTCCTGAGCCGAAGTTCAGCCCTCCACACTCGACGAGTGTTGCGTGGGGCCCTTCTGCTCCATTTGGCTCAACGCATTGGCCCGGTCACTTGCCAGCCGGCTAGTGGTCCCTGTGCCGACGAAACTACGAAGAAGACTCGTGAATCTGGTTGCTCCAGATCCACACCAGCTCCCCTGAAAAGGAGCCCCCACTCTGACCTTCCTGGTTCGAGTGAGAAGCAATCTCCCGGTTCCACGTGGATTGCTCTTGCCAAGTGTTGTTTGCTCCAAACTTGAAGCCGACAGCGCCGACGGTGAGAGCCTACGTGGGACAGGTCGTGACCTGCTCCTGGACGTCGCAGATGCCCCAGAGCCCACGTGACAGCGGAGAGAAGCTCCTCGACGACCACCTGATTGCGCCCGACATTGCCTGGTTCCGTCCTGGTTCCACCCTGGTCACTGCTGAGTGACCCAGACTCTGTCCCCTCTGCTTTCAGGTACCCTTCGACTTGAGTCCACCCTTGGACTCCACCGGACACTTCATCTTCAACCCGCCTGCAGCCCTTTCAGCTTCAAGCACCAAGAGCCTGCGTGTCAAAACCCGACGCCACTTCGACCCTATGCACCCACTTCCTGTGGGTGAGGTAACTTTGCTCCGCCGGTGTTCCCACACTGGTGTACATCTCTAGGGTCTGTGACTTAAGTTTTGTTCCTCTAGGTTCAGCGGAAGTGTCCTTAAACTCTAACTTTACACTTTTTACGCACCATTGGTTAACATTGGTGCATGCGTGCGCTTTCCGCACTGCTCCCGAATCCCGAGGGCCATTCCCGACTTCAGCATTGCTTGTCCTGACTGCTCCCAGCGATTCCCTAGGCCCTAGGCCTAACCACTGCTCAAGTGGCATCTCTTATACCACTTGTTTAGTATATGGTTTGAGTGGCCCCCGCCCTCATCCATAATTGTGCAACTTTGTATGTTTAAACAGTGCTTTTGATTTAACGCTTGTGCCCCTTTATTCATAAAGAATACTGGGGATTGTTTTTAGTAATAAACACATATATTTTTATAATATATACTTGTGTGGTGTCCTTTCATTTGATATTACAGGATTGTATGTGGTAAAACAGCTCGCTTAACACGACCTCTTAAATTAAGCCTTTAGGCTGCTTAGTCCATGCTACCCCTAGGATAGCTTGTCTAATAAGGTTGACTTACAACCAGACACCATAAGGGATTGTTTGGTCAGATAGCAGGTGGTTCCAGAATTGGAAACATCCCCTATCAGGCCAACTTCTCACACTGCCCCCACCACGTCTTCAACAAAGCCGACTCCATCATCGCACCCCAACTCCGGGACATCATCAACACCTCCTTCAACACCGCCACCTTCCCGGAGAGCTGGAAGCACGCCGAACTCAGAGCCCTCCTGAAGAAACCAACGGCGGACCCCACCGACCTCAAGAACTACCGTCCCATCTTGCTCCTCCCTTTTCCTGCCAAGGTCATCGAGAAGACGGTCAACAGACAGCTTGCCGCCTTCCTCGAGACGAACGGATCCCTCGACCACTCGCAGTCCAGCTTCCGAGCCAACCACAGCACCGAGACCGCCCTCATCGCAGCCACAGACGACATCAGATCCCTGCTCGACAATGGGGAAACGGCGGCCCTCATCCTCCTGGACCTCTCCGCAGCGTTCAACACTGTCTGCCACCGCACCCTAGTACAGCCCCTCAGCAACATCGGAATCCAAGAGAAGGCACTGGAATGGATCATCTCGTACCTCTCCAGAAGAACGCAGAGAGTCCGCCTCCCCCGTTCAGATCCAAGGCCTCCGAAGTCATCTGCGGCGTACCACAAGGATCATCACTCAGCCCCACCCTCTTCAATGTCTACATGAGCCCCCTCGCAGCCATCGCACGCCAACACAACCTCAACATCATTTCCTACGCCGACGACACCCAGCTGATCCTCTCCCTCACAAACGACCCCGCCACCGCCAGAACCAGCCTACACCAAGGAATGAAAGACGTCGCCGAATGGATGAAGAACAGCCGCCTGAAACTGAACTCAGACAAGACGGAAGTCCTCATCCTGGGATCATCACCCTCCGCCTGGAACGACTCCTGGTGGCCCCCTGCCCTGGGCACCGCTCCCAAGCCAACGGACCACGCACGCAACCTGGGCTTCATCCTGGACTCCTCCCTATCGATGACCAGACAAGTCAACGCCGTCTCGTCATCGTGCTTCAACACCCTGCGTATGCTCCGAAAGATCTTCCGGTGGATCCCCACTGAAACCAGGAAGACGGTCACCCAGGCACTCGTCACCAGCCGACTGGACTACGGAAACACCCTCTACGCCGGAACCACAGCCAAACTTCAGAAACGACTCCAACGCATCCAGAACGCCTCCGCACGACTCATCCTGGACATCCCCCGACACAGCCACATCTCCGGACACCTGAGAGACCTGCACTGGCTCCCCATCAGCAAGAGGATCACGTTCAGACTCCTCACCCACGCACACAAGGCCCTCCACGACCTGGGACCCAAGTACCTCAACAACCGCCTGACCTTCTACACTCCCACCCGCCAGCTACGTTCCACCAGCCTCGCCCTCGCCGCCGTTCCACGCATCCGCAGAGCCACCACCGGAGGAAGATCTTTCTCCTACCTGGCAGCCAAGACATGGAACTCCCTCCCTATCCACCTCCGGCTGACCCGGGACCACCTTTCCTTCAGGAAGCAACTCAAGACCTGGCTCTTCGAGCAGTAGCAGACCCCCCCCCCCCCTCCCCCAGCGCCTTGAGACCCCTCCGGGTGAGTAGCGCGCTATACAAATGATTGTGGGAGAGGTGTGGCGCCGCGGCCAGGGCGACTGACGCTGGAATCTGGGGATCAGGGTTCGATCCCCGGCTCCGGCGGCAGGTTAGCCCAGCACCATGTGACTCTGGGCAATAGCTCGCTTAATCTTCCCGACGGGCCCCAGCGCCTAGAGACCCTTACGGGTGATTGTGCGCTTTACAAATGTGGATTATTAATGTGGATTATTATGATTGATTGAATGTTAAGGGCACAATAAGGTATGACCCTGAACAGAACAATTGTAGATGCCATCTAGAGCAGCGGGTCTAGGCACAACCTATTGCAGAGCAAGTGCAGGGGCTGTGAAGAACACAGTGGGGCTAGGCGCTACCTACAGCAGAGTGAGTCTGGGAAGAATACAGAACAGGCAGAGTGCCAATGATATAAATGAAGCATTGTGTGGAAGTATGACTGTAATAGGGTGGCTGTTAGAAGAAGAGCTGTGGCGGTGTCTAGGCGCTATCAATATATCGACTGGGTGTTATCATGAACTGAGTGATTCTAAATGTCATCAGAAATTAGATTATTCAAGACATTGATTAACAAGAATGCAGAGTAAGCTCAGCATTATTAGTAATGGATGAGTAAAGTGGGCCTGATCAATAAATTGACTGTCCTTATGCTGAGGAGCGATGTCTCCAAACTTCTGAGTCACTAACTAAAATTACCTACTCTAGCTGCAAATTACAGGCCTTGTTTTGTCATTTCAGTGATGAAATCAGATTAAGGGGCTGAGTTGTGCTTTTATTTAAACACTAGGGGCAAGGTACCATGTAATATAATTTGCTATGATGCCACCCATTGTGGAACTGGACTCTTTCTAGCCGTGCCTTCACAACAGAAAGCTTTTTCTGAAACGCAGTGTATAATACCGTGCCTTATTTACTTTTGGGGTCCGAGTGACCCCGGATCTGTTACAGGTGAGGACAAGGGGCACTCAGAGGTGCCTGTGGCTTCTGTCTAGTGCCTCTCTCTCATGTCCCACCTCTTGCACCTCTCTTGTGTCCCCCATTTCTCACACCCACGCCTCTCTCGTCCGTCCATTCACTGCCTGTTACTTACATTTAGTGTCTACCTTCCAGTGCCCATTACTTGGACTGAGTGTTGCTTTCACCTTCAACTAATTTTGTTGCGCGTGCTGCATCGCATTTGGCAATGCAGCGCGCGCAGTGAAATTTGTTTTATTTATTTATTTACTTACCTCCGTTTGTCCGTATTCCGTAGTTTACTACCCCCACCCTGCTCCTCCCCCGCCCCGCAGCACTCCCTCCACCAGCTGCTACTGAGTGACAATAAACCAATTGTGTATCAATCAGTGTACAGTATATCTTACATAAGACAGTGAGGATTACAAGGTGTAGGAATCACGCCTTTCACCACTCATTGTGCAATATTAGGAGGATTACAATTTATAAGCTGCAGTTAAGACAACGATCTCTGTGTTATAAGCAGTAACTCGCCCAGTTACATAAAATAAGAATCTGTTATCGGCATTTTACATAATGTGTTTTGCAGGAGACATATTAGCCCTCTGTGCTACTTTGATTCAAAACTGAGACTAGACAAAACTCAGATCTCTCCAGCAAGTACGTTAACCTCCAGAGTTATCTTACATTATTATTATTCCCTGAGATTTAGTTGGCACACAAAGATCTCTGCATCAGGTACCTTAACCCTATAAGACATTTTATAATGCAGACTTTTCAACCAATTAAGCAGAATAGATTTACTGCCACATTTCTCGTTGCTGCCATTTTCTTTTGGTAGAGTTTTAAAAAATGTATGTAAAAGTTGAGGCCCGGATTTTGCGTCAAGGTTGTGTCACATTTTTAGGACAACCCTAACACAAAAAAGTATTTGTTAAATATTGTAATGCGCTCATATGTACTTATGATAGACCTGCTTAACATGTGTGAGGTCTTAAGATCTGATGTCACTTCCTGTGAGGCCATGGGCTGTGATGCCACTTCCTGTGACTTCACGTGCGATGTAACACATCATGATGTCACGTGCCATGATGTCACGTGCATACTGCATAACTTACTCAGTCCCCCACTTTTGTTTAATTATTATTAAGATATTTTATCGGCCACCAAAGTAGCCATAAAAGTGCAGCAAGTATAAATAGGGCACATTATCAAAAACAACAAGTATCAAATACCATTGGCCATACATCAAAAAACAACATCAATAAACTACAATATTCAGGGCAGAAGGCATCAAATAGGGTCCAAAAAGACAAAAGGAGTAGTGGAGGGTCCGAGGGGAAACTTTTTTTATAGACCAAATAGTACCTAGTCCCCCAACTTGACAATAAAACACACGGGAGGTACTAACAGTCTGAATTCAATGAATCTACTGGAACCTAATAGTGTCCCACATTCATACTGAGACCACAAAGTTGATCCAGAAAAGTAACATTGTTATACCAGAAACAGTGAGAAGGAGAAGATACAGAGTCTGAAGAACTAGAAAAAGTACCCATCAGCCCACTCAAAAGTGGAATCTCGTCATCTGGGTTGTTTGTGTTAGAGAATGGTGTCCTGTAGGCTCCTCCTCAGGGAGAGTCTGAGGCTACCTAATTTCGGACCCAATGGTCAAGCATTCAACCAACAGATGACAGTGTGTGAGCGGAAGGGGCAAAGGTTGCAGTGCTCAAAAGAAGAAAAACGGAGGAAAATGATCCACGTGATTTAAAAATACCTACTTTGATGTCATAAGAAACTTTATTGGGTCTGACCATCAATGTGGTATCATTAAAAGCAGTATAATGATAGCATGCAAGAAATTACTATCCACCATGTGTGTTATTTGGTCAACATGTTTCAGCCTTAAACGGCTTTCATCAGGACCTATGATGTACTACTGCAACACTTACTTAATGTGATGTGATACGTGATATACACCCACTCTCCAATTTCTAAAAGAAGATTGGTGTATCTTCTCCCTGGTTGAAGGGAGAAAAAACCTCACCTCACCTGGCAACTGCTCAGGGTAGAAGGAGGCCACGCACTCTCCGTCGTTGCCTCGGGTTAGAAACTGAGCCGAGGGGGAGGTGGAATAGGGTCCGACAAATCTCATATAAAGTGGCGTCAACCCCTTGGTTAAAACAATCTACGTCCCACCTCTGCATTGACCTACTAAAGTGCACGCGCCCGCTTGAGACCCCACATGTCACACTTTAAGGATCGTCCAGGTAACAACAATCTTGTACATTTACTACTGTTCCAAGGGAAAAACAACCTCTGATTAAAAAGCATTACATTTCTCCTATTAACAGCACATTTTAGGAAAGAGCATATATGGACACAATTCAATAGGGAATCCAGCAATCGCAGATATTCAAGTGACAGCACCGCACCGCTGAGGATGGGAAGTAAGTACTGTTTACTAAAATCATAATAACATTTACAAAAAGAAGTAACCCGTAGCAGGCTCTGGCCGATGATGGACACATCATGATCTTGGATTGGCCAAATGGTTGCGCGTGAGTAGCATCTGTCCCAGGAGGAGTCTTTCCCCTCCAGAGAGGGTGCCCTGCCTGGAGTATTAGGAGTAGCAACATACTCCCTCGCATTAGATTTAGATCACTCATTCCCCTCTCTGAGATTGCGCTGTTTCATTTCGATCAAGGTTTTCACACAGGCCTGTGTTTGGACAAAATTTTGGGCTTGCAAAAAGCTGCGGCTCACCCAAATCTGATAAGGAGGATTTAACGTCGCTAATTCGGGGAATATCCAGACCTCTGTCACAAGATAAGCAATCCTGATCAATTTCCCTGCTAAAAAAGCAGCACATGGCTTGTTCCAGATCGAACTCCATAGCAGGAGGGGAGCCGGGTTAATAGAGTCCTCCACATTATCCGTTCCTAGCTCCTGGTGCAAGATGAAAGTGGAACAAGTCAGGGGGATGCCCATGAGTCTCCTTAACTCTCCATTTTGTACGCCCTGAAAATTTTTGGGGTTAATATATCCCCAGATGCCTGATCCGTAAGTTAAAATATGGCGACACGCCTATATATTTCCAGAAAAGGGGCCACTGTTTTTTTCCTGATACGTCCGGCCGAATTAACAAACAAACTTAACATTTTCGGTGCTCATGACGAGCTCAGCTCGTCATGAGGCACAGTGGCACTGTGTTCATGATGAGCTGAGCTCATCATAACCGCCGCTGCGCTCCCACGCGGGGATAATTCCCCTGCTGTGCTGAGCGTTCTACGAAAACGGGCGTGGTCATGACGAGCTCAGCTCGTCATGAGCACAGTGCCACCATGCTGCGTCATGAGCACCGCGCCACTGCGCGAGGCCCCCGCCCACCCGCACCGCTGGGGAATTACCCCCGCGGTGAAGGGGTTAAGAGAACCTACGTTTTTCTGGCGGACTTTAGCCACAGAGGGACCCCAATTACAATTAGCATCAAAAACTATACCCAGGTAAGAAACCTCCAGGGTGAGAGCCACGGGGAGACCTTGTAATGTAATACCCTACAGCTTGGTCTGTTTTAATTTGTCATTATAAAGGTTTTAAAGCGATTAGTAACCAGTCCTTGGGAGCCCATTAAGATGACAAATTCTTGGAACAAGCAATGCAAACCATTGGGGATCCTAGGCAGCAGGACGACACTGTCCGCGTATAAAAGGACGGGGACCTTTCTGCTGCCTACGGAGGGGGCCTCTGAGATTTGAGCGAACAGAGCTGTATCTAGACTATTTATATACATCAGAAACAGAGGGGGGACTAAAACATGCCTCCTGACGTACCCCTAGCTCCATATTATACCTGTCTGTCCTCTCTCCAGAGGGATCAACCCTGAAAGAGGCAGAGTGGTCGTAGTGAAGGGCTCTCAGAAACTGAACCAGGCCACCCTCCACCCACACGTCAGTCAGTGTTTCCCAGAGTTTAAACCTCACCACGCTGTCGAAGGCGTATGACAGGTCCATGACGGCCAGGCAGATGCAGCCCGGCTTGACAATGGTGTATTTACTCACCTGCAGGTGTAAGTTTAAAACACTGCTCCATTGTGCCCCGCCCCTCATGGAACCATACTACGCCCCGACAGGATGCCAGCCTTGCCCACTCAGTCCAACAGGCGTGTGAAGACCACTTGCTCGACCAGCTTAACATCAGAATCCAGCAACGATATCGGATGATAGCATTCTGGGGATTGGGGGTTGCCCTTTCTAAAAAACTGGGACACATACGGCAGAGTGTCTTATAGAGAGCATGGAAGCAATTGCACAGTAGAGGGGCCCAGAGGCCTCGGACAGATTAATGTAAGTCCATAGGGACCCCATCCGGACCAGGTGTCTTCTTACACGGACTTCTAATGACTGCCTCACTTACTTCTTCTACAGAAAATTCCACTGAGAAAGGGAAACCCACCTCTTCATCATCCACTAGAATTTCATTTGAGGATCCACAGACTGCTTAAAGTGACAGCCCCATGCCTCCTGACTAATAGTGGTAAGGACCGTCCTGGACTTCACCCCCACAGTTTTGATGTTACCTATGGCTGCCCAAGCGGCTGTGGTGCCTTTCAGCCTGCGTGCCACCACTATCTCACACCAGGACTCATTGCGCAGATCATTTCATCTAACCCGTGGTGCAAGCCTACTATCCTTTCAGCATCGGTGCCACCACCATCTCACGCCTGGACTCATCTGGTAGATCTTTACGTCTAACCCTTGGTGCAAGCCTACAATCCTTTCGGCATCGGTGCCACCACCACTTCACGCCAGGACTCATATTGGCGACCTTTACGTCTAACCCATGGTGCAAGCCTACAATCCGTTCGGCATCGGTGCCACCACCATCTCACGCCAGGGCTAATCTTGTAGATATTTACATCTAACCAATGGTACAAGCCTACAATCCTTTCAGCATCGGTGCCACCACCATCTCACGCCAGAACTCATCTTGTAGATCTTTACGTCTAACCCTTGGTGCAAGCCTACAATCCTCTCAGCATCGGTGCCACCACCATCTCACGCCAGGACTCATCTTGTAGATATGTACGTCTAACCAATGGTGCAAGCCTACAATCCTCTCAGCATCGGTGCCACCACCATCTCACGCCAGGACTCATCTAGTAGATATGTACGTCTAACCAATGGTGCAAGCCTACAATCCTTTCGGCATCGGTGCCACCACCCTGTCACGCCAGGACTCATCTTGGCAACCTTTACATCTAACCAATGGTGCAAGCCTACAATCCTTTCAGCCTGGGTGCCACCACCATCTCACGCCAGGACTCATCTTGTAGATCTTTACGTCTAACCCTTGGTGCAAGCCTACAATCCTTTCATCCTATGTGCCACCACCATCTCACGCCAGGACTCATCTTGTAGATCTTTACATCTAACCAATGGTGCAAGCCTACAATCCTTTCGGCATCAGTTCCACCATCACCTCACGCCAGGACTCATCTTGTAGATCTTTACATCTAACCAATGGTGCAAGCCTACAATCCTTTCATCCTATGTGCCACCACCACCTCACGCCAGGACTCATCTTGTAGATCTTTACATCTAACCAATGGTGCAAGCCTACTATCCTTTCAGCATCGGTGCCACCACCACCTCACGCCAGGACTCATCTTGTAGATCTTTACGTCTAACCCTTGGTGCAAGCCTACAATCCTTTCGGCATTGGTGCCACCACCACCTCACGCCAGGACTCATCTTGGCGACCTTTACATCTAACCCTTGGTGCAAGCCTACAATCCTTTCATCCTATGTGCCACCACCATCTCACGCCAGGACTCATCTTGGCGACCTTTACATCTAACCCTTGGTGCAAGCCTACAATCCTTTCGGCATCGGTGCCACCACCATCTCACGCCAGGACTCATCTTGTAGATCTTTACATCTAACCAATGGTGCAAGCCTACAATCCTTTCATCCTATGTGCCACCACCATCTCACGCCAGGACTCATCTTGTAGATCTTTACGTCTAACCCTTGGTGCAAGCCTACAATCCTTTCATCCTATGTGCCACCACCATCTCACGCCAGGACTCATCTTGTAGATCTTTACGTCTAACCCTTGGTGCAAGCCTACAATCCTTTCGGGATTGGTGCCACCACCATCTCACGCCAGGACTCATCTTGTAGATCTTTACGTCCAACCCTTGGTGCAAGCCTACAATCCTTTCGGGATTGGTGCACTAAAGGGCGTCCCTTGGTTTGGAGTCGCTTTGAGTCCTTTCTGCACGAATGATCAAACCACTGGGGTCCGTCTGGCCTGAGTTTGCAAGGCTTCATCTGCAGGCTATTGACCTCTGATCCCAATTTAACAGACTGAGTCGACACTACATGGTACCTCTAGGGCGGTACCAGACAGGTAGTGCAGGGAAGTGATCAGAGCAAATGTTTCTTAGGAGGGAATCCATATCCACATTTCTCCATGCCAGAGTTAGCCCCTGGGTCTTAACTTCAAGGGTCTGGGCAGTCAGGATCTTAGGGCACACCCCTCTCCTGGGGGTTCGTAATCCAGGGCTGAGGGGGTTATGATCGCTATGGCGGCTTCCGTTAATTATGGCCCCAGAGACCCAAGGACCCAACTCCTCACTAACAAAAATTTAATCTATCACCGAGGAAGCCTCCCCCTCACGAAGTCGTATAATGTGGATCTTGACGTTCTGTGATATCAGAAAGATGGAACATTGTGGTAAACTGAAAAAGAGTCCGGCCCCCTACACCCTGAGTCGCCTGTCATTCTCAATACTAAAACATTCAAACATGGGTTGGACATTTTCCACGAGGGTTGGCCCTAATTTAACATTAAAATCGCCTCCTAACATAATATAAAAACCATTGTGCAAAGATGCGTACTGGCCCTCCAGGCCTGAGGTACACTCTTGACAATTTGTTTAGATTATCAACCTGGTCTAGGTCAAAGTAGCCATTGTAAAAATTAATTAAAACAATACTCATGCTATTAGGCCACAAGGACACAAAAGCTTGGAATAGGAGGGTACCTGTGGGAGTTTGGATAATGCTACACCCCAGGGTGACTTTCAACCACGAAGTTAGACCCGCCTCTGCCCTGCCGGGATCGAGTGGGGAATAACATCCATCCATATTAATGACCTCAGTGGTCCAAGCCTCCTGGCAAAAAAACATATCATAAATATGTATGTAGTGTCCCTATTCTTCACAATCGGATATGCTTACAAGGCCTCTAATGTTCCAAAATATAGTATATTTCCCAAGTCCTCATGTGTAGAAAGAATCAGCTCATTGGGGGGGCGGGGCGTCCGGATACACGTAGAGACAATGGGGAGGTCCAAAGTAGGGGTCTGATGGGGTGGGCAGCGAGATGGGTCAGGCCCGACTAGACACCGGGTAGATGAGGGGTCACGCACATTGCGGCGTTGAGTCAGTCATTTTCAGATCAATCACCCTGGAGAGTAATACAGTTAAAAACAGGGAGAAGGAATTGTGATGCTGACGAGGGGATAGGGCATGTGGTGTTAATCCAGGGGCAGAACTATTATTTTACCACTGATATATGTGCCCAGCTTTGGTTACCCAATTAATTCCCTAGCCATTCCTAAGGGTTTCGCGATGACACACTCCCCTTAAATTCCTTATGCACGTTCCCTCCTGACCATGAGAATATCCGAGAAGAGGCGTCCACGGAGCCTGGTAATCTTTTTTATCCAGTCTACAGAGTTGAGGTGGACTCACTTGCACTAGGTCATAACACTGGAACATCTGCTCGAATAGCCATGTAGGGACACACAGCTGGAGGATGGTTGCATCTAGAAGTGCCACCAAGGATTGGCCCTGCTGCTTTTACTAGACCAGAGGAATGTCTAGCAAGGCAACTGAGACTAGCATTGGGAATCCCCTGATATTCAGTTAGTTGATAGTTCCTGACCCCAGAGGAGTAGATTTCTCATGTTTGGTGTGGTTGGAATGGTAGTCATGAATCCTCCTTGCTGGTCAAGGCAGATTTAACACTACTATGGTAGAAATGCCCTTTTTGGAAAGAGGTCATTTCTCTGCTCTTAACTTTACTCTGTGGTCCTGCAGCCTGTTGCCAACACACGTCTGGACTGGGTGACAGTTCCCCTCTGTGCATTCCCTCGGACAGCCTCAAACACAGGAAGGCCAGGTGTGTCTGAGCACCCATCTGCATTCTGATGGCCGCGCCTTGGCATACGAGAGGAAGGGGCTTGCACTGGTCATCAGAGAGTAATGTCCTGACCTCACACAATGAGCTGATGACCCCCACAGATAGCCTGGCAGACAAGACTGGGTTGAAGGGGGTACGGTGCACTTCAAAACCACTCTTTGAAGTCCCCCCCACATCAAAGGCACATTAGGGTATAGGTACTGGACCTCTCACTGCCCTTCCCCCAAACAATCCAGCACTTCTGGATCTTGGACTGAAACTCTGTCAGAAGAACTGCGGTGCTGCACGAAGGACTCCACTGGACCGCTCCTGTTTGTTGCTGTGCTGCCTGCTGCTCCCTGACTCTCTTTAAGGAGTGTTTGACTCTGCCTTCTCCCCAAAGTGATCTCCAAGAGGTTATCGGCGTGCCCCCTGTTCTCTTCGAGTTCTCAGGAATATCAAAGACCTCATGCTTCATCTTAACCCCTGCACCACCCAGGCGTGTCTGTTGCCGCTGGCAAGTGGGAGGAGTGAGCGCGGTGCTTCACTTCCCACCCAGTACCGTCCTGCAGCGGGCCCGTTCTCGCTGTGTGGAAAAGTAAATTTTGCCATGTTCTGTGTCCCTACGCCCCATCCATCATATGTTATGTATGCATGACCAATATGCATATGTTATTCCCCATTTCTGATTAATGACGCAATTACAGTTGTGTCCACCTCTAATATGTTATTTTCCAGTCCTCGTGAATACTACGAATATCAGGCCTATGTAAGTAATGTTGCCACGTTTCTCAGTGTGCACGTTATTCAATTATAAAGTCCCCGTTTCTAGGCCTCAAAAGGGCCCGGACCACAGATTCAGCTCCTGTCTCCTGAAAGCCTCACTGAGGAGCGATACAGCCCCCACCTGTATCCTCGACCCTTCACTTACTTCCTGCTTCGCAGTGCCCGGTGCACCCCGGCTCTGCCTCTGAGTCTGCCAAAAGTATGTTATAGTTCCTGCTATCAGTTCAGTCCTCCTCCTTTGCATTCCTAAGCTACTGAACTGCATCAATAGTTTCCGTCATTGTCTAGCCTTCTCGTCTCCATGTTAGAGAAATACTGTATTTAATGGTCATTTAATATTCTTCTTCACGCACTACATGTAGAATAATGCATGGTCCAGTCTTAGAGTCAGTTAGCCTCTCCCCTCATGACTTCTAGTTTATATCAACATGTTCCCTAAACATTGGATACCAGATAGGGTTTAGGTACATGTCGCTCCGACCCTCCAGACTCTAGTCTCTGCTCCTAGCACAGAGTTCGTAGCCCCCAGCTTCTCCTAGTAACACATCATTGCTAGTTTTCGCGCACCATTAGGTTAGAGGTCCCGGCTCCTTAGGTAGCCCCCTCCTATGTGTCCGCCCATTCATGACATATTCTGTTACGTTTTACATCACATGTCTAAGTAAACTCCCAGTTACACCTCTTTTTACTGTTATCTCTCGCGACTGTTACACGTCACGCCTTCTGCTCCACCCACTGCTACGCCTACTGCAATGTAATGCTATGTGTTTGCGCTATGTATATAAATGAATGTTATGTTATTAAATGTTAGCGCGCTCATCCCAGACCTAGCCCCAGCAGCTGCTGGGTCACCCTATGCAGGTTGTCCCGATCCTGTCCTTATGCTGTAATAAACCTGCAGAAACTCCTACTACCTCGAATCTTGACTCTTATTTATTGAGCTATCTGTTATTCATTTATTCATCCAAAAATAGGGTATTATTTATTTATTTACCACATAATGGCGCCCGAATAGGGACTTGCCCTTTCCCCACGCGTCGGTGAAGCCACGCCGACCCCCTGACCCTCTGCAGTCGTGACGGAACTCTTCTGCGCAGTGGCAGATATTTCTGCTCAAGTATCCCTCA
Source organism: Lissotriton helveticus (assembly GCF_964261635.1). NCBI lineage: Eukaryota > Metazoa > Chordata > Amphibia > Caudata > Salamandridae > Lissotriton > Lissotriton helveticus. Next base: position 2,096,725,168 of record NC_136067.1, read on the forward strand.
GGCCCACGGAGGAGACGGAGGAGGCGGTCCAGCATCCGAACGAGACGGTGGAGGAACGCGGCGAGTCCCGACCAGAGCCCAAGCCGAGAGTCCAAGGTCCGAGGTATCCGGAGGTCCACCCGTAATTGAAGTCCGAAGTCCGAAGTTCGTCGTCGTAGTCCAGTCCCGTCCGAGGCCTTCCGTTCCGTGCTGCCCGGTGAGTACCATTGCTGGGGTAGTGTCTAGACAGGGTCAGTCTAAATTGACTCCTGGTCCGTGGGTTGGTGGTACCCAAGCTCACAAACGAAGTGTTCACCTAGGTGGATACGGGTCTTGATGTGTTCCTTTATGGGACCGGTATGTTCCGTACTGTTATAGCAGTGCATCCAGTAACTCTAGTCTGTTCCGTTCTCGAGAATTCTGTTCTGTTTCTGTTTTCAGTATTTTCAGGTAGTATTCTGTTCGAACTGTTATTTATAATGTTGTTCAATGTATTTCCAATGTCGTGGTATGCCTGAATTGTTTTCCCAATTGTTATTGTTTTTCGTGTATTGTATTGTGTTCCGATTCAAGTTTAGAATGCCGCTCTTTTCCAAGTTACGTCAGTTAAGAACTAGAAAGGGTCTGCTGGAAGCAGCAGTTCCTGTTCCGCCTAGGGACAGTCCAGGTCACTTTATGTATCAGAAACATGGCATAAGCGCCATATTGTATCTAGATTTATGGGTAGAGTATACCAAACAGTTAGAAGAAAAGTATAGATGGCCCGTATCGGGTACATGGGATGCCGAATGTATCATGCGAGTAGAAGAAGCATTATGGAAAAAGAAAGCCAGACAGTCACAGAAAGATGCCATCGAGTTATGGCGTAAGGAAGCGCATAGAAGAACGGAAAAGGAAGTCAGAAAGTCAGAGTTAAGTAGAGAATCCCAAGAACGAGCCCAAGAAAGAGAATTAATCGAGATAGGTGAACAAGTCAAAACCGAACAGTCAGACAGACAGAGGCATGCCCTTATTAGGGGTATGTATCCTCTCCTTGCCGAAGGCTCGCTAAAAGCGACCCCAGAGGCACCCAGTAATTTCCCGCCACCATTAGTTCCGACCAAGCTACGTCACAAACCGACCGCAGCTGATATTTTTATTTCGTCCTATTTGGACGACACAGTTCCAGAATATGCAAATCCTGTTCGCGCTCCGCTAGTCCCTGTAAATCAGGCACTTCCCGGTCCTCCAGACACCGGAGTACCTGTTACGGTACCCCCGGGTCAGCCTGCCATACAAGTTCAGCCCACGTTACAATTACCGACTCTGCAAGCACGAAGAATGTCAGTCGACGATTCTAGTCTAGGGGCCGCAGGAGGAGGTCCTCCTCAAACCCCGCCGCCACACAAGCGTTTATCAGCACTCGAATTACATGCTCAAGCATCACAGCGTACTCCTAAAAGTAATAAGTCTGTTACAGAAATCAGACAAGCCCTTGCCGAATGTGTTTATGATCCAGTTCCAGGCGAATATAATATGGTTTTATATTCCGTACGCGTAAGAAGGGTGACCGAGTATCTAGTTACCTTACCGAATATGAAAGAAGATCTAGACAGAATATATCGTTTCATCCGTACAGGGGATGATCCAGAAAGTATTGGCGAGATTATGTCTCAAAGGAAAGCCGAGATTCAGCTCATGATATTAAAGTTCCTGATCAATTGTCTAATAAGAGAACAAGATTATCCGTCTAAAGATCCCGCCGAAATGAGAATTCTAACAAGGTGGAGTGATAATATAGCCGAGGGTAAGCACAAGACCATTAGTGCCATGGAAAGTATGTACAAGAAAATTCGTAAAGAAATAGTAAGGTTACACGAACAGCGTAAAGCAGCACAAGTAAGCGAGAAAGAAAGTATCTCTGATCCTGAAGAGGAAGACGAGAATCCCGCCAGAATAGCGTATGTAGGAAGATCCAGATTTCCAGATCGCCATTTACGTCTAGAACCTATGTCTATTTTTCATCATCCAGCACCAGAACGAGGTTCCCTAGAACAAGTATTTCAAGCTACCGATCACATTCTGAAATCACGAGTCGGTTATAGCGAATTAAGTACCATGCATGAACAAGAACTAGCCCGATCAGCAGTCCGATGGATTACTGATTCTACCACTTTTCCAGACGAAATAGTGGCACAAATGTTTCTGAAACTGCCCCCAGCCGAGCAACGACTGGTGGGTATGTATATGATCCAGCACCTCATTACTCAGTATGAGGGTCAACACTCTGATCCAGGCCCGTTACACGATATCCTGAACGAGTTACTCCAGTACAGATGGAGAGGTCTAGGTACCGATTTAATTAGTGTTATTCTAGAACAGCGTCACAAGTATAGAACGTTCCTGAACCCGCATTTTGTTCACGTCTCACCCCCAGAAAGTAAACCATTCTACATAGACAGACAGAATCCGTTACGAGAAGTCCACCCAGTCCAAGGGGCGGGTGGCGTAATGCAGCGAGTGTTTGTATACACTCCGATTTCAAAGATGGAACTCCTTGAAATGAAAAAGCTAATTCCCTGTCATGACAAAGATCCAGCAGGGTTCCATAGAGAATTAAAAGACATGCTCCGTATGGGGGAATACACGTACCCAGATATCATTAAAATGTTAAAGGTCCTGCTACCCGCAGGGGTGTATGAAAAGTTAAAAGAAAAAGAATGGGAGGTGGGAGAGAAAAAGATCGATTGGACAGCTCTAGAAGCTGAAGACAAGGCACGAGTACCAGGTACCGGTCTTGGAGATAAATGTAAAGAATTACCAGAATTATTGATTCAAGTTCTACCCAGATTATTGACCACGAGAAAAGAAGACTGGGATGCCATCTCAGCCTGTAAACAGAAACAAGATGAAGACATTAGTGATTTTTATTCTAGATTTGAGAAATGTTTCAGTATTAATAGTGGTCTCAAGACAAGTAGTGAGTCATACCCTCATCTTTTCGTTACCAAATTAGTCGAGAATTCAAGTCCACAAATTAAAAACCGAGTTTTGAAAGTCGAAAGCACCTGGCAAGCAAATACTCCGTCCCAGATGCTCCAGATGCTTCAGTATCACCAGAATAGAATCAGAGAAGAGCAAGAACACGAAAGAAAACGTATGAAAGACACGAAAATGAAAGTGCTAGTTGCACAATCTATTCCTCAAGACAGTCAGAAGAGGGGTCCGATTCAAGCCAGTCATCCTGCAGCTCCCGTTAAAGGGAACTGCAATTATTGTAAACAGCCAGGTCATTTTATAAACGAGTGTGCAGTTCTGAAACACAACATAGCTACTGGTAAGACTAAAGAAAGACCACGTCCGCCTAGACAAGAACAAGTTTCACAGATTCCTCAGTCACAGAATGCACCACAGACAGTTACAGTACCGCAGCCTATTGCTGCAACACAGCACGTTACATCGCAGATGTACCAGTATGCACAGTCTGAGTATCCAGAGTACCAGTCATATTCATGAAACAGCCTAGAGAGGGAGGTAGGCTTGCCTCTCATCGAGATACCTGTAGACCAAGAAGGTCCCTATGTACACAGTCAAGTATTAGGGAAAGACAGAAAGTTTTTGATCGATACAGGGGCAAGTAGGACCACAATTAGTCACGCCGAAGTTCCAGGGGCTCCGCTCTCAGGCTCAAGAAATGTTTCCCTTGGATTTTCAGGAAAACCCATAGTTAGTGAAATATCTCAGCCAGTTACTCTAGAAGTAGGTCCATTGTCCCGTACTACTGATCTGTTACTTACTAAGGCATGTCCAGAAAATCTGTTAGGTATTAAGACACTGAAAGAGTTAGGTGCAGTTATTTGCTGTTCCCCAGAGGGAATACGTCTGTTCCTACGTGACTTTAAGGGTCACTATGTATTACGAGATTTTGATTCAAGATTGTCTAATGTTCCGCAGCATTTATGGGCGCAAGGTCCAACTGATGTAGGTTACATGCAAATCACACCCTATCGTGTGACTCTCAAACCAGGTGTAGTGTTACCACGAATCAGGCAGTACAGATTGCCACCTGAGGCTGTAGCAGCCTTATCCAAAATTATTGACGAGCTCATGGCTCAAGGAGTAGTTGTAGAAACTGACTCCAATGTATGCAATTCTCCGATCATTCCAGTCATGAAACGTACTGATCCAAATGCACCCCCAGTATATCGATTAGTGATTGATTTACGAGAGCTTAACAAATGTATTATTCCTCAGTACCCAGTTGTTCCAGACATTTCTTCCCTGTTAACTGCCATTGATTCCGAAGCCATGTTTTTCACTGTTATTGACCTTAAGAATGCATTTTTTAGTGTTCCAATTCATCCAGACAGCCAGTTTCTTTTCGGATTTTGTTTAAATGGAAGGAGCTATATGTTTACACGCGCTCCTCAAGGTTTCACAGAAAGCCCTAGTATTTACAGTCAAGCACTCAAGAGACAACTAGACAATATTCACATGCCAACTGACACTGCCCTGCTCCAGTATGTCGATGATCTACTGATCACAGCCCGTTCTGAACGTGACTGCGAGCGAGCATCACTTACAGTTTTGTATTTTCTAGCCGAGATGGGGCACAAGGTGTCACCTTCGAAGCTTCAATTCTGTGTCCAGCAAGTGGTATACTTAGGACACTTGCTGTCCAAGAGGGGTAGGCAGTTGACACCCGACCGTATCCAGTTAATAGCGAATCTTCTCCAGCCCAGAACCCAGAAGGAGGTACGTGCTTTTATCGGCCTTACTTCTTATTGTAGACAATGGATTCCCCAGTATGCATTCCTAGCCAAGCCACTGATACAGTTAACGACACAGGAGGCAGCCGTATCGACTGTCCTCCCTTGGACATCTGAACATACACTTAGTTTCAACGAGTTAAAGAAAGCCCTATGTCAAGCTCCAGTTCTAGCTACACCGAACTACAGTAAGCCTTTTACACTTTTCGTTACAGAACGCGAAGGTACAGCATTATCTGTTCTCACACAAGATCAAGCAGGTCAATACAAGCCCTGTGCTTATTTTTCGAGCACATTAGATCCAGTCGCCCAGGCGTTGCCTGCGTGCCTCAAGTCAGTTGCAGCCACAGCACTAGCTATCAGACAAAGTGATTCCATAGTTTTAGGACATTCCCTGACAGTACAAGTTCCACATTCAGTAGAAGTTCTTTTAAACCGAACACAAACTCAGCACTTGACAATTGCACGTTTAACAGGTTATGAATTGACACTGTTCCAGCCACACATAGAAATTAGACGCTGCAACGTCCTGAATCCCGCTACACTGTTACCATCAGTTAATTCAAATCCAGACACACATGACTGTGTGGAAGTAGTTAACATTACGACAAAGCCAAGACAAGACCTGACAGATATTCCGTTACCAGATCCTGACCTGACACTTTATGTGGATGGTTCATGTATGAGAACTGGTACAGGAGAACTAGTCGCCGCGTATGCAGTGACTACTGACACTGAAGTTATTGAAACACACCGTATTGATACCCTGTCCGCTCAAGCAGCAGAGCTAGTTGCTCTGACACAAGCCTGTATACATGCCAAGAACCTGAAGGTTAATGTTTACACAGATTCACGTTACGCATTCGGAGTTGTACACGACTTCGGAGTGCTCTGGCAGGAGAGAGGTTTTATGACTTCTCATGGAACCAAGATTCAGCATGGTCTCCTTATTCAAGCTCTGTTAGATGCCATACATTTACCGACATCTATTGCTATCATGAAGTGCAAAGCACATACGAAAGTTACTGACATTATTTCCCAAGGTAATGATCTAGCAGACCGCACAGCCAAGCTTACAGCACAGACACCAGACATTCCAGTAAACATGACACATACTCCAGATCTGATTACATGCATGACAGTTAAGGACCCTACTCAAGATGTCATAGATATTCAGTTACATGCTACTCCCGATGAAATCAAGAAATGGTCTGTACAAGGAGGGGTCCAGACAGATCAAGGATGGTTAACGAAGGGTAGAGCCACATGGTTTCTCCCCGATTCTATGGTTCAAGTTATTATCAATACCGCACATAGTCCAGCACATTTAGGAGAAAAAGCTATGTTAGACAGTATCCAGAACATTTGGTTCAACAAGCATTTACGAGCTGCAGCCAAGCAGAAAGTCCGTACCTGTATGATATGTTGCCAGTTTAATCCAGGTAAAAGTGTCCCGGTGGAACAAGGTGGTTTCCAGCCCCCTGACCACCCTTTTGAGGTCCTCCAGATGGATTATATTCAAATGGAGCGATGTCGAGGTTTCAAGTATGTCCTTGTAGTAGTATGCGCTTTGTCCAGGTGGACAGAAGCATATCCAGTCCCAGATTATACAGCCGCGACCACTGCCAAGCAGCTGGTTCGTGAATTTTTCCCTAGATACGGACTCCCTAGAGTCGTATATTCTGATAACGGTCAGCCATTCTCATCCGAACTCATGAAACACGTTTCCCTTTTGTTAGGGTACCAGTGGAAGTTCCATTGTGTACGCCATCCAGAAGCAGCTGGACTAGTCGAAAGGCATAATCAGACTCTGAAAATCCGTATAGCAAAAGTCTGTAAAGACAAAGGTGTGGACTGGTTAGTAGCTTTGCCAGTTGCTCTATTTTACATGCGTATGGTCGCACATTCCAGATCAGGTCTGTCCCCGTATGAGGTCGTATTCGGCCGCCCCCCTAACATGTGGGGTACTCCTAGACCCCGAAGTATTACCGATGTTTCATGTAATATGCTGACAGATTACCTAGCTTCCTTGATGTCTGCCCTCAACTCATGTCGTTCACAGGTTGCCGCCGCATTTCCAGACAATACCGAGGTGGCACCGCATGAAATCGTTCCAGGTTCGATGGTCCTCGTCCGCAACTTTGACAGATCAAGTCCGCTGGAACCACGTTGGAAGGAGCCACGTCAGGTCCTCTTGACCACCCGAACTGCCGTCAAGTTGGAAGGCAGGAAGGGGTGGGTCCACCTCTCTCATGTAAAACTTTTTAAAGGACCAAAGCCGATCTTCAAAAACATTGCCAAGAACATTTCCCAGGATTCAAAGGATTGCCAGAACATTGTTTTAAAGGACTGTCCCGCACCGGACTTTATTACAACCCCTCCCTTGTTAGAGAAAACTCCGCAACAGGAGTATAAGTTAAAGCTCAGGTCTAATAAGTCAGCCAGTTTGATTGTATAAGTCCTCCCCTAGGTGAAACGGTTAGACTGTTTCTGACATGTATAAAATAGACCCCAATAGTGAGAGAGTCAGTCGAAGTTCACTACAATGTATCGTTTTTCTGAGTTTCATATTATTTCTCAGCATAATGATTTCCTGCACCAGCTACGCCTTTTTCCTGTATTTACCAGTTCCTCATGTAAATATGTCTGCTCATGCTACAGTAGAACACACGTTTAGTGATCTGCCTCCTCACGAATATTCATACCGCCTTGCAATGCGTAATAACACATTCATCCGTATGTTACATTATTCACACCAGACCAGCAATGCCACTAATTGTTGGGTGTGTGGTCGACTCCCCCCTTTCCAGACACCGAAGGGAGTTCTGCCACTGTTTCCTTATCCATTCTCACACAATGGTTCGTGTGGAGCATGGTCCACGCTAACGTCATCCTCAACAGATATGTTTTTTCTTAATAGTACATGTTTCCCAGACAAGCAAGGTTTCCCCCATAGAACAGGTTTAGATCTAGAAAACGAAGTATATAATATAGGAAATTATTCGTCGAATTTCATGGTTCTGAATGTTCAGTCTGATACTACTCCAGACTCACCCGCTATTTCAGTACTACCAGTCAAAGGCGAATTATGTGTCCGTAGTTATGGTTCTGTACATATAGGTCATAGTGAATGTACTACTGTTATCCAGTATAGTGACAGTAGGAAATCTATTTTTAAAGCTTCACGTCATTCTTATTTTGTTTGTGGTCAAACTGCATATGTCCGTCTGCCCCTCGATTGGGAGGGAACCTGTTACATTGCTTTCCTACTGCCACCTGTTTTTCTAGCCCCACCTGATTATCATAGGAATTCTTTCTTAGTACACACTAGACACAAGAGAAATCTCCCGATTGTCGATTATACTGAAACCGCCGCAGAGCAATTCATTGATATAGATAAAGGTGTTTTCCCTTATTTAGGTACAGTTGTAAATAGTAAGCTAATTCGTAGGTTAACAAGAACCCTTGAAGCTGTAGTAGATGAGACTGCCTCCGCTCTAGGTAACTTAACTGAAGAGCAATCCTTTATGAGAATTGTCGTTTTACAGAATCGTCTCGTCCTTGACGTCATACTGGCCGATAGGGGCGGGGCCTGTAGAATTCTCGGATCTAGTTGTTGCATTTTCATTCCAAATAACGCGCCGTCTGTTTATTCAGCTATAACCAGACTCCATAAAATTGCCCATCTGTTACATCAAGATCCAGGCACCTGGACATGGTCCGGTTGGTTCTGGAATGTAATTTCCGCATGGGGATGGAAAGTCCTGTCCTTTCTAGGTATTGCAGTAGCGATCATATTTAGCTGCTGCCTCTGTATACAATGTGGCCCTGCGATTTGCAGCATGTGTGCTACCTCTTGTATTCCTAGTCCCAAGCCCCGTTCTAAATCCCGTTCCCAGACAATTCGAGACGAGCAAATGGTACTGTATGAAATGATAGACGGTATCATGAATATTGATGTTTCCTGATGGAAAACGTAGTGACAAGGAGGGAATGTGGAAAAGTAAATTTTGCCATGTTCTGTGTCCCTACGCCCCATCCATCATATGTTATGTATGCATGACCAATATGCATATGTTATTCCCCATTTCTGATTAATGACGCAATTACAGTTGTGTCCACCTCTAATATGTTATTTTCCAGTCCTCGTGAATACTACGAATATCAGGCCTATGTAAGTAATGTTGCCACGTTTCTCAGTGTGCACGTTATTCAATTATAAAGTCCCCGTTTCTAGGCCTCAAAAGGGCCCGGACCACAGATTCAGCTCCTGTCTCCTGAAAGCCTCACTGAGGAGCGATACAGCCCCCACCTGTATCCTCGACCCTTCACTTACTTCCTGCTTCGCAGTGCCCGGTGCACCCCGGCTCTGCCTCTGAGTCTGCCAAAAGTATGTTATAGTTCCTGCTATCAGTTCAGTCCTCCTCCTTTGCATTCCTAAGCTACTGAACTGCATCAATAGTTTCCGTCATTGTCTAGCCTTCTCGTCTCCATGTTAGAGAAATACTGTATTTAATGGTCATTTAATATTCTTCTTCACGCACTACATGTAGAATAATGCATGGTCCAGTCTTAGAGTCAGTTAGCCTCTCCCCTCATGACTTCTAGTTTATATCAACATGTTCCCTAAACATTGGATACCAGATAGGGTTTAGGTACATGTCGCTCCGACCCTCCAGACTCTAGTCTCTGCTCCTAGCACAGAGTTCGTAGCCCCCAGCTTCTCCTAGTAACACGTCATTGCTAGTTTTCGCGCACCATTAGGTTAGAGGTCCCGGCTCCTTAGGTAGCCCCCTCCTATGTGTCCGCCCATTCATGACATATTCTGTTACGTTTTACATCACATGTCTAAGTAAACTCCCAGTTACACCTCTTTTTACTGTTATCTCTCGCGACTGTTACACGTCACGCCTTCTGCTCCACCCACTGCTACGCCTACTGCAATGTAATGCTATGTGTTTGCGCTATGTATATAAATGAATGTTATGTTATTAAATGTTAGCGCGCTCATCCCAGACCTAGCCCCAGCAGCTGCTGGGTCACCCTATGCAGGTTGTCCCGATCCTGTCCTTATGCTGTAATAAACCTGCAGAAACTCCTACTACCTCGAATCTTGACTCTTATTTATTGAGCTATCTGTTATTCATTTATTCATCCAAAAATAGGGTATTATTTATTTATTTACCACAGCTGGAGACCCCGACCGGTGTGTGCGACTCGGCCCAGCTTTCAGGCAGACACTGGGCCCTCATCCGCGACAGCGCGGGTCCCGGGGTGGAGACTCCCAGACCTGCCTATCGCGCCCGAAAGGTACCAAAATGAAGGGATACACTGAGTCCCCAGGCACACCGGTTCGATTTTTGTTGACGAGTAAAGGAGTACCGTAACGGCACTGAGAGGAGCTCATTGGTGCTAAAGTATTGTTTTTGACCGTTGCCGGTACAGAAGCATCGCTCGTGATATCCTGCCGGGATTTCTGTAGTTTTGGTTTCGTTTTGCACGGATAAGGATTTATTGTTTCTTCCCGCCTGGTGTGGGGTCTGGTTTTGTGGTGTATTTACTGTACGAGATATGGCACAAATACATGACACATTGCCTTCCAAGTCAAGCCTGCCTGCTCTGTGCCAAGCTACCAGGGGGTGAGCCAGGATAGTTTGGGTTGTGTTGTGACCTGCCCTGAGTAGGGTGACCCGGGCTCTACAGAGGTCGTCCTGCAAGGAGGGTTTCTTTGTCAAGGACACCCCCTGCCTTTTCCATGCACCCCACAAGGGGGCGCAGTTCTTGGCCGCGGCCCCTTCCAGATTCGGGTCCAACTTGGGCCTTAACATTTGCGTCAGTGGCACGCAGAGCCCTCAGCAGAGTATGAGCAATACATATATATATGAAAAGTATAGCGCCAAGTTGTCCCAAAAAGAAATGCAAGGGGGGGGGGGTCCTAGAATAATGCACACAAATAATAAAACATGGAATGTATGATGCACGGAGCCAAGTGGGGTGGCCCGGGCCGGCCTCCTCCAAGCCCTGGGCATGCACGGGTCGGGCCCAGCCCGCGCCAGGGTACAGGCGCTATAGGCGCTGCAGCAGGGCCGCCCCTCCGCGGAGGGCAGATGCATCCTGAGACTAGGAGTCCCCTCCTGACCATCAACGACCGGTGCGGGCGTCGCCCTCATCTTTCTTCAGGACTTGCGTCCTGGATACATTCATTGGTTGCTGCAGGCGCGAGCGAGAATGTGCCCAGGATCACAGAATGTAGGACAGACGCCGAGACTCCAACCTGGACTCCCAGAGTCGGCAGCTCAGGCCCTTACGCCACAATTACACCGCAAACTCACCTGCCGCAGATCACACGGCGCGGTCACCTCACACGGCAGCACTTCGGATTTAAAAGAATTCGAGTGTCTGCCATCCGGGGCTGGTGTGGTCGCCCCGCCATTACCAGTGACGTCAGACATGCGTCATCCAGTGGGGGTGGTCAGACGGGGGCAGCCCCAGAATCCCCTCTAATCCCCCCACCCGAAGCGATGATGAGACGGGAGGGGGGGTCAGGGGCGGAGCCTGCCCTTCGTGTCCCTGGTGACAGCAGACTCCCCCTCCATCCCTGGGGGGCCTCTCCTGCCAGGCTCGGTCCTGTAGTCTCCCCTCTCTCACACATCCCGGGGGGGCTGGTACACTTTTCTCCCCACCGCACTTAACACAGTCCAGCCTCCGGCTCTCGATCCCCCCAGCTCGGCGCAGCCTCGTCCCACGGACCTGAAACCTCTTCGTTCTCCTCGAACCAAATCTTCCTCTTGTAAAGCGCTGCGGCGCCTCCGGGTCATGTCAGAGATCCCTGCAGCTGGGGGGGGGGGGGGGCACGGGGGCAAGTGTCAGGGGAGCGGGGAGAAGACACACCTCCTGTGCACTTCCGCTGTTCGCACCCCCTCTGGAGCGCTATAGCGCTGCCTGTGACGGCGCTGCCTTCGTGGCGCTAACCTGCCCTCAAGGCAAGTGCTGGGGGCCATAGAAGGAGCTCTTCTTTCACCCCCGCCCCCACCAGGTGATGCGTCTTCTTACCCTCAAAACCCCAGCTGAGAAAAACACTTGTTCGTATGCAAACCAACAAAACTTAAGTGTCAGTGCGCACCCGGGCATGAACCCGGTGGATTCCGCAATAAGAGAAGGCCAAAGTGCTTTGCTTTGATGATTCTGTGCTTTCCTGAGCATTGTTTCACATGAAAGGTTGTTTAAGGTTGTTTAAGTTTTATCCTGTTTTGTTTCCGGGCATAGGGGGGACAGGGGCGGCTCTAGGCTCATGGTGGCCCTGGGCAGGGAGTGTACTTAGGGGGCCCCAGAAGAGGGGGTCCGAGCGGGGCGGAGCCCCTCCCCCCAGGAGCTCAAAAAGGTGTTTGGAAGTAGAACAGAGCTGGAGGCCGCCAAATCCCTGCCGGGCAGCCACGCAAATATGTATCCATCCTCAGAGGATTATTATATTATGGATATATATTGGCGTGGTGGCCCCTGGGGTTTGGTGGCCCTGTGCAGGTGCACAGCTGGCACATGCCTAAGGCCGCCCCTGGGGGGGAGATGATGTCATATAATGCCGCATCAGCAGCACCAGGGGCGTAACACAGGCCCCCGCAGCCCATGCGGTGCGGGGGGGCCCCTAGCTCCAAGGGGCCCCCTCGGCACTGAACTCTAACCGGAAGAGCTCCTGATTGAGCCCAGAGGGGGCCCCCCTAAGTACCGTGCAGGGAGGCCCCCTCACTTTTCGTTACGCCAGTGAGCAGCACGCGCTCTGATGGTAGAGCGTGCATCCGTTCACGCACTCATTGTGCTAGTGAAGGGCGCTATGTTTATTTTCACATGTGCTCATGTTGTGTGTACAGGGAACTGCGCTGTCACGTGGATATGTCAGTTGCTGGAAGACACAGAACCCCTACCTTGTTCAGACTCGGCATTAATTGTGGGTGACCCACCCCCTGAGGACACCAGCTGCAGTTTATATTTGTTTTTAATGCAGAAGTTCCATATTTCCAGATTGTAACTGGAAGTAACTTGATTCTTCCGGTCCCTTAGAGTGCCAGGCAGTAATCCCTGTACTGAGCTCCTGTGTGTTGTAATCCAGCAGAGTGCCAGGCAGTAATCCTGTAACTGAGCTCATGTGTGTTGTAATCCAGCAGGAGATCCGGGAATAAATAACTGAGATCAGATCAGACTCATTGTCTCGGCTCTGAATTACCAGCACAGTTCCTAGTGCTCGAGCCCTTTCTTTACACAGTCTGTAATCACAGCGCCAATGCTTGTTTGTATCCTCTTCTCACAGCCAGGAGTATTGTACTGTGCACATCACCAATGCTTGTTTGTATCCTCTTCTCACAGCCAGGAGTATAGTACTGTGCACAGTGCCAATGCTTGTTTGTACCCTCTTCTCACAGCCAGGAGTATTGTACTGTGCACAGCGCCAATGCTTGTTTGTATTGCTTCTCTCTTCTCACAGCCAGGAGTATTGTACTGTGCACTGCGCCAATGCTTATTTGTATCCTCTTCCCACAGCCAGGAGTATTGTACTGTCCCTGGCAGAGCTGCAGCTGTGAGAGGGTCAAATATCCGCCTCGGGAGCGCACTCTGGGGGCTGTTTTCAGCATTTCTTGTCTCTATTCCCCTGAGCAGCCTCCAAACATATCTCTGTTTCTCTTTTAGAAATGACCCAGGCTCACTCACTCCTGTCAATCAGAGTGTGAGGGAGGATGGGGGCTCACTCACTCCTGTCAATCAGAGTGTGAGGGAGTCTTGGGGGCTCACTCACTCCTGTCAATCAGTGTGTGAGGGAGTCTTGGGGGCTCACTCACTCATGTCAATCTGAGTGTGAGGGACGCTAGGGGCTCACTCACTCCTGTCAATCTGAGTGTGAGGGAGGATGGGGCTCACTCACTCCTGTCAATCAGAGTGTGAGGGAGGCTGGGGGCTCACTCACTCCTGTCAATCAGAGTGTGAAGGAGGGTGGGGGCTCACTCACTCATGTCAATCTGAGTGTGAGGGAGTCTGGGGGCTCACTCACTCATGTCAATCAGAGTGTGAGGGAGGCTGGGGGCTTACTCACTCCTGTCAATCAGTGTGTGAGGGAGTCTTGGGGGCTCACTCACTCCTGTCAATCTGAGTGTGAGGGAGGCTGGGGCTCACTCACTCCTGTCAATCAGAGTGTGAGGGAGGCTGGGGGATCACTTACTCCTGTCAATCAGAGTGTGAGGGGAGGCTGGGGGCTCACTCACTCCTGTCAATCAGAGTGTGAGGGACTCTGGGACTCTGGGAGCTTAGAGACAACAAAAAGGTGACTGGGCTGTTCCTAGAGGAAGGGAAAGGAGGGAAGGGAAGGAACGGTCACTAGGGGAGGGGTTAGTGCTCAATAGGAGAACCACCCCTGGGTATCCAATTTGTTGGATATAAAGGCCTCACACACCCTTGCGAGTGTCGTGCTTCATCATCGGCAATGCTCCTCGTTGGGCAGGCGGTGCAATGAGGGGCTCTTTATCGGAGATCTTTTATCCAACTGCCTTTTGGTGAAGTGTGGGTGAGGGGCCAGGAAAGAAAAGATAGTGTGGGTGAGGGTAAAATGTGGCTCAAGGTACCGGAAACAATTTTATTCTGGTGGTCCTCTGCCACAGGTAAAATCAAGGATAGCCGGTACTCATGGGAACTATGGTTTCCCAGAGCGATCCAGGGCTAAAGTGCAAAAGGTGTGGTCGACATGTTTCTCGCTTCTAGTTTATTGACTGCGATTCTTCAGGACCTAGTGGGAAACTACAATCTACTAAACATGATCTAATAGTAAGTATCAGTTTACATAAAGCACATTAGTTGTACTACCTGTATGACACTGCTCTTGCCTAAAATGTGGGAGACAAAGGAGAACATTACAACAGATAAGTAACAACATGTGACACTCTAGTGACCGTGAACACACTGTGCTTAAGTGACATACTAGTGAAGAAAGTGACTAGTATGTGGTTAAAAACAAGTTAAAAACTTATAGCAGCAGTATGCTATAGAACTATATAGCATATTCTTGGAATAGGTGTTGGTGTTACTCACCTAAGAGTTAGGGTTAAGGGGTGTCAACAGTACCCGGTGGATCTGGCATCGGGCGAGAAGCGAATGATATTGGGCTGAGGAGGGAAGCCAGTGTGAATCAATAATACATTTCACAGGGGGTGTTGTACATGTGCCCCGCTTCAAGTTGACCCAGTTGGACCCAGTATAGGTAGCTACTGAAATCTTCCCAATGTGGGTTAAAAGTCGGATTATAGCAAAATAGTCCTTATTTGGTGCATAGGTAGAGCCCACCTGGTAGGTAGACTCCAACTCAAGGTGAGGGGCCTTAGGGAAGTGCTTCAGTTAAACCAAAAGTATAGATGGCGTTAATTGGTATACAAATATAAAAAATCACAGCCAGCTATTTATGGCCCGTATGGTGCCAGGGTCCGGGGGGGGATGTGTGTGTACTAGTCATATAAACTAAATATGGACACGATATGTGGCAAACCAGTGCGCTTTGCGCGGTAGGCGATTCCGATGTAATTCGCCCCAGTCACTTTGTCGATAAGGAGTAGGAGGTGCCTGCAGTTAAGCGGGTCAAGGAAGCTACGTGAAAGGGAGCCGCGATATGTCAACACCCTTTGTTGGGCGCTGTAGCTGGAGCCGCCCAAGTATCGGTTGAATTCAATCATCACTCCTGCAATTGCTGCGCGGTCAGGGAAGCTGCGTGAGGGGGAGCCGCGGTAAACCAGAACCCTGAGTACGGCGCTAGCTGAACCGTCCAAGTACCGGTTGAAATTCACTAATCAGCCCGACAGTCGCTGCGCGATACACTTACTTCTGTCTGCCTGTGCCAAAGACTGCTAAGCCTACCCATCTCACCGGGTCCGGATAGTGAGGACCTGGTCGTCTGCCTCAGTATTAAGTAGGATGCCGGGTGAGTCTCAAACAGGAAGTTACAGTCACCCTAGGTTATGTGATTCAGCTAGCCAGAATGGCCGCCATGATGGAGTGGTGGGTAATGACTGAGAAATACCACTAAATTACTTGTGTTGGACCATGATTATCAATTTGACACAAAGTAAAGGTGGATTTCAATCAGTGGGGTCTGCCTCATCAATAAGTAGGAAGCCTGGTGTGTCACTAAAAGGGGGTTTAAAGTTCTTGTAAATTTACTCACAAGAATAGCGGCCATGATGGAGTGGTGGGTATAGAATATGAAATACCGCCACATAGCTTGTGTTGGACAAAAAAAGGCAAAATTACTCAAAGTAGAGATGGATGCTAGTCAATAGGCTTAAGGCAGGTGTAATATAGGGAATGTAGAGTTCCTATCCACATTCATACATGGTTCTCTGTTGGAGTTGGGAGCCCGTAATGTCATGGCATTAAAGTCAATGAAAAGTGTGCCTGGTGAGGGACCACAGTGAAAGTGTGTACCGGTACTCTGGGAGCTTACTCACTCCTGTCAATCAGAGTGTGAGGGAGTCTGGGGGCTCACTCACTCCTGTCAATCAGAGTGTGAGGGAGGCTGGGGCTCACTCACTCCTGTCAATCAGAGTTTGAGGGAGGCTGGGACTCACTCACTCCTGTCAATCAGAGTGTGAGGGAGGCTGGGGGCTCACCCACTCCTGTCAATCAGAGTGTGAGGGAGGCTGGGGGCTCCCTCACTCCTGTCAATCAGAGTGTGAGGGAGTCTGGGGGGCTCACTGACCCATGTCAATCAGAGTGTGAGGGTGGCTGGGGCTCACTCACTCCTGTCAATCAGAGTGTGAGGGAGGCTGGGAGCTCACTCACTCCTGTCAATCTGAGTGTGAGGGAGTCTGGGGGCTCACTCACTCCTGTCAATCAGAGTGTGAGGGAGGCTGGGGGCGTTAGATCTGCCTCAATTTAGCCTGGGCGGGGCTCTCCCTGGCTTTGGCCTGGGCAGGGCTCTCCTTGGCTTTGGTCTGGGCAGGGCTCTCCTTGGCTTTGACCTGGGCAGGACTCTCCTTGGCTTTGGTCTGGGCAGGGCTCTCCCTGGCTTTGGCCTGGGCTGGGCTCTCCCTGGCTTTGACCTGGGCAGGGCTCTCCTTGGCTTTGACCTGGGCAGGGCTCTCCTTGGCTTTGGCCTGGGCAGGGCTCTCCTTGGCTTTGACCTGGGCAGTGCTCTCCCTGGCTTTGGCCTGGGCAGCGCTCTCCCTGGCTTTGGCCTGGGCAGGGCTCTCCTTGGCTTTGACCTGGGCAGGGCTCTCCTTGGCTCTGACCTGGGCAGGGCTCTCCTTGGCTTTGACCTGGGCAGCGCTCTCCCTGGCTTTGACCTGGGCAGGGCTCTCCTTGGCTTTGACCTGGGCAGGGCGCTCCCTGGCTTTGGCCTGGGCAGGGCTCTCCCTGGCATTGACCTGGGCAGCGCTCTCCTTGGCTTTGACCTGGGCAGGGCTCTCCTTGGCTTTGACCTGGGCAGGGCTCTCCTTGGCTTTGACCTGGGCAGGGCTCTCCCTGGCTTTGACCTGGGCAGGGCTCTTCTTGGCTTTGACCTGGGCAGGGCTCTCCCTGGCTCTGACCTGGGCAGGGCTCTCCTCGGCTTTGACCTGGGCAGGGCTCTCCCTGGCTTTGACCTGGGCAGGGCTCTCCCTGGCTCTGACCTGGGCAGGACTCTCCTCGGCTTTGACCTGGGCAGGGCTCTCCTTGGCTTTGACCTGGGCAGGGCTCTCCTTGGCTTTGACCTGGGCAGGGCTCTCCCTGGCTTTGACCTGGGCAGGGCTCTCCTTGGCTCTGACCTGGGCAGGTCTCTCCCTGGCTTTGACCTGGGCGGTGCTCTCCTTGGCTTTGGCCTGGGCAGGGCTCTCCTTGGCTTTGGCCTGGGCAGGGCTCTCCCTGGCTCTGGCCTGGGCAGGGCTCTCCCTGGCTTTGACCTGGGCACGGCTCTCCTTGGCTTTGACCTGGGCAGGGCTCTCCCTGGCTTTGGCCTGGGCAGGGCTCTCCCTGGCTTTGGCCTGGGCAGGGCTCTCCTTGGCTTTGACCTGGGCAGGGCTCTCCTTGGCTTTGACCTGGGCAGGGCTCTCCTTGGCCTTGACCTGGGCAGGGCTCTCCTTGGCTTTGACCTGGGCAGGGCTCTCCTTGGCTTTGGCCTGGGCAGGGCTCTCCTTGGCTTTGACCTGGGCAGGGCTCTCCCTGGCTCTGACCTGGGCAGGGCTCTCCTCGGCTTTGACCTGGGCAGGGCTCTCCCTGGCTTTGGCCTGGGCAGGGCTCTCCCTGGCTTTGACCTAGGCAGGGCTCTCCCTGGCTCTGACCTGGGCAGGGCTCTCCTTGGCTTTGACCTGGGCAGGGCTCTCCCTGGCTTTGGCCTGGGCAGGGCTCTCCTTGGCTTTGGCCTGGGCAGGACTCTCCTTGGCTTTGGTCTGGGCAGGGCTCTCCCTGGCTTTGGCCTGGGCTGGGCTCTCCCTGGCTTTGACCTGGGCAGGGCTCTCCTTGGCTTTGACCTGGGCAGGGCTCTCCTTGGCTTTGGCCTGGGCAGGGCTCTCCTTGGCTTTGACCTGGGCAGTGCTCTCCCTGGCTTTGGCCTGGGCAGCGCTCTCCCTGGCTTTGGCCTGGGCAGGGCTCTCCTTGGCTTTGACCTGGGCAGGGCTCTCCTTGGCTCTGACCTGGGCAGGGCTCTCCTTGGCTTTGACCTGGGCAGCGCTCTCCCTGGCTTTGACCTGGGCAGGGCTCTCCTTGGCTTTGACCTGGGCAGGGCGCTCCCTGGCTTTGGCGTGGGCAGGGCTCTCCCTGGCATTGACCTGGGCAGCGCTCTCCTTGGCTTTGACCTGGGCAGGGCTCTCCTTGGCTTTGACCTGGGCAGGGCTCTCCTTGGCTTTGACCTGGGCAGGGCTCTCCCTGGCTTTGACCTGGGCAGGGCTCTTCTTGGCTTTGACCTGGGCAGGGCTCTCCCTGGCTCTGACCTGGGCAGGGCTCTCCTCGGCTTTGACCTGGGCAGGGCTCTCCCTGGCTTTGGCCTGGGCAGTGCTCTCCCTGGCTTTGGCCTGGGCAGGGCTCTCCTTGGCTTTGGTCTGGGCAGGGCTCTCCTTGGCTTTGACCTGGGCAGGATTCTCCTTGGCTTTGGTCTGGGCAGGGCTCTCCCTGGCTTTGGCCTGGGCTGGGCTCTCCCTGGCTTTGACCTGGGCAGGGCTCTCCTTGGCTTTGACCTGGGCAGGGCTCTCCTTGGCTTTGGCCTGGGCAGGGCTCTCCTTGGCTTTGACCTGGGCAGGGCTCTCCTTGGCTTTGACCTGGGCAGGGCTCTCCTTGGCTTTGGCCTGGGCTGGGCTCTCCCTGGCTTTGACCTGGGCAGGGCTCTCCTTGGCTTTGACCTGGGCAGGGCTCTCCTTGGCTTTGGCCTGGGCAGGGCTCTCCTTGGCTTTGACCTGGGCAGTGCTCTCCCTGGCTTTGGCCTGGGCAGCGCTCTCCCTGGCTTTGGCCTGGGCAGGGCTCTCCTTGGCTTTGACCTGGGCAGGGCTCTCCTTGGCTCTGACCTGGGCAGGGCTCTCCTTGGCTTTGACCTGGGCAGCGCTCTCCCTGGCTTTGACCTGGGCAGGGCTCTCCTTGGCTTTGACCTGGGCAGGGCGCTCCCTGGCTTTGGCCTGGGCAGGGCTCTCCCTGGCATTGACCTGGGCAGCGCTCTCCTTGGCTTTGACCTGGGCAGGGCTCTCCTTGGCTTTGACCTGGGCAGGGCTCTCCTTGGCTTTGACCTGGGAAGGGCTCTCCCTGGCTTTGACCTGGGCAGGGCTCTTCTTGGCTTTTGCCTGGGCAGGGCTCTCCCTGGCTCTGACCTGGGAAGGGCTCTCCTCGGCTTTGACCTGGGCAGGGCTCTCCCTGGCTTTGACCTGGGCAGGGCTCTCCCTGGCTCTGACCTGGGCAGGACTCTACTCGGCTTTGACCTGGGCAGGGCTCTCCTTGGCTTTGACCTGGGCAGGGCTCTCCTTGGCTTTGACCTGGGCAGGGCTCTCCCTGGCTTTGACCTGGGCAGGGCTCTCCTTGGCTCTGACCTGGGCAGGTCTCTCCCTGGCTTTGACCTGGGCGGTGCTCTCCTTGGCTTTGGCCTGGGCATGGCTCTCCTTGGCTTTGGCCTGGGCAGGGCTCTCCCTGGCTCTGGCCTGGGCAGGGCTCTCCCTGGCTTTGACCTGGGCACGGCTCTCCTTGGCTTTGACCTGGGCAGGGCTCTCCCTGGCTTTGGCCTGGGCAGGGCTCTCCCTGGCTTTGGCCTGGGCAGGGCTCTCCTTGGCTTTGACCTGGGCAGGGCTCTCCTTGGCTTTGACCTGGGCAGGGCTCTCCTTGGCCTTGACCTGGGCAGGGCTCTCCTTGGCTTTGAACTGGGCAGGGCTCTCCTTGGCTTTGGCCTGGGCAGGGCTCTCCTTGGCTTTGACCTGGGCAGGGCTCTCCCTGGCTCTGACCTGGGCAGGGCTCTCCTCGGCTTTGACCTGGGCAGGGCTCTCCCTGGCTTTGGCCTGGGCAGGGCTCTCCCTGGCTTTGACCTAGGCAGGGCTCTCCCTGGCTCTGACCTGGGCAGGGCTCTCCTTGGCTTTGACCTGGGCAGGGCTCTCCCTGGCTTTGGCCTGGGCAGGGCTCTCCTTGGCTTTGGCCTGGGCAGGGCTCTCCCTGGCTCTGACCTGGGCAGGGCTCTGCTTGGCTTTGACCTGGGCAGGGCTCTCCCTGGCTTTGGCCTGGGCAGGGCTCTCCCTGGCTCTGACCTGGGCAGGGCTCTCCCTGGCTTTGACCTGGGCAGGGCTCTCCTTGGCTTTGGCCTGGGCAGGGCTCTCCCTGGCTTTGGCCTGGGCAGGGCTCTCCTTGGCTTTGACCTGGGCAGGGCTCTCCTGGGCTTTGACCTGGGCAGGGCTCTCCTTGGCTTTGGCCTGGGCAGGGCTCTCCTTGGCTTTGACCTGGGCAGGGCTCTCCTTGGCTTTGACCTGGGCAGGGCTCTCCCTGGCTTTGACCTGGGCAGGCTCTCCTTGGCTCTGACCTGGGCAGGCTCTCCCTGGCTCTGACCTGGGCAGTGCTCTCCCTGGCTTTGACCTGGGCAGGGCTCTCCCTGGCTTTGACCTGGGCAGGGCTCTCCTTGGCTTTCACCTGGGCAGGGCTCTCCCTGGCTTTGACCTGGGCAGGGCTCTCCTTGGCTTTGACCTGGGCAGGGCTCTCCCTGGCTTTGACCTGGGCAGGCTCTCCTTGGCTCTGACCTGGGCAGGGCTCTCCCTGGCTTTGACCTGGGCAGGGCTCTCCCTGGCTTTGACCTGGGCAGGGCTCTCCTTGGCTCTGACCTGGGCAAGGCTCTGCTTGGCTTTCACCTGGGCAGGGCTCTCCCTGGCTTTGACCTGGGCAGGGCTCTCCCTGGCTTTGACCTGGGCAGGGCTCTCCCTGGCTTTGACCTGGGCAGGGCTCTCCTTGGCTCTGACCTGGGCAAGGCTCTCCTTGGCTTTCACCTGGGCAGGGCTCTCCCTGGCTTTGACCTGGGCAGGGCTCTCCCTGGCTTTGACCTGGTCAGGGCTCTCCCTTGCTTTGGCCTGGGCAGGGCTCTCCTTGGCTTTGACCTGGGCAGGGCTCTCCTTGGCTTTGACCTGGGCAGGGCTCTCCTTGGCTTTGACCTGGGCGGGGCTCTCCTTGGCTTTGGCCTGGGCAGGGCTCTCCCGGGCTTTGACCTGGGCAGGGCTCTCCTTGGCTTTGACCTGGGCAGTGCTCTCCCTGGCTTTGACCTGGGCAGGGCTCTCCCTGGCTTTGACCTGGGCAGGGCTCTCCCTGGCTTTGGCCTGGGCAGGGCTCTCCTTGGCTTTGACCTGGGCAGGGCTCTCCTTGGCTTTGACCTGGGCAGGGCTCTCCCTGGCTTTGACCTGGGCGGTGCTCTCCTTGGCTTTGGCCTGGGCATGGCTCTCCTTGGCTTTGGCCTGGGCAGGGCTCTCCCTGGCTCTGGCCTGGGCAGGGCTCTCCCTGGCTTTGACCTGGGCACGGCTCTCCTTGGCTTTGACCTGGGCAGGGCTCTCCCTGGCTTTGGCCTGGGCAGGGCTCTCCCTGGCTTTGGCCTGGGCAGGGCTCTCCTTGGCTTTGACCTGGGCAGGGCTCTCCTTGGCTTTGACCTGGGCAGGGCTCTCCTTGGCCTTGACCTGGGCAGGGCTCTCCTTGGCTTTGAACTGGGCAGGGCTCTCCTTGGCTTTGGCCTGGGCAGGGCTCTCCTTGGCTTTGACCTGGGCAGGGCTCTCCCTGGCTCTGACCTGGGCAGGGCTCTCCTCGGCTTTGACCTGGGCAGGGCTCTCCCTGGCTTTGGCCTGGGCAGGGCTCTCCCTGGCTTTGACCTAGGCAGGGCTCTCCCTGGCTCTGACCTGGGCAGGGCTCTCCTTGGCTTTGACCTGGGCAGGGCTCTCCCTGGCTTTGGCCTGGGCAGGGCTCTCCTTGGCTTTGGCCTGGGCAGGGCTCTCCCTGGCTCTGACCTGGGCAGGGCTCTGCTTGGCTTTGACCTGGGCAGGGCTCTCCCTGGCTTTGGCCTGGGCAGGGCTCTCCCTGGCTCTGACCTGGGCAGGGCTCTCCCTGGCTTTGACCTGGGCAGGGCTCTCCTTGGCTTTGGCCTGGGCAGGGCTCTCCCTGGCTTTGGCCTGGGCAGGGCTCTCCTTGGCTTTGACCTGGGCAGGGCTCTCCTGGGCTTTGACCTGGGCAGGGCTCTCCTTGGCTTTGGCCTGGGCAGGGCTCTCCTTGGCTTTGACCTGGGCAGGGCTCTCCTTGGCTTTGACCTGGGCAGGGCTCTCCCTGGCTTTGACCTGGGCAGGCTCTCCTTGGCTCTGACCTGGGCAGGCTCTCCCTGGCTCTGACCTGGGCAGTGCTCTCCCTGGCTTTGACCTGGGCAGGGCTCTCCCTGGCTTTGACCTGGGCAGGGCTCTCCTTGGCTTTCACCTGGGCAGGGCTCTCCCTGGCTTTGACCTGGGCAGGGCTCTCCTTGGCTTTGACCTGGGCAGGGCTCTCCCTGGCTTTGACCTGGGCAGGCTCTCCTTGGCTCTGACCTGGGCAGGGCTCTCCCTGGCTTTGACCTGGGCAGGGCTCTCCCTGGCTTTGACCTGGGCAGGGCTCTCCTTGGCTCTGACCTGGGCAAGGCTCTGCTTGGCTTTCACCTGGGCAGGGCTCTCCCTGGCTTTGACCTGGGCAGGGCTCTCCCTGGCTTTGACCTGGGCAGGGCTCTCCCTGGCTTTGACCTGGGCAGGGCTCTCCTTGGCTCTGACCTGGGCAAGGCTCTCCTTGGCTTTCACCTGGGCAGGGCTCTCCCTGGCTTTGACCTGGGCAGGGCTCTCCCTGGCTTTGACCTGGTCAGGGCTCTCCCTTGCTTTGGCCTGGGCAGGGCTCTCCTTGGCTTTGACCTGGGCAGGGCTCTCCTTGGCTTTGACCTGGGCAGGGCTCTCCTTGGCTTTGACCTGGGCGGGGCTCTCCTTGGCTTTGGCCTGGGCAGGGCTCTCCCGGGCTTTGACCTGGGCAGGGCTCTCCTTGGCTTTGACCTGGGCAGTGCTCTCCCTGGCTTTGACCTGGGCAGGGCTCTCCCTGGCTTTGACCTGGGCAGGGCTCTCCCTGGCTTTGGCCTGGGCAGGGCTCTCCTTGGCTTTGACCTGGGCAGGGCTCTCCTTGGCTTTGACCTGGGCAGGGCTCTCCTTGGCCTTGACCTGGGCAGGGCTCTCCTTGGCTTTGACCTGGGCAGGGCTCTCCTTGGCTTTGGCCTGGGCAGGGCTCTCCCTGGCTTTGACCTGGGCAGGGCTCTCCTTGGCTTTGACCTGGGCAGGGCTCTCCCTGGCTTTGGCCTGGGCAGGGCTCTCCCTGGCTTTGACCTGGGCAGCGCTCTCCTTGGCTTTGACCTGGGCAGGGCTCTCCTTGGCTTTGACCTGGGCAGGGCTCTCCTTGGATTTGACCTGGGCAGGGCTCTCCTTGGCCTTGACCTGGGCAGGGCTCTCCTTGGCTTTGGCCTGGGCAGGGCTCTCCCTGGCTTTGACCTGGGCAGTGCTCTCCTTGGCTTTGACCTGGGCAGGGCTCTCGCTGGCTTTGACCTGGGCAGTGCTCTCCCTGGCTTTGACCTGGGCAGGGCTCTCCCTGGCTTTGACCTGGGCAGGGCTCTCCCTGGCTTTGACCTGGGCAGGGCTCTCCTTGGCTTTGACCTGGGCAGGGCTCTCGCTGGCTTTGACCTGGGCAGTGCTCTCCCTGGCTTTGACCTGGGCAGGGCTCTCCTTGGCTTTGACCTGGGCAGGGCTCTCCTTGGCTTTGGCCTGGGCAGGGCTCTCCCTGGCTCTGGCCTGGGCAGGGCTCTCCCTGGCTTTGACCTGGGCACGGCTCTCCTTGGCTTTGACCTGGGCAGGGCTCTCCCTGGCTTTGGCCTGGGCAGGGCTCTCCCTGGCTTTGGCCTGGGCAGGGCTCTCCTTGGCTGTGACCTGGGCAGGGCTCTCCTTGGCTTTGACCTGGGCAGGGCTCTCCTTGGCCTTGACCTGGGCAGGGCTCTCCTTGGCTTTGACCTGGGCAGGGCTCTCCTTGGCTTTGGCCTGGGCAGGGCTCTCCTTGGCTTTGACCTGGGCAGGGCTCTCCCAGGCTCTGACCTGGGCAGGGCTCTCCTCGGCTTTGACCTGGGCAGGGCTCTCCCTGGCTTTGGCCTGGGCAGGGCTCTCCCTGGCTTTGACCTAGGCAGGGCTCTCCCTGGCTCTGACCTGGGCAGGGCTCTCCTTGGCTTTGACCTGGGCAGGGCTCTCCCTGGCTTTGGCCTGGGCAGGGCTCTCCTTGGCTTTGGTCTGGGCAGGGCTCTCCCTGGCTTTGGCCTGGGCTGGGCTCTCCCTGGCTTTGACCTGGGCAGGGCTCTCCTTGGCTTTGACCTGGGCAGGGCTCTCCTTGGCTTTGGCCTGGGCAGGGCTCTCCTTGGCTTTGACCTGGGCAGTGCTCTCCCTGGCTTTGGCCTGGGCAGCGCTCTCCCTGGCTTTGGCCTGGGCAGGGCTCTCCTTGGCTTTGACCTGGACAGGGCTCTCCTTGGCTCTGACCTGGGCAGGGCTCTCCTTGGCTTTGACCTGGGCAGCGCTCTCCCTGGCTTTGACCTGGGCAGGGCTCTCCTTGGCTTTGACCTGGGCAGGGCGCTCCCTGGCTTTGGCCTGGGCAGGGCTCTCCCTGGCATTGACCTGGGCAGCGCACTCCTTGGCTTTGACCTGGGCAGGGCTCTCCTTGGCTTTGACCTGGGCAGGGCTCTCCTTGGCTTTGACCTGGGCAGGGCTCTCCTTGGCTTTGGTCTGGGCAGGGCTCTCCCTGGCTTTGGCCTGGGCTGGGCTCTCCCTGGCTTTGACCTGGGCAGGGCTCTCCTTGGCTTTGACCTGGGCAGGGCTCTCCTTGGCTTTGGCCTGGGCAGGGCTCTCCTTGGCTTTGACCTGGGCAGGGCTCTCCTTGGCTTTGACCTGGGCAGGGCTCTCCTTGGCTTTGGCCTGGGCTGGGCTCTCCCTGGCTTTGACCTGGGCAGGGCTCTCCTTGGCTTTGACCTGGGCAGGGCTCTCCTTGGCTTTGGCCTGGGCAGGGCTCTCCTTGGCTTTGACCTGGGCAGTGCTCTCCCTGGCTTTGGCCTGGGCAGCGCTCTCCCTGGCTTTGGCCTGGGCAGGGCTCTCCTTGGCTTTGACCTGGGCAGGGCTCTCCTTGGCTCTGACCTGGGCAGGGCTCTCCTTGGCTTTGACCTGGGCAGCGCTCTCCCTGGCTTTGACCTGGGCAGGGCTCTCCTTGGCTTTGACCTGGGCAGGGCGCTCCCTGGCTTTGGCCTGGGCAGGGCTCTCCCTGGCATTGACCTGGGCAGCGCTCTCCTTGGCTTTGACCTGGGCAGGGCTCTCCTTGGCTTTGACCTGGGCAGGGCTCTCCTTGGCTTTGACCTGGGCAGGGCTCTCCCTGGCTTTGACCTGGGCAGGGCTCTTCTTGGCTTTTACCTGGGCAGGGCTCTCCCTGGCTCTGACCTGGGCAGGGCTCTCCACGGCTTTGACCTGGGCAGGGCTCTCCCTGGCTTTGACCTGGGCAGGGCTCTCCCTGGCTCTGACCTGGGCAGGACTCTCCTCGGCTTTGACCTGGGCAGGGCTCTCCTTGGCTTTGACCTGGGCAGGGCTCTCCTTGGCTTTGACCTGGGCAGGGCTCTCCCTGGCTTTGACCTGGGCAGGGCTCTCCTTGGCTCTGACCTGGGCAGGTCTCTCCCTGGCTTTGACCTGGGCGGTGCTCTCCTTGGCTTTGGCCTGGGCAGGGCTCTCCTTGGCTTTGGCCTGGGCAGGGCTCTCCCTGGCTCTGGCCTGGGCAGGGCTCTCCCTGGCTTTGACCTGGGCACGGCTCTCCTTGGCTTTGACCTGGGCAGGGCTCTCCCTGGCTTTGGCCTGGGCAGGGCTCTCCCTGGCTTTGGCCTGGGCAGGGCTCTCCTTGGCTTTGACCTGGGCAGGGCTCTCCTTGGCTTTGACCTGGGCAGGGCTCTCCTTGGCCTTGACCTGGGCAGGGCTCTCCTTGGCTTTGACCTGGGCAGGGCTCTCCTTGGCTTTGGCCTGGGCAGGGCTCTCCTTGGCTTTGACCTGGGCAGGGCTCTCCCTGGCTCTGACCTGGGCAGGGCTCTCCTCTGCTTTGACCTGGGCAGGGCTCTCCCTGGCTTTGGCCTGGGCAGGGCTCTCCCTGGCTTTGACCTAGGCAGGGCTCTCCCTGGCTCTGACCTGGGCAGGGCTCTCCTTGGCTTTGACCTGGGCAGGGCACTCCCTGGCTTTGGTCTGGGCAGGGCTCTCCTTGGCTTTGGCCTGGGCAGGGCTCTCCCTGGCTCTGACCTGGGCAGGGCTCTGCTTGGCTTTGGCCTGGGCAGGGCTCTCCTTGGCTTTGACCTGGGCAGTGCTCTCCCTGGCTTTGACCTGGGCAGGGCTCTCCTTGGCTTTGACCTGGGCAGGGCGCTCCCTGGCTTTGGCGTGGGCAGGGCTCTCCCTGGCATTGACCTGGGCAGCGCTCTCCTTGGCTTTGACCTGGGCAGGGCTCTCCTTGGCTTTGACCTGGGCAGGGCTCTCCTTGGCTTTGACCTGGGCAGGGCTCTCCCTGGCTTTGACCTAGGCAGGGCTCTTCTTGGCTTTGACCTGGGCAGGGCTCTCCCTGGCTCTGACCTGGGCAGGGCTCTCCTCGGTTTTGACCTGGGCAGGGCTCTCCCTGGCTTTGACCTGGGCAGGGCTCTCCCTGGCTTTGGCCTGGGCAGGGCTCTCCTTGGCTTTGGTCTGGGCAGGGCTCTCCTTGGCTTTGACCTGGGCAGGACTCTCCTTGGCTTTGGTCTGGGCAGGGCTCTCCCTGGCTTTGGCCTGGGCTGGGCTCTCCCTGGCTTTGACCTGGGCAGGGCTCTCCTTGGCTTTGACCTGGGCAGGGCTCTCCTTGGCTTTGGCCTGGGCAGGGCTCTCCTTGGCTTTGACCTGGGCAGGGCTCTCCTTGGCTTTGACCTGGGCAGGGCTCTCCTTGGCTTTGGCCTGGGCTGGGCTCTCCCTGGCTTTGACCTGGGCAGGGCTCTCCTTCGCTTTGACCTGGGCAGGGCTCTCCTTGGCTTTGGCCTGGGCAGGGCTCTCCTTGGCTTTGACCTGGGCAGTGCTCTCCCTGGCTTTGGCCTGGGCAGCGCTCTCCCTGGCTTTGGCCTGGGCAGGGCTCTCCTTGGCTTTGACCTGGGCAGGGCTCTCCTTGGCTCTGACCTGGGCAGGGCTCTCCTTGGCTTTGACCTGGGCAGCGCTCTCCCTGGCTTTGACCTGGGCAGGGCTCTCCTTGGCTTTGACCTGGGCAGGGCACTCCCTGGCTTTGGCCTGGGCAGGGCTCTCCCTGGCATTGACCTGGGCAGCGCTCTCCTTGGCTTTGACCTGGGCAGGGCTCTCCTTGGCTTTGACCTGGGCAGGGCTCTCCCTGGCTTTGACCTGGGCAGGGCTCTCCTTGGCTTTGACCTGGGCAGGGCGCTCCCTGGCTTTGGCGTGGGCAGGGCTCTCCCTGGCATTGACCTGGGCAGCGCTCTCCTTGGCTTTGACCTGGGCAGGGCTCTCCTTGGCTTTGACCTGGGCAGGGCTCTCCTTGGCTTTGACCTGGGCAGGGCTCTCCCTGGCTTTGACCTAGGCAGGGCTCTTCTTGGCTTTGACCTGGGCAGGGCTCTCCCTGGCTCTGACCTGGGCAGGGCTCTCCTCGGTTTTGACCTGGGCAGGGCTCTCCCTGGCTTTGACCTGGGCAGGGCTCTCCCTGGCTTTGGCCTGGGCAGGGCTCTCCTTGGCTTTGGTCTGGGCAGGGCTCTCCTTGGCTTTGACCTGGGCAGGACTCTCCTTGGCTTTGGTCTGGGCAGGGCTCTCCCTGGCTTTGGCCTGGGCTGGGCTCTCCCTGGCTTTGACCTGGGCAGGGCTCTCCTTGGCTTTGACCTGGGCAGGGCTCTCCTTGGCTTTGGCCTGGGCAGGGCTCTCCTTGGCTTTGACCTGGGCAGGGCTCTCCTTGGTTTTGACCTGGGCAGGGCTCTCCTTGGCTTTGGCCTGGGCTGGGCTCTCCCTGGCTTTGACCTAGGCAGGGCTCTCCTTCGCTTTGACCTGGGCAGGGCTCTCCTTGGCTTTGGCCTGGGCAGGGCTCTCCTTGGCTTTGACCTGGGCAGTGCTCTCCCTGGCTTTGGCCTGGGCAGCGCTCTCCCTGGCTTTGGCCTGGGCAGGGCTCTCCTTGGCTTTGACCTGGGCAGGGCTCTCCTTGGCTCTGACCTGGGCAGGGCTCTCCTTGGCTTTGACCTGGGCAGCGCTCTCCCTGGCTTTGACCTGGGCAGGGCTCTCCTTGGCTTTGACCTGGGCAGGGCACTCCCTGGCTTTGGCCTGGGCAGGGCTCTCCCTGGCATTGACCTGGGCAGCGCTCTCCTTGGCTTTGACCTGGGCAGGGCTCTCCTTGGCTTTGACCTGGGCAGGGCTCTCCTTGGCTTTGACCTGGGCAGGGCTCTCCTTGGCTTTGACCTGGGCAGGGCTCTCCCTGGCTTTGACCTGGGCAGGGCTCTCCTTGGCTCTGACCTGGGCAGGTCTCTCCCTGGCTTTGACCTGGGCGGTGCTCTCCTTGGCTTTGGCCTGGGCATGGCTCTCCTTGGCTTTGGCCTGGGCAGGGCTCTCCCTGGCTTTGACCTGGGCACGGCTCTCCTTGGCTTTGACCTGGGCAGGGCTCTCCCTGGCTTTGGCCTGGGCAGGGCTCTCCCTGGCTTTGGCCTGGGCAGGGCTCTCCCTGGCTTTGGCCTGGGCAGGGCTCTCCTTGGCTTTGACCTGGGCAGGGCTCTCCTGGGCTTTGACCTGGGCAGGGCTCTCCTTGGCTTTGGCCTGGGCAGGGCTCTCCTTGGCTTTGACCTGGGCAGGGCTCTCCTTGGCTTTGACCTGGGCAGGGCTCTCCCTGGCTTTGACCTGGGCAGGCTCTCCTTGGCTCTGACCTGGGCAGGCTCTCCCTGGCTCTGACCTGGGCAGTGCTCTCCCTGGCTTTGACCTGGGCAGGGCTCTCCCTGGCTTTGACCTGGGCAGGGCTCTCCTTGGCTTTCACCTGGGCAGGGCTCTCCCTGGCTTTGACCTGGGCAGGGCTCTCCTTGGCTTTGACCTGGGCAGGGCTCTCCCTGGCTTTGACCTGGGCAGGCTCTCCTTGGCTCTGACCTGGGCAGGGCTCTCCCTGGCTTTGACCTGGGCAGGGCTCTCCCTGGCTTTGACCTGGGCAGGGCTCTCCTTGGCTCTGACCTGGGCAAGGCTCTGCTTGGCTTTCACCTGGGCAGGGCTCTCCCTGGCTTTGACCTGGGCAGGGCTCTCCCTGGCTTTGACCTGGGCAGGGCTCTCCCTGGCTTTGACCTGGGCAGGGCTCTCCTTGGCTCTGACCTGGGCAAGGCTCTCCTTGGCTTTCACCTGGGCAGGGCTCTCCCTGGCTTTGACCTGGGCAGGGCTCTCCCTGGCTTTGACCTGGTCAGGGCTCTCCCTTGCTTTGGCCTGGGCAGGGCTCTCCTTGGCTTTGACCTGGGCAGGGCTCTCCTTGGCTTTGACCTGGGCAGGGCTCTCCTTGGCTTTGACCTGGGCGGGGCTCTCCTTGGCTTTGGCCTGGGCAGGGCTCTCCCGGGCTTTGACCTGGGCAGGGCTCTCCTTGGCTTTGACCTGGGCAGTGCTCTCCCTGGCTTTGACCTGGGCAGGGCTCTCCCTGGCTTTGACCTGGGCAGGGCTCTCCCTGGCTTTGGCCTGGGCAGGGCTCTCCTTGGCTTTGACCTGGGCAGGGCTCTCCTTGGCTTTGACCTGGGCAGGGCTCTCCTTGGCCTTGACCTGGGCAGGGCTCTCCTTGGCTTTGACCTGGGCAGGGCTCTCCCTGGCTTTGACCTGGGCAGGGCTCTCCTTGGCTTTGACCTGGGCAGGGCTCTCCCTGGCTTTGGCCTGGGCAGGGCTCTCCCTGGCTTTGACCTGGGCAGCGCTCTCCTTGGCTTTGACCTGGGCAGGGCTCTCCTTGGCTTTGACCTGGGCAGGGCTCTCCTTGGATTTGACCTGGGCAGGGCTCTCCTTGGCCTTGACCTGGGCAGGGCTCTCCTTGGCTTTGGCCTGGGCAGGCCTCTCCCTGGCTTTGACCTGGGCAGGGCTCTCCTTGGCTTTGACCTGGGCAGGGCTCTCGCTGGCTTTGACCTGGGCAGTGCTCTCCCTGGCTTTGACCTGGGCAGGGCTCTCCCTGGCTTTGACCTGGGCAGGGCTCTCCTTGGCTTTGACCTGGGCAGGGCTCTCGCTGGCTTTGACCTGGGCAGTGCTCTCCCTGGCTTTGACCTGGGCAGGGCTCTCCTTGGCTTTGACCTGGGCAGGGCTCTCCTTGGCTTTGGCCTGGGCAGGGCTCTCCCTGGCTCTGGCCTGGGCAGGGCTCTCCCTGGCTTTGACCTGGGCACGGCTCTCCTTGGCTTTGACCTGGGCAGGGCTCTCCCTGGCTTTGGCCTGGGCAGGGCTCTCCCTGGCTTTGGCCTGGGCAGGGCTCTCCTTGGCTGTGACCTGGGCAGGGCTCTCCTTGGCTTTGACCTGGGCAGGGCTCTCCTTGGCCTTGACCTGGGCAGGGCTCTCCTTGGCTTTGACCTGGGCAGGGCTCTCCTTGGCTTTGGCCTGGGCAGGGCTCTCCTTGGCTTTGACCTGGGCAGGACTCTCCCTGGCTCTGACCTGGGCAGGGCTCTCCTCGGCTTTGACCTGGGCAGGGCTCTCCCTGGCTTTGGCCTGGGCAGGGCTCTCCCTGGCTTTGACCTAGGCAGGGCTCTCCCTGGCTCTGACCTGGGCAGGGCTCTCCTTGGCTTTGACCTGGGCAGGGCTCTCCCTGGCTTTGGCCTGGGCAGGGCTCTCCTTGGCTTTGGTCTGGGCAGGGCTCTCCCTGGCTTTGGCCTGGGCTGGGCTCTCCCTGGCTTTGACCTGGGCAGGGCTCTCCTTGGCTTTGACCTGGGCAGGGCTCTCCTTGGCTTTGGCCTGGGCAGGGCTCTCCTTGGCTTTGACCTGGGCAGTGCTCTCCCTGGCTTTGGCCTGGGCAGCGCTCTCCCTGGCTTTGGCCTGGGCAGGGCTCTCCTTGGCTTTGACCTGGGCAGGGCTCTCCTTGGCTCTGACCTGGGCAGGGCTCTCCTTGGCTTTGACCTGGGCAGCGCTCTCCCTGGCTTTGACCTGGGCAGGGCTCTCCTTGGCTTTGACCTGGGCAGGGCGCTCCCTGGCTTTGGCCTGGGCAGGGCTCTCCCTGGCATTGACCTGGGCAGGGCTCTCCTTGGCTTTGACCTGGGCAGGGCTCTCCTTGGCTTTGACCTGGGCAGGGCTCTCCTTGGCTTTGACCTGGGCAGGGCTCTCCTTGGCTTTGGTCTGGGCAGGGCTCTCCCTGGCTTTGGCCTGGGCTGGGCTCTCCCTGGCTTTGACCTGGGCAGGGCTCTCCTTGGCTTTGACCTGGGCAGGGCTCTCCTTGGCTTTGGCCTGGGCAGGGCTCTCCTTGGCTTTGACCTGGGCAGGGCTCTCCTTGGCTTTGACCTGGGCAGGGCTCTCCTTGGCTTTGGCCTGGGCTGGGCTCTCCCTGGCTTTGACCTGGGCAGGGCTCTCCTTGGCTTTGACCTGGGCAGGGCTCTCCTTGGCTTTGGCCTGGGCAGGGCTCTCCTTGGCTTTGACCTGGGCAGTGCTCTCCCTGGCTTTGGCCTGGGCAGCGCTCTCCCTGGCTTTGGCCTGGGCAGGGCTCTCCTTGGCTTTGACCTGGGCAGGGCTCTCCTTGGCTCTGACCTGGGCAGGGCTCTCCTTGGCTTTGACCTGGGCAGCGCTCTCCCTGGCTTTGACCTGGGCAGGGCTCTCCTTGGCTTTGACCTGGGCAGGGCGCTCCCTGGCTTTGGCCTGGGCAGGGCTCTCCCTGGCATTGACCTGGGCAGCGCTCTCCTTGGCTTTGACCTGGGCAGGGCTCTCCTTGGCTTTGACCTGGGCAGGGCTCTCCTTGGCTTTGACCTGGGCAGGGCTCTCCCTGGCTTTGACCTGGGCAGGGCTCTTCTTGGCTTTTACCTGGGCAGGGCTCTCCCTGGCTCTGACCTGGGCAGGGCTCTCCACGGCTTTGACCTGGGCAGGGCTCTCCCTGGCTTTGACCTGGGCAGGGCTCTCCCTGGCTCTGACCTGGGCAGGACCCTCCTCGGCTTTGACCTGGGCAGGGCTCTCCTTGGCTTTGACCTGGGCAGGGCTCTCCTTGGCTTTGACCTGGGCAGGGCTCTCCCTGGCTTTGACCTGGGCAGGGCTCTCCTTGGCTCTGACCTGGGCAGGTCTCTCCCTGGCTTTGACCTGGGCGGTGCTCTCCTTGGCTTTGGCCTGGGCAGGGCTCTCCTTGGCTTTGGCCTGGGCAGGGCTCTCCCTGGCTCTGGCCTGGGCAGGGCTCTCCCTGGCTTTGACCTGGGCACGGCTCTCCTTGGCTTTGGCCTGGGCAGGGCTGTCCTTGGCTTTGACCTGGGCAGGGCTCTCCTTGGCTTTGACCTGGGCAGGGCTCTCCCTGGCTTTGACCTGGGCAGGGCTCTCCCTGGCTTTGACCTGGGCAGCGCTCTCCTTGGCTTTGACCTGGGCAGGGCTCTCCTTGGCTTTGACCTGGGCAGGGCTCTCCCTGGCTTTGACCTGGGCAGGGCTCTCCTTGGCTTTGACCTGGGCAGGGCTCTCCCTGGCTTTGACCTGGGCAGGGCTCTCCTTGGCTTTGACCTGGGCAGGGCTCTCCTTGGCTTTGACCTGGGCAGGGCTGTCCTTGGCTTTGACCTGGGCAGTGCTCTCCTTGGCTTTGACCTGGGCAGGGCTCTCCTTGGCTTTGACCTGGGCAGGGCTCTCCTTGGCCTTGACCTGGGCAGCGCTCTCCCTGGCTTTGGCCTGGGCAGGGCTCTCCCTGGCTTTGGCCTGGGCTGGGCTCTCCTTGGCTCTGACCTGGGCAGGGCTCTCCCTGGCTTTGGCCTGGGCAGGGCTCTCCCTGGCTTTGGCCTGGGCAGGGCTCTCCCTGGCTTTGGCCTGGGCTGGGCTCTCCTTGGCTCTGACCTGGGCAGGGCTCTCCCTGGCTTTGGCCTGGGCAGGGCTCTCCCTGGCTTTGGCCTGGGCAGGGCTCTCCTTGGCTCTGACCTGGGCAGGGCTCTCCCTGGCTTTGGCCTGGGCAGGGCTCTCCCTGGGCAGGGCTCTCCCTGGCTTTGACCTGGGCAGGGCTCTCCTTGACTTTGACCTGGGCAGCGCTCTCCTTTGGCTTTGACCTGGGCAGGGCTCTCCTTGGCTTTGGCCTGGGCAGGGCTCTCCTTGGCTTTGGCCTGGGCAGGGCTCTCCTTGGCTTTGACCTGGGCAGGGCTCTCCTTGGCTTTGACCTGGGCAGGGGTCTCCTTGGCTTTGACCTGGGCAGTGCTCTCCCTGGCTTTGACCTGGGCAGGGCTCTCCCTGGCTTTGGCCTGGGCTGGGCTCTCCTTGGCTCTGACCTGGGCATGGCTCTCCCTGGCTTTGGCCTGGGCAGGGCTCTCCCTGGCTTTGACCTGGGCAGGGCTCTCCCTGGCTTTGACCTGGGCAGGGCTCTCCCTGGCATTGACCTGGGCAGCGCTCTCCTTGGCTTTGACCTGGGCAGGGCTCTCCTTGGCTTTGACCTGGGCTGGGCTCTCCTTGGCTCTGACCTGGGCAGGGCTCTCCCTGGCTTTGGGGACCCTGAGCTGTCAAGGGTCTTTGCTCTCACCGGTTTGTGTGCAGAGAGAGCTAATGGGTAACGTTTTTATCAGCGCTGGCGAGGGCGATGCCTCTGATGGGAGCGCTCTGACCTCGGGATCTGCAGCCGGCCTGGGGCCTGGTCAGGGGCCTGTCCTGCTGCAGTGACCCTTAAGTTCAACGAGAGAACACATCCTGTCTCCTCTCTCGCGTCATCTCTGAGCTGACCTGAACCAGAGGCAGGCGCCTCTGAATATGGTGTGCTTCACACCAAACGCCTCTTGTGAGTCTCTCATGCTGAGAGGGGGCTTTCTTCTGGGGGCTGGATCTACGAAGAGGGGCAGATTGTCGTTTTCCAGATTTAATATCCTATAAAAGAACAGTGATTCGTTTCTGCAGGTCGCTGGATATTGCGCCTGTTTGTTCGCCGAACTGCAGACCTCGGAGAGTGTGCTCAACTCTTGAGGACATGCAGGCGGCCTGCTAGCGCCCCTCCTCTCCGCAGTGCTGGCTCACCCTGCACTACCTGCTCAAGCATCTCTGCACACTGTGCCACAGCGCCACTGCAAAGGCGCTCCAGCCCTCTGCTGTTCCGACCCCAGGCGCCAAGGTACGTGCCAAGCCCTGGCGTGTGCCATGAATGCTTGGGAGGGAATCTTGGCATATCATTCGATTTCAAAGGAGCCATGTTAATAGGGGCCATTTGTTCGTGTTTTGCAGTCCTGACAATCTTGAACCCCACACCAACATTCAAGAAGTTCATATTACTAGTGAATTGAGTGAGGCGCAGTCTGCACCAGGTCATTTAAGCTTTCCAAATAATTGCACTATTATGTTTTTCTAAAATATTAATGCATTTTAAGAAAGTTAGCAGTGCTGTCGTTTTGATGACTAAATAAAGTTTGGAGAAAACCTCATGTCTATGCAGTTAAGACCTTCAAAATGAGAGAATGGGGCTTGAAAGGGGCAGACATGCAGGAAACAGACGCTTACATAAAATGGCACAGAAAGGATGCTTCCGCCGACGCCACTGATCACAATTCTGCTGGTCTTCCGCAATTCAACTGCTCCTAGTGACTGGGTCATAAGAGTCAGAGGGCAATTCAACTGCTCCTAGTGACTGGGTCATAAGAGTCAGAGGGCAATTCAACTGCTCCTAGTGACTGGGTCATAAGAGTGAGAGGGCAATTCAACTGCTCCTAGTGACTGGGTCATAAGGGTGAGAGGGCAATTCAACTGCTCCTAGTGACTGGGTCATAAGAGTCAGAGGGCAATTCAACTGCTCCTAGTGACTGGGTCATAAGGGTGAGAGGGCAATTCAACTGCTCCTAGTGACTGGGTCATAAGAGTCAGAGGGCAATTCAACTGCTCCTAGTGACTGGGTCATAAGGGTGAGAGGGCAATTCAACTGCTCCTAGTGACTGGGTCATAAGAGTCAGAGGGCAATTCAACTGCTCCTAGTGACTGGGTCATAAGGGTGAGAGGGCAATTCAACTGCTCCTAGTGACTGGGTCATAAGGGTGAGAGGGCAATTCAACTGCTCCTAGTGACTGGGTCATAAGGGTGAGAGGGCAATTCAACTGCTCCTAGTGACTGGGTCATAAGGGTCTGAGGGCAATTCAACTGCTCCTAGTGACTGGGTCATAAGAGTCAGAGGGCAATTCAACTGCTCCTAGTGACTGGGTCATAAGAGTCAGAGGGCAATTCAACTGCTCCTAGTGACTGGGTCATAAGGGTGAGAGGGCAATTCAACTGCTCCTAGTGACTGGGTCATAAGAGTCAGAGGGCAATTCAACTGCTCCTAGTGACTGGGTCATAAGGGTGAGAGGGCAATTCAACTGCTCCTAGTGACTGGGTCATAAGAGTCAGAGGGCAATTCAACTGCTCCTAGTGACTGGGTCATAAGGGTGAGAGGGCAATTCAACTGCTCCTAGTGACAGGGTCATAAAGCTGAGAGGGCAATTCAACTGCTCCTAGTGACTGGGTCATAAGAGTCAGAGGGCAATTCAACTGCTCCTAGTGACTGGGTCATAAGGGTGAGAGGGCAATTCAACTGCTCCTAGTGACTGGGTCATAAGAGTCAGAGGGCAATTCAACTGCTCCTAGTGACTGGGTCATAAGGGTGAGAGGGCAATTCAACTGCTCCTAGTGACTGGGTCATAAGAGTGAGAGGGCAATTCAACTGCTCCTAGTGACTGGGTCATAAGAGTCAGAGGGCAATTCAACTGCTCCTAGTGACTGGGTCATAAGAGTCAGAGGGCAATTCAACTGCTCCTAGTGACTGGGTCATAAGGGTGAGAGGGCAATTCAACTGCTCCTAGTGACTGGGTCATAAGAGTCAGAGGGCAATTCAACTGCTCCTAGTGACTGGGTCATAAGGGTCAGAGGGCAATTCAACTGCTCCTAGTGACTGGGTCATAAGAGTCAGAGGGCAATTCAACTGCTCCTAGTGACTGGGTCATAAGGGTCAGAGGGCAATTCAACTGCTCCTAGTGACTGGGTCATAAGAGTCAGAGGGCAATTCAACTGCTCCTAGTGACTGGGTCATAAGGGTCAGAGGGCAATTCAACTGCTCCTAGTGACTGGGTCATAAGAGTCAGAGGGCAATTCAACTGCTCCTAGTGACTGGGTCATAAGAGTGAGAGGGCATTTCAACTGCTCCTAGTGACTGGGTCATAAGAGTCAGAGGGCAATTCAACTGCTCCTAGTGACTGGGTCATAAGAGTCAGAGGGCAATTCAACTGCTCCTAGTGACTGGGTCATAAGGGTCTGAGGGCAATTCAACTGCTCCTAGTGACTGGGTCATAAGGGTCAGAGGGCAATTCAACTGCTCCTAGTGACTGGGTCATAAGAGTGAGAGGGCAATTCAACTGCTCCTGGTGACTGGGTCATAAGAGTGAGAGGGCAATTCAACTGCTCCTAGTGACTGGGTCATAAGGGTGAGAGGGCAATTCAACTGCTCCTAGTGACTGGGTCATAAGAGTGAGAGGGCAGTTCAACTGCTCCTAGTGACAGGGTCATAAGGGTGAGAGGGCAATTCAACTGCTCCTAGTGACTGGGTCATAAGAGTCAGAGGGCAATTCAACTGCTCCTAGTGACTGGGTCATAAGAGTCAGAGGGCAATTCAACTGCTCCTAGTGACTGGGTCATAAGGGTGAGAGGGCAATTCAACTGCTCCTAGTGACTGGGTCATAAGGGTGAGAGGGCAATTCAACTGCTCCTAGTGACTGGGTCATAAGGGTGAGAGGGCAATTCAACTGCTCCTAGTGACTGGGTCATAAGAGTCAGAGGGCAATTCAACTGCTCCTAGTGACTGGGTCATAAGGGTGAGAGGGCAATTCAACTGCTCCTAGTGACTGGGTCATAAGGGTCTGAGGGCAATTCAACTGCTCCTAGTGACTGGGTCATAAGGGTGAGAGGGCAATTCAACTGCTCCTAGTGACTGGGTCATAAGGGTGAGAGGGCAATTCAACTGCTCCTAGTGACTGGGTCATAAGGGTGAGAGGGCAATTCAACTGCTCCTAGTGACTGGGTCATAAGGGTGAGAGGGCAATTCAACTGCTCCTAGTGACTGGGTCATAAGGGTGAGAGGGCAATTCAACTGCTCCTAGTGACTGGGTCATAAGGGTGAGAGGGCAATTCAACTGCTCCTAGTGACTGGGTCATAAGGGTGAGAGGGCAATTCAACTGCTCCTAGTGACTGGGTCATAAGGGTGAGAGGGCAATTCAACTGCTCCTAGTGACTGGGTCATAAGAGTCAGAGGGCAATTCAACTGCTCCTAGTGACTGGGTCATAAGAGTCAGGGGGCAATTCAACTGCTCCTAGTGACTGGGTCATAAGAGTCAGAGGGCAATTCAACTGCTCCTAGTGACTGGGTCATAAGAGTCAGAGGGCAATTCAACTGCTCCTAGTGACTGGGTCATAAGGGTGAGAGGGCAATTCAACTGCTCCTAGTGACTGGGTCATAAGGGTGAGAGGGCAATTCAACTGCTCCTAGTGACTGGGTCATAAGAGTGAGAGGGCAATTCAACTGCTCCTAGTGACTGGGTCATAAGGGTGAGAGGGCAATTCAACTGCTCCTAGTGACTGGGTCATAAGGGTGAGAGGGCAATTCAACTGCTCCTAGTGACTGGGTCATAAGGGTGAGAGGGCAATTCAACTGCTCCTAGTGACTGGGTCATAAGGGTGAGAGGGCAATTCAACTGCTCCTAGTGACTGGGTCATAAGGGTGAGAGGGCAATTCAACTGCTCCTAGTGACTGGGTCATAAGAGTCAGAGGGCAATTCAACTGCTCCTAGTGACTGGGTCATAAGGGTGAGAGGGCAATTCAACTGCTCCTAGTGACTGGGTCATAAGAGTCAGAGGGCAATTCAACTGCTCCTAGTGACTGGGTCATAAGAGTCAGAGGGCAATTCAACTGCTCCTAGTGACTGGGTCATAAGAGTCAGAGGGCAATTCAACTGCTCCTAGTGACTGGGTCATAAGAGTCAGAGGGCAATTCAACTGCTCCTAGTGACTGGGTCATAAGAGTCAGAGGGCAATTCAACTGCTCCTAGTGACTGGGTCATAAGGGTGAGAGGGCAATTCAACTGCTCCTAGTGACTGGGTCATAAGGGTGAGAGGGCAATTCAACTGCTCCTAGTGACTGGGTCATAAGGGTGAGAGGGCAATTCAACTGCTCCTAGTGACTGGGTCATAAGGGTGAGAGGGCAATTCAACTGCTCCTAGTGACTGGGTCATAAGAGTCAGAGGGCAATTCAACTGCTCCTAGTGACTGGGTCATAAGGGTCAGAGGGCAATTCAACTGCTCCTAGTGACTGGGTCATAAGGGTCAGAGGGCAATTCAACTGCTCCTAGTGACTGGGTCATAAGAGTCAGAGGGCAATTCAACTGCTCCTAGTGACTGGGTCATATGGGTGAGAGGGCAATTCAACTGCTCCTAGTGACTGGGTCATAAGGGTCAGAGGGCAATTCAACTGCTCCTAGTGACTGGGTCATAAGGGTGAGAAGGCAATTCAACTGCTCCTAGTGACTGGGTCATAAGGGTGAGAGGGCAATTCAACTGCTCCTAGTGACTGGGTCATAAGAGTCAGAGGGCAATTCAACTGCTCCTAGTGACTGGGTCATAAGGGTGAGAGGGCAATTCAACTGCTCCTAGTGACTGGGTCATAAGGGTGAGAGGGCAATTCAACTGCTCCTAGTGACTGGGTCATAAGAGTCAGAGGGCAATTCAACTGCTCCTAGTGACTGGGTCATAAGGGTGAGAGGGCAATTCAACTGCTCCTAGTGACTGGGTCATAAGGGTGAGAGGGCAATTCAACTGCTCCTAGTGACTGGGTCATAAGAGTCAGAGGGCAATTCAACTGCTCCTAGTGACTGGGTCATAAGGGTGAGAGGGCAATTCAACTGCTCCTAGTGACTGTGTCATAAGAGTCAGAGGGCAATTCAACTGCTCCTAGTGACTGGGTCATAAGGGTGAGAGGGCAATTCAACTGCTCCTAGTGACTGGGTCATAAGGGTGAGAGGGCAATTCAACTGCTCCTAGTGACTGGGTCATAAGGGTGAGAGGGCAATTCAACTGCTCCTAGTGGCTGGGTCATAAGAGTGAGAGGGCAATTCAACTGCTCCTAGTGACTGGGTCATAAGGGTGAGAGGGCAATTCAACTGCTCCTAGTGACTGGGTCATAAGAGTGAGAGGGCAATTCAACTGCTCCTAGTGACTGGGTCATAAGGGTGAGAGGGCAATTCAACTGCTCCTAGTGACTGGGTCATAAGAGTGAGAGGGCAGTTCAACTGCTCCTAGTGACTGGGTCATAAGGGTGAGAGGGCAATTCAACTGCTCCTAGTGACTGGGTCATAAGGGTGAGAGGGCAATTCAACTGCTCCTAGTGACTGGGTCATAAGAGTGAGAGGGCAATTCAACTGGTCCCAGTGCTAAAGAAGTTGCCCAGAGCATTGTAAATACACTAGAGGCAAAGGGTGAATTCCTTAGAGTCTCCAAATGTCCATGTTGTCCTGACAGAATAAGTCATTATGGCTCTCAAAAGATGTGTTCCAAAAAGATGTTTGGAATAGTTTGAGAAACGCCTCAGATGCACATGTAGTGTCAAGATATCGGCGTCTGAAGAGCGGTCCACAGTAAACTGCCTAGTGCAAGAGCGGCAAGCGGCGGAGCCGGGCACGGCTCGTGGAAGCCATGCAATGTGTTGAAGTGCTGCTCTTCAGCGGACCACTTTTCAGACCCCAATAACTCATCGCTGCATGTGCATCTGAAGCATCTCTCAAACTATTTCACAAGTGGGTCCGGCCAGTTATTGTTCCTGCGGTTGGCGGGAAGGTGCAGTGGGCTACCACAGGCACTCGTTTTGTATTAAGGACAATATTTAACTATGTATTAAGGCCTGGCTCCAGTTACTGTTTGTAGTCTGGTACTGGCTATTTCTTAAGGAATTCATGTATACTGATTTCTAGGCATTCTCTCAGGCATAACTTGTGTCCTGATGATGATTCCCTTGTGCTGTTAGGGATCGAAACGTCATTTACTCTATCTAGTACCTTGACTTAAATAGTTTACTCGTTATTTTAATATGAGCATAGGTACTATGTTGTTGTGGCTCACCCACTGTGTGCACTTCAGCCACGTGCTGTTCAATGCCTGAGTTCTGATAGTCTAAATGACATTCAACCGTGAGGGCCGTAATTCCATTTTGGACTATATATTAGTCGATCAGAGAACTTGTGGAATGGTCCTGGGTTTTAAGATATACGACATAAAAGATAGTGGCCATAATCCCCTGGTTATGATGTTAAAACCGGAAAGTATGGGTATTCCAAAATTAGCCACTGATCAAAATTCTGCTGGTCTTCCGCTCCTCTTAACTAACAATAGGCGGAGAGTCAAGTGGGCACAGATAATAGATTCCCCAGACAAACTTGCAGAGGTGTACCGAAGGATTTTGCCTAGCCTGAGTGATATGGGTGATGTGTTGGGTAGAGATATCAACCCAGGGATGGGCAATGAGCCCCGAAAAATCCATCAGGGGCTCATCCAGAGTCTCTCTGATGTGTTTTGCCCAGTAGGTAGACCGAAGACTAACTCAGAAGTAGTTAACCCCTGGTATAATGCACATTGCAGGGAAACTAAGAAAGACTGGTTCCTTGCGGTCAAGTCAAATGACAGAACCAGGATAAAGCTCTGTCGGCGTGCACACAAGCAGGCCATCCAGAGGGGGAGAAAAGATTGGGAGGCAGAAAACTTGGAAGACCTTAGAACTGAGCTTAACTCCAAAGACTTTAAAACTTTCTGGACAATTGTCAGTTGTGGGAACAGGGCTGGCACTGTGGCCAATGAACCAAATATAGCCGCTTCAGCCTGGGAAGCACACCTTGGGGCTCTGTATTCCCCTCTGTGCGATGATCGCTCAGAGACTTCTCTCCCATGCCTCCTCCACGAGTATCGACTGGAGGGGGCCTGGGAGATTACATTGAAGCAGGTAGAGCAGGCGATTTTGAAGTTAGCCCCAAACAAGGCCCCTGGCTAAGATAAGATACCGGGAGATTTATACCCATCCCCCAATAGTCTTTGCGGTATCGCGCATTTTAAACGCAATGTGGCACAAGCGCAGGAAATCAATTATTGTACCGAGTGTTTAGCATGAGCTTGTACGTTTTTTTTATCATTAACATGAAGTTCGATAATAAGAAGTAGTTTAATTCTGTTTTAGTATGTACAGTATTGTATCTATTTGTTTATCTTTATACACAATGTACTTTTAAATGATATTCTTATTTATTGTCTTAAATTTTGTATATATGTATGAAGTTTTATGGTCCTTGGTGGCCGAAATAAAGTTATCGAACGATAGTCTAAATGACTTCTTTTGTCATATATTTCCTACTTCTATATTTCTTATTAATTTTCTCGATCCTAACAAATAACTTATTCGATTGTGAATGTAGAACATAGAGACCATTGTATTTCTGTGTAGTATTGCTTTATATCCCTTCTTGTAATGGACCACTGTTCCTGTAGAAATTCGATGTTTTTAACCCCTTTGCTGCGGCGGCTATTCCGCCGCAGCGCTAGTGAGGAGGGGGGACCGCGTTGCGCTCCCGTATTCGTGACGGAACCGCTCCGTCACGAGCCTCGGGCGCGCTGTGCTTGTGACGGAGCGGTTCCGTCACGGCCACGCCCGCTCAATAGAACGCGCCACGCAGGCACGAAATCAGCGCTGCGCAGGCGTGCTGAGCGGGCCGTGACGGAACCGTTCCGTCACCAGCACAGTCCGACCGAGGCTGGTGACGGAGCGGTTCCGTCACCAGCGCCGAAGAGGTTAAACAGCAAAACTCTGAAACCTTCGGCTTGAGTTTTTAAACAGACGTCAGTTTTACCATTTAGCCTACAGCATCATGTAAAAAGATCATGATTTGAAAACTGGGGTAGAGGTCTTGGTTGTACTGTTCGTAGAAGAATCGATCTCGAGGGGGCGCAAGTCAGGGTATGCTCATAGTTTGCGGTGATACATTTGTGCACTGGACCTGGCCTTTAGGTAGAGGATGTCAAGGGTATGCTCATAGTTTGCGGTGATACATTTGTGCACTGGACCTGGCCTTTAGGTAGAGGATGTCAAGGGTATGGGCTGTCCCTGTTGTTGTAATAAAGGGATGAAGATGACTTATTACACATTGAAGCAATCAGTTTGCTCCTTTCGTGACTAAATAAGCAGATAGAGATATTTGGCCTTGGCCTGAAACTTGGGGTAGATGTTTTTTTTGTTTCATCTATCTTTATCTCCTGAGCAGGCCCTAACTTCATGAGTTACAATGCAGAGTTACATTGGAGATAGGATGTTTGCTTCAGAATGCCTTGTTGTAGTTGATGGACTACAGAACAGAGTTCTTGGGTGAATACTCTTCTGAAATCATGACTCAATGCAGCATTCCACCCCCTGATATTCATTTATTTGAGAAATCTCAGCTACTGTTGCCAGATCTTTCCTGGTCCCATGTTTGCCTTCAGTCATGTCAAAGTTCTGTTTCTGAGAACATCCCATTTTTGTCACTTTTGTGGCATTTCATATGGGGGTATTGTATCAATCTTGAATCTGGGGCAGGAGATTTCTATTTTGAACAAAGCGGCATTTGGAACCCACCATAGGTTTTCACTCTGTGCAATTGGAGGGTTTTGGGGAGAAACGAACACATGTAACCATCAATTGCATGCTGTCTTTTTTTAACTACTTTATATTGAAGAGTGGTCAGCATTCACAAACATGTTTATAAGAATAAATTGGGTTACATGCTTTTCCAATGGCATACATATTCTGCTATATGAAGACATGATGTAAAAGCAACAGTCCCTTTGAAGTCCACCTATCCCAAACCCCTGTCCCGGCACCCTCCCCCCCTAACTAGTCAATGCCCCCCCCGCCCCCGAACCCTCTATAATCTCCCCATCTCTG
Source organism: Lissotriton helveticus (assembly GCF_964261635.1). Taxonomy (NCBI): domain Eukaryota; kingdom Metazoa; phylum Chordata; class Amphibia; order Caudata; family Salamandridae; genus Lissotriton; species Lissotriton helveticus. Next base: position 2,096,768,471 of record NC_136067.1, read on the forward strand.
CCAGATTTTCTCCCATTTCTCGGGGCATCCCCGGCTTTGATAGACGGTCCTTCCCGCCGCACAGCACCAATCCATGTCCTTTTCCACTGAGAGACTTTTGGCGGCTGAGTGGCCCCCATACCCCTGCAATATTACTCTCGGGGACCATTGCAGCCACCAGTAACCGGATTCTCTGATAATTAGGCCACACCTGCTTCCCCGACACACACAATACATGCCACCGGGCATCTATGGGGACTTCTTGCTCTAACACTTCGGACATAATCCGAACAACCTTCTTCCACTAATTCTGTATGATCGGGCAGTCCAATAGGATGTGAGAGAACATTTCCCATCAGAGTACGCCCCTCTAACACTCCCCGGGTAATATACGCCCTAATTTGAACATTAGTGTGCTGATGTAGTAGGACCCATGCAGTATCCGCAGTTGGACGAGTCGGAATCGTGCCCGGATTGCCACCTCTCCGGGACTCTGCCCTGCCGCCACCCAACCATCATCCTCTCATAATCCCACCTCGGATTCCCACGCCTCTCGCACCCTGAGTAGTAAGTCTGGTGAGTTGTTGACAATTTGTGTCATATGTACAGGACAATGCCTTCCCGGAATTGGGTCCAACAATAACCTGTCTTCTAGTGGACTATACTCGGGGGTCTGATCCTCATCCTTACGGTGGCTGCCCAGTGTCACTGGTAAAGGACATACTTATTGCAGGTTATGTCATTAACAGCCATATCATAATTTCGTATACAATGGACATCAAGACAGGCCGATTGGTCATTTCTGGCAGTATTGGCCATCACTGGCCTTGTCCGCTTTTGAAGCCAGGTTATGTCTGAAGTGTCCCCAGATGTCTGGTCAATGGCGCTGCGGGTGTATATGGAAGGCCTCCTTCCAGTAGTGGCAGATTGGCGGCATTCCCATATGAACTGAAAAGAACCACCGGTCGGCATGGGCCGAGCTCTCTCCGTCACTTCGATGCAGGTGTGGTGGTGCGCAAGATCGCCTGTTGAGGGACTTAAGGTGGAGTCGTTTGTCTATAATTGATCGATATGAGTTTTGTTTGGGAGCAGCATTATCGTTGTCCATCTGCGCCTATATCTTGCTAAATATCCACCGTCCACTTCTCTCGAGCTCTGCTCTCTATGCTTGTGCATATTTGACCTTTAGCACTTTTAAAATGCCTACTGCCTGGTATTCAGCCATTAAGATTCATTACTGCTCTATCAAGGTACATTTGTTTTATTTGTATGCCATTGTGTTGAGGCTTCCACCCACTCACTCTGGCGGCCAACAGAATGCCAGCATGGGGCAGGCAGGTTCTAGGTACAGCAAAGCCTGTTCCCATTGGGCGCAGGGTCAAGGCTGATTTGCATATGGCTGGGTCCAACCTGGGGTGGCATGGTGAGCAAAAGAACGAAGGATTAAACCCAGATCTCTTGGCTGGTTTGATTGGTTAAGCAATCTGTCCATCATTTTTTTGGGCAGCATTTCTAGTTACAAGAGCATCACTGAGGGGTAAAGACTCTTTAGGGCCGATGACCTATTTGTTCCAGCCGAAGTGGGCTCTAACCTCTGTAGCCATTTGCAGTCTTGCACAGTGCACCCAAGGGCAATCTTTTTGTTGCTACCATAACTTGCAGGTGTCCGTTGTGTTTAGATGTTGTATTGTCATAACCATACTGTCCATTCAACTAAGGTTTGATGGTAATATCTAATACCTTACATTAGTACTGGCTGCGAAGCCCCGCCTACTGTTTAATACACTTTCCTTGAAAAGTCACAGTTCCTAGCAGGCGTTTGCGCGCGGTCACCCATATTCAGTGGCTGGCAACTTTGCGTAACTATTCCTGCGCTTGAAGCATGCTCACCCTGATCTCTTCAGCTTGGCTCGCGACGTTCTATGCGGAACACTCGACCGTTGACTTGAGGGCTTTGGGCGAGTCTGGGAGCTTATAAGGGCGAGACATGATTTTTAAACCTGATGGACCTGCCATTCGTGCATCAAAGGCCTGTACAGCGCAGGCGGGGCTGTGCGGGCAGTGTGCCATGCACAGGGGGTACAGTGGGGTCTGTGCCTAGAGTTGACCCTGTGGCTAGGCATCCATGCAGAGTGAGTGATAACAGGTTGAATTATAAAAGAAAAACCTAAGGTTTCACTAATTTAAAATGTAAAAAAAAGGAAAAACCGTTTTAAGCCGCGTAACGGCTCTTGCATAAAGAGGCCAACGTACTGAAATGAGCCTCTTGTGATTAGCGACTCCCACAGCCCACGTCATAACTCAAGTCACCCAAAAATGCTGAACGTCCCACTTTGGCAATTACATAGGAACAAGGGGGTTTATCTCCGCTTATTTGACTTTAAAAGCCAAGAAAGCAGAGATAAAATTATCTCCCTATTACCTAGCTGTCGCTAACACCAGTTAGTGACAGCTAATAGGAGATAGCGACCATCTTGGGCCCCACTTTGCATGTCAGTGATATTTATCACTAATGACATGCAAAGTGGGCGTGCCAAGATGTTAGCGACTGGAAACAGTCGCTAACATCGCTATCTCCTATTACCAACTTTTGGAGATATTCGTGCTAAGCACGAATATCTCCAAAAGTTAACACCTGCCCTGAGCAGTTCTTAGCCATGTTATCCAATGGGAGGTGGATAACATGGCTAAGAGCATTAGCTCGCTAATGCATGAATATCACTGACTTTTCAGCGATATTCATGCATTGCGGCCGATTTTTATCGCATTTGCGATAAACCTTGGTAATATCAAGGTTTATCTGCGATAAAAATCGCCGCAGCTCGGCGATAATTTTTTCACGCTAACCAAGCTTGGTAATATGCCCCTAGTGAGTAGAGTAAGTTATGTCTTGTGTTTAAGTTGCTAGAGAGCGAATGTTCGTGGTTTCGTGTTTTGGAGGCAGAAGTGTCATGTTTGTGCTCTGTTCTTGACCGGGTCATGTCTCCGTTGTTTCTCCAAGGTTTTCAAGGATCCTTCAGTTTGGTAACAATTAAAAACACGCATATATTTAGCAGAAAACTGGAATAAAACTATCCCTGTTGGTGGTTTTAAATCCTCCATTTGACTTTTAAATATAACACGTTCCACTTGGAGAACAGTTGCCCCTGGACATGAATGACCCCTTTATATCACCTTCAAACCGTAGACCAGCAGGTGGAATATCCCTGCGTTTTTGGCAGCTTCCGAGTGCGTTCGTTGTGGCCCATCTAAAGCTGCCTGCAGGGAAGTCTCCAGGCTTGACAGTGCCTCGGCTTGTGGTCCGAGGCTGGGATGCTTCTTTGTCTGTGGTCCTTTCTGTCACATTGGAGGTGTTATGTGTCTTGTTCTTTGTGGTTCGTTTTATCCACGTGTTGGGCGTGTGTACGGGCCGCCAGACTCCCCGGGAGATGAGGGGGCCTGGAGCCGCTTTCGCTCTTGTTCTGAAGGGGCAGACTTGGGCAGGGCGGCGGGCTCTTGTTTGCAGGTTCCTGCTCTCGGGGCCGGGCGCGGCCGGAGGCTCTTTGTGGTGCGCGCAGTGGCCTCCTCACGTCGCGGCCTGAAAAGAGCCGGCTGCATGGGCCGCTTGTGAGCTGAGGACAGCTCTTGCTGAGGCGGGCTCTGTCTCTGTCGCGAACTAACCCCCCACCTGAGAGCCCTGGCTCAGCAAATATTTGGAGCTGCCGAAGTTAATGATGAAACGGGGCTCTTCTCTGCGTCGGACGTGCAGGCTGCCGGCTCATTTCTTCTCCGTACAGGACTTGTATTGACTTAACTTCTCAATGATTAACCAGGTCGGGGAAGTCTGCCCCCTGCGCCTAGGGTGACCAACTGGCATGGGTGCAAATTCAGGACGGTGAGTGTAAAAATTCAGGACAAAGACATATCATATTATAGATTGGAGTGGAATTATGTGGGTTGGTTTGGAATGGTTAGCTGAGGAATTGTGTGGTGTGGAGTGGAATTCTGTGATATGGTGTGCAGTGGAAATATGTGGATAGTAATTATGTGGCATTGAGTGTACTGGAATTATGTGGAGAGGGATTGTGTGTCAGAGTGTGATTATGCAGAATAGCATTTTGTGTTGTGAGTTGAATTATGTGGTGTAATGTTGAATTTTGTGACATATGTGGAATTCTGTGGTGTGATTTGGATGTATGTGCTGTGTTGTTTAATTGTGTTGAGTTGAATAATGCGGTTTGTTGTCAAATTATGTAGTGTGGAATGCCATATAAACACATCTGGAAACCTAAATAAATACAGTCTGCAATGGATACCCCGGAATAGTGTCCTGAATTTCACACAATCAACAGCGCTGGAAGCCCAAACTACTGACATACAGTGCAGAACGCCAATGCCAATTATACCTTTTTATTAAATAGGTTTCAGAAAGGTTAATTCCACAGGATAATACACTTCATGGCACGTGGTTTGAGCCTGTATGCACCATAGGTAGTTGGAAAGGGTAGGCACCAGGACTGGAGGGCTCCGGCAGGGGCAGCAGCGGAGAAGCAGGCAGGTGTATGTAGGAAGAGGCAAATATGGAGCTGAAGAGAAGCAAATGTCAGTGCACCAGAGGGATGCAAATGAGAGAGAGCACAGACAGTTATGACCGCAACAGCAGGGGCATATATGGGGCCGCAGAGGGAAAGCAGCTAAGGGGTCATGACAGATGAGGAAACAAAAGCGAGGTATGGGGGCATATCAGAAGGGAAGCAGATTTGGCTTCTAGTGCCTCAACGAAGAGTCCCATCTTGTCTCGTGCACGGACTTTAGGGCGAGTTAAAGTAGGGTACGTTTCTCGCTAGCACAGTATGGGAGACATTAGAGCACCAAGAAGTTACAGTAAACACAGGTTCAAAGCGCAGGTACCATTGACCTGCCTAATTTCCCTCTTTTTGCACTGATTAAAAAGCTTTTGTTTGGGAAAAACGTATTTGATCTTTTTTGATGCTGCTGAAAACCTTCATTTTATAGATATACCCACATGCTTCATTTCCTTTTATGAAAGCACTCACTGTGCAATTTGCATTTACTCATCTTTTTGCACTGGTGCAAACTTCATAACATAAGACTTTTGAAGTCAAGCTGCTGAGGCCTTCGTGATACAAAAGGGGATGATGGACGGAGCGTTTGAGCAAATCAAACACTCACCCCCAGTCAACTGATCTGGGTTGAATCCATCACCATTCTTTAGCTCACTCCGCCACCCCAGTCAGACATGGCCATATGCAAATCAGTCTGACCCTGTGCCTCATGGGAACAGTCCAGCCCGAACTGCCAAGCCATGTGATCCCTTGACCGGAAACAAGCATCCTGGGACCGGTTTCGGATTCATAATCCTCATCAGCCAGGCTATCTTGAATCCAGTGGCCAAGTGAGCAAGGGACTCACGTCTGAGCATACCCTGCCACACTTATGGCGGCCAAAAGCGGTACAAAAGGGGGTGGGGATGGACGGAGCATCTGAATCAATCAAACACTCACACCCAGTCAAAAGATCTGGGTTTGATCCATCACCATCTTTAGCCCACTCTGCCACCCCAGTTCAGACATGGCTATATGCAAATCAGTCTGACCCTGTGCCTCATGGGAACAGTTCAGCCCGAACTGCCAAGCCATGTCTTCCCTGGACCGGAAACAAGCTTCCGAGGACCGGTTACTGGTTTTTCAGCCGTCTTCAGCCCGGCTTGCTTGAATCCAGTGGCAAAGTGAGCAAGGGACTCACGTCTGAGCATACCCTGCCACACTTAGGGCGAACAAAGCGATACCGTGCCACCCATCTTGTTCAATTTGTTGGGTACGCTTTGCATTTCTCAATGTTAAAATAAATGTCCACATTTGTTGTTTTTATTTTGACAGCCCTGAGAAAAACAAAAAAAGTATGAAATCTTGTACATCTGCCCGAAGAGTTTACTCACTGTTATGTTGGCTCTGAAATATGCCATCTCTTTCCTAACTGCCTGACAACTGTAAGTAATATACAACTAATAGATTTATTAATAAACTGAACGGTTACAAAACTGTGGACATTACTTGTTGGATATCACCTAAAATAAATTCTTACGGGTAATATGTTGGCGCTAATGCCTACCCAACATGGATGAAGCCACAAGGACATCAGCATAGTCTGGTCAACAAATGGTAGAGAGAGGCCTGAATCACCTATTTATTTGTTTTGCTAACTGGATCTTTAGTGCACATAAAACTGTAGTCATAACTGTAAATGCAATGTCCTGATTCCATGTGTGGGTTTTAAAGAGAGTTTATCTCCCTATAAAAACAAGCATTGGAAATGCAATAGGTCTCGGATTTATTTGAGTTAGAGCTAATGGCATTGTAAATGGCAATGTCTTTTAGCCATGTGTTATGGAGTGTATGCATGTGGTGTGTAGTGGAATTATGTGGGTTGGATTTGAGATGTAGCAATGGTGGCATGCTGCGCTTTAGATGAATATGTTTAAAAGTAAAGTGCACCATATTGAGATTGCTACAATAGTTAATTGTGGATGCGTTAACAATTGATGTGTGCACTGATGGCTGGTGGTGTGTGTGCCTGTAGAAATTGTGCACTGATGATGGTGGGTGGTGTGTGTGCCTGGTGGAAGCGTGCACTGCACTGACCTGCCAGGCCAGCCCTTCTGACACTGCCAGACAGACCTATATGCCAGTCCAACCCTGGAGGGCCCCTCTCCCTGCTCATAGGATGTTGCTAACTGTTTACAGAACATTTGACTCTCTTTTAGAAACACAGTGGGCCCTCTCGAATACTGAAGGAATACACAGGTTTGTAAAACACGTCTTTGCATATCTATGGCAATGAAACAACACTTCACCGCACAGCAATGAGTAACAGCTTGATTAGTCACGGCTTATCCCTGTCATGCAAGAGGTCAAAGGTGAACGTCCCATTTGAGACATTAACAGTATATTCTTGCCTTCTTTGTAATAAGGCGACACCAAGGGAAATGTCGTTTCCTAATATTTCCTTTGCTGGGCATTAAAAGCAATGCACACGATAGGCACTTGGCGCACATTTGAAGTGCCGCGTATAATTGTACCAGCCTGCATGGGTAAGGGTTTACTTCCAGGAAGCTTTGTTTCATTTCCTTTCGTTCAGAGCATCTTCGACATACAGCAAGGATAGTTGTGTTAGTGTCACGTTGTTTTAGAACTCAGCCAACACAGCATCTAAATATGTGTACCACCCACAATATGTCCAAAAGATGTTCACCACCATTACCCTGAAGTTATAGGGAATTAATATTCATTTATTGCGATAGGTTGCTCTAAGTGTGCTGTAATAATGAAACTTCAAGCTTCCCCCTACCAATTGAATACAAAAACATGATGCTCCGTAGATTAGGAGAGTCCGAGGGCCTCTGGTATATAGTTACAACTCAGATCTAGCACCGGTATAATGTGCATCGCAAAATGGTGCATGCAAACTTCAGCACCGCAATAAAATAAAACAGTTACATTTGCGAAGGAGCCTCTTTGTCGCTGCCTGATGACCTCACAGCGCGCTCTCCTGACCTGCAGTTTTAAAGCATACATGAGGGACACGGTGATAAAAAGTCGAGCAGGCCACGGGTGCTTTCGGTGGGGTTCCTTGGTATGAGGAGCCGCTGCTGTTGTCTGAGTGGGACCGCGCGACGCCATGTAATGCGGGGAATGTCCCAGTGAAAGTGGCATCTGTCATTGGCCATGAGGACGTATATATAAGGCACTGGAGGGCCAATTCTAGCAACAATCCTTCAGGGCGTACGTCTGACTCGGGGAATGAAAACAAGCATTTAGAATGCAACGGTTTCGCCTTTGTAAAAGTTAGAGCTATTGGCATTGTAAACGACACATTTTCTATTTATGTGTTCGTTTTGAAAACAGATCATTTACAATGCCAATAGCTTAATCTCTCGCAAACAGTAAAAATGATTAATAATAACTAACCTCCTTCTTATCAAAGGACCAAAAACCCTGCCTTAAGTTGCAGTCATTAAAGAGCTTGCTGACAATTAGGAGCTCCCTGAGTGATGGTGTGTGTTTTGTAGGTGTGTGTGTGTGCACGTGTGTATTGCTGACATGCAATGCTCACATTCAATTAGGAGCTCCCTGAGTGATGGTGTGTGTGTTTGTAGCTGTGTGTGCGCGTGTGCACGTGAGTATGCACATGTGCACGTGGTGTGTGTGCATGATCATTGTGTGAATGAACGTTCATGAGTGTGTATGAATGTGCGCATGTGAGTGAGTGTGCATATGCATGGATCCACAAGGCATGAACATGTATGTGCCACTCTAGTTCGTTGGTCTGCAAGGATTTTTTCATCATGCCCTCTGAGGCAATCATGGACCAGAAACAATGTTTACTGCATGTGTGAGCGAAAGCAAGTGAATGTCAGAATGCATATGTTTGTATCTGTGGCAATGTGTTGAAAGTGGTGAGTGCATGTGTGAGGGTAAGTGTGTGAAAGAGAGAGATAGTGTGCAAAAGGCCTTGAAGGACTGGTGTCAATATGCAACAAATGTCAGCAACTCATTCTCCTGCTCATCCAAGCAATCATAAACCAAAATGTATGTGTGTGTTCGTGCATGTGCACTCGTGTAAGTGTGTGTCTGTGCGCATTTGTGGAAGAATGCACCAGTGTATTAGAGTTTGAATGTGTGAATAATGCGTACACCACTCTAGCTAGGTGGTCTGGCATATTCGGCCTCCCATTAACATACTCACTGAAGCAAACATAAACTTAACCCTTTCCGACACAGAGGTGATAATATACAAATTCCAGAGCACATCAAACTTTCTCAGAATGTAAATGTTACAGAAAGCAACAGCTACATTTCTTTCAAAGCTCCCAGCCTACTGGGGTATAAGGTCTATTGTGCTCACCTAGTGATAAGACCTGGCCCTGCCTATTTACCCAGGTATGGGAGATTTATTCTGCAGGGCCTTCTACGGCTCGTATCCGCTTTTTTGATTGACATTTCTTATAACAAGATCCTAGCTAACAAACTCGGAAATTTATGTTCATGCTGTTTCCCATTTACATTTGTTTCTTTCATTAACAATACAACCCGGTCGAGCACATGTGGAGTTTTGGGGTCAGTTGAAAGTCAGATGCCACTGGCCTTAGAGGTTTGCAGCCCCCTAAGTACGTGTACATCAGGTTTATGGTCTCATGTGGGACAGGAGCTGCCACCATCTGTACAGACTTTGCAGGACAGTTTGCTGGACAAGCAGTGAATAAGAGACCTCTGCTTATAGCAGTGATTACAATCTCCTATATCCTGTGTAGACAGCAATGGTATTCTTTCTACTTTTGTACAGTGTATTTTTTTAACGTGCTGTTCAGTAATAACATGAACATCTGCTGAAAGGGCTGACTGCAATTTTAAATTTGAACACTGTAATCTTTCCTCTTCCGTGCAGTGTATTTAGTTATTTACTTTTCTAAGGTGCTCTTATGTCTATTCAGGCTACGCCTGTGCAATAAAAAAGAAATCTGTTTGCCTGAATAGGGAAAGACCAAGCAATGGACATATCTCTCCATGAACCTTGCTCCAAAAGGATAAACTTAGTGCCACCATAGGGGAAAAATAGGAGGGGGTTCATGAGGAGACTAAAACAGAGGTTTTATGTTCAGAGACCATGGAGACGGACTCGAAATTTCACCAATGTGTACTGTTCCCCTCACCCTTAGTTTTTCCAATGTGAGTAAATGGTCTAGTACACCCCTCACCGATTTTTTGGGGGAGTAGAAGGAATTTATACAATCCCGATCCTGGAAGTGGGCAGAATGGTGCAGATGTGGGACAACACTAGAATTACCACCGTTTATTCCCTAGTTACACCCCCAGCCATCGGGGCCGGGTTTAAGGGTACTGAAGAGTTTCACCATCTTAGAAATACCTTGTTGACACATGGCATGTTGGCCCTGTTTACAGTGATGCAGACATGAACTAGTGAGAGTGTATTGTAATGATTTCAAGACAAAAAACAATAACAGATTTTAGTTTACTTGTTCTTTGTTGTGAATCTCAAAAACACCCCAGTACATTGTGGACACTGCAATTGACTTTAAGGTTGTCCCACCCCATGGACAGTGGACTATGTTTCACTACAACACTGGAAATGTGGACATGCAAGTGTAGAACACTCTTCATTCCTCTCCTACTTACCCTCACTTTAAGAGTAATGAAGTATTCCGGTCATGACAAGGGGACTTCCCTGTAGTTTCACATTTTACGTAAGAAAAGTAATAATAATGGTATTTATGTATCTCAATCGGATACTGTAATATTGGACACAACACAACAGAAGCATAATGATATGTTCCATGGTTGACAACACATAGTGATGATAAACATTACCTACAGGTTGTTTTTCAGCATCAAATCCTGCTGATGGAACCAGAGGTTCCATTGGCAATGACCTACTGTGTCTAAAATAAAGCACTTACTGTTCATTGGCATCTTTATTGCTCTTCTTGGCTGACTCATACATTGGTAGCACTTGTGAGGTGTCACTTACTGCGTGACTTCCTTGCGTTTGTGGTGTTCATGGTCAAACTACAGTTAACTTAATTAGTGTCTATCCACTGTTTCAGCTTCAAATTAAGCAAGTTCACATTTATTTTTGTTTATACCGGGAGAATAAGTGATTTGCTTAGACTCACAGGATGTAGATGCGACACCGCTTGGTTTGTTTTCCAGTTGAGTTCGAATGTTGTAACTGTTGAGCCATTAATGCACCACTGGGGGTAGGCTTCAGGCGGTGCTGTTTTCAGTCAGCCACACTAAACAAGCAGCACGTGTACTTTCACTGTACACATTTCCAGGGTTGGACTTGGACTAAAAATAGGTCTGCGAACAGGAAACAAGTGACCCTGATTAGTGATTCAAGTAGCTACAAAAGTGGCCCACATTTGCAAAGTAGAACAGTTTTGAACTTGTAAACACGCTCTGTATGGGTATTTCACAAGGTATGAGAGACTGAATGCATTTGTGTGTGTTGCAGGCAAAGCTTTTATAAATATCAGGGAAGTCATCAGTAAAAACTGGCCCACCTGACACTAAAACAGGCCCGCAAACAGCCAAAAAAGCAGCCACCACAGTTTCCTGCCAGAATAGCTAATCAGGCACAGCCTGATTCCGACCCTCCCCCTTACACATCCGGTCATTGAAACACTGTTTTACTCGCTGGAAAACAACATGGTTGTTGAAAGTCACCCCTGTTGTAGGACCAGCTGCATCTACGTGACCGGGTAAAAACAATTATCAAGAATGACGCCCATTTGCTTGTTCCTCAGTGACCTCTGCTGCTTTGTAATGTACTTCTATCCACCCCACTCCACTACTATATACCCCTGTCTACTCCACTACAGTCTACCCAATCTACCCCACTCCAACCTGCTCCAATCTACAGCGCTCTATTTTGCCACACTGTACCCCAGTCTACAGCACCCCACCATACCCCAATCTACCACACCCTACCTCACTCCACCCTACCACAATCTACCCCACTCCACCCAATTCTCCACCGTTCCAATCCACCCTATTCCATTCTTCACAACTCCCACCTATTTCCTGTCAATCGACCCCACTCCATTCTACCACACTCTAATCTACCCCACTCCCCTGCTTCCTGCCCTATTGTATCCCTCCACCCCACTCTACTCTAAGACACTCCACTCTACACCTATCTACTTCACTCTACCACTTCCCACCCCACTCCAATCTACCCTACTCCTATCTACACCATTCTACACCACTCCATTCTTACCCACCCCAACCTACCCCAATTTACACCACTTTGATCAACCCCAGTCTTCCTCACTCCACCCCAATTTACCCCACTCCATCCCAATTTACCCCACTCCACCCCACACCAATTTATTCCACTTTACCCCAATCTATTCCACTCCACTCTACTCCAATATCAATATATCCCACTCTACCGTACTGTAGTGTATACTAGTCTTTCCCACCTCACCAACGTTTACCAATGCTGAACAGCATCCACACTAGTTTACAACATGGCTAAAAGACTATCCCAAAACCAATAGCTCTCGCATAGGTGTGACCTAATGGCTTTGCCAATGCTTGTTTTAAATTATGTTACCTACTTCAGGGATCAACTAATTGTATGGAGATTCATTGTAATAGACTATACACGTAGGTATTCTTTGCATGTCTTCATTGTAACTTTTCTTGCCAACTTTTGATTGGTACCACCAGAGCTACCCCTTACGCAGCATAGCTCCATCATACAGCTCCTCCTAGCACAGCATAGCTCCTCCATCCAACCACAGAGCTCCCTCCCCACAGACTTGAACCCACCTGGGTCTGTGGGTTGTACAAAAGAGCTCGAGAAGCTGTCCATAAAGAGGTGAGTTGAGCACATGCCATAAACTCTCACCTGCAGGTTACAATCCAGTGCCTACTGGGGTGGTCTGTGGATAACAAGCTCACACTCTCACCCACAATGACATGATGACGTGAGGATACCTCCACTATCACAGCATCAGTGGGTTACACATCCATCGGGTCTCAATAACTTCTGGGTCTTCAGCTCTTACGATGGGGAGTCGTACCCGATGGTGCCAACATACTGCACGCCTAGTTGTTCTCAGCGACCCTTGAATCACTTCGACAGAACAGTGAACAAGCCGTCATTAACAGCCCCTTCTCTTTCATTATTCTAAACATTAGTGTGAAATAAATCACTTAAAAAACGTATTTTCTCAAATGCAGGACTTTAAACCTGAGCAGGACAATGTGGCTGAAATTTAAGGGATACTGTGAGGATCTGGTTGAACTATATGACATGGCTGTGGGGCTTTATCATGCAGTCCACTCACAAATTCCATCTTGGGTCCAGTCAGGCTCATTTACTTAACCTCAAGCCCACCCTGGACAGCTGTGGCTGAGAGCAGTAAGACTCAGGAAAGGAACTATGTTTAAAGTATTGAACAGCACCGAACAATGATATAAAGGAAGGACACACGAAAGAAAGAAGACACCAATTTATAAAAATAAAAATAATGATCTTTTTTTAATGAATTTCAAAACAACTTGTTGAATGAAATCCACTGGAGGGCTCTGGAGATTCGCATTTTAGAAGATAGTATCACGTTTAGATGCAAAGGCATGATTACCTATAAACCCTTGATAATTCTTCATAATTTGGTAACTCAACCATGTGCATGGTCAGATCATTATATCATTAGGTTTTACCTGAATAACTTGTCACTATTGAAACAACCATCTCACTTAAGAACCACCTTTAGAAATTGGAATCAAGTCGACCTGAAAGCTCTCTTGGATACTCTCTCCTGTGAGCAGGGTGTTGCTGAAGGAGATCTAGACAACAGGGAAAGAGTGATCACCGATTTGCAAAGGAAGGCATTCAATATTCATGCAAACCCTCCAGACTAAAAACTCTCGTTTTAGGCAACATGAAGCATCTAAATGGTTTACAAAGGAGCTGAAAACCTTAAAGCTTCATATACGCCAAGCCGAACGGAAATGGCGGAAATTGTACTCAGTGGAGTCTAAAACCAAATATATCGCAAAACTACATGAGTACGAAATAGCCATTGTGGAGGCTAAAAGAGTTTTCTTTACTTATGAAGTACTCAACTCTGATAACAGTTCGAAGGAAATTTTCAGGATTGTTAAAAAACTTTCCAATTCGAGCCGCGTGACCCCACCTGTTAAGGTCACCCAAGAGCTATGTAATGACCTGAATTCCTTTTCAATGGACAAAATAAAAAACATTCTAAACTCTATTGTTTGCAACAATAATAATTTGAAAGACAGTATGGCTATTTCCAATTTCTCCTCCTTTGATACCTTTCCTATGTTAGACAGGAAATGTTTTATGGAATTGATAGAGAAGCTCAAATCTGGCTCTCCTAAGGAGGAATACCCCATTAATATAAAGAAAGCCACTTATGGAGCCTTCCCTGATGCTATCCTTGAGCTCCTTAATCTCTCCCTGCCCCATGGAATCATACCATCGGCTTTCAAGGAAGCAGTAGTTATTCCATAAAAAAAAACAGGGTCTAGATCCCAAAAAGTTGGAAAATTATAGACTTTTATCTCTACTGCAGTTTCCAGCACAATTACTGAAAACCCATGTAGCAACCTGTCTTAGCTCCTTTCTTGAAGCGTCCACGTTTCTGGACACCCACCAGGCAGGCTTTCATTCTGCGCATTCCACTGAATCTGTGATCTTATCTGTCTTGGACGACCTCAAAGGACAGGCTGATATTGATCACACTCTGGCCCTGATCCTCCTAGACCTGTCTGCGGCATTTGACACTGTGAACCACAACATTTTGTTGGACCGCATCACCGGGGCGGGTCTTGGGGGCTCGGCACTGGTCTGGTTTCGGTCCTTTTTAGAGGGCCGAAAACAATCGGTTTGGCTCTTGCCCTACAAATCCAACACTGTTGAGATAAGTTGTGGTGTTCCACAGGGTTCATCCCTTTTGCCGATCCTTTTTAACATTTACACACGCCCCCTAATCTCGAGTCTTCGGCAGATGGGGGTAATGAGCTTTAATTATGCTGACGATATGCAGCTGATCTTCACTCTGGAGGACTCCACTGAATGTAAAGATTTTATTAGGAGCTCCATGATGCATGTAAAAACCTGGATGGATAAGAACCAACTAAAACTGAATTCAGAAAAAACTGAGCTAATCATTCCGAGCAATAAACCTATTCATTGGACACCCTCCTACTGGTGGCCCCTGAGTTAGGTGCGGCTCCAATTCCCAAACCAGCAATAGAGAGTTTGGGTCTTCACATTGACTCTGATCTTTCCATGAGTGCCCAAATTGGCGTAGTTACTCCGGCCTGTTTTGTTCAACTCCGTAAACTGAGTAAGATCAGACGTTTCTTTAGTAAAGAGGCCAGTATTCAAATTGTGATTGCCCTTGTTTTATCTAAAATTGATTATGGCAATGCCCTCTATCTTGGCATTCCATTGTATCTGAGACACCGCCTTCAGTTGATCCAGAACCAAGCAGCTAGAATCATCCATCTTAAGGACCGAAGGTGTCACATCGCCCGCTGCTTAAGGATCTCCACTGGTTTCCAGTGGAGCAGCGTGTGATGTTTAAAATGGGCTGTATTGTCTTTAAAGCCATTCAAAAAACCGCCCCAAGTTTCATTTTCTCGTGCATTAATTAGCACCTGCCTCAGCGTGATCTGAGATTGAAGCATCTGAATCTTTTGACGATGCCCAGAATTAGACGGAAACATATTGGAGGGACTCGGTTCTCCTATTTGGGCCCAAAGTTTTGGAATTCACTGCCTATTCCCATTAGGCTTGAGGCTGACTACATGCGGTTCAGGAAAATTTTAAAAACCTGGCTGTTTACCCTGGCCTACAACTAGTTGATCTTCTACCTGTCTGTCTCTGTTCTTTTTCTACTCAGACTCCTCTGTGTCAAGAGACCTGTAGGTGAACGTGCGCTGATATAAATTCCCATGTAACATAACATAACAAGGCACTGCTATGCACTGAACGCCCTCGCCCCACAATGAACGCCCCCACCCCACAAACCCCTGTACAGCAACCCCCAATACGCTGCTAGATATCCCAGTCCATTGGGTCATTGACGTCCATAGCCATACTTCTCAGGATGTCTCACCTTCTACTGCCTTAATATGTTTCTATTCCTCCTATATCTGTTACCTATCGTACCTTATAGGCGCATGATTGGAAAAGATACAGCTGCAATATAAAATGTGGAAATATATAATATACTATTTTGGCACCTATGATATATTGTTGTTATGACAAAATCAATTAAAACATTTTTTTTTTATTACAAAAAGATCAAATATAGTGGTATGATAATAAAATGTGAGATGTCAAAAGAGGTATTAGGTGTCTCTCACATCTATCGCTTGAAGAACCAGGTCAACATCTATCAAAAAACATTGCGCCCTATGGGTTGATGGCTTTTGTCAGGACCGAAAGGTTGTTTTATAGTATCCCTTCATGAATTCAAATTTAATTAATGGGATACTTTCCCTCCAACTTTTGTTTTCTTCTTTTTTGGTCATATGGGACTCTGTCTAGCCCTTAGTTACTGTTTTAGAAGGTCTTCATAGGTCTGGGCAGAGGTGCGGTATTACTATTCCTTTCATTAGAGAAGAGAAGCTTAGTCCTTCAGTGCGCCCTCCTCGACACATCCTATCCAGCCTGCAGAAGTATGTTATACATTTACATTTTGTAAAATAAAAGTTCTTGGCTAAAACCAGACGAAGAATGGAAAACTGTGCTTGTGGCATTCGGTATTTGTGCCCATATGTGCATGAATGTACAGAAAGTGACAAGGTATTTATTAAATGGGCACAGCACAGCCAATGAACCATCAAAGTCCACGCCTGTGACAAAACCTAATACGACGTAAGAAAGTTCCCATGGTAGAAGAATGATCTGAATGTACTGAATGCAACAGGGAAGAAAACCATGACACGAAGAACGCATTTGTCAAAAACGAAAGACCTAACATGACATCATAGTCCATGTTGTCAGAAACAACTTCTTTACAGGAGGAACCCAATTTGTCAATATGCATTTTAGGGAAAACTGTATCAGTCTTCAGTGTGACAAGACATTCATTGCAAAGGAATTTCTAAGGCCATTTGAATATTATAAACATGAAAGAGCATTTCCTACCAACGCTCTCTGATGAGGCATCAAAAAGGCTTCCCGGGTTTAAGATGCACTGATTGTGAAGTCTTTCATCTGAAACCGTCATCAGTTGCTACGTCAAAAAACCCACACCTGTACACTGATATCGGGAATGAAATGCCTGAACAAAAGGTGGAACAAAGGAAGAGGAATGGTGGCAGACATCGTATGTGCCGAAGGATTAGTCAAGAAAAGGTTCCAGGACAAATTACCCGTTTCCCACAGAGGTTACGCTATGAAAATTCCAGAGGGCATTACACTTTCTCAGAATGCAAACGTTACAGAACGCAACAGCTAGATTTCTTTCCCTGTTCTCAGCCTACTGTGGTATAAGGATTGTTTGTGATGAGACCTGGCTCTGCTTATTTATTCTGTGAGATTTGTTCTGCTAGGCCTTGTAGAGCTTCTATCCATTCTTAGAGACATTTGTGATAATAAAGTTCAGAGTGTGTTATCTACAATGTTATGTTCATGCTGTTTATTGTTGACATTTTGTTCCTTTCATTAGCAATACTGCCCGGGATAGGACAAGTGAAGTTTTGGGGTCGGTTGGAAGTCAGATGCCACTGGCCTTATAGTGTTATGTAGCATTTTAGGACCCTATTGTCATTTTCCAGAATAATGCCCTTATATAGGTATAAATCACCATATCCTTATATAGGCATAGGAATCACAACCATATTAAGACATAGCTCATACAGTCCAAATACGGCAGGCCTACTTCCACTAGTTCTGAAAATCTACAATGATTTCTTGGAAAAACTCGGCTTCAGCAGCTAGGGACTTCCCCTTGCTTGAATATTGATTTGTCCAAGAACTCATGGAATTTTGAAAGAACTGAGACACTTTGATGACGTTATTATGTAAAACTGTAAGTCAAACTCTGCACCTTCAAGGTATAAATATTCCCGCACTTGCCCAAGCAAGCACACGGTGGTTTGGAGCAGTTCGACTATCTACTTACCTGACGCATCCTGCAACAGCAAGTGCCGAAGGAAGTCGACCCTCCAGCAGACGCACTGAGAGAGACGCTGTCTTTTCTCCTGCAGAGAAATCCAGCTCCAGTGTTTCCAAGCTACCCTTTCAGGTTGTTATGAAATCAAGTCCTTAACCTGACCTTCATTCCAAATCAAGGTACGGAGCTGATTAGACCCTAAGAGAAATCTTGGACAGATTCTTGGCAACAGAATATTATATTTATTCTACACCTCACTTACTACTTCCCTCGTACTAAGCTTAAGTTAGGTGCATTTGGATAGGTGTATTTTAGAAGCACCAGTTGAGTACTTTTTAGTCATTGTTATTTATGTATTTATTTATGGTTGAAGAACCATACCATGCTCCTACAGTATTATTTTATTCTACTGTTTTTACTGTACGCATTATACTTTGCAAATAGTTTACGATTGTAGCAGTTCATTTCTTATGCTTGAGAAAGAAGACTGTTCAATAAATCCTTTTATTGAAAAACGCCCGTCTATCTATTTCTCTGCAACTCTGATGAAACGGACCATGCACAAATGACTGAGTAAAATATCTATCTATTGTTTCCACGACTGTAGAGATACATTTCTTATTCTTGGGAAACAAAGTTGTCATGTTTATGCGGTTGTCGAAACTAATCCCTCTTGTTTATTCGAGAAAGTTTCTAGTGACCTCTGAGCTAGCTGGCACTCACAATTAAGTTAAATATATTCGATAGAGACCTAGTCGACATAAGTCCTACGTCACATCTATAGGATATATTATACCAATGCACAGAGCCTATTGGGAATATAGGAACTACACTACAATAGGATTTCAGCCCCCGAAGTGTGTGTGCATGAGGTCTATGGTTTCATGTTTAACGGGAGCTTCCACCATTCGTACAGACATTGCAGGACAGTTTGCCGGACAACCTGTGAATAAGAGGCTTCTACTCAGATCAGTGACTACAATCTCCTAGATTATGTGTAGGCAACAATTGTATTCTTTCTACTTCTGTGCGGTGTATTTTTTAACATCTGGAATGAAATTTACATCTTCTGAAAGAACCGACTGCAACCCTAGATGATGGACGCTGTAAAGGTTCTTATACTGTACAGTGTATATAGTTATTTACTCTCTTAAAGAATGCTAATGTATTTTCAGGATATGCCTTTGCAATATAAACAATCATTTGCAATGCAATAGGTCTCGCATTTGCAATTGTTTAAGCTATTGGCATTGTAAATATCAATTTCTTTTATTTATGTTTTGATAATTAAAACATACATAAAAGGCATTGTCATGTGCAATGCCAATAGCTCAAACTCTTGTAAATGCGAGACCTATTTCAAAGACGCGTCCGCCATTGTCCCAGGCTGCTTGGAAAGTGAAAGTGCACATGGCGCGCTGAATACTGCAGGAAAGCATGTCGCGCCTGCAGTACGAGAAACTCATTAAAGAAAATAGTGCTTACAGACTAAATAAGACATACAGTTTAACAGAAGTAAAAGGGCCAGTCCTCATGGGAGGTTATAAATGAAGATAAGGCGGTACTTTGGAGTGACTAACAAGCCTATTACCAAATCAAAAGCCACCATACACAAAGGGCAATGACACAGGCTATGAATATGGGCGGAGAATGGGCGGGGCTTCAAGTCCATACTCGAATACAGCATGCCTCGCAGAGCAGCGCAAGCGCAGCCCAGGCTCGACCTAAAAAGTAGCGAGGGTACAACACACACAGCACTGGCATGCCTCATAGTCCGCTACCACAATGTTTTTCTTTTTTAAACTCTATCCAGATACAGTTACAATTGCCTCTAACTCAACAGAGAACGTTAAAATAGCCTTCTGGCAAACATAAATTCATAGCTGCAAAGCTATTCAGTTTATTTATTTATTATAGTTTTTGATATAGCACTATTTATTCCCAACGGGAGTCGCAGCACTTTAAATGTGCATTTTAGAGTCAGGAGACAGTATTACTATGAAAGGGTGGTATTTACAGAAAAACATTTGGAAGATAACAGGCACGTGACATAAAGGAACAGTCAATAGAAGGCTGGGGCAGTGGGGAAAACAATGGGGCACGGGCAACAAACCAGCATCCCGCGACAGGACCAGGTGAGACTGAGGACTAAGACTTGAGGTCAGACTCGGTGCACTGAGTGCCCAGTTTAGTTTTGAAGATCTGGAGGGAACGTGCAGTGAGGGCATCCTATCTTATTCCGTGCAGGGCTCGAAAAGATGCGTTTTATGGAGACTTGCTCTTGGAACTTGTGCTGTGATGAGAAGCTTTGGGGTTTGCCTCTAAGTGGTCTGTTGCCGCAGACACCCTGCGAGAGGTCAGCAAATGTAATTGTGTGGCTGTAGGTGAGAAAAGCTTGTGACAGCGAGGGTCTAAGGGAGCTGAGTCTAGTGCCTAGATCGGAGCAATGGAGAGAATGTGTGAAATTGCGAAGGTGATTAAATAATAAACACGTGCATTAACATGCAGAAGTTAAAGCTCTCACTGCTCGACTAGTTGGTCCACTTGTGCAGCTCTGCCTCCATGGTGGGACTGGGGGCTCTAGCCAAGCCAGGGTTCAGAGCCACGCTTGACCCCTCCCGGTCAGAAATGGCGCAGTGTCTGTAAAGCGGGTGCCGCACTCAGCATGCAAGTTTGTTTATTAAAGGTAAAAGAAAGCGCGGTTGTACTGTGGAGGTAGGGGGCAGGCACTTTTAAAGTTAGAGCGTCAAAGCGCCCAATAAGAAAGCGGATACCATTGTCCTGTGTGGGTGCGCTGCAAATTCAACAAAAAGCAGCCGCCATTTTATCCACACTCTCTGGGTGAACAGATGGCTCACCTTATGATGAACCATGCAAACGGTAGAGAGACAAAATATCGAAATTAAAATATCGATATACAATAATATCGATGTTTTAATTACGATGGTATAGAATATCGATGTGCAATAATATCGATAGACAGAATATCGATATTAAGGTATGTATGTTACTAATATCGAAATTTTGTTTAGTATTATGTATTTTATTATGTTGTTTATATGTTGTTAAACATGTTTTTTAATGTATGTTTAGAAATTTGTAATTTTGTTTACATTTTGCGTTTTAGTATCAGAGCGGGTTGTGGGTTTATTGGGGAATAGGGTGGGAAGTAATTTAATTATAATTAATTAATTAATTAATATTTTTTGAAAAATATTTTTGATTAATAAATAATTAATAATTAATTGATAATTAATTATTATTAATTAGTTAGTTAAATTAATTAGTTAACGTAGTAATATTTATTATTTTTTGTTATTGTTAATTAATAATTAATTGGTAATTCATTATTATTAAGTGATTAAATGACAATTACATTTTTTATGTGATTTATTTGTGTAGTGGGTTCTGTGTGTATAGGGGAATAGGGTGTGACATAATTAAATTAATTAAAGAGATTGTATTTGTTGTTATTTATTGTTAATTACTTGTTAATTAATTAATTGGTAATTAGTTTTTTTGAATTATTTCATATTAATTATAAATAATTTATTAATAAATATTTTTTATTCTTGTAAATATCTTAATTAATTATTAATTGGTAATAATTATTAATTGGTAATTAATATGTGTTAATTAGTTTATTTATAATTACATCAATGTAATAATAATTGTTATTAATTGATATTTATATTAATTGTGTTTTTTGTATGTGTAGTCTGTTGTGTGTTAAAGGGGGAGTAGTGTGGGAAGTAACTTTTACCCCTGCGCTATCCAACGCTTTCCCTACTGTTGCACCCTTTGGAGTGGGAATAGTAATTTTTTACCCCTGCGCTATCCAACGCTTTCCCTACTGTTGCACCCTTTGGAGTGGGAATAGTAATTTTTTACCCCTACGCTATCCAACACTTTCCCTACTGTTGCACCCTTTGGAGTGGGAATAGTAATTTTTTACCCCTACGCTATCCAACGCTTTCCCTACTGTTGCACCCTTTGGAGTGGGAATAGTAATTTTTTACCCCTGCGCTATCCAACGCTTTCCCTACTGTTGCACCCTTTGGAGTGGGAATAGTAATTTTTTACCCCTACGCTATCCAACACTTTCCCTACTGTTGCACCCTTTGGAGTGGGAATAGTAATTTTTTACCCCTACGCTATCCAACGCTTTCCCTACTGTTGCACTCTCTGGAGTGGGAATAGTAATTTTTACCCCTACGCTATCCAGTGCTTTCCCTACTGTTGCACTCTCTGGAGTGGGAATAGTAATTTTTACCCCTACGCTATCCAACGCTTAGATTATGCCAATTCTCTATACTTAGGCATACCATTGTATCTCATCAGGAGACTGCAACTAGTGAGAGAGCACAAGTTTGAAAAAAATGTATAAGTGTACCATATTTACAAGCACGTAGTTAGTTAACATGTACTTTGCACCAGAGTGTTTATATTTAGAAGTGAAATACACCGAGTGTCTTATATTCAGTGGTGAAATGCATAGAATGTTTAAGTAGAGTAACAATAATCATAACTGTGTGAGACTAATGTAGAAATGTTTGGGATGAATATGAAAACCTCATGTTCTCATGTTAAAAGGAATCATGTTAGAGTTGAATAGAACTTTACAAAACCAGTATAATGTGTAGGCCTCATGGCAATTCACAGAAAATCTAAACGTGCTGCTAAAATAATGTGAGACAAGGTTGACGTGGTTCTTCCAAATGTATTATCGAACTAAGTTTGAAATATATGCTTTATAGATGTGTTGTTTTAGAAACGTATGCTAGTTAAGAATGTTGTTTAAATCAAGTTAATGTTTTAAGAGTGCAGGGACCTGCTTCATGTAAATCAAGTAGGCCTGAACTGATAATGTCATATCGTTTGAACTACCATGTGCTCGTTAAGGAAGAAGTCGAGAGGTGTCCAGCACAGAGCTTGGAGTGTGTTTTATGACTCAAAGATATGGTGGAGTCTGGAATTTGAGGCCCACTGCAGGACGGACTGTATGCAGGTGCAAGGGTCTTAATCAGCTAGAATGAAAGGGGCTTTGTTCAGTGGCGCTTGGCGCAGGCCTGTAGGAGTTTCCAGGAATTTCAGGGGGTATCAGCGCACTGGAGAAGAAGCCTGGGAACCAAGGTCAACTTTAACGAGGGTCTTCAAGAGTACCATCATGGAGTTTGCCGCGCAAAGATGTACCACGTGAGGGGCGTCCCAAGGGGCGTTTCTTTTGGAAATGTGATTTGGTATTAGGGAAAGCGACCCGGGAGGAGAGCAGAGCAGATGATTTTGGGAGCCTAAGGAAGCGGATGGGTAGGCAGATAGGCTGATCAGGAGAGACCCATTATCAGAGAAGAGACAAAGAGAAGTGCGTGATCTTCTTAGGAAGTCACCACGGCTGACACCTAGAGGGGTAAAGATCTTGCTAAGTAGGGATGTCATTTAGTATAGTGTAGGGACAGACTAACCTTAATTTTCTTTTCTGTAATGACTTTGAGGTTGCAACTTGTATCCATTTTGGCAACCCTTATGGTTTTCGAGCTTGTACTTATTATTCTGTTTTTCAGACTCAGACTATTCAAAAAGTTCATGTTCATAGTGATACCGATTTATCTTCTTAATCTCATTTTGAGAAGTTTGTATCTTCAGTTATCTTTGACTTTATATTAAATCTTTGAAACTTAAAATTTGGTCAGTGGTCATTTAGAGTGGTGTAAGTTCTTAAATTGATTGATTTATTGTAAGATTACCTTTTACTCAATGACAGGTACCAACGATTCAGTCGACATAGTTTGGGATTTGGTAAGGTAACTAGTAACCAGTAATCCCGCGTTAGCAGTTGGTAGCAGAGTGAGGATGGTTATCTTCTTGAGGAAGGTAATCTAGAGAGGTTAGTTTACCCCAAGGCCCCTAGACATCGAGAGACGAGCAGCGGAAGAATCGTGTGCCGAAAGGTGCAGACGGTGCGAGAAAAGCAGCAGTATCGGAGAGTGAGTATAAAAAGGGTCATGCGTGAACAGATTGCGGTGTTTTGTGTTGTATTTGTATTGTAATGTCTTGCGGAGTTGAATGCCTGTAGTGTGAATGAGAGAAGGTTGTGAGCGCGCGCAACCTGGTAAGCTGGTTACCTGGTAAACGGGTGAACTGGTGAAATCTTAAGTTCATGCCAGAGCTTAAGTGGTTTTGGGTGTATCGAACATCCAGGGTAGTTGTCGACCATAGTACGGAGGTCACGAGGTACCATTGACCGCCGTGGATCCAAGATAGGGGGAGTGTAAGAGTGAACGTATGAGTAACGGACGCTGGTCGAAAGTTACTGTGTGTGAGTAACCTATCGGAGAGGGCGATCGTCTGGAAGTAAACGGAAAGACATTTCGCCAAGTTAAGGTGACAACTACAGAGAAAGACTGTGGGCGTACAGTCAAGAAAGGTGATCGCTTGGACGGAAGTAATCATTTTTCAGAGTATGAATGGGACGCGTGCATGACCGAGGAGACGAGCTGAGAAAGGAGGGGAACTGCTGCGAAGGGGGACGGGTGACGTCGGCTAGAGCCGCGCTGTGATTGAGCGGTTGGTGTGACATTAGCTAGAGCCGCGCTCTGGTTGGGCGGCTAGAGTGACGTCGGAGGAAAGTCGCGTACGGATAGGCCAGTTAGTGTGAACGGGGCTGAGATTGGTGGAATATCATCAGGAAGTAAACAAACGCAGAGAAAGAGCGAAATCATGAAGTGTTTTAAGTGTTTGAAAGGGATTTTTAAACGTAAACGAAGTGAACATTATTACGGGGAAGAGGCTCCGCCGGAGGGTACACCAGCTCATTATATGGCAACGAATGTGGGGCTGCATACCATATTATGGATTGGGGCTTGGAATAAGCTTACGGAAGGGAATGAGGAAATGCAGTTCCCGAAGTACGGGACGTTTAAGTTAGAGGTGTTACATCGGCTAAAAGCAACTATGTCCTCATTGAAACCCTCACCTATGTGGAAAAGTAAATTTTGCCATGTTCTGTGTCCCTACGCCTCATCCATCATATGTTATGTGTGCATGACCAATATGCATATGTTATTCCCCATGTCCGATTAATGACGCAATTCCAGTTGTGTCCACCTCTAGTATGCTAGTTTCCAGTCCTCGTGAATACTACGAATATCAGGCCTATGTAAAGCTACGTTGCCACGTTTCTCAGTGTGCACGTTATTCCATTATAAAGTCCCCGTTTCTAGGCCTCAAAAGGGCCCGGACATCAGATTCAGCTCCTGTCTCCTGAAAGCCTCGCTGAGGAGCGATACAGCCCCCACCTGTATCCTCGACCCTTCACTTACTTCCTGCCTCGCAGTGCCCGGTGCAGCTTGGCTCTGCCTCCGAGTCTGCCAAAAGTATGTTATAGTTCCAGTTATCAGTTCAGTCCTCCTTCTCTGCATTCCTAAGCTACTGAACTACATCAATAGTTTCCGTCATTGTCTAGCCTATTCGGCTCCACGTTAGAGAAATACTGTATTAATGGTCATTTAATATTCTTCATCACGCACTACATGTAGAATAATGCATGGTCCAGTCTTAGAATCAAGTTAGCTTTTCCCCTCATGACTTCTAGTTTATATCAACATGTTCCCTAAACATCAGATACCAGATAGGGTTTAGGTACATGTCGCTCCGACCCTCCAGACTCTAGTCTCTGCTCCTAGCACAGAGTTCGTAGCCCCCAGCTTCTCCTAGTAATACGTCATTGCCAGTTTTCGCGCACCATTAGGTTAGAGGTCCCGGCTCCTTAGGTAGCCCCCTCCTATGTTTCCACCCATTCATGACATATTCTGTTACGTTTGCACCACATGTCTATGTATACTCCCAGTTACACCTACTTTTACTGTTATCTCTCGCGACTGCTACGCGTCACGCCTTCTGCTCCACCCACTGTTACGCCTACTGCAATGTAATGCTATGTGTTTGCGCTATGTATATAAGTTGATGTATTGTTATTAAAAGTTAGCGCGCTCATCCCAGATCAAGCCCCGGCAGCTGCTGGGCCCCAGTTGTCCTGCTGGGCCCTGTTAACCCCGTTCTATGCAGGTTGTCCTGATCCTGTCCTTATGCTGTAATAAACCTGCAGAAACTCCTACTACCTCGAATCTTGACTCTTATTTTATTGAGCTATCTGTTACTTATTCATTCATTCAAAAATAGATCCGGTATTATTTATTTATATACCACATAATGGCGCCCGAACAGGGACTTGCCCTTTCCCCACGCGTCGGTGAAGCCACGCCGACCCCCTGACCCTCTGCAGTCGTGACGGAACCATACCGTGCACTGGCAGATATTTCTGCTCCAAGTATCCCTCAGGCCCACGGAGGAGACGGAGGAGGCGGTCCAGCATCCGAACGAGACGGTGGAGGAACGCGGCGAGTCCCGACCAGAGCCCAAGCCGAGAGTCCAAGGTCCGAGGTATCCGGAGGCCCACCCGTAACTGAAGTCCGAAGTTCGTCGTCCGTCGTCCAGTCCAGTCCGAGGCTTTCCGTTCCGTGCTGCCCGGTGAGTACCATTGCTGGGGTAGTATCTAGACAGGACCAATCTAAATTGACTCCTGGTCCGTGGGTTGGTGGTGCCCAGACTCACAAACGAAGTGTTCACCTAGGTGGATACGGGTCTTGATGCGTCCCTTTATGGGACCGGTATGTTCCGTACTGTTATAGCAGTGCATCCAGTAACTCTAGTCTGTTCCGTTCTCGAGAAATTCTGTTCTGTTCCTGTTCTCAGTATTTCAGGTAATATTCTGTTCGAACTGTTATTTATAATGTTCTTCATGTATTTTAATGTTGTGGTATGAGTGTGATGTGATTTCGTGTTTTTATTATGTATTGTATTGTGTCCAGATTACAGTTCAGTCATGCCTATATTTTCCAAGTTACGTCAGATAAAAACTAGAAAGGGTTTATTGGAAGAAGCAGTTCCTGTCCCGCCCAGGGACAGTCCAGGTCACTTTATGTATCAGAAACATGGCATAAGCGCCATAATGTATCTAGATTTATGGGTAGAGTATACCAAACAGTTAGAAGAAAAGTATAGATGGCCCGTATCGGGTACATGGGATGCCGAATGTATCATGCGAGTAGAAGAAGCATTATGGAAAAAGAAAGCCAGACAGTCACAAAAGGATGCCATCGAGTTATGGCGTAAAGAAGCTCATAAAAGAACTGAAAAGGAAGTCAGAAAGTCAGAGTTAAGTAGAGAATCCCAGGAACGAGCCCAAGAAAGAGAATTAATCGAGATAGGTGAACAAGTCAAAGCCGAACAGTCAGACAGACAGAGGCATGCCCTTATTAAGGGTATGTATCCTCTCCTTGCCGAGGGCTTGCCAAAAGCGACCCCAGAGGCATCTAGTAATTTCCCGCCACCATTAGTTCCGACCAAGCTACGTCACAAACCGACCGCAGCTGATATTTTTATTTCGTCCTATCTGGACGACACAGTCCCAGAATATGCAAATCCTGTTCGCGCTCCGCCAGTCCCTGTAAATCAGGCACTTCCCGCTCTTCCAGACACCGGAGTACCTGCTACGGTACCCCCGGTCCAGCCAGCATTTCAACTTCCCGCTCCGCCACGAAGAATGTCCGTCGATGATTCTAGTTTAGGGGCCGCAGGAGGAGGTCTTCCTCAAACCCCGCCGCCACACAAGCGTTTAACATTACTCGAATTACATGCTCAAGCGTTACAGCGCACGCCTAAACATCAGTCTGTTACAGAAATCAGGCAAACCCTTAACGAATGTGTCTATGATCCAGTTCCAGGCGAATATAATATGGTTTTATATTCCTTACGTGTAAGGAGAGTGACCGAGTATCTAGTCACCTTACCGAATATGAAAGAAGATCTAGACAGAATATATCGTTTCATCCGTACAGGGGATGATCCAGAAAGTATTGGCGAGATTATGTCTCAAAGGAAAGCCGAGATCCAGCTCATGATATTAAAGTTCCTGATCAATTGTCTAATAAGAGAACAAGATTACCCGTCTAAAGATTCTGCCGAAATGAGAATCCTGACAAGGTGGAGTGATAATATAGCCGAGGGTAAGCACAAGACCGTCGGTGCCATGGAGAGTATGTACAAGAAAATTCGTAAAGAAATAATAAGGTTACACGACCAGCGTAAAGCAGCACAAGTAAGCGAGAAAGAAAGTATCTCTGATCCTGAAGAGGAAGACGAGAATTCCGCCAGAATAGCGTATGTAGGAAAATCTAGATTTCCAGATCGCCATTTACGTCTAGAACACAAGTCTATTTTTCATCATCCAGCACCAGAACAAGGTTCTCTAGAACAA
Source organism: Lissotriton helveticus (assembly GCF_964261635.1). NCBI lineage: Eukaryota > Metazoa > Chordata > Amphibia > Caudata > Salamandridae > Lissotriton > Lissotriton helveticus. Next base: position 2,096,796,451 of record NC_136067.1, read on the forward strand.
GTATTTCAAGCTACCGATCACATTCTGAAATCACGAATCGGTTATAGTGAGTTAAGTACCATGCATGAACAAGAACTAGCCCGATCAGCAGTCCGGTGGATTACTGATTCTACCACTTTTCCAGACGAAATAGTGGCACAAATGTTTCTGAAACTGCCCCCAGCCGAGCAACGACTGGTGGGTATGTATATGATCCAGCACCTCATTACTCTGTATGAGGGTCAACATTCTGATCCAGGCCCGTTACACGATATCCTGAACGAGTTACTCCAGTATAGATGGAGAGGTCTAGGTACCGATTTAGTTAGTGTCATTCTAGAACAGCGTCACAAGTATAGAACGTTTCTGAATCCGCATTTTGTTCATGTTTCACCCCCAGAAAGCAAATCATTTTACATAGACAGACAGAATCCGTTACGAGAAGTCCACCCAGTCCAAGGGGCGGGTGGCGTAATGCAACGAGTGTTTGTATACACTCCGATTTCAAAGATGGAACTTCTTGAAATGAAGAAATTAATTCCCTGTCATGACAAAGATCCAGCAGGGTTCCATAGAGAATTAAAAGACATGCTCCGTATGGGAGAATACACTTACCCAGATATCATTAAAATGTTAAAGGTCCTGTTACCCGCAGGGGTGTATGAAAAGCTAAAGGAAAAGGAATGGGAGGTGGGAGAGAAAAAGATAGATTGGGCAGTTCTAGAAGCTGAAGACAAGGCACGAGTACCAGGTACCGGTCTTGGAGATAAATGTAAAGAATTACCAGAATTACTGATTCAAGTTTTACCCAGATTATTGACAACGAGAAAAGAAGACTGGGATGCAATCTCAGCCTGTAAACAGAAACAAGATGAAGATATTAGTGATTTTTATTCTAGATTTGAGAAATGTTTCAGTATCAACAGTGGTCTCAAGACAAGTAGTGAGTCATACCCTCACCTTTTCGTTACTAAATTAGTCGAGAATTCAAGCCCACAAATTAAAAATCGAGTTTTGAAAGTCGAAAGCACCTGGCAAGCAAATACCCCGTCCCAAATGCTCCAGATGCTCCAGTATCACCAGAATAGAATCAGAGAAGAACAAGAACACGAGAGAAAACGTATGAAAGACACGAAAATGAAAGTGCTAGTTGCACAATCTGTTCCTCAAGACAGTCAGAAGAGGGGTCCGAATCAAGCCAGTCATCCTGCAGCTCCCGTTAAAGGGAACTGCAATTATTGTAAACAGCCAGGTCATTTTATAAACGAGTGTGCAGTTCTGAAACATAACATAGCTACTGGTAAGACTAAAGAAAGACCACGTCCGCCGAGACCAGAACAGGTTTCACAGATTCCTCAGCCACAGAATGCACAACAGACAGTTTCCGCACCGCAGCCTATTGCTGCAACACAGCACGTTACATCGCAGATGTACCAGTATGCACAGACAGAGTATCCAGAGTACCAGCCATATTCATGAAACAGCCTAGAGAGGGAGGTAGGCTTGCCTCTCATCGAGATACCTGTAGATCAAGAAGGTCCCTATGTTCATAGTCAAGTATTAGGGAAAGACAGAAAGTTTTTGATCGATACAGGGGCAAGTAGGACCACAATTAGTCATGCCGAAGTTCCAGGGGCTCCGCTCTCAGGCTCAAGAAATGTTTCCCTTGGATTTTCAGGAAAGCCAATAGTTAATGAGATATCAAAGCCAGTCACTCTAGAAGTAGGTCCATTGTCCCGTACTACTGATCTGTTACTTACTAAGTCATGTCCAGAAAATCTATTAGGCATTAAGACACTGAAAGAATTAGGTGCAGTTATTTGCTGTTCCCCAGAGGGAATACGATTGTTCCTATGTGACTTTAAGGGTCACTATGTATTACGAGATTTTGATTCCAGACTGTCTAAAGTTCCGCAGCACTTATGGGCGCAAGGTCCAACTGATGTAGGTTACATGCAAATCACACCCCATCGTGTGACTCTCAAACCAGGTGTAGTGTTACCCCGAATCAGACAGTACAGATTGCCACCTGAGGCTGTAGCAGCCTTATCCAAAATTATTGACGAGCTCATGGCTCAAGGAGTAGTTGTAGAAACTGACTCCAATGTATGCAATTCTCCGATCATTCCAGTCATGAAACGTACTGATCCAAATGCACCCCCAGTATATCGATTAGTGATTGATTTACGAGAGCTTAATAAATGTATTATTCCTCAGTACCCAGTTGTCCCAGATATCTCTTCCCTGTTAACAGCCATTGATTCCGAAGCCACATTCTTCACTGTCATAGACCTCAAGAATGCATTTTTCAGTGTTCCGATTCATCCAGACAGCCAGTTTCTTTTCGGATTTTGTTTAAATGGAAGGAGCTATATGTTTACACGCGCTCCTCAAGGTTTCACAGAAAGCCCTAGTATTTACAGTCAAGCACTCAAGAGACAACTAGACAACATTCACATGCCAACTGACACTGCCCTGCTCCAGTATGTCGATGATCTACTGATCACAGCCCGTTCTGAACGCGACTGCGAGCGAGCGTCACTGACAGTTTTGTATTTCCTTGCCGAGATGGGGCACAAGGTGTCACCTTCGAAGCTTCAATTCTGTGTCCAGCAAGTGGTATACTTAGGACACTTGCTGTCCAAGAGGGGTAGGCAGTTGACACCCGACCGTATCCAGTTAATAGCGAGTCTTCCCCAGCCCAGAACCCAGAAGGAGGTACGTGCCTTTATCGGCCTTACTTCTTATTGTAGACAATGGATTCCCCAGTATGCATTTCTAGCCAAGCCACTGATACAGTTAACGACACAGGAGGCAGCCGTATCGACTGTCCTCCCTTGGACATCTGACCATACACTTAGTTTCAACGAGTTAAAGAAAGCCCTATGTCAAGCTCCAGTTCTAGCTACACCGAACTACAGTAAGCCTTTTACACTTTTCGTTACTGAACGGGAAGGTACAGCATTATCTGTTCTTACACAAGATCAAGCAGGACAATACAAGCCCTGTGCTTATTTTTCGAGCACATTAGATCCAGTCGCCCAGGCGTTGCCTGCGTGCCTCAAGTCAGTTGCAGCCACAGCACTAGCTATCAGACAAAGTGATTCCATAGTTTTAGGACATTCCCTGACAGTACAAGTCCCACATTCAGTAGAAGTTCTTTTAAACCGAACACAAACACAGCACTTGACAATTGCACGTTTAACAGGTTATGAATTGACACTGTTCCAGCCACACATAGAAATTAGACGCTGCAACGTCCTGAATCCTGCTACACTGTTACCATCAGTTAATTCAAATCCAGACACACATGACTGTATGGAAGTAGTCAACATTACGACTAAGCCAAGACAAGACCTGACAGATATTCCGTTACCGGATCCCGACCTGACACTTTATGTGGATGGTTCATGTATGAGATCTAGTACAGGAGAACTAGTCGCCGCGTATGCAGTGACTACTGACACTGAAGTTATTGAAACACACCGTATTGACACCCTGTCCGCTCAAGCAGCAGAGCTAGTTGCTCTGACACAAGCCTGTATACATGCCAAGAACCTGAAAGTTAATGTTTACACAGATTCACGTTACGCATTCGGAGTTGTACACGACTTCGGAGTGCTCTGGCAGGAGAGAGGTTTCATGACTTCTCATGGAACCAAGATTCAGCATGGTCTCCTTATTCAAGCCCTGTTAGATGCCATACATTTACCGACATCTATTGCTATCATGAAATGCAAAGCACATACGAAAGTTACTGACATTATTTCTCAAGGTAACGATCTGGCAGATCGCACAGCCAAGCTTACAGCACAGACTCCAGACATTCCAGTTAACCTGACACATACTCCAGATCCGATTACATGCATGACAGTTAAGGACCCTACACAAGACGTCATAGATATACAGTTACATGCTACCCCCGATGAAATCAAGAAATGGTCCGAACAAGGAGGGGTCCAGACAGATCAAGGATGGTTAACGAAGGGTAGAGCCACATGGTTTCTCCCCGACTCTATGGTTCAAGTCATTATCAATACCGCACATAGTCCAGCACATTTAGGAGAAAAAGCTATGTTAGACAGTATCCAGAACATTTGGTTCAACAAGCATTTACGAGCTGCAGCCAAGCAGAAAGTCCGTACCTGTATGATATGTTGTCAGTTTAATCCAGGTAAAAGTGTCCCGGTGGAACAAGGTGGTTTCCAGCCCCCTGACCACCCTTTTGAGGTCCTCCAGATGGATTATATTCAGATGGAGCGATGTCGAGGTTTCAAGTATGTCCTTGTAGCTGTATGCGCTTTGTCCAGGTGGACAGAAGCATATCCAGTCCCAGATTACACAGCCGCGACCACTGCCAAGCAGTTGGTTCGTGAATTTTTCCCTAGATATGGACTCCCTAGAGTCGTATATTCTGATAACGGCCAGCCATTCTCATCTGAACTGATGAAGCACATTTCCCTTTTGTTAGGGTACCAGTGGAAGTTCCATTGTGTACGCCATCCTGAAGCAGCCGGTCTAGTCGAGAGACATAATCAGACTCTGAAAATCCGCATAGCCAAAGTATGTAAAGACAAGGGTGTGGACTGGCTAGTAGCTCTGCCAGTCGCTTTGTTTTATATGCGCATGGTCGCACATTCCAGATCAGGTCTGTCCCCGTATGAGGTCGTATTCGGCCGCCCCCCTAACATGTGGGGTACTCCTAGACCCCGAAGTATTACCGATGTTTCATGAAATATGCTGACAGATTACCTAGCTTCCTTGATGTCTGCCCTCAACTCATGTCGTTCACAGGTTGCTGCCGCCTTTCCAGACAATACCGAGGTGGCACCGCATGAGATCGTTCCAGGTTCCCTAGTGATGGTCCGGAATTTCGACAGATCAAGTCCGCTGGAACCACGTTGGAAGGAGCCACGTCAGGTCCTCTTGACCACCCGTACCGCCGTCAAGTTGGAAGGCAGAAAAGGATGGATCCACCTTTCTCATATTAAACTTTTTAAAGGATTGAAACCGGTTTCTAAAAACATTTCCAAGGATTCCCAAGATTCTAAAGACTGCCAAAACATTGTTTTAAAGGACTGTCCCGCAAAAGACATTACTACAACCCCTCCCTGGTTAGAGAAAACTCCGCAGCAGGAGTATAAGTTAAAGCTCAGGTCTAGTAAAATAAGTCAGTCAGTTTGATTGTATAAGTCCTCCCCTAGGTGAAACGGTTAGACTGTTTCTGACATGTATAAAATAGACCCCCATAGTGAGAGAGTCAGTCGAAGTTCAATCCAATGTATCGTTTTTCTGAGTTTCATATTATTCATCAGCATTTTGATTTCCTGCACCAGCTATGCGTTCTATCTGTATTTTCCAGTTCCTCATGTAAATATGTCTGCTAATGCTACAGTAGAGCACACGTTTAGTGATCTGCCTCCTCACGAATATTCATACCGCCTCGCTATGCGCAACAACACATTTATCCGTATGTTACATTATTCACACCAGACCAGCAATGCCACTAATTGTTGGGTGTGTGGTCGACTCCCCCCTTTCCAGACACCGAAGGGAGTTCTGCCACTCTTTCCTTATCCATTCTCACACAATGGTTCGTGTGGAGCATGGTCCACGTTAACGTCATCCTCAACAGATATGTCTTTTCTTAACAGTACATGTTTCCCAGACAAGCAAGGTCTCCCCCACAGAACAGGTTTAGATCTAGAAAATGAAGTATATAATTTAGGTAATTATTCGTCGAATTTCATGGTCCTGAATGTTCAGTCTGATACTACTCCAGACTTACCTGCTATTTCAGTACTACCTGTCAAAGGCGAATTATGTGTCCGTAGTTATGGTTCCATACATGTAGGTCATAGTGAATGTACTACTGTTATCCAGTACAGTGACAGTGGGAAATCTGTTTTCAAAGCTTCACGTCATTCTTATTTTATTTGTGGTCAAACTGCATATGTTCGTCTGCCCCTCGATTGGGAGGGAACCTGTTACATTGCTTTCCTACTGCCACCTGTTTTCCTAGCCCCATCTGATTATCACAGAAACACACATCTAGTACACATTAGACATAGAAGGGAGTCCCCAATTGTCGATTATACTGAAACTACTCTAGAACAGTATACAGATTTCAATAAAGGTTTCTTCTTCTTTGTAGGACCTGTCCAGAATAGTAAACTGATCCGTAGGTTAACAAGAACCCTTGAAGCTGTAGTAAATGAGACTGCCTCTGCTCTAGGTAACTTAACCGAAGAGCAATCTGCTATGAGATTTGTCGTTTTGCAAAATCGTCTCGTCCTTGACGTCATACTGGCCGATAGGGGCGGGGCCTGTAGAGTCATCGGATCTAGTTGCTGTATTTTCATTCCAAATAACGCGCCGTCTGTTTATTCAGCTATAACCAGACTCCATAAAATTGCCCATCTGTTACACCAAGATCCAGGCACCTGGACATGGTCAGGTTGGTTCTGGAATATAATTTCCGCCTGGGGATGGAAAATCCTGTCCTTTTTAGGTATTGCAGTAGCGATCATATTTAGCTGCTGCCTCTGTATACAATGTGGCCCTGCGATTTGCAGCATGTGTGCTACCTCTTGTATTCCTAGTCCCAAGCCCCGTTCTAAATCCCGTTCCAAGACAATTCGAGACGAGCAAATGGTACTGTATGAAATGATAGATGGTATCATGAATATTGATGTTTCCTGATGGAAACGTAGTGACAAGGAGGGAATGTGGAAAAGTAAATTTTGCCATGTTCTGTGTCCCTACGCCTCATCCATCATATGTTATGTGTGCATGACCAATATGCATATGTTATTCCCCATGTCCGATTAATGACGCAATTCCAGTTGTGTCCACCTCTAGTATGCTAGTTTCCAGTCCTCGTGAATACTACGAATATCAGGCCTATGTAAAGCTACGTTGCCACGTTTCTCAGTGTGCACGTTATTCCATTATAAAGTCCCCGTTTCTAGGCCTCAAAAGGGCCCGGACATCAGATTCAGCTCCTGTCTCCTGAAAGCCTCGCTGAGGAGCGATACAGCCCCCACCTGTATCCTCGACCCTTCACTTACTTCCTGCCTCGCAGTGCCCGGTGCAGCTTGGCTCTGCCTCCGAGTCTGCCAAAAGTATGTTATAGTTCCAGTTATCAGTTCAGTCCTCCTTCTCTGCATTCCTAAGCTACTGAACTACATCAATAGTTTCCGTCATTGTCTAGCCTATTCGGCTCCACGTTAGAGAAATACTGTATTAATGGTCATTTAATATTCTTCATCACGCACTACATGTAGAATAATGCATGGTCCAGTCTTAGAATCAAGTTAGCTTTTCCCCTCATGACTTCTAGTTTATATCAACATGTTCCCTAAACATCAGATACCAGATAGGGTTTAGGTACATGTCGCTCCGACCCTCCAGACTCTAGTCTCTGCTCCTAGCACAGAGTTCGTAGCCCCCAGCTTCTCCTAGTAATACGTCATTGCCAGTTTTCGCGCACCATTAGGTTAGAGGTCCCGGCTCCTTAGGTAGCCCCCTCCTATGTTTCCACCCATTCATGACATATTCTGTTACGTTTGCACCACATGTCTATGTATACTCCCAGTTACACCTACTTTTACTGTTATCTCTCGCGACTGCTACGCGTCACGCCTTCTGCTCCAACCACTGTTACGCCTACTGCAATGTAATGCTATGTGTTTGCGCTATGTATATAAGTTGATGTATTGTTATTAAAAGTTAGCGCGCTCATCCCAGATCAAGCCCCGGCAGCTGCTGGGCCCCAGTTGTCCTGCTGGGCCCTGTTAACCCCGTTCTATGCAGGTTGTCCTGATCCTGTCCTTATGCTGTAATAAACCTGCAGAAACTCCTACTACCTCGAATCTTGACTCTTATTTTATTGAGCTATCTGTTACTTATTCATTCATTCAAAAATAGATCCGGTATTATTTATTTATATACCACACCTAGACCTACACAGTTTGAGGCCCTTAATGCATGGATTAGGGCGGCACACGACAGAAATTTGAACAGGCGTCAACAAAGACTGACGCGATCGGTAAGAGCAGTGCGAGATTCTAAATGGGATGAGGAAGCAAAGCGGTGGAGGGTACAGGTTATTGAGGTGGAAAAAATGTATCCGATGAGGGAGGTGGCAGGAGGAGGAAACCTCATGGAAGAAGACGAGGAAAGCGAGTCGGAAGACAATCTGATAAATAGATTGTTAATGGATAGACCACCTCCGAGAGTTGAGGAAATTGAAGATAGAGGGCTCGCAAGGGAAGATGGGAATGCCATAGAGGGGTATACACCACTCCCTATATCGGAATGGACACCTATCAAAGGTGGGGAGACACCTCAACCTAGTACAGCACAGAGTATAGTGGGAAGGTTTGTGGTGCAGAAAACGCCAGCCACCGAAAGGGTTGAGTCCTTTGGATTGCCAGACGCTCTTCAAGTGCCTGTTACCATAGGACCCATAGTTTCGATCTATAACCCTGAGAGAGATAGAGAGGAACAACAGAGGCAATTGGATAGAGAAAGGATCGAGATGGAAAGGAGGAATAACGTGACAAATGCATGGAAGCAATTGCCAGGATCGGTAACATGGAACACCCCATTAGACACAACTGTCGGTCCCAATTCAGAACAGGGAGGTCCGAGAGGACCAATGGATCTAAGGGGACCGCGGCCAAGACCCTATTCAGAATTAAGAGCTGATTTGAGGGAATGGGACGGGTCCACAGTATCCCTGAGTAACAGGACAAGAACGGAACCAGAGTGGGAAAGCAGGGGTAACGGGACTGTATCTCACTGTGGGGCCAGCGAAAGCAGTCAGGGTCGGGAAGGCCGAAGTCCCGAGAGTAGAGGGGATGCATGTCCTACAAATCAGAGAGAACAGCAGGAACAGAATACGAGGAGTATGGAGTGTGAGGAAGTGTCTCGCCTCACGCAAACAGAGGGAGACCAAAGAACGCAAGAGTACAGAGATAGGTTTAGGTGCACTCATCACTCACACGCACCTGGGGAAAATGTACAGCACTGGCAAAGAGGGAACAGTGAAAGGTCACGTCATACATCGAGTGATCGGAGGTCACAGATGCATGAGGAAGAAAGAGGGAGTAATGGAACATCTTGCCCTGCATCCCGTGAAACTAGCCAGGATGGGGAGAGAGAGGCTAGGAGGCATGAAGGAGTGTTTCACCACCCACCCCGAGAAGATGGAAAGGCATGGGACCTAGAGAGATGGGAACAGGGGAGGACTCCCTATAATTCACCAATACCTAAACGTAGATCTCGGAGCTGGGATGGGAGAGATGCGGATGGAGGAGCTAAATTGAGTGTCTTGAAAGCTGAAATTAAGGCAAAAAGGCTTGATGTTACTAGTTTAAAATCAGATGTTGACGAGATAATAGATGGAACATTACCTTTGGAAAGGATAGAATTGTATGAACAGGATGAGTTATTGTTAATGGCAAAGGATATTACTAGGAAAGCTAGAGCGTTTCATGAGAAACTGACTGATTTGGCAGACAGGTATGCCGTGGATTTATCTAGGACAAGGGCATTACAGAGTAACCACAGATTACAGTACGCAGACCAGGATCTAGATGAGAAGAGAACTACTGGATTAAAAACACACATAAGAGAGCTGGTATCAGGGATAAGAGTGTGGAGAGAATTGGACAAATGGGAAGAAAGGTGGTCGAAAAAGGGCACAGTTAGGCGAAGTACAAATGTGATGACCCCTGAGGGAAGGGTAATGCAGATGGAGGCATTCCCTTTGCGAGAAATATCAAATGGAAATTATGTACATGTGCCCTGGAGTAGAGGAGACTTAGCTGCATTTACCAACTCATTTCCGAAGTTGAGGGACAATCCAGTAGAATGGTATAAACAGGTAGAGAGGTTTGTCAAAATCTCGAAAGTACTGTGGATAGATTTGAACACGTTGATTGACATCGTGGTCCCATCTGATTTATGGACCCCGTGCAAGACTAGTGTTGAATGGCCAAATACTGAACCAGTGAGGGATGCTCGGACTAATGGACCGTCCGAGATTGTCATGCGAAAGTATGAAAGGGTAATAGCATGGCTGAAAGATAAGGTACCACCACAGGACATAGATTGGGTGAAAATAGACCGAACAAGGCAGGAACCCAAGGAGACAGTTCACGAGTTTTATGAAAGATTATTGAAAACATTCAAGCAATACAGTGGACTAGATGTAATGGATCCCAAAGATATAGGGCAGTTTGTGTCAAAGTTTGTCTTGGGGTTGAGACCTGATATTTGTTTGATGATACAGCAACATTTAATCTGTTGGCAGAACAAACCACTAGATGAGATTTTACGTTATGCGAGGTACTGTAGTGACGAGATATAAAAAATATAATAAACATGTGCAATGTGGATTGGTCAGGTCCCCACCTGAGCTTAGAGTGGCTTTAACACTGGAGCGTCATTTAGAGCAGCTTCGTCTCATCATCGTCCATGTCTTCATCTTCCAGCACGCTTGGCGGGGGCTCTACGGTGATCACCGCTTTCTTCTGGTTGATTTGTGGCACTGGGGTTGACCAGCACACCTTGACGTAGTCATTCAATTTGTCACATGTTGAGCGCTTCGCGCCCATGGTGGGGCATTCTCCTGTGGGCGGGAATGGGCCACCACACCATTGGCTTCCCAGGGTCTTACAGGATTTGCTCTTTCAATTTCAATTCAATTTTCAATCTTTATTTCGTTGCGTTGCAACATAAAAGATAACAATAAAATGTACAGTTCATGGTAAAATATACAATGATATAGCATTCATTATATTGGGCACCCTAATACTACATTACTTCTACATTTCATCTAATTTAACACATTAGCTAGTATTTCATCAAATAAAAGCACGTAATTTACAGTTTCAGTTTGGCGCAGTATCAGATAAATATTAAAATGTTTAAAACAATAGAAAAGTTAAAAAGACATTAAATTGAATTTGAGCAACCAGAATTAAAAATGCAATGCCTTGGCTTTGTTCATGATTTCGGAGAGTCTAAATAGCAGCTTTCTTTAGATTAAAATGAAAGGGATAATTTCCTTCTAACAAAATAAGTGGACAATAAAAATTTGCTAATACCGAACACGATTACTTGACTGGTGTCCGTGCTTAGGATTCTGCCAGCTTCCCTATGGGAAGTAGAGCCAATGTTACGACACAAGGGAACTATCCACTTTTTCCTAGCTTTGTCGTAACTAGGGCAAAAAAACAGTATGTGGAAAATGTCCTCCCTTTGATTATTAGTGCACAGGGTACAATGGTCTTTATCAGTCTTCCCCCATCTTTTCTCGGTTACTTTTATCCTCAACGTACCGTACCTAAATTTTAAATATAAGGATTTGGCCAGTGGAGGTTGTATTTCATCAAGAAATTGTTCGAATAGAGCCTCATTTTTTGCCAAAAGAAATTTTTCAGTGAGAGGGCCGTGAGTTCTTGTATACACAGAATCATAACTCACGTATGACCAAAAGCTTATTTTGACAATTTTCTTGGAAGTTGAGTTTAGAGATCCAGGCTCGTTCCAAAAATGTGATAATCCGAGCTTGGTAAGCCAATTTTTTACATGCTTAAACCAGAAGATCTTATTGTCTCTATCGAGCTCTAATACTTCCTTCAGCCCATTTTTATAGTCAGATAATTCCAGGGTTGTCCATAATCTGACCCACAACAGCAATGGTCTCAATATGGCGTGCTGATCTGTGTGTTTGATGTTAAGGTCTAGGAATAGGGGTATCAGGGGGGTATTGATTGGAACTTTTAGTAGTCCCCTAACAAATTTATTCTCCAGTACTTCAAAAGTTTTTTTGCATACTGGCCCCCAGATTTCTGCCCCGTACAAGGAGGCAGATTGTACCTTGTATCTAAAAAGCTCTATTGCTGGAGTAGCTGCTTTGTTCACACTTTTGTTGAACCTCTGTGTTATTGGGAAACAGTTTTGTTTGAACACCAATTTAGATTTTTCCAATTGGGGGCCCCATCCCATTACAGAGTCCATCAAGACCCCCAGGTAAGTGAAACTGTGCTCGTAATCTAGTCTTTGCCCATTTAACATTAAGTTCTTTTTAAAAGTTTTATGCGGGTTCAGTGCCATATATTTTGTTTTTTTATATTAATTTCTAATCCTTTATGGATACAGTACTGTTGAAACCTGTCTAATAGGATATGTAGGCCGCGTGGCGTTTGCGATATTAGAATTGTGTCATCCGCGAAAAGGAGGGACGCAACGCGTTCCCCTCCCAGTCGAGGAGAATCGTTGTCACAGTTTTCCATGTAGGTTGCAATGTCGTTTACATAAAGGGAGAATAGAGTAGGGGCCAGGAGACAGCCCTGTCTCACTCCCCTTTTTATCGGGATCGGGTCTGTGAGTTCCCCATTTGGGCCCCATCTAACCTTAGCATAATTCTCCCGATGCAATCCTATTACAAGGTTTAATAATTCGCCAGGCAGCCCTTGCCTATTCAGGGTTTCCCAAAGTAGATCTCGTGGAATGAGATCAAATGCCGCTCGTAGGTCTACAAAGGTCACATACAAGTGACCTTTGCGAATGATGACATACTTCCAATACAAGCAGCATAACCTAAATACTTGATCGATAGTACTTGTCTTGCTTCTGAATCCCGCCTGGTATTTAGATAAAATTGACTCCTCCTCCAACCATGAATTTATTCTATTTAGAATATGCCTAGCATATATTTTCTGCGTGATATCTAAAAGGCTAATGGGGCGGTAATTTGCTGGATCACCACGATCCCCTTTTTTTAAAATGGTGATGATTTCTGCGCCATTCCAAGTGTCCGGGATGTGCTCACTAGCAGCAACTATGTTAAATAAATGATTTAAATAGGGTGCCCACACATCAATATTATACAAATACAGGTCACCAGGGATTTTATCAAGCCCTGGCGCCTTCCCTTTCTTGATTGTAGTAATTGCTGCCACTGTTTCTTTTAAGGTAAAAACTACCGGGTGAGTAATGGCTGGTATTGTAAGCGGGGGTACATCATTTGCTGCCTCAGTTGGAGTTTTGGCTGCATACAACAACGAAAAGTGCTTGACCCAGGTGTCTTCATCTAAGTAGACCTCCCTGGAACCTTTCTCCCGTTTATTTTCCTTAGCTGCCAATTCCCAGAATTGTTTCTGGTCCTTGTTTTTAGCGGCTGTTAACATATTGAGCCACAATTCCTCATCCCAAGAGGATTTCGCTCTTAGTATTATTTTGTTATAAGCCTTTCTTTTCTCTCTAATTACTAACGGACTTTCCCCTTTAACAGCGTTAATCAGTGCAGTTTTGGCAAGGCGGCATTCCTTGTTATACCTAATTTGCTCTTTCAGTTTTACCAATGCACAGCCTTGTACCAACTGGGTTCTGATTTCGTCCATCTCCACTGAGAGAGTAGAAGTGCTGGTCAACTCCAGGAGTTTTGCGCAAAAAGCATCTACCGACTCATTCAGTTCTTGCTTGGCACAGTAAGAATCATTCATAATGAGGATTGCCCATTGCAGGAAAGTAGCTGCTCAGTGCAGTCTTTAGCAGCGCATACGCGAAGGGTGGTCCGACTTCAACAACGTTGCTAGAAATGTTGTGGAGTAACATGGGCCCCTTCCCGTCATTCTCGAGAGCCCTGGCAGCATGGTACATCTCTAATCGCTCGACCCACAGCTTCCACTTCAGGGTCTGTGGTGGATGGAGGCCTGGTTATGACAAAGGGCTCAGTTGCTGAGAGCGATGCCAGGAGTGACTGGAGAGCTCAGCCCTGGGCGTGGGGGGTGCTTAGTCCCTGCACAAAGACAGTCAGTATTGGACCGGAGTATTCAGTACCATCCCCTACTCTGGAGCTGCACCAGCAGAGTGGAGATGAGAACAGGAACGGATGTCGGTATTCTGCAACACGCAGACTTGGTGTCGGATGCAACCGGCTCCACTCCCGCCCAGCGCACCATCCCTCTTCGCTCCGCGGGTGTGCTCCCATCAAACACCCCTCACTCCACGTCCAGCACCTCAAGCAGAAGAAGCGCCATCCGAGGGCAGTCCTTGCAGGCACCCTCCTGTATCACAGTCAAGGATGCTGGTTGCAAACTAATGTAATGCATGCTTGTAATTCACTGGCCCCCAAAGCAAAAGCTTGGTCCTCTCTCACAAGAGGCAGGAGTCCGTCAGTTTGGGAGCATCACACCTGTGTCGTGAGGTTTGGCGAGTATGCAGCTGCAGTCTAAGGGGGAGATTCACTATCATTTTGCGCTGGATTAGAGTCACAAAAGTGACGTTAACCAGCGCAAAATGTTTTTTTTGCTATTTACTTTCACTGGAAAGCACCCTCTAAGTAGCGCAAAACACTTTTTACATTACTTAGCGCCAAGGGGGCGTTACAGGGGCTTTCCCGTGCAACCGCCCCTGCCTTTTGATGCAAAACCATATTTGTAAAGATTTGTAGACATGGTTTTGTGCCAAAAGTTAACGCCCCTTCTAAGGAGGCGCTAACAGGAGAAATGCTTTAATTTCTCCGTGCTTTTCCAACTCTGCACTCTGTAGCATGCATACAAAGTGGGAAAAGCGTTGCATCGTGCCTAGGCATAGTATTTTGTTTAGAAAGGCTACCCTTCTTATACAAAACCTATTCTACACTCATGCACACACCCTAGCATTTTAGTGCTCAGGTGTGGGTGAGGGGCACAGCAGCTGTAATCAGCACTGGCGCAAAGGAAAGGGGAGGAGAAAGTCATATCTCTGAAGATATGGCGCTCCCCTGCTCCCTTCCTGTCGCACAACGCAACGCAGCTTTGTGGAGGGCTGCGCTAGATTGCATGGATAGGAAATAAAATATAGGGGCATATTTGCAGGAACCTCGTTAAAATTATCGCTGTTTTAGCGGCAGGAAACTGCTGTTAAAATGGCGATAATGGGCTTGCTAATATGCGTTATAGAATTCCAATAGAAGCCCAGGTTAGATGTCCTGCTCATCTAACTTTTTCCCAGGGTAGAGAAAGGAGCATTATATGCTGATGATCTTGTGGTTTTCTCCTCTGACCTTGGTGCAGCTTAACCGGCCACCATACAGATGGCGTTAGAATTCAGTAAAGTATCTGGTTATCTGGTGAGCGAGGGGAAAATAGAGGTTAAGGTATGGAACCAGAGAGAGGATAACTCATTGATTAAGAAGGAAATGGGATAGCTGGGTCTAAAAATTGTGGAAGACATAAACAAAGTCCCTGAAATAAATCTAGATAAGATATCAAGAGAAATTGTGCAGTTAATGAAGGGTTGAATACATCTCCAACCTAACGATTTTTTGGTGGGCTTATCTGACGAAAATGGTGATACTGCCAAAAATGACTCTTCTATTTAACACAATCCATCTGTACTTTGAGAAAGGTGCAACATATTAAATCCAGCAGGCGAAAAATGCCTGTATATGGGCTTATCCAGGGATTTGGATTTCATGAAAAAAGTTGCGGAGAAGAAGAGAGAAATGGGGATTATCCTTACCAGATATACAATATTATGCCTGGGCCTTACAGCTCACAAACTCCAGAATGCTTTTCAATACACCGAATGAATCAGAAGTAGGAACGATGTTTTCGGCAATGAGAAAAGAAAGCAAGACGTGTGTAGACAGATTTCTCCTTAACCCGTTCCGTGCTGCCGTCGGCCAACGGCCAACGGGAGCACTACCTCCCTAGTGCTGCCGTCGGCCAACGGCTGACGCTGCCCCGCCCACTCTTTAGAACGCCCACACCGCAGCGGAAAAACCGCTGCGGTTAAGGCATTAAATTTGGTGACCCAAAATATTTAAAAGAATCAAATTAAATGTCTTGCAAGCATTAGCTAGAATGTGATACACTATTAGACGATGATGAAAACTAGATTATTACTCCTTCTTATCCCCTACCTGGGAATCTCCAAGGATTCCCGGATGTCTTAAAGATAAACTGGGGCTACCAACAAGAAATGCTGGGGTATGTGTTTTCAAGATTCAAATATATACAATTGAAGAGTTGGGAACAGAGTTGGAAGCTGACTTTGTGTATTGGAAATGGCTTGGAAGAGCAACTTGTTGGAAACCCCCCAAGGAACAAAGAAGTATCTTTCTGATACTCTGAACTTCAAGACACCATTTTATTTATTTATTTATTATAAAATTTCTAAAGCGCGCAAATACCTTTCGGTGTCTGGAGTTGTAGGAGGTTGTCATGGATGGAGCTTTCAGCCAAGCAGAAGAATATTTGGGTAAGATGCTTGCTGAGGGTCAAATTACAATATACGTGGCAAGTATCTCCCGCTCGCACTTATGGGCTAAGGTACTAGACATTAGAATCTGAGGTGATTGAGACAAAAGAAAAATACAAAAAAAAAAAATGAAAACCGTCAATTTTTGGGCCATGCCTTCTTTCCAATCCATCACATGATCAACTTCTGCAGTACTGCCAATGGCAGTCCACCTTAAAGCAGAAAGAAAGGACAGGACACAGACAAAAAGAGTGGTGAGGTGGTAGTAAAAGAGGAAGAGAAACAGGAGAGTAGACGGAAAAGGAGCGGTATAGCTAAGAGGCAAAGACAGAAACAGAGAAGGGGACTAGGCAAGAGGGAAGATGAAAAGGAAAGGGAATGAGAGGAGAGGGAAAACAAGAAATAGAGAGCATGGAAAGTGAAAGAGAACAAAGATAGAAAGAGGAGAATAATTGGCAAACAGTAAAGAGCGGAAGGAGAGAAGTTGTGAGGAGTTTTCAATAACATGAGTTGTATTAGGAGAATTGTGGCTAGTTCGTGGAGGCACTATCTCAGTCCCCTCCCAGTCTTGACTTCAGCAGTATTAATAATTGAGGTGAGTACAGGTACCCAGATGTCCTTCAAAATATAGAGGTCTGGGGGATACAATCAGGGCCAGGGGCCTTGTTTTTAGACAACCCCATAATACCTGCTCTTACTTCCTGTTCTGTAAATATGACCTCAGATTTACCCAAAATGGTTTCATGGGCTGCCTCGAGATGGGATCAGGCTGACACATGCCATCAAAGTGGCTTACCCAATCATTCTCTGTAATATGGGCGTCTGGTAAATTGGGCTACTTCTGTCAAAAAGAAGCTAATGATAATGCTCCAGAACTTGGAGCTGTTACCCAGGGTACGCGCCTCTAACAACTCTGACCAGACCTCCTTCAAAGCGGACGTGCTCTTTGCCAGAGGGGCCTTATATTGTCTGCGATATCTCTTGACAGCCAGGGGGTCTCTTGGTGTAACGCTCAAAGCCTCCTTCAGCCTCCTGGAGGTGCAGCAGCACTCAGAGTCAAACCATGTATAAGGTGAGCACCTGCCCGGGGCCTGTAATAGGTTAGCTACAACTCCAGACATGGTTCCAAAAGCCTCCAAGAAGCCTGTCGGTTTTGCCACACTGTCTAAGCAAGTGGCAAACTCCGTGTGACACTGAGTAAACAGGGACTCATAGACCTGGTCCAGAATAATCTGTCCCCACTTGAGTCTCCTCCCTCCTTCCACAGCTATCATAAGAAGCTAAACCTTGGAGAAGCGTGGCTCAATGGTTAGAGCGGCAGACCCTGATGCAGAGGTCTGGCTTGGGACCAGGGTTCAATTCCCGCCTCTGCGGCTCTTGGACTCAATCACCCCGGACCTGGTAATTATCGCCTCGGGGCCTAGTCTAATCATGGGTCCCACTCTGTGACTCTGGGCAATAGCTTGCTTAATCTCCACATCGGCCCCAGCAGCACTTGGATGCCTGGCTTCATCTTGGGGGTGCCCAGGAGTGGACGCCTCACAGGGAAAGCCAGGATGGGTTCCACAGCGGTATGAATACAGCGCTACGAGTCCTCTGGGTAGAAGGCGCTATATAAATACAAGCACATTTACATTTACTTTTACCTGCATGCCCGCTGCATGGTACAGGGTGGTGGTGCTCACATGTCCAGTGATTGGGACAGAGAGTATTCTCAAAGCATAAGAAATGCAGTAACCAATCAGAGGTAGACATTTCACCTCTTCTATATATGGTCTGTGGCTGGGCTAGAAGCTAATGCATGTTGAAAATAGTGTTGATATTAGCGTCTTTGAGCAAATCTTGCATTACAAGCTTCCTAGTTTAGCAGGGTCCATTAGCTTAGGCAAGAATATTCTATTTCTGCACATATTAATCAGGCCTTATCATCATTGAATATCACGAAACGTGACTAAGACAAGATTGATTCCACATCAAATAAAACACGGTTTCAAATCCAGTCCTCTGATCATCAGCGATTAACATATTGTTCCTAATCCTCCAGACATGGTCAGTCTTTAGGTCTAGACATTGTCTGGCTTGGCACTGCTGCTCCCTCTGGGAGTCTTTGCTATTGCTGTGTGGGGTCATCATGAGTGGATGGATCCCGTATGCATTTAGCATGCATGCCTTCACAATGCCGAGGGAACAAACAATGCTGAACAATGCAAAGATTCACCCCCAGTAACAAAGCTCTGGGTTTAATCCATTATTCTTTTGCTCAGCACGCCACCCCAGTTTGGACCCAGCCATATGTCAAGTCAAGTCAAGTCAATAGATTTGTATAGCGCGCTACATACCCATAGGGTCTCAAGGCGCTTGAGGAAGGGTGGGGAATTACTTGTCGAATATCCAAGTTTTGAGTTGCTTTCTGAATGCTAGGTGGTTCTGAGTAAGGCGAAGGTGAGTGGGAAGTGAGTTCCAGGTTTTAGCTGCCAGGTAGGAGAAGGATCTTCCTCCCATGGTGGTTTTGTTGATGCGAGGTACAGTGGCCAGGGCTTGGTTGGAGGATCGTAGCTGACGGGTGGGGGTGTAGAAGGACAGCCGTGTGTTGAGGCATTCGGGTCCAAGTTCGTAGAGTGCTTTGTGTGCGTGGGTGAGGAGGCGGAACGTTATCCTCTTATTTACGGGGAGCCAGTGGAGGTTTTTCAGGTGACCAGAGATGTGTTCTTTACGCGGGATGTCTAGTATGAGCCTGGCTGAGGCGTTCTGGATGCGTTGGAGTTTTTTCTGGAGTTTAGCTGTGGTACCGGCGTATAGGGTGTTTCCGTAGTCCAGGCGGCTCGTGACCAGTGCGTGGGTGACCGTTTTTCTAGTTTCGGTGGGGATCCAGCAAAATGTTTTTTTGAGCATGCGAAGAATGTTGAAGCAAGAAGATGAAACGGCGTTGACTTGTTTGGTCATCGAGAGTGAGAAGTCCAGGATGACGCCCAGGTTCCGTGCGTGGTCCGTCGGGATGGGTGCTTTTCCGAGGGCCTCTGGCCACCAAGAGTCGTCCCAGGCGGAGGGGGAGGTGCCTAAGATGAGGACTTCTGTTTTGTCTGAATTCAATTTCAGACGGCTGTGCTTCATCCACTCGGCTACTTCTTTCATTCCTTCGTGTAAGTTGGTTTTGGCGGTGTTAGGGTCTTTGGTGAGTGAGAGGATCAGTTGAGTGTCGTCAGCGTAGGAGATGATGTTGAGATTGTGTTGGCGAGCGATGGTCGCAAGGGGGCTCATGTATACGTTGAAGAGGGTGGGGCTGAGGGACGATCCTTGTGGCACGCCGCAGATGACTTCAGAGGCCTCTGACTTGAATGGTGGGAGGCGGACTCTCTGGGTTCTTCCGGTGAGGAACGAGGTGATCCATTCCAGTGCTTTTCCTTGGATTCTGACGTTTCTGAGGCGCTGTAGAAGGGTGCTATGACAGACTGTGTCGAAGGCAGCGGAGAGGTCGAGGAGGATGAGGGCGACTGTGTCTCCATTGTCCAGTAGAGTTCGAATGTCGTCTGTGGCTGCGATGAGGGCGGTCTCAGTGCTGTGTTTGGCTCGGAAGCCAGACTGTGAGGAGTCGAGTGATTTGTTGGTTTCGAGGAAGGCGGCGAGCTGGTTGTTGACAGCTTTCTCGATGACTTTGGCCGGGAATGGAAGGAGCGAGATGGGGCGGTAGTTTTTGAGTTCGGTGGGGTCAGCTGTGGGTTTTTTCAGAAGGGCGCTGAGTTCTGCGTGTTTCCAGCTTTCCGGGAAGGTGGCGGAGTTGAGGGAGCAGTTGATGACATCTCGGAGGTGAGGTGCTATGATGGAGTCTGCTTTGTTGAAGATATGGTGAGGGCATGGGTCAGTTGGGGATCCTGAGTGGATGGAGTTCATCAGGCGGATGGTGTCCTCGGTGGAGATTGGGTTCCAGTCGTTAAGGATGTTCAAGGGGGGTGAAGGTCCTGCGGAAGGTTGGGTGGGTTGGTCTCCGGGTCGGTTGTCGAAGCTGTTGTGGATGTCTGCGATTTTGTTGTGGAAGAAGGAAGCTAGGGAGTCGCAGAGGGCTTGGGAGGGGGTGATGTCGTTGGAGTTGGCTGAAGGGTTGGTAAATTCTTTGACGATGTTGAATAATTCCTTGCTGTTGTGGGCGTTGTTATCTAGACGATCTTTGAATGCGGCTTTCTTGACAGATCGGGTTGGGTAGAACATAAGACACATTCTAATCCGTAAGTATGTCTTTGGGTTGCCAGGCATGGGGGAGCTCCTCAGCCTAACATTCCAACTGGTCACAGCAGTATGCCATGTCTAGCAGCCGCATTCATGTTCAGGGTACCTTTTGGGGCTGCTGTGAATTGCTACCCACCACTTGGCTAATAGTAGGGCAATGGCCATCAGTTTACGATTAGTGGGTCGGGCTTCTTTAGTTAGGCCACGTAGGCACACCCTGGGAGTGCACTCCACCATATCATCCACTATTTCAGAGAGTGTGTGTGTCACCCGCACCAATATTGGTATACCCTCAAGCAGCCCCACGCCAAGTATATAGGCCCTGCATCTCACACAATTTGCATTTTCCCGGAATCCAAAGCCATATAGTCGGAATGGGGTGTGATACATTTGATGTAAGAATTTAAAATGTGTAATGGTCAGATTGCAACTTGGTGTCCATTGGCCAGTTAATGCGCGGCATGCATTCCAATCATCCATTGTGATTGGAGCAGGGTGACCCTCATTCCATTTTCATAACGAATCGCCTGGCTCCGGAGGGTAATGTATCTGGGACGCATTGTAAAAACGTGTAACCAGATGTCAGTTGTGCGGAACAACTGGAGTGCTTCTTCCGGGAACTGTGGGGACAGGTCGCAGAGCGCGGCTCTAAGCCGACAATATAGGAAGATAAGCATGGGGGGCCTACCGCCTTCGCAGTG
Source organism: Lissotriton helveticus (assembly GCF_964261635.1). NCBI lineage: Eukaryota > Metazoa > Chordata > Amphibia > Caudata > Salamandridae > Lissotriton > Lissotriton helveticus. The sequence continues at coordinate 2,096,817,615 of NC_136067.1, forward strand.
CGGATCAGCTGAACCTATAACTGTCCCGGCACTATAGGCATTCCCTAAAGGGGGCAGCCCTGCCGCACCCTGAGAGTCAGTGAGCTGCCGCACCCTGAGAGTCAGTGAGCCTGTTCCCCGCCCTGCCGCACCCTGAGAGTCAGTGAGCCTGTTCCCCGCCCTGCCGCACCCTGAGAGTCAGTGAGCTGCCGCACCCTGAGAGTCAGTGAGCCTGTTCCCCGCCCTGCCGCACCCTGAGAGTCAGTGAGCCTGTTTCCCGCCCTGCCGCACCCTGAGAGTCAGTGAGCCTGTTTCTCGCCATGCCGCACCCTGAGAGTCAGTGAGCCTGTTTCTCGCCCTGCCGCACCCTATGAGTCCGTGAGCCTGTTTCTCACCCTGCCGCACCCTGAGATTCAGTGAGCTGCCGCACCCTGAGAGTCAGTGAGCCTGTTTCCCGCCCTGCCGCACCCTGAGAGTCAGTGAGCCTGTTTCTCGCCCTGCCGCACCCTGAGAGTCAGTGAGCCTGTTTCTCGCCCTGCCGCACCCTGAGAGTCAGTGAGCCTGTTTCTCGCCCTGCCGCACCCTGAGAGTCAGTGAGCCTGTTTTTCGCCCTACCGCACCCTGAGAGTCAGTGAGCCTGTTTCTCGCCCTGCCGCACCCTGGGAGTCAGTGAGCCTGTTTCTCGCCCTGCCGCACCCTGAGAGTCAGTAAGCCTGTTTCTCGCCCTGCCGCACCCTGAGAGTCAGTGAGCCTGTTTCTCGCCCTGCCGCACCCTGGGAGTCAGTGAGCCTGTTTCTCGCCCTGCCGCACCCTGAGAGTCAGTGAGCCTGTTTCTCGCCCTGCCGCACCCTGAGAGTCAGTGAGCCTGTTTCTCTTGAGACACCGAGATCCCCGGTTGATGCGTCCGTGGCAGTGCCGGTGCGTACAATGGTGCTATCTGTCTTCCTTTCCCCACTGTCTTCCAGTCTTGTGTGGTGCAGTGTATAGGGTTTAGCTCTTCCTTTGTGACCTCATTGCATTCATTTGGGATCATGGCCTCTAGGGGTATGGGATACGCAGCATCCCCTTTAACTGCTCCATGTGGGAGGTATCTTGGAGCGTTTGGCCAATAATGGGCAAAATGCGTCCGTGGGCATGGATAGTAAAGTTTTAGATGCGGTGCTGCGGAGCCTCCTCGAGCCTAGGGTACTGTCAGGATGTCCAGTTTTTGTCTGGGCTGCTTCCCTGCCCACGCTAGCCTAATCAATTGTGAGGATAATTGTGTAAAGAATGTATGTGACAGGAATATATAGATATTTGTGAACAGATATAGAAATTTCGGTAGTATTACCATTTTCATTAATGCCATCTTGTCAGCTAGCAATATATGGTGTCTTATCCATCTCAATACCTGCTCCTCAAGACAGCAGACAGCCCTACCATAGTTGAACTGTAAGACCAAGTTTAGGTCCCTGTGTATCCATATACCCAGGGACTTGACAGGCTCCTCACTCCACTCAAGAATAAAGTCTATCGTCTGTCGTGTCGTGCACTGAGTTGTGACTCCCATACGACAAATTATCGCAAACATAAAGCGCCATTGAATGGAATCAAACACTTAGCAGCATCCAGCATGACCGCTCTAGCCGGTATCACCGGGCCTAGCTGGTGCAGTACTGCAAATAAGGTGTTAGCGTCTTGACGGATCGCTCCATTACGCATAACCTATGCACCTTATCTGTAACCCTGGAAAAGCACTACGCTACGCTTGCCTAGTTTGCGAAGTTTCCGCTACTTCGCACTACGCAAATTGCACATAGCACAGTGCAACCACACGTAGTGTAGCATAGTGCAGCAGTACGTTTTTGCTTGCTCGCGGTCCTCAACGTCAAGTTGGCGACCGCAAGCAAGCAAAATGACATCCCGGCGAGACTTTTTCCTCGTTCGCGATCAGCAACATCAAGTTGCCGATCGCGAGCGTGGAAAATAAACCTCCCGGCGAGATTCTCAACGCGGGAAGGTCAGGTTTCTCATTGCGAGTGGCCGTGTAAGCTTGCGACCGCTCGCGGTGAGAAACTACCAGTCCGCGTTGAGAAAGCTACCGCTCGAGAAAAATCTACTCAAGCGGCAGAAAACTACAGCTCGCACTGTGCAAGATGCCGCTTTCAATGATTGCACAGTGCTGGATGCTTGTCTGAACTGTGCAATCATTGAAAACGGCATCTTGCACAGTGCAAACAGGGTACTACGCAGTTCGTGTAATGCTACGCGTAGTTTGTAAAGTGCACTTTGCGTAGCTACGCGTAGTGCTACTTCACAAACTACGCCCAGGGTTACTAATCTGCAGTGCTGCAGGTTTTTGGTATGCTTCCTCGTACATTGCATGAAGGTGCGAGGCTATCAGGGTTGCACACTCTTTGTAAAATTCACGCGGTAACCCATCACTTCCAGAACTTGCCATTTGGGAGTTTGCTTATTTCGTCTATAGTGAGCGGTTGGGCCAGGAACTCCCTTTGCCCTTGGAAGAGCCACAGCAATGCCATATCCTCTAGTAAGCATTGGTGTTGATATCCATGGCTGAGAGTCAATCGGTGTACATATTTTCGTAAAAATTGGCAATGGTTTTCAAGATGCTCAGTGTATCATGGTAGGAAGTGACCTCATCTGTTGTCACTTCCACTATAGGCGTTTGTGCCCAGGGTTCTGCTATTTTTTTGGCAAGCTCATGGCCTGGTCTGCCCCCTTTGCCATAAATCCTAGCTGTTCATCTACGTGACATGTGTTTGATCTCCTGCTCTGCTGTCACATTATATTATTAAGTGATCCCTTTGCATATCGACGCCAGCGTGCCTAGGTCAGGGATCTGTTTGTACGATCGCTCCTGATTTGAGAGTGTAGATTCAATTGTTCTCAGACCATTGCATATAGATTTCAGAACCGCAGCTTAGAGCCCTATACATGCCCCTGATTGTTACTTTAAATGCCTCCCATAAAGCGGCCATAATGTCTCCTGAGCCCACATTAGTGTGGAAGTAGTTGACAATTGCTTCCCAAAGGCCTTCCCAGAAGACCTGGTCCAATAAGGCTGATGCTTGCAGTCTCCACTGGAACTGGGGAAGCGCCTGCCCTGGAATGTCCATTGTGAGCTGGACCGGTGCGTGATCTGATAGTGATTTGGGAAGGTGTTTGGTGCTGTGTACCCATGCATTAACGTCTTTAGTGACCAACCAATAGTCCAATAGTCCAGTCCGGACCAGGAGTTATGAGAAATATGTCCCCTCCCTGCCTTTGGGTTCCTTACCCTCCGATTCTCCTGCACAATTAAAGGAGTATTGAAGTCTTCCGCCAGATGATGCTGAATGTCTGCAGTGCATGTAAGCAAATCCCTATTCTTCTGAAGAACTCTGGGTCATCCATGTTACGGCCGTACACATTAACTATCGTTAGTAATTTACCGTGGAGTTTTCCTTGCAGAACAACATACCAACCCTGATCATCCACGATCACATGGTCCAAACATCCCATATCGGTGTAGGGAGTCCCCCACAGCCCAGTGTATGGTCCAAACATCCCGTATCGGTGTAGGGAGTCCCCCACAGTTCAGTGTATGGTCCAACCATCCCGTATCGGTGTAGGGAGTTCCCCAGAGCCCAGTGTATGGTCCAACCATCCCGTATCGGTGTAGGGAGTCCCCCACAGCCCAGTGTATGGTCCAACCACCCCGTATCGGTGTAGGGAATCCCCACACAGCCCAGTGTATGGTCCAAACATCCCGTATCGGTGTAGGGAGTCCCACAACCCAGTGTATGGTCCAAACATCCCGTATTGCTGTAGGGATCCAACCACAGCCCAGTGTATGGTCCAAACATTCCGTATCGGTGTAGGGAGTCCCACAACCCAGTGTATGGTCCAAACATCCCGTATTGCTGTAGGGATCCAACCACAGCCCAGTGTATGGTCCAAACATCCCGTATCGGTGTAGGGAGTCCCCCACAGCCCAGTGTATGGCCCAACCATCCCGTATCGGTGTAGGGAGTCCCCCACAGCCCAGTGTATGGTCCAACCATCCCGTATCGGTGTAGGGAGTCCCCCACAGCCTAATGTATGGTCCAAACATCCCGTATCGGTGTAGGGAGTCCCCCACAGCCCAGTGTATGGTCCAAACATCCGTATCGGAGTACGGAGTACCCCACAGCCCAGTATATGGTGCAAACATCCCATATCAGTGGAGGGAGTCCCTCACAACCAGGTGTATGGTCCAAACATTCCGTATCGGTGTAGGGAGTCACCCACAGCCCAGCATATGGTCCAACCATCCCGTATCGGTGTAGTGAGCCCCCCACAACCCAGTGTATGGTGCAAACATCCCGTATCAGTGTAGGGAGTACCCCACAGCCCAGTGTATGGTGCAAACATCCCGTATTGGTATAGAGAGCCCCCCACAGCCCAGTGTAGGGTCCAAACATCCCAAATCAGTGTAGGGTGTCCCCCACAGCGCAGTGTATGGTGCAAACATCCAATATCAGTGTAGGGAGTCCCCACAGTCCAGTGTATGGTGCAAACATCCTGTATTGGTGTAAGGAGCCCCTCACAGCCCAGAGTATGGTCCAAACATCCCGTATCGGTGTAGGGAGCCCCTCACAGCCCAGTGTATGATCCAAACATCCCGTATCGGTGTAGGGAGTCCCCCACAACCCAGTGTATGGTCCAACCATCCCGTATCGGTGTAGGGAGTCCCCCACAGCCCAGTGTATGGTCCAAACATCCCGTATCGGTGTAGGGAGTCCCACAGCCCAGTGTATGGTCCAAACATCCTGTATCGATGTAGGGAGTCTCACAGCCCAGTGTATGGTCCAAACATCCCGTATCGGTGTAGGGAGTCCCACAGCCCAGTGTATGGTCCAAACATCCCGTATCGGTGTAGGGAGTCCCCACAGCCCAGTGTATGGTCCAACCATCCCGTATTGGTGTAGGGATCCAACCACAGCCCAGTGTATGGTCCAAACATCCCGTATCGGTGTAGGGAGTCCCCACAACCCAGTGTATGGTCCAAACATCCCGTATTGCTGTAGGGATCCAACCACAGCCCAGTGTATGGTCCAAACATCCCGTATCGGTGTAGGGAGTCCCACAGCCCAGTGTATGGTCTATAGATCCATCGTCAAATGTCTGCTGCCACACTGGGTTCCTTCATTTAGCAGCACCGCGTTCTTCCCTTCGAATGCTATCACCAGGCGTTCGTCCCTGATGACTGCGAGGAAAAGGAAGTCTTAAATATTATCAAGACTGTTTGTTGTTGGTTACCCATTTACGAGTCGTCGTGCCAGAGCGCAGCTCTCCGCCCCTTCTGCTGCAGTTAGCTGTGTAGGTTCAGCGCTTGAGGTGGACATTCCCCACATATTCTTTACCGGTAGGGATAGCCAAGAGGGGGCTGTTGGGCACCTCATCTGCCCTGTTATGATGTCCTGTAGCACTGGGTCTGCTTCTTTCTCTATATCCCACACTATAATCACTTGCCACAGGAACACAATGGTGACCCAAGTTACATCCAATGGTTTTTGCCTCCATGTTTCCCTACTCATCTCCCACCCGTGTCCACTCCCTTGCATTTATTTTCTTCCCTTTCAACATTCACATCTTCCTCGACTAGTACAATCCGCCCCTTTCAGAGGTGCCAGGGACTGGGAACTGCAAGTCCTTGCTCCTGGCCGCCAGTGTATGCCATGTTTACAATTATAGGCCCGCGCTGAGGCTGTGGTGTGTAGCCACTTAATAGGCGGGGAGTCTTTAGGTGGGGCAGTTTTACTGCTATGTAGCATCTGTACTCATTGAATTACCCATTTAATGGAAGGGGCAGCAGTAGACAACAAGAACAACATAACACAGAACATAGATTGACACGTACAAAAAAAACACATCTTCGCTCCCACGTTGTGAGACCCAGGAAAAACATGGGAGGAAACAAAACATGTTTGAACCAAACGTATCAGTTTATATTTATACATCCCTGCGTCCAGGGGTTATGAACATCATACAAACTATACATTTAAAATCTAAGAAGATCCAAATGCTTTTATGCATATTCCTTTAGTTTGTGCATTCCTCTCCATTCTCCGCCAGGAAGAATACACGCTAAACCCACTGCACTATCCCGCGTCTTTCAGCTCTGCCTGCAGTCACAGGATGTTCCCACACGGCCCAGAGGTCTGTGGTGAGCTAGAGGCCCCAGAGCAGGAGCTGCTAAAAGGGGAGTTGAATCGACTGACATGTCCTGCTGTGAAATCATTTGCAGCGGGCTTGGCAGGAGCTGCTCAGCAGATTCGCTCCTGTTCTTCTGTCACTGCTCCTTTATACCAAATCCTAAAATACTTCATCTAACAACCCATCCTTTTCCTCTATCGTCTTTCTTCCTTCGTCTCTGTCTAGTTCGTCTCCCATGTACAGCAACTGTTGTAAATTCAGCCCCTCACTTGTCCTATGTAATACTGTATCAAGAGTGCTAGTGTGTGGAGAACACGCCAAGGCAGTCTGTTCACTCTCTGTTTTCCCCACCCCAGTGCTTTAAATGGGCCGGTTCTGTCCGGTACTGCCTACTGGCACTTCTTTATTTTGAGAGGGAGAGTACTGGCATTTCTCAACAGAAATGTAATACTTTTAATTGGAGAGTACTGGCCCTTCCCAGACACAAGAAGGTACTCTTGTACAGATGACCTGCACTTCTGTTTCCCCAGTTCAAGCACTGCCCCCCCCCCCCCCATGTACCAGCAGATATTAATTCTTGTATTTGCAAATTAAGTACTTGGCCATAGGGTCTCTAGTACATTTCCTAAACATGTGTATTTGGGCAATAACCTGTTGGAGGTGAGACAGTATTCTATCCGAACCCCAAGGGCTTCATTCTTCCTGGAATGCCACCGAGAGGCCGGCGGTACGCACGGCAGAGGAGTCACCACACAGGATGGCCCACTGATGTGATGCTGTGCTATTCTAACACTTTAACACAACTACATGCTACCCTGACACTCCAACAAGCTGTAATGTGTCTCGTGACAGGAGCCCTGAGAACACATAGAACTCTTTTCCCAAACTTCTTTTAAGCTATCCTCTCTGCCAATAGGATCCACGGACTTAGAAAGTGTCTCTGCATTCTCTGTCATGCAAGACAGAGGTTTCATTTCAGCTGCGTGAAGTACAGAATCCAGGACATGGGACGTTACCCCCCAACAGGTGGTCCTGAAGAAGGTGGACGAACAATCTTATTATTCCTCCGAAACGGGCGTTGACGTGTGAGAAATCCTTGCCCGCAACACAACTAGGTTTGAAGTTGGGATCTTTGGTTCCGGTTGTTATTCGTGTGTATGTGATGGGCGGCTTGGAGGGTTTTGAATGGTATGTGTGAGAGAATGAATGCTTCAGTGTGAATGATGGAGGGAGGGGGAGTGGTAGTGTCATATTGGGGGCTGGAAAAAGGTAGCTTTGTCGATTGAAATCAAAGATGTATCGTTTTCCAAAAGTGTTTTTTTAAGAAAGGGAATATGATGTAAAAATCAAGGAACTGTAGAAGAAGATGTACAGTATTGTATAATAAACAGTGTATGAAATGTTTACATATAAAATGACAAAAAAATGAAGGAAAAAGTTCATGCACTAAGTGTCTTTTTTGGCTTACATTGTATTGCCTTTGGTCAGCACATTGAGCTGTTTTGAGCCAGTAATGAAGAAATACAGGACAAGTGGGATTTTGTATTTATGCTTTGTTGGTTGTTTCCCCCTTATACCAGACCTAACATTGTTTCTGCAGGAGTACCTCTATTTTTTCTGTGAAGTGAAATGAAACATATCATAAGGTGCATTATATTTATCTTGCATATCCCGGTCTCTTATGCTATCAGCACAATTGATCTTCTATTGCATTCCCCATAGAGACACGAGTCCTCCTCTGCCCACTCACATGCAATTCTATCATCTTGCATCAGGAACCCACGTATGGGGGTATTCCAGAATTTCAAATTATACATACATTAATTCATCTAAATAATCTGTACATTCATTCACTTCTGTGGCGCTAGTTTTTTTTTAATCTCATTCTGTTCTTGAGCTGGAGTAGTCAGGTGCCTGGGAAGGATTAAGGTCTGTATTTGGAAACATTGGGAAAGGATTCAGTAAGATAGGGGAATTGCTCAGGAGTGTAGCTGGGGGAATACTGAAATTGCATCTACCCCACTTCTGCCTCTATTGCTCGGCATTGCATGCGTGCTCGTTTCTTTGCAGTTTTTCAAAGAAATGTCATCACAAAAGGGACTGGATTGCAGGTATAAGAAGCTGTCAGCAACAAGAGGAAGAAAATACTTGATTTAAAAATCAAAGAAATGCAAAGCGATCTGTATGACACCTTGATGGATTCCAAGAAGAGCCCGAAGATGATGAATGATGTCTTGTAATAAAGAAATTAAGTGATGATTTATAAATCTGAGAGTTATTTTATTTCTGCCTATTAAACGCATGACAATTTGAGCTTGGGCTAACCTACGTTGTGTTTACACTGTCCTCCATCCTGCATCAACGTCACAACACACCACATCATGGCTATTGCAGTCTCCTCATTCTAAATAAAGAGTTATTAGAATCACATGACTAACTGGAGAAAGTTCCCAGAGAGTTTCTTTCACTGCAATTCATCAAGGACCCTTTCGGCTGTCCCAGGCTACCATTATACAATGTATAAGAAGGAGACTGTGAGAATGCTTGCAAATCCAATGTATTACTACCATGAGAGAAGTTTCAAATGTATCAGGGGTAAACCGTTTCTTCTTGCTCGTTCCTTATTGGTGCGCACCCTGAGAACTCTATATTCATGTGGAATGTGTGACTGTCTTTGATAGAAGTCCTGTAAAAGGAACTGTGGATTTCTACGTACAGAGGAACCCTGTTCCGCACCTTAGAAGGTGAATCTATGCCGGATTTCACTTAGAGCTGTTAGCACTTCTCTGAACTTATGGTCTGTGTGCCTTGCTACTAAAATATATTTATTTATGTTCTGTTATGTCAAATTTGCCTTTTACAATTCATATAAAGCACTGACACGACTAACCTTGGCTGTCATTTTTACAAGAATGTTTATCACCTATTACTGAGCTTAATCTATTGTTTTACCAAAGTGAGGGCTCCAGTCAGGGAGCATCAGTCTGCATTGAGACCACACCGCTCCTGGTCCCAGCCGTTGGCGCCCCATGACTTGGATTTTAGAATAAGATGGTACGCCGACACTGTACAGTGTCTTCCTGCATCTCAGGTTCCTTTCTCCTCCTCCTGTTCTCTTCCCTCTTGTGCAGTGCCTCCTGTGCTCCTCCCTATGCCCCTTTCTCCAGCACCCTCCTTTCCTGCCCCCTTACTTCTGTCTTTGCATACAGCTCATAGGACTGCAGCACATGTGCGGTTCAGTGCTGCACTCACTGTACAGTGACTCACAGGTTCTTGTGTCCCTCCCTCCTGTGCCTTCTTCTCCTGTGCCTTGCCTCCTTCACCCTCCTGTTGTGCCCTGCCTCCTGTCCCCTTCCTCCTGTGCCCTCCTCTCCTGCCCCCTCCTTCTGTCCTTGTGCACAGCACATAGGGCAGCAGCATTTGTGCGGTTCAGCTCTGCACACTCACTTCTAGAAGTCACATTAAGTGCTGTGCATTATGTTCTGGGTTTGGAGGTCACATTCTCCCCTCTGTCCCTCAGGCTCTTTCATCCAAAGGAGCTGCCTCCCCTCCCCCTCCTGAGTGAGCCTTACCATGCCGTCTGTCTTTAAACACCTACCTCAACCTTTGTTGAGTCCTGAAAGCAGGTGTAAGGCGACCCCGCCTGCAGGTCCAGCTCACTAGCTTGACCCTGGGCCGCCCGTGCCCGATCCGGGTGGATCTCGATCACCCGTCCCGGCAGACAAGTGCGAGCGCCTAGCCGAGTAATTGAGGAGATGTGCTTTTTAATGATGTTTGCCATCTTTTTATTTAACAAAGGGGGAGATGTAGTGTTTTAATTGTAAATGTTATAGATTCTTATATAGCGCAGACTGCCACCCTACGGGTATCCTGGCGCTTAGACTTGAGTGGGACCATCATATGAGCCGACCGGTATCCACTAGGTCCCATGTGGTTCTGGGTGGACTATAAACAGGAACTACGTAGCATGCTGGGAGGGGTTAGGGTGTGGTTATGGGAATAATGACATAAGTGTGCAGACTGTGATTGAATGTGGGAGAATAAAGAAGTCTGAAGCGCAGCTCCGTGTGTGGCGTGATTCATTTACATGCTCCAGTGCTGGGGAAGATGCTACACCCCTCTTGAGTCAGCCTTACACTGCCTGTATGCACAGTTTACATTTAAAGTTGCATTGTGGGACTTGCAGTTTCATATACCATGTGTCTATCTGCCTAAAAAATGGTAGCAACAGAGGCAGGGACCGTTCTAAGAGACCGCCATGCAGACACAGGTACCCAGGCCTCAGTGGGAGCTGCTGCCTTCCACCCACTCCCACGACCCTATAGATGGCCCCTCTCACAACAGAGTGCTGTGAAGCACTGCATATGAAGATAGGGGCCCCTGAGGCTGGAGGATGATAACCATTACAGCCTACCTCAAGTATATGGGGATAGAAGGCTGAGGCTGCAGGGGCAGGGGACTGGAAAGAGGCCTGTCAGGACAAGAGAATAGCTGCAGGGATGGTGAGAAGAGTTGTACTCTAGTCCAAGGGCTTCAAGGACGGGGGGTCATGGCAGGAAAGTACTTCACACATCCCTACAGGATATTGCATCATATGCCATGAGGAGGGCACATTTATTGTGTGACCAGGGAGAAGAAAGTGTAGGCAGTGAGAGGGAGAGCTTGCTGCCTGCCGGGGAGCCGTATGCGAGCCAGTACGAGCTTGTTAGGATCAAGTATTGATAACCACGATCCCATGATGGATATTGAAGTCACATCTCCACCAGATAACAGTCTAAGCTGCCTTTCTTTCAGTCCACCCACATTACCTGGGTCCTGGCTAATGGTGTGCAGTGTAGGATGTGCAGACAATGGACAAAGTATTGCAAAGGCTCTGCAGATGCAGTCAGGTCCAGGACTGATGATGGACCAAAGTATTTACAGCTTCCTGTAATAATTCTGCAAAAATGTGGCATTTGAAGAGTAATCAAGCCATACAGGTAGCACAGCATGAATATCCTATCAGGACTGTCCGCTGGATAAAAGACCCAAATTACAGGTGTATAATGACAGGCAGCTGGGATAATAGCCCTCTGCTGACATTTCCTCTGCAAGAACATTTTTACTGTGCGCTGCTGATGTGGTTTACCCCATGGCTGCTGATGTGGTTTACCCCATGGCTTCTGATGTGAGTTACCCCATGGCTGCTGATGTGGTTTTCCCCATGACTGCTGATGTGGTTTACCCCATGGCTGCTGATGTTCTTACCCCATGACTGCTGATGCGCTTACCCCATGGCTGCTGATGTGGTTTACCCCATGGCTGCTAATGTGGTTTACCCCATGACTGCTAAAGTGGTTTACCCCATGGCTGTTGATGTGGTTACACCATGGCTGCTGATGTGGTTTACCCCGTGCCTGCTGTTGTGGTTTACCCCATGGCTGCTGATGTGGTTTGCCTCATTGCTGCTGATGTGGTTTACCCCATTTCTGCTGATGTGGTTTACCCCCTTTCTGCTGATGTGGGTACCCCATGGCTGCTGAAGTGGTTACCCCATGGATGCTGATGTGGTTTACCCCATGGCTGCTGATGTGGTTTACCCCATGGCTGCTGATGTGGTTTACCCCATGGCTGCTGATGTGGTTTACCCCATGGCTGCTGATGTGGTTTACCCATGGCTGCTGATGTGGTTTACCCCATGACTGCTAATGTGGTTTACCCCATGGCTGCTGATGTGGTTTACCCCATTGCTGCTGATGTGGTTTACCCCATGGCTGGTGGTGTGGTTACCCCATGCCTGCTAATGTGTTTTACCATATGGCTGCTGATGTGGTTTACCCCATGGCTGCTGATGTGGTTTACCCCATGGCTGCTGATGTGGTTTACCCCATTTCTGCTGATGTGGTTTACCCCCTTTCTGCTGATGTGGGTACCCCATGGCTGCTGAAGTGGTTACCCCATGGATGCTGATGTGGTTTACCCCATGGCTGCTGATGTGGTTTACCCCATGGCTGCTGATGTGGTTTACCCCATGGCTGCTTATGTGGTTTACCCCATGGCTGCTGATGTGGTTTACCCATGGCTGCTGATGTGGTTTACCCCATGGCTGCTAATGTGGTTTACCCCATGGCTGCTGATGTGGTTTACCCCATTGCTGCTGATGTGGTTTACCCCATGGCTGGTGGTGTGGTTACCCCATGCCTGCTAATGTGTTTTACCATATGGCTGCTGATGTGGTTTACCCCATGGCTGCTGATGTAGTTTACCCCATGGCTGCTGATGTGGTTTACCCCATGGCTGCTGATGTGGTTTACCCCATGGCTGCTGATGTGGTTTACCCCATGGCTGCTGACGTGGTTTATCCCATGGCTGCTGATGTGGTTTACCCCATGGCTGCTGATGTGGTTACCCAGTGTGTTGTAACTTCTCCCCCTCTGCTCCTTATCCACCCCTCTCCTTCTCTCCCTCTTGGTACGGCCCACTCTACTTCCTGGAGTGTGTGTTAGAATGTTGAGAGAGTCGTGACTGCCGCCAAGCTGGGAGCACCTGTTACTTATGATGAAATAAAGTCATACTTGGAAACCCCTAAATGTAGTGGCTCTTTACTACATTTATTGGCGACGAGGACGGGATGCTGAGCCAGGGTCAGCTGGGTGTCTATCCCCCCTGGACACATTTTGAAGCTTGAGCGGAGTGGTTAATTGAAATGAAGGACTCATTGATTAAATTTGAAGTTCATTGGAGAGCAGACCGGTAACCAGACTGTACCCTAATGTGTTCCCGTTCGGGGGACGTAAGATTCTCGATTCTGCAAAGTAAATGGAAGTCGGGTGTGAAGTTTGGGTAAACGAACTGGTGCCGTGTGGTGAAGGAATAACTGTTTCCTCCTGATTTGATGTCTGCTGGTGTTTCTGGTTCGAACAACCAGTTTCTGAAATGAAATGAAGAAATGAGTGAACAAGCTGCGTCGGGCGTTCAAAGGAGACTCTGAAGCTGAAAAGGAGTAAGACCCGAGTGGATGAACCCTGAACGAAGAGAAGGTTCGTCAGGTGAGCAGCTGAAGCTTTTGTGGAAAGCTGAGCGGAGCAGGAGACGAAATTGATGATATCGTTCTCACCGCGTACTGATGTGAAAATATGAGCCTTGGTTATGAGGTAGTGGACGAAAGTACGTTACGTTGAGCAACTGAGGCGAATTGGCGAATTATCGTGAGGAGAGCAGTGGGAACTAAGGATAGAAGCTGAGCGGAGCACAGGATAAGGTGAAAGTCCGTGTGTAAGGGGAAGGAGTGTGACCCAATTCGCGGCGGAAGCCTGTGTGGGGAGCCGGCTAGGGGCATGTGAAGAGCTGGGCTCAGTGGTGGACGACAGAGGTGATTGTTAAAAAAATAAGTACATTGAGCTCAGGAAAACGCCAAAGTCCTCACCTGAGGATAGAAACTCCTACCCGAGAACACCGCCGCCATTCTTCCGAGCATCGCGTCATTTCCCTACAGCACTAAGCAGGGCGAAGACAAAGAAAGAGGACTAGGGTAAACACCCCTGAGTGTGTAGCAGCGGAGTTTAGGCTGCGGAAAGGGGCGGAATATACGGGGTGTGAACCTAACCTCTCAAAGCGGAGCGGGAGATGAAATGACAGTTGATTGTTCCCACCGCGTTGTGAAGTGATTTAAAGAAAAGCCTTGGTCAAGAAGTAGAGGATTCGGCTCTTAAAGAGAAATTCATGGAAAGTAGCAACGGAAGTATTTGGAGAAATGATCTGCATCGGGCGTTCTTTTGAAAAAGTGAAGTGTGAGGAGAAGTAAGACCTGAGTCGAAGAGCTGTGACAGAGACGAAAGCTCGTGGGGTGAGCAGTTGTAACTGATGAATTAACATAAACTGGTTCAATAAATGGAAGAGAAAACAAAACGGATTGAAGCGTAGGAATATAAAGCGGCTCCGCCGTGGGATAAAGCTCTGTTAAGAGGTGAGAGGTGACATGCGGAAAGGCATGTAGGTCAAGCCGGGGCAGTTCCTAGTCAAGTGGACACTGAGAGCCAGCTGAGATCCTGGGTGAAAAATAAAACGGGGGATTTCAACAGAGAAATGGAAAAGGTTGAAACACGGCCTCTGCTGTGAGCTGTGCTGAGGAGACGGTGTGCTCGGCACCTCTCTGAGAAGCGTTCTCTGACATAATCTGTTCCAGGGAGGGAGCCTGTTGGTTGAGGTAAGACCTTGTGAGGAAAAATTTGTGACTAGAAACAAAAGGTTTTATGAAGATGAAATCGGGGTGAGCTAGTCCCCTCTTCCTAGAAATTTAAGTTCATGAAAGTACACTAGTAATTATCTGAGTAAGGAAGAAAGTATTGTGTGAGGAATCTCGGAGAAAAGTGATCGTCATTGGACCTTAGCTTTACTTCCAGTCGCATTAAGCTTTGGAAATGTTGGGAGGAGCGGGGAATGTACCACGTTATGTGGTAGTCAAAAGAAGCTGAACAGCAGCAGTGCATTGAGCTGTGTGAGGGGTGTGCAGTGAACCTCTGTGGCGGAATCATTACGGACTAGAGGCAGTACGTCCTTCCAGGGACACCCCAATTCGCTGCATCTGTGACAGTGGATTCTCTAGAGCCATTAATCTACGGACGGCGCGTTCAACTCTTATTCTGTGATTTCAGAGAGGGGGAACAAGTAGGGCAATAGAAGGTGGAGTAGGTAACTTGACCTTCACATTTTAGAACCCCCCAGCGCTCACAGCCAAGGCATTACTATCAATTGGTTCAGGGCGACAGAGAGCTCTTCCAGGTGCACTTCTACCGCCACTTCTGTCTGCTCGAGGTGGACATCACATCTCCACGTGAATTCCCGGATATAGTTTAGAAAATAACATGGAGAGAGCCCTAAGGTATAATGTAGCTCTCATACCAGAGGAAAGGGCTGAAACAGCCTTTCACAGTCTAGGAACTGAAGGACGAAAGATGTACTGCGATACGAGGAAAATGCTCACGAAGGGGCCACACAGAAATGTGTATAAAGACATCTCGTGCGCACGGGATGGTTATGGAAAACAAGTCTCGCGGGTAAAGGCACAAAGGGTTGATGTGATCAATGATAAAATGGATAACCAAGAGGAAGTTAACACTAGGAAAATAAACCCGGAGTGTACCACCTCCCTAGGCGGAGTGAAGACAGAAATGGTCTCAGTTCCAGGAAAGCAATATAAGTTGGTTAACAAGAAAGAATGGAATAGAGAATTAGCAAAAGAAAATGGGGATGAATTTAAAGAGACCAACATATCCCTAAAAACATACACTGAGAAGAACTTCAACGTAATAGGTTACACAGTAAAGGGTTTAATGCACAAAGGAAAGGATACTTGGAGTACCCTATTTATAACGGAAAGAGGATCCACCATGCCAGGGTGGAAGGATCTAAAGAAATTGAAAATAAAAGATAAGGGAAGAAGTAAAGAACATGAGACTGAATGGGCGCTGATACAAAGAGTACAGGGAACTAAAAGTGAAGCACAGAAGACTCATGCGCCGTCATCTAAGGGTTCGTGTGATATGGAAGAAACTGCATACAATAAAGAGTTTGGAAAAGAAGTTGAGAGACATGAGAGAAATGACAAAGAAGGAATAGTTGGGAAAAAAGGAAATTTGAAAAGAAAAGGAGAAAATGTCATCACCAAAAATAAGGAACGGCAAAGGATAGAATGTAAGGGTAACCCATTCAAGCACAAAGGGACGTGGCTAAGAATCACATCGTCAGAGTCCAGGAACAAAATGATGGAGGAATATGAACACAAATGTGAACAAGAAAGAGTTATCGACCCCCACAGACAGGGGCGAGAGAAAGCAGTTAAAGGGAGAGTGCCCGACATGGTTACAACCAATGGTGAAACATGGATCGCTCACACGGCAGGCAATAAAGGTTGTGGAAAAGTAGTAGTAAAGGATGTACTAAAAAGAAAAATGGAGACGGACCAAAGCTGGGTGGATGAAAGAGAAATACGAAAGAAAGGCGAGAGGAAAGGCGGAGGAAGTGAATTTGCGAAAAACGGAGAATTCAAGAGAAAGGGAGAGTCCACAGAAAATGAAACCTTCGATCGAGGGAAAATAGAATGTAAGAGTAACCACTTTATTTGCAGTGAGATGAGGCAAAGTTCCACATTGGATGAGTTCATTTTTGAAATGAGGGATGAAATTGCGGACTATGGTGGACTGAAAAGAGCAATGGATTTAAGTTTGCCGGAGGGAAAGGATGAGGATAAAGCTAAATATTTTCCATGGCATCACGGCGGTGAGATGAAGAGTGAGAGTGGGAAAAGGCAGGAAATGCTAAAAGGTATCTCACTAAAAGGCATGTCAGGGAAGAAGGGTCCACTCGATGACAATCTCAGCAAGCGGGAATGCAGTGGCCCAGGAAATACAACAGAGTTCTTCCAGAGGACTCAAGGAAGTGAGCAAGATGACAGACTAAGGTCAGCTGAGGCTGATGACAACGATCGGAACGGTTTGAAACGGAGTAAGAAAAGGTCTGGACTCTGCCTTCTGCAAAGGTAAGGAGGGTAGGAGAGGGACCAGACTAGTCAACGTGGATGACATTGAGAGAGAGAGAGCCCTATCAGGTCTGATGGTTCAGGCGGGGTGTGTCGGGGCCCAGTTACTGCCAAGGACTAATACAGTGGTACTGCCTAGACACCCTTCCTGATGGGTACATGAAGACTTGTGGAGGAGCACAAAATTTCAAGTCGGAATACTCCGCACATTGTGTTCACACTCAGAGGAGCCTAAGGGAAACATTGAGGTTGCATTCTTTCCTGCCTCCCACCCCTGCCTCCAGACTCATCCCGCTGTAGGCATCGAGGCGGGGTGGCAGAAGTGGACTCCAAGGGACCGGCCCCACTGGCCACACCTACCGTATTATAAGAGGTGTTCATACTAAGGGGAGGG
The DNA here is from genome assembly GCF_964261635.1 of Lissotriton helveticus. Lineage (NCBI taxonomy): Eukaryota > Metazoa > Chordata > Amphibia > Caudata > Salamandridae > Lissotriton > Lissotriton helveticus. The sequence goes on from NC_136067.1 coordinate 2,096,834,684, forward strand.
GGGCAAGGTCAGGACCCGTCTTGGTTCCTAGTGGACCAAAGGGACCATACGCCTTAGACTATTTCCTGCCAGTTCCACACTTAAGTTTTAGTGTTAGTGCCACAGTTAGTTGTCTTCTGGTTGCTGTGATTAACTCCTGCTTTCTTTGTACTCCTCCCTCATACCCGCCTCCTCCCCACCACTCTTCCACTTTCCCCACTTCCACCCATTTCACCCTGCATCCCTGCTGTCTTCCCTTCTCCCCGCCGGGAGCCTCTTATCTCCCTCTCCTCTGTTTCCCTTAGGGGGGAAGGTGTGTTGTAACTTCTCCCCCTCTGCTCCTTATCCACCCCTCTCCTTCTCTCCCTCTTGGTACGGCCCACTCTACTTCCTGGAGTGTGTGTTAGAATGTTGAGAGAGTCGTGACTGCTGCCAAGCTGGGAGCACCTGTTACTTATGATGAAATAAAGTCATACTTGGAAACCCCTAAATGTAGTGGCTCTTTACTACACAGTGGCTGCTGATGTGGTTACCCCATGGCTGCTCATGTGGCTTACCTCATGGCTGCTGATGTGGTTACCCCATGGCTGCTCATGTGGTTTACCCCATGGCTGCAGATGTGGCTTACCCCATGACTGCTGACGCGGTTTACCCCATGGCTGCTGACGCGGTTTTCCCCATGGCTGCTGACGCGGTTTTCCCCATGACTGCTGATGTGGTTTACCCCATGGCTGCTGACGCGGTTTACCCCATGGCTGCTGACGCGGTTTTCCCCATGACTGCTGATGTGGTTTACCCCATCGTGGGTAACACTGGCCCTGTCATTTTGGATTAGAACACACAGATATTTAATCCTGTGTTGTTTTGTTTGTTTTTCAGGGGCACATTTTTAGCCCGTCACTTCTACACACTAAGTTAGAAGTAAGTCTTCATAATTCTCTTTTTTAATTTAATTTCCGTGCTTTTGGCTCTAATCACGTATTTTTCATATATGTTTGTCATTTCTTAGATACTCGTTTTACTATGACTAGTGTTAGAAATAGGGTAGCGTGGTGCGGAGCGGGTAGGCTAAACTCCAGGGCATTGTGTAAAGCATCCACACAGCACACACAGGCGGCACACAAGGCACACTACAAAAAGAGACCACACCAGTTTAGATGGAAAAAAAAGCATATGTATTATGCAGGACAGCAAGAGGTAATCACAGGGGTGACACAGTGCCAACTGACACCAGGTAGCAATACAAAAGGGGACTATTTACAGGGCAGGGCCAATCAGGCCGCTGCCAAAACCATTGTAACAGGACACAGGGTAAAGGAAAGTCCGTCAATAAATGTATCACAGCCAGCAACTACCGGCAACGAACTGAACTCAGCTCAGCACATTGGCATGAGCCCCCATAGGCATAAACGCGTAAGCAGGAGGCATAAACCTAAGCAGAAATCATGTGAACATCACATTAGGCACCATTTGGCAGACAAATACAGCATCATCACCCTCGGGTCAGGCATGTAAATACATTGGCATGTGGCATCTCGTGCATATTCCCTGGCAACGTAATCCGGCAGGGACCTGGAAAGAAAAACAGGCATGCAGGCTGGGAGGCCTCACCCTAGGCGTGAAGACGGCGTCCAGCCTTAGGGAAAGAAAGCATTGCCATGGGATGCAACACCATCAGTAGTCCGCCTTAAGGGATAAACATTAGCATGAACACAGAGCGGTAGGCCGGACCCTCTGCAAGGAAAACATCATCAGTCAAATGAGAATAAATGTCCATTCCATCACTACCACCCTGGGCAGGTATAAACCCCACTCTGGGACTCTCTAAATAAACCTGGCCCCAAGGTTGCACCTGCCCACTGTCCGGTGGGGCAGTTGGGTCCAACCAAGTCACTGGCACATACAGTGCCTCTGGAGCCCCTCTCCAGGACTCAGGAGTCCGCAGACTTGCCCCCAAAAAAACTCTCACGTGCAACTGCCCACTGTCCGGTGGGGCACTTGCACAAGGCACAGCCAGCATGGCACTGGGCAAGGGGGAGCCCCTTCTTCTGGGGCTATCAGCTTTACAATGCCCCAACTTGGGCTCCCAAAACATTGCAGCGGCCCGCTTCTGCGGTGCCGGTGTGTGGTCCACAAAAATAATGGCACAGCTGGAGCCCCTCCGGGCCCCACACACAGGTGGCTGCTCGTTGCAGCTGCCCACTGCTAAGCGTGGCAGCTCGGAAGTCCAGTACTCCTACTCCGGTCCTCTGAGAAGGACCACTGGGGGCGGGCACCGACAATGTGCCCCGCTGCCCCCTCCCTTGTTGATTCCCCAATGAGCCCCAATCACCAGGCTCTTGGGGCGGGCTCCGGACGTCTTCTAGCAGGGGACAGGCAATGGTATGTCCCTTAACCGTCCCCTGCTCCTCCAGGACCTCTCCTGCTGGCTTCCTCTTTCTTTAGCAGCAGACGCAGGGAACACGCGGGTCTCTCCCTCGCACTGCGGGAGCCTCGCAGAAGGACAGCATGTCTCCTGGCCTCGTCCTTCACCCGGGTCCCTCTCCTGGGGCCCGGGACTCGTCTCCTCAATACCACGGCTCAGCAGGCGGGGCTCTCTTTTACGCATGGGAACCCTACCCCTCCAGCAGTTTCTCTCCCGGCGGGCGCACAAACCGGCGGGGTGGGCTCCCGCTAGGGGCTTAAAGTCAGCAGAGGCGCGGGGCTCCCACCAGCTCACAGGGGCCCCACCTAACTTCCGGGTCGCTCCTTCTCCTTCCGGGTGACCGTGGGCAGCGCGGTGGCCCTCAGTTAATCCCTGGGCTGTGGCGGGGAAGGGCGACGGGAACGCAGGGTAGGCTCCGGCTAATTTAAATAAGCACAACCACGGGGTGGGCACCCACTGGTATACACTAGCAGGCAGTCTCCAAACACGGGGTAGGCACACACTTAACGTAAAGCATACAGCGGGGTGGGCACCCGCGGAGGTCAGCAACACCCGGGACAGGCTCCCGGTATATTTTAATATAGGCGGCTCTCCCCGGCAGCACGAGGGGATTCGCGGCAAGCAACGCCCCACTTCCTAGTGCTACACAGTTTACGCAGGTCCCGGGCAGCGTGGTGATCCTGGGCATGCGACGCTTCGCTGGCTCAGCACTGGGCACAGCGCCCGTGGGTAGTGGCAGCTTCTAGCACTCTAGCCCCTAGGAGGCACAACGCTTTATCTTCTGTTCCCCAGCCGCAGCGCTCACAGATTCCCAGCGCTGTAGAGGCCAGACCCTCCTCTTCTCCTGGCCATATATGGAGTGGTGCCCATGCTCCTTACCTCCTTCTGGGCACAGTCACTACCGGGATAAAGTTGTAGCACCCACACAATAGAGTAGCGCCTTGGCAGCACGGCATTGCTGGCGTCAGCTCCTCCCTCCTGGGCAGTCCAAGCACTCACAGGGCGCTGTAATGCAGGCAGGATAGAAGTGAAACACTCACTAAGTGCTCCTTGGCAGTCAGATAAAGTGCTCTTCCTTTCCAAGCGCTAGCCAACAGGCATGGCACAGTTGTAGCGCTCACCAGGCACTAGGTAGGAGAGCAGCAGGCACTGCTAGGCCAGGTCAGTGGTCAGTGGGTACTCATCGGTACAGGACAGCAGCTCCTGGGAACCATCATCCCCTGTAACGTGGCATTCCTCCTAGTACAGCATTCTGTACTCCAGCAGCGGGCTCTCACTGGCCCTGTGGACAGTGGAGAGGTACAGATGGGCTCAGGGGCCAGCACCCAGGCTCAGGTGGTGGTACCTCATGGCAGAGGGTCCCCTCTCTCTCTCAGGTCCACGCTCTGACTGAGCACATGGTTGCACAGCCCCCCTATTTATACGCTCCTCACCCCACCTACCAGACAGTGCCAGAAGCTTCTAGAATCGTCTGGGGAAACCAGTCCTGACTGGCTCAGGGGGAGGGGTAGAGCACCCTGGGTGTCAGGTTTTCCCTCCAAAAGCTGGGATGGCTGGGAAACAAACAACTAGACTGGTAACCCACCTCAGTCAGGCGGCACCACACACAGCTATGGCATCCATTTTAAAAGTGACAATTCACCAAGGTGCATTCTTACAATGGGGGAATTACAGGTGCATCACATTTAATTACATTGCATCACATTTAACATTTGTATTTCACATTCATCTCAATACATGTTTAAATAGGGAAAATCAGTCTGCACACGCCATTGCGCAGCATGGATTACGGCATCTCACACCACACATGGCCTCTACATTCCTCTACCATGTGGGAGATATCCTCTAATAGGAGGGTGAAAAGCGAAAAAAATTCGGGAAAAAGGGTCAAGTCCAACAACTAGGGATTTACATTATCATCCATGATTACACTAAATCACCTCCTACCTCATGTTTGCTATTAGACACGTATATACAAATTGACATTAGCTTCTTAAAAAAAATTTTGGGAAACCTTACTATTTTTTGTCCATGCCCAGGTCTGCAAACACACTTTTCCTATGAGACTTATTTGTCCCAACTAATGTTCCTCGTCAGCTGACCTAAGAAGGGGACGTGTCATACATGAGGTATCAAATGTGTATGGCCTGGTAATGAACACTACCAGGACACCAGTACGCACTACTCAAATTCAATTTATCGTTAGTACATGTTTTTAATTTTTGCAAGCAATAAACAATATATCATCTCATTTACATTTCAATTTTTTGTGTTGAAAAACAGATTCTCTGTCAACATATGGGATATAAAATTCATACAACTTAAAGTCAATACATTTCATCAGCACCCAATGCATTTCGGGGCAAGAGCCCCTTCGTCAGGGGTCTGTGTGTAAAAGAAAGAAGAAAGAAAGGAATCACATTACTATCGATGCATAGGAAAGTTAAAGTATTAATTCTCTGCTTTATATGAGCTTCTTACCGCTAGTATGACGGAATAGTGAATTCCGATAACTCAAATGAAATAGAATGACCTAAGCAAAGAAAAACAGTTGAATATAGTTTATAGATATGTACATCAATTCAGTATGATGTTTAATCTATTGTACTCTGTAATGAATGTCCTGTTACCTGTATGACTATCTGTGTAAAGATCTGTAAGGAAAACGTAAAAATTCGTGTGAAAAACTACCTATGCAGCCAAGTATATACAAGCCTTTACTGCATGTAAACAATGGTGACGCTCACCTTATTTATGATATCTTTTTGTCAAGAGCCTGCATGGAACAAGAGAAAGACTACCGTCAAACGCGCTTATTGTATGGATTGCATGTGCAATCATGCACTGTTCATGGGCATTTAACTAGGATTTACCTGCGAGTCCTACGTAGAAGACATTGGTCTCGACAAGCGCTCGAAGTTTAAATCAACCTGTCGAGAAAAAGCGACAGTCTATCAAAACGCTGGCCATCGTATATCCATTTTTAAATTGGATAATAGTCCACAAATGTTTGTAGAGATCCTTACCGGAGCAGAGTTTTACTGTGACCCGTCTCGATATTCTTCCCGGATGTGAATGAAGCAACGCTTAGTCCTTCTACTATTATTACCATAGGGTCGGCTGTGGATATCAACGATGGACTGTCGTCATGGGCTAACTTTGTTTAATGCCGTTTGGCCTAAAGATACTGGCGACGGATTACCGTTATAAACTAACTTTGTTTATTTCGTCATAACGACGAATCTCTAGTGTCTTATCTATGCGTTTAAAACGCTGATGTATTTGTATAGCTGATCTACCGTTTATATTGATGTTGCACTTAAATTAACTGCATTTAAGTATTGTGATTGCGCCCGCCATCTTTAGATGGTGAGGAGAGATGATATTTCCCGTTCCATACTGAGTTAGTGAGCGAATATATACGCTGCTAATTTGCACAAGAGACAAGACAAGAAGTGAATAACCTAGAACAAGGAGATGAATCTATCTATAATGTATGATAAGTTAGAGTGGAGCGTCGGAAAAATACAGAGTATAGAGTGGATTACGACATTTATGACCATTACTTATGCCAACATCTATAAATGCATGAGAAACATTTATGAGGCCTGTGCTGAATAACAGTTATGGCAGTCAAGAGCATTTGCGAATACATATTACGGAAATTTCAGTTACCTCAATTAATGTTAAACTCCTGCAACATTAATTGAGGTAACTGAAATTTCCGTAATATGTATTCGCAAATGCTCTTGACTGCCATAACTGTTATTCAGCACAGGCCTCATAAATGTTTCTCATGCATTTATAGATGTTGGCATAAGTAATGGTCATAAATGTCGTAATCCACTCTATACTCTGTATTTTTCCGACGCTCCACTCTAACTTATCATACATTATAGATAGATTCATCTCCTTGTTCTAGGTTATTCACTTCTTGTCTTGTCTCTTGTGCAAATTAGCAGCGTATATATTCGCTCACTAACTCAGTATGGAACGGGAAATATCATCTCTCCTCACCATCTAAAGATGGCGGGCGCAATCACAATACTTAAATGCAGTTAATTTAAGTGCAACATCAATATAAACGGTAGATCAGCTATACAAATACATCAGCGTTTTAAACGCATAGATAAGACACTAGAGATTCGTCGTTATGACGAAATAAACAAAGTTAGTTTATAACGGTAATCCGTCGCCAGTATCTTTAGGCCAAACGGCATTAAACAAAGTTAGCCCATGACGACAGTCCGTCGTTGATATCCACAGCCGACCCTATGGTAATAATAGTAGAAGGACTAAGCGTTGCTTCATTCACATCCGGGAAGAATATCGAGACGGGTCACAGTAAAACTCTGCTCCGGTAAGGATCTCTACAAACATTTGTGGACTATTATCCAATTTAAAAATGGATATACGATGGCCAGCGTTTTGATAGACTGACGCTTTTTCTCGACAGGTTGATTTAAACTTCGAGCGCTTGTCGAGACCAATGTCTTCTACGTAGGACTCGCAGGTAAATCCTAGTTAAATGCCCATGAACAGTGCATGATTGCACATGCAATCCATACAATTAGCGCGTTTGACGGTAGTCTTTCTCTTGTTCCATGCAGGCTCTTGACAAAAAGATATCATAAATAAGGTGAGCGTCACCATTGTTTACATGCAGTAAAGGCTTGTATATACTTGGCTGCATAGGTAGTTTTTCACACAAATTTTTACGTTTTCCTTACAGATCTTTACACAGATAGTCATACAGGTAACAGGACATTCATTACAGAGTACAATAGATTAAACATCATACTGAATTGATGTACATATCTATAAACTATATTCAACTGTTTTTCTTTGCTTAGGTCATTCTATTTCATTTGAGTTATCGGAATTCACTATTCCGTCATACTAGCGGTAAGAAGCTCATATAAAGCAGAGAATTAATACTTTAACTTTCCTATGCATCGATAGTAATGTGATTCCTTTCTTTCTTCTTTCTTTTACACACAGACCCCTGACGAAGGGGCTCTTGCCCCGAAATGCATTGGGTGCTGATGAAATGTATTGACTTTAAGTTGTATGAATTTTATATCCCATATGTTGACAGAGAATCTGTTTTTCAACACAAAAAATTGAAATGTAAATGAGATGATATATTGTTTATTGCTTGCAAAAATTAAAAACATGTACTAACGATAAATTGAATTTGAGTAGTGCGTACTGGTGTCCTGGTAGTGTTCATTACCAGGCCATACACATTTGATATTCACATAGTTTGCAGGCTACATACCAGTACAGCACACGTACCGGATAAACATTCTAAAGCTCCATTATATCGAGTGCAGCACCCCCCCGAATTCAATACATGAGGTATCAGCAGAATTATTAATAAAATGACATTTTTAGACACTTGTCTGATGGTGAGGATATATTTTCCTCACTTATTCCTCTTTTTAATATATAAGAAACTCTTTAAATTGCTCATGCTTTAAATTTTCTTTTCATAAGAATGTTAAGGACTATTTGCCCAATACTGGAGGCTGGATATATCGTCTCTCGGGTCCACTTTGATTGGATGTGGATGCTCAGAAATGAATGAATAGATATCAGCAACTCTGATTATCAGGTGCATATAACTTAATAGAAGGGAATTTACTCATCTCGCAATGGATTTATCATTATGGGCGTTTGTTGTATTTATAATTTCTGTTATACCTTCCTTCTAGGATCCCCTTTTGGGACTACTTTTCAACTTATCGCTTTGGGTTGATAATTGACAAAGAGTTCTCAATTATTCGAATATAAGGTAGTTATCTCTACTGCATTCCTAATGGTCTTTTATATACTTTGTATTAGTACCCTCATCCAAAAAGCTTCTGGGTTTTTTAATTTTCATTCCATACTTTCATCGCTCATTCCGTTCTGCTTCCTATTCTCTATATATATCTAAGACTTTCTTTGACTTGAAAACTTCACCAATTTAGGCATATGGTTACTTCTTAGGCTACTAAGGATTTTTTGGGATTTTCCTGTAACACACTATTCTCCAATTTTTATTCATTTCTTGGGATATAAGGTGATCTAAAAAATACAACACACCAATTTTTTGCATTTTTCGGAAAATGATTGAGATGCTTATGTGCATATTAACATCATTTGCAGCCTTGAGGAAGTTATATTTGTAACAAAACAAGTGTAAGCTGCCATCTTCATACACTAACTAAGAAGGTTCAAGAATCTCTACGTGTTGAACTATAAACAGTATCACAGGATTATGAAATTATTTTTGTTATTGGTCTATTTGTACACTGTATATTTGAATACTACTTCTAGCATGAAACATTGTCAATAAGAAATAAATAGGAGTTCTTCTTTTGCATAATTGACTTTTTCAAATTGATTTTTTCCTGTGAGTTGCTACATTGAGTTTGGATCAGGAGATATGTTTTACCATACATGAATGGAAACATGAAATTTAAGAGTGCTGAGCTACAACTATTGTCTATAGTTTAACAGGTGAATTCTTCTGTACTTCCCAGTGGTGACATCCGTGGTAGTGGGGTGTTGTTTTACTGTTACCTTGAGAGGCACCATCATTGACGAGCTTCTAGAGAATACATTAGTTATATCTTTTAGAATTGATGTGCTACCTTGTATACCAACACTACCTCCTGTAAATATTGACTGGATGCATCATGGCTGCTGATGTGGTTTATCCCATGGGTGCTGATGTGGTTTACCCCGTGGCTGCTCATGTGGTTTACCCCATGGCTGCTGATGTGGTTTACCCCATGGCTGCTGATGTGGTTTACCCCGTGGATGCTGTCACCACTGCAGATACAGATCTTTTAGTTTACAAACCTTCAGAATTCAGGAGGATAGATTCTCCTCTCAAACACCAGCCATATTTAAAGACAGACAGAATAAACCCCCTAGATTTGCTTTGTGAAGTATTGAAGGATCCAGTAAATCAACCCACTAAATCCTACAAATAATACCTTCACTTTTAAATGCCATCGTTTGAATGGAGCTAATGCAGCACCAGCTCATGAAAATGTATGCACTGATGGGATTGTATTTCACCCTGTCCACGGCACACCAGCAACAGCAGCTTCTGATGGAAGGTTCGGCTTTTGGGGTAAAGATTCAAGAACAAAACTGTACAATTAGTTCAGCCAATATCTGCGCCCACCTTTAAGAATGATGGAAACATATGTGCATACTCATCCAGCTACGATTGGTCCACGGCCATGAATTTTACAACCCTCAAAAGAAAAAATGTCATTTTCCCGCAGCAGAAGATTTAAAGCCTCACAATAAGAAGTAGGCGAGTCCGACTAAAAGGATGCTTTTGAAATGACTTTCTTTCCTACGGAAATATGTTTTGGACCAGACACGTGTAGTAGGTCTTCGAACTAATAGCCACTGAGAAGTATATCAGAACCCTATTGAAAGCAGTGCGGGTGTCTTATGTAGATATGTAAGTATATCAGAACCCTGTGGACAGTACTGTGAGTGTCTGACGTACATATGTAAGTGTATGAGAAGTCTATGGAAAGCACTGCGGAGGTCTGACATAGATATGTAAGTATATCAGAACCCTATGGACAGCACTGCAGGTGTCTGACATAATTATGTAAGTACATCAGAACCCTATGGCTAGCGCTGCGGGTATCTGATGTAGATATGTAAGTATATCAGAACCCTATGAAAAGCACTGCGAGTCTCTGACATAGATATGTAATTATATCAGAACCCTATGGAAAGAACTACAGGTGTCTGACGTAGATATGTAGGTATATTAGAACTCTATGGACAGCATTTCAGGTGTCTGATGAAATGAAATGAAAAAGGTTCTTAATAGAGCGCACTGTGACCAAGCGGCTTCCTGGCGCTGGAGGTGGGGAGCTGAGGGAGACAGGGGAAGCCAGAACTGTTTAGCAGGAATAAGCAGTGGAGAACAGGTGGGTTTTTAAGGCCTTACGGAATTGGGAATAAATGGTAATGGATCTGATTGGTAGAGGGAGACTATTCCAAAAGGAGGGACCCAAAACAGAGAATCTGGTGCCTCCGGTTTTGGATTTATGGAACCGAGGTACATTGGAGAGGAACTGATTAGAGGAGCGGAGGGAACGGTTGGGGACATAGGGAGTGATGAGAGAGTTGATAAAGACTGGGCCGATGCGGGCTCGAGCCATGAAGACCAGACAGCCTATCTTAAAGAGGGATCTCTGGGAGATGGGGAGCCAATGAAGTGTTTTCAGGACAGGGGTGATGTGGGAGGACTTTGGGAGGTGGAAAATAAGGCGGGCGGCCTGATTCTGGTCAGCCTGTAGGCGGCGAAGTTCGTACGCTGGAATGCCCACGTCCAGGCTGTTCCCGTAATCGAGACGGGAAAGAATCATGGCCAAAATAATGAGCTTAAGGGCGTCAGAAGAAAAGAAACAGGACACCTTTCGGATGATTCGGAGGGAAAGGAAACAGGAGGAGACAACCGAGCTGATCTGGGCATGCATAGAGAGGTCCCGACTGACTCTAATGCCCAAGGTCTTTGCCGAGGCCGCTGGTAGAGGTGGAGGGCCAGAGATGGAGGGCCAAAAGGCAGTCGACCAAGGGGAGGAGGAGGAGCCAGTCAGGACCAACTCCGTCTTGTCCAGATTAAGCTTCAGTTGATTCAGATTCATCCAATCTGAAATAAAGGCCAAGGTAGAGTGAAATTTGGGTGGGGAGTGCAAGGGACAAGAAAGATCAAATACGAGCTGGAGGTCATCCTCGTAGTTATACACGGAGACCCCCATATCAAGAAGGGAAAGAATAAGAGGACGGATATAAAGGTTAAAAAGAAGAGGGGGGAGGAGCCTAGCTCGCGACCGAGATGGCCGCGCTTTAGCTCGGCTCCGTTCGCCCGCCTGGGTTTTCACATTTATCCTGCTGTAATCCTGCCCCGGGAAGCCCTGTTTGCTGAGTGGTGGTGCTACGACGCTTTGCAGGCACTTACCTCTTGTTCCGGTTATCCTGGCTGCTGTAGATCTGGTGCGGTGCCCCCGATTGTGTTGGGGTGTCGGAGGCGGACTGGCCTGGATCTTCTTGCCGGCTCCCGGGCCAGACGGAGCCTGCGGATCTGCCCTCCGGGGCGCGGAGGAGGTGGTCGGAGGGCCGTTGTTCGTGTGGGCCGGAGGTCCTTCCTGGCCGATTCCTGTGGGGAGGGGGCCTATGGTGGAGGCGCTGCCTTCCGGGGTCGAAGCTCCTCGTGTGTCCGGCTTGCTCTCCCTTTGTTCTCCGGTCCGGCCATTTTGATTTTGCCGCCCGGACTCGGAGAGCGGGACCGGCGGCGTTGGGTGGCCGGCGAATCCCTTTCTTCTGGTGGCCCCCCTTCCTGCCCGGGGTGCTCTGTTGCCGGTCAGCGGGACTTTGTTTGCCTTACTGCCGCCTCGGCGGAGATTTGCAGCCGCGCTGCCTTGTCGGACTCACAAAATGGCGGCCGACCCCGAGTGTCTTGACCGGGCCTGGGCGAGCGCTGGGGGCCCGCCGCATGGCCCGGGTGCCCGATACTGTGAAGGTTTTCCTACACTTAAGGAGTTACTGGACACCCTGCTCTCCTGGCGGCTCTGTGTGACCGCGCCTATCCTAGCCTCGGAGATGGTTCCTCACGGCGGGCCTCCTGAGCCCCCACGGCCAGATGTGATTGTGCCGCCGCGGGGTGCGGCTGGAATCATCCTGGCGGAATTGGCCCCGGCTCCGACCGCGTCTGCTGCTGTACGGAACTTGATGGCGCCTCCTCCTCTTGCGCTACCTTCGTTCTCTCGGGCCCGGGAGCTGGATTTTACTTGGCCTGGCCTTCCTGACTCTCCCGCTTCCTTTCGGTCGCTGCTGCCCGGCGATGTCTCCTGTGCTGGCCCAGATGGGTCGGTTCTTCTGGACATATCCTTGGACTTGTGCCTGCATCGTTTGCTACACTTCGTGACTTTCCTGGATCGTCCGTGTTCCACTTTACGTGCCTTTTCCGGACTGCCGTTGGATCTTCCTGCTGTCTGTCTCCTGTTCTTCGTAACCTGGTCCTCGCTGGATCGGACCGTTTCCACTTTGGACAAACAAGGACAGGGCTAATGTATATTGGCATCTGTGTGCGGTAGTCTTGCACTGGTTTGGATGGTCAACCTGTCCCGGTATGTTTCTGTGTGATTGACTGGTGCCCCTAGACTTTAACCCGATGTTCTTTGGCTTCCCGGGGACTTGGCTCCTCGACTCAGGCGGGTGGCTGGGTGCGTTTACTCCTGTCTCCCGGCCCTCCCCCGTGTATGTCTGTGTGTGTTTCCCATCCCTCGTTTCCTTCTCTTCCCTTCCCATTTTTGTCTTTGTTTCCGACTTAACTTTGCTCCGCTATATTTCGGGTTCTAATTAGGGCGACAGGCACGCTGCGGGGGGGTAGGCCGTAGCCTTCTGCAGGGGTGCAGGGTGGACTTTAGGGGTGGGTTGGGGGGGGTCTGTCCGTATTGGGGGGTCTTTTTCCTCCCTTATTTCCTCTTTTTTTGTTCTATGGCTCTTGTGTGTTCACTTTTTCCGGGACTCCGTCTCCTCCTGTATCCCCCTGGGGAGTTTCTGTGACTTTCGTATTCCGGTATGTATCTGATTGTAACTCGCTGGGTAATTTGGTATCGATTGTTGCTATGTCGCTTGCCGGACTCTATTATCCTGCTTTCACTCCTAGGGGTGCGTGGTTTGGTGGGAGTCCCTTCTTCGTTCCCTTTTTCCCTCTCCCCTTTTTCCTCCTTTATGGGGGTCCTTTTATTTTGTTGGGATGCGTATCGTATTGTCTTTTATTATGTGGGCCCTTTTTGATCATGTCTCCTCAATTTGGGTGGGGGCGGCGACGGGTAGGTGCGGTTTGATTGATGCCATTGTCGTTTCTTTATATTCCGATTACGTTTATACTCTTTGATAGCTATGTTGGTATGGCCTCTTTTGTCATTCTGTGACCGTAAGATGGCGGCTTGCCGCGGCCCCTCCCTGGTTGTTTTTTGCACGGCCCATGATTCTTCTGTTTCCCCACCCCGCATTAGAAAATTAACCTTTTATTGTCCTGTTCTTGCTGATTGCTCGATGCTCCTATTGTTTCTCCTGTGCTCCTGGTGACATATCCTGTTGAAAATTTGTTTTTCATTTACTACGTTGTCTACCATGTGGTGGCCAGCCCTCGTGGGTTGTAGGCCCGTATTTGTGAGCTTTCTTTGTACAATAAAGGTTTTCAAAAAAAAAAAAAAAAAAAAAAAAAAAAAAAAAGAAGAGGGGACAAAGAGGAGCCTTGGGGAACTCCACAGGGGACCAAGCGGGAAGGGGCGGAGTAACAGGAAAGATGAACCGCCTGAGTTCGATCTTTAAGAAAAGAGGCGAGCCAAGAGAGGGCAGTACCCCGGACGCCCACTGCGCTGACACGGTCGAGAAGGATGGCATGGTCGACCGTGTCAAATGCAGCGGACAGATCGAGAAGCACCAAGGCTTGGGGCAAGTTCGAATCTGCCTTACTCTTTAGCTCGTCCAAGACGGACAGGACAACAGACTCGGTGGAGTGAGCCGGTCGGAAACCTGCTTGGTGGGAGGCCAAGAGGTGGTTGTCCTCGATGTGGGAAGAGAGACAAGAAGTGATGTAGCTCTCCAAGATCTTTCCGAGGTAGGGGAGAAGGGAAATAGGCCTAAAGTTAGAAGGGAGGGAAGGGTCTAGGCCAGGTTTTTTTTAAAATAGGGCGAACTATGGCGGATTTGAAATCTGATGTAGATATGTAAGTATAATAGAACCTTAGGGAAAGCACTACATTTGTCTGACTTAGATATGTAAGTTTATCAGAATTATATGAAAAGCACTGCGGTTGTCTGACGTAGATATGTAAGTATATCAGAACTCTGTGGACATCACTGCATGTGTCTGACGTAGATATGTAAGTATATCATAAAACTATGGAAAGCACTGCTGGTGTTTAACGTAGATACGTCAATATATCAGAGGCCTAAAACAGCACAACAGGTGTCTGACATAGATACGTAATTATATCAGAACCCTATGGAAAGCATTGCAGGTGTCTGATGTAGAAATATAAGTATATCAGAACCCTATGGAAAGCACTGTGGTTGTCTGACGTAGACATTTATGTATATCACAACCCTATGGAAAGCACTGTAAGGGTCTAACGTAGATATGTAAGAATAGCAGGTTCCTGAGGGGGGCTTGGCTTGGTCACGGACCTAGATGGCCGTACTGTAGCGGAGTTCCTGCTTCAGCCCATCAATCCAACCAAAATCTGGAGTACTAGCTGCCCCTATTCCATGGCACGAGAAGAATACAGAGCAGCAGAGGTGTTGTGGCACCCAACGATCAGCAAAAGCGGCCCTTCGACACGTAAATAGCGACACGGATGGGGCGGAGCTGGGTCAGTGCGCATTTGGGCCTGAACGCGAGTCCCTGCTCGGTGGAGCTGGGGTCTCGATTATGTCGGGCAGACCGACGCGGAAGCGCAACGCTGCCGAGCCAGAGCAGGAAATAGAAGTGGAAGAGGGAGCCCTCTGGGAGGTTAAGCAACAAGTGCCGACTGAAAACCCCAGCGCATGGAAGTGGGGAGTAACAACAGCAGCCCTGCGGCCATAATGAGGTGAGGCAAAGGGAGCACCAGAGGGCGGATAAGCATTGTGGGCCAAAGTATCAGGCCGCGCATAAGACGGTGAAGACAGGAGCGGTGAATCAGGTGCGAGCAAGGGCTAAAAGCACGACCACCACCCGTTAAGCACCCGCATCTGAAGGACGGGAGGCCCGTCCCCGCGAGCTCGCGGAATGAGCTCCATCCCCAGAAAAGCCCTCAAGAAATAGAGCCACTGCAGTGCAGGGGCGGACCCGGTGGCCTAGGCTTGGTCAATAAACAGCACATCATTGAAAGCGACTGGCCCGAATGGGGAGCCGCACAGCATACACCACCGAGGGGAGTGACGACACTGGCAGTTGCAAAGCGTGAAACATTGAGCCCAAGCAAATAACATGGCAAAATCACACACTGGCACTTATTATGAGCCACGATGGAGAGGCCAACTGCATGACAGGGTGAGGGTGTCGTGATGGACTCGGAAAGACTTTTGGTGGCAGAGGCTGGTGGCCGAGGTAAAGGGGGAGAGTGCGTGTAAACAGCAATTAGAGCCAGAGTGGTGTGGGCAACGTTGGGCCTCCCCCCGCTTCAAGGAGCAGCTTGAGGTGAGAATGTGTTCACTCTCCTCAAAGGAGGAAGAAGTATCAACAAAGACACAGTGATAAGGGTGGGACATCATACACCACCCTGTAGCTTCCCCATGGGGCGATCCACAGAGCCTCAGCAGATAGGCGGCTAGAAGCACACCCGCACAAATTGACGGCGGTCAGATACGACATTGCAAATCAAATACAGGAGGGCCGGATCCATAGCACTTCCATCTAATCAGCAAGGAAGCAAACAGTGAGGGTCAATGAAGCAGGACACTGGTCCGTGGGCTTTGTCTTACAAGTGGAGGTACCCATACGGAGGGCTACGGGGCAGACTAAAAGAGCGGGTCTGATCCAATCGAACAAAATGGACAACTATGCAATTGCCAAACCTCCGGACCACTCCACAGAAGGTGTTAAGGAAGAGGAGCAGTCTCTAGAGGAAATCATGGCAGCGATACGTGATATTAAAGGTTCTTTGAAGCCCAAGATAGACACGGTCTCATGGAGGTCACACTGATCAGAGCTGACCTCTCAAAACTCAATAAGATGGATACAGCGGCCAAAGCCAACATTACTCAACTCCAGTATCAGGTGAAGCGACTGGACGGCCAAGTCTCCACCCTCAAGCAACAAGCGGTGCAATTGGCGGCACGCTTAGAAGACCAGGAGGGGAGGGCAAGATGCAACAGCATACGTGTGGTGGGAGTGCCTGAGGGAGGGGAGGGACAGAGTGTTGACCTGTTTCTCGAGGATCTGATCATCAACAAGCTGCAGCCCACTTGCCTGTCAAAATTCTTCTCTATAGAAAGGGCCCATAGAATGCAGGGCCTAGCCCAAAGCCAGGACAACCGTCTCGCACAATAATAGGAAGAGTGTTTTACTTCAGAGACCTTGATACAATACTCCAAACGGCCAGAGTAAAGGGAGACCTCCCATATGCGAACTCAGTGATCAAGTTCTTTCCAGACTTCACGTTGCAGGTACAGAGGCAAAGACGAAGTTTTAATCATATCAAAAAGTAGTTGCGCTCAAGAGAACTGAAGTACATAATGCTTTTCCCCGCCAGATTGAGGGTCATAGCGGAAGGAAAAACATGGCATTTCACAAATCCGCGGGGGAGTGGCTTGATGGATGGCACACTACCAGATCAAGGCAAGAACGATACACTGGACGTGGGAGTGGACCTTGCAAAGACAGAGAGGGCGCCACCAACAGAATTAGAACCGCACACTGCCTCCTCGGAGTCTACGGCCTCCAACAAGGTGTGAAATAAGTGACAAATGGGCTCCAGAAGAACCGAATGGAGGTAAGATGGCATCATGTTGGGTAAGAAGGTGCACGCAGTGAACTTCGAGAGACAATAGAGGAAACTAAAAGTAATGTTCTACACACGATGGGGCACGTGCAGCGGAACAATGGACTTAATGCATAGTGCCAGGACTCTTAAGGGACATTGATTCAAGTTTCTGGGGCACGGGTGGGGCGTGAGAGCATGTACTGAATTGTTTGTAGGTCCCACTAGATCATGCACCCTTCTGAATATTAGTTAGCACTGTTATGCAGGTTTTGGGCGACAGGCGCTCTGCAGGTTGGAAAGTTGGGGATTCCTTAACCTTAGAAGCAGGGTAGCAGGGAGGGGGTTGGGGTGGGATAGGGGTAGTATAAATGTTATGGTTAGTTTAGAACTCAATTTGAGTAATGAGAGCAGTTGGGCAACACAGTGGAAACCGTATGTAGAGTGGGAAACCCTCCAAAGAATTGGGCGCCTGGATGACCCACCATAGTAATTCACAGTCAGCTCTCAAAATATGGTCCTGGAATGTAAACGGCTTAAATGGGAAGATCAAAAGAGCGACAGTGCTGCAGTTCATTAAACGTTATGCCCCAGATATCATTCTACTACAAGAAACGCACTTTCGGGGAAATCATTATAAAGCCCTGGATAGATATGGATGATATCCTCAGGGCGCACGCTGGCTTCATTTCTGGCTCTAGAGGAGTGGGTATATTGATTATTCAGGCTTGTCCATTCATAGATCACGGTCAGTGGGAGGATGATTTAGGCAGATACGAAGCCATCAGTGGACAGTGGGAAGGGAAACAAATCAACTTATGCTCGGTCTATTCAATTCCCGGGCTGCAGTTGGCCACCCTCGAGGAACTTGGAAAGATGTTGCTACAATTGCCCGAGGGCAGGTTAGTATTGTGTTGGGATATAAATGATATTCTATAGGCTGAGCTAGATGTACTGGGTAGGGGGTGTACTAGGTGCAGGTACCCATCTGCAACGGGACCCATTATAGGGATTTCTGGACGCACTGGGGTTGGGTTATGTCTGGAGGCATCGGCACCCCAGGGTGAAACAATACACTCATTCATCGGAGGCAACGGGTTGCCTCACCAGGCTTGACTATATTGTCACACAAACGTTCTACATTGTAGAATTTAGAGACGCTACGCATATTACAAGGGGCATCTCCCGATCACTCCCTGGTGGAAGTGAGGCTAGCAGGCCTAACAAAAGGCTTTACACTCCCGCCGAGAATAGACTCCTGGTATTTAAAAGATGAAGAACTCAGAGAACAACTGAGGGAAGAGACTGAAAGATACTTTGAAGAAAATCAGAAGTCAGTGTATTCAGCAGTTACCCTTTAGGAGGCCTTTAAAAATTGTTATGAGGGGTCAGGCCCAAGCTAGAATAGGCATCATTTAAAAAGAAAAACATCTCAAATGTATAGCCTTGGAGAAGGAAATAGTCCATCTTGAGACACAGGTAATAGAAGGGGAAATGGAAGATGCCAATGGCAGACACCGGTTGAGACTCAGACAAAAAGAACTTAAGGAACTATCAGAAGATAGTGCTAGGGCATATGCGCTTGCAACACAACACAGAGTGTATGAAATTGGTGATAAGGTGCCACAGTGTGGAGGTCTTTGGGCGTTCTTTTGACTCGTGAGATAACTTTGGCAAGTACTTCTGAAAACTGTGGGGTCTGGTGGAGTGACGTGGGGCCCTTACTTGTGTCCTGGACTTGTAAGAGAGACGGCGGAACACCGAGGCGGACTCCAAGTCCCAGGAACCTTTGCCTGACAATACCTGGGCTGGGAACAAGCCACTCTCTCTGAAGGTTTCTCCCATAAAATCCTTCCATACTCCCAGCGTCGTGGGAGCACGCGGGAGCGTCCCGGGAGAAGACTGGGACAAGGGCGGGACCGTTTGTGACCGTTAGTGGCCGGGAGAGGTCGGGTCGGGCTACCCCTCTAAGTTTTGTGAACTGGTGCTTTCATAGTCTGTTAAGTTTGTTACGCTTGATAGGCTCTCTGCAAACTAGCAAGCAGCGTAAAAAGAGTTATTTAATACATATAGCTATCGCCGTATACAAGAAAATGAGTTTTATTTCCTAGTACTTTTTATTGTGTAATTTTATAGAGCTGTATCTGTTAGCGTTTGTCGACAGCACGCGCGCCTACAATATTAACCCCCGTATACATAGCGGTAAAGTATGGGGAAGAATAATCCTGTGTTATGTGTCCCTGTCCCAAAACAAAAAGCAGTCCTAAATTCTTCGTTACCCAGTCTGACAGCAATTGATCGTATGCTGCAGAAAACCATTGGGGTGGTGGCTAATGCCATTGAAAATACAGAACGCCGCCTTTCGCTCCCTGCTGGCTCTCTTCCTCCTTTCCCATCTACTAATATATCGATGTTCACTATTAACTCCCAGGACTTGATATTGGCACCATCTTTTGTTGCTCTTCCTGGGGTCCACCATATTTCAACAACTCAGGATATTGCCCCTACAATGGCCTATGCATCTCCTGAGTTCATGCCCTTATCAACAAGGTTATCCATGACCCCTACTGCTTTCCTAAATGAGGCTACTCCCGATCTTTCTTTCCAGGCAGAGGATCCTTTAGGTATTGGATCCTGTGACACGCCACTAAGTTCAATCTCGCTTTCTGCTTCGTCGCCGAGTGTAAATAATGACAGCCTGCAGGTAACAACTAGAGGACAGAAGGCCAGAAGGACAGAAGTAAGTTAAAACACACTAATAGGGAAGGCCTAACTGTAACAACCGTTAAGGGGAACATAGGTGGCAATAAACAGAAGAAAGTTGCTGCTAAACACAATGTAACAAAAGGGAAAAATGTTAATAACAATGTACCTGACACTGTATCCACATCAACCAATGATAGGGGTCCCTATGTCTTAATCACAGAAAAACCAGTCACTTTCCCACCTTCTCCCTTATACAACGAGGGACTTCTGGATTAATTTGAAATTCTCATGAAATCCTAAATGGCACCACTCCAGGAAAGGGTAAAGCGCATAGGCAAAAAAATAGATAATCTGGAGCAAGTAAAAAAAAACCAGCCCCATTACCCCAGGGCAACTAACGGAGAGAGCACACATAAAGGCTACGGATCCTCAGCCGCGCCCAAGAGCCCAAAAAACTGGTACCAATAAAACTATCCAGCCATCACTTGATTGTAGGCCCCTAGTTGCTCAAACAATTAGGAACACTGAAAACATGGGTAGGCCTTCACAGAGGGCTCCGAGGGCAGCTGAAGTCCAGGACTTGGAAATAGGGGAGGGTGCCCTATGCAAGGCCGCAAAATCTCCGGGACAGGCGAACAACAACCTGTGCGCAGCCAAGGATTCTTCCCTAACCGCTAAACCTAAGAGGTTATTTCCACACATCGACCTACCCCCACAATCAGCACCATACACCGTAGTACTAGTTGGTGTCCCGGAGCTGCCCCAAGAAAAATCAGAATCTTATCCTGAGTTAAGAAATAAAGCCACACACTGGCTAAACAAGAACAGGCCCCTCCCGTTTGACACATCAGGGGAAATACTCTTTGCGAGAAGGTTAAGCTGGCTGGGCCATAGAAGAAAGGATCTCCCTGGAGACTATTGTCATCAATTTTAGGGACAGGCGGGTGGTTCAACGTATATGTAATTGGCCTGCTCAGTTTGGTGGGAGCGAAATCCGTACCAGGGATTTGAGTTTTTTTCTATCCCCAATCCCCCCTTTCGCCGACAACCATGCGTTACAGGGGATGAGCAAATGCGGAACTGATGGAAGGGACTAGAATTAGATACAACATTCCAACTTTTAATTATTTCGATAAGCTCTCCAAACTGGAAAGGGTGGATTGACTTCAGTCGGGGGTTTGTCTTTTAACATCACGACTAACATATCTACCCCTTGTGTACACCTAGATTATTCGGACCAAGATGGTGCTGTAAATGAAGACGTTCCCCCTAATATCACCCAGGTCAGCCATTATAAGGAATCCATGGGAATAGACCCCGAACTTGTAATAAACAAGGACGACCCATCCCTGAAAATACTATTCTGGAACGTTGCTGGTCTCCGTGCAAAGGTTGTGAATGACATCTGGCTGGATTTCGTTCACAACTTTAGCATTTTATGTCTACAGTAAACATGGGCGCCATACGAATTACACATTGAGGGCTACAAAACGTATTTCTCTCCTGCACTACCTTCTATCTCTGGTAGAGCAAAAGGAGGACTCACTATTTTTGTATCTAATATCCTTCAATTCCCAAGCTTAGTTCCCATTAGATTGGATTTAAATTTCCAAATACTTACTCTCCATCAGAATAACACTAATGCCCTTGTAATTGTGAATTTTTATAATAACATCCCTGTGGACGATTTAATAAAAGCTATAAAGGAAATATATTCCTGCGTCCAGGACCTATCCAATAAGGTACATAAGGAGTTGGCCATAATATGGGGCGGGGATTTCAATCAAACTCTTTGCAAGCAGAGCACAAATACAGTCTGTGGTATTGCAGATGAAAACGGTGACCCGGTAACCCATTTTCCCCACACTTTAGTCGGGTATTTCCTGAACGAAACCATGTGTGGCCTAGATCTTGCTCTTGCTAACGACTTGATGAATCCTCCTATACCCGTTACACCTACTTTTAACGGTAGAGGCAGGCCAAGTGCAATTGATTTTATTTTCATGTCTGTGATAGCGGGAAAGAACTACTTAACTGTAAAACCCATGACATCACTATCAGCAACCACTACCCAAACAGTATCACCCTAAAAGTCATCAAGAAACGCAAGTGGTTTAACATCAAGACGACCTTAAGTCAAAACAACCTAACACTAGATAGATTAAATGGCTATTAATTAAGGTGGGAAAAAGTGGATCCGCTGGACATTACAGTAAGACTGGTCTCAAATCTAAGACCAGCGATCGATAAATGTCTTGATTCAGCAACTACCAACGAGGGAATTATGGCAAATTTTGCCATTTTGTTAACAGCAATAAAGGAAATTCTATTAGTTAAAACGAAAATTGGCAAAGTTAGAACTAAGGGATGGTTTGACAGTTCCTGCACAAAAGCCTATCAGAACCTAAAAGCAGCTTCAAATAAAAAGGACAGAAACGCTAAGGAAATTGCAGCTCTCAGGAAGAACTATAATCAAGCCCTAAAATGTAGGAAGAATAGCCTGAAAAAAGACCTCTGGGATCAATTGCATAGATCATGTACCCTGAGGGACAGCGCCGCCTTCTGGAAGGTTGTGAAGTCTCCATTTCTATCAGACACAACGGCTAATCCCAGTATTGATGTTGCGATTGATGAACAGCTTTGGTTTGACTATTTTGAGCGGATATTCAGCCTCCCATCAACCGCAACGCAATCAATTTCAGCTGGGTCAAATTTAACACCCATTCCGTTGTCTATTTATATATCACATGAGGAGGTGGAGCTCGCCCTGATGGCCAGTAAAAATGGTAAAACGCCAGGACCCGACGGGGTTCCAATTGATCTTTTTAAATTTAACAAAGATCTATGGTCACCAATTTTAACTAGGGTTCTCCAAGCATCTTTTGCCCTGGGACTTATAGACTCATGGTCCCAATCAATTCTTGTGCCCATCTTTAAAAAAGGAGATCGCCAATCACCATCTTGCTACCGGCCTATTTCCCTGCTGTATTCACTGTGGAAAGTGGCTGGCCGCCTTATTTTAGAGCGCCTCCAAGAGTGGGCATCAGACAATAAAGTTCTATCTGACCTGAAATTTGGGTTTCGTGAGGGCCTGGGAACAACAGAGCAAGCCCTAAATCTATCCTTATTAATAGGCAAATATGTAACCACTAAAGGGGGGGCACTATATATGGCATACGTCGATCTCTCAGCAGCATTTGACTGCGTTAATCACAACAAGCTGTGGAGTATCTTAGCGGACATGGGAATAGACAAGCCCCTTATAATTCTCTTGTGTGAACTCTATTCAGACGCCACAGCTAAATACGGCCTGGGGGGCGAGTTAACAAAGTCGTTCAGAGTAGAGCGCGGGGTAAGGCAGGGCTGTGTCCTTGCCCCGTTTTTATTCAATCTATATACTAACGGCCTGGAAAAAGCCAACGGTAACAGGGTCCCAGGACCGGCCCACCATAAATAATCGCCCTATACCGGTTTTACTCTATGCGGACGACGCTGTAATCCTAGCTGTACCCCCATGGAATTACAGCGTGCTCTCGTGAAATATTACACTTTTATGGCCAACCTTGACCTGAAGGTCAACATGAAAAAAACTTTTGTTATGTCCGCTGGGTCGAGGATTAAGATTAAGAACATTAAGGCCATGTACATTGAAAATCAAAAATTAGAGAGCACAATCACGTTTCCTTATTCAGGCATTCTATTTGATCATAAATGCTCCTGGAAGTATGCCATCGAATCCAGGAAACTTACTTTTACGAGGATAACAGCTGCCTTAGCTAACTTTGCCAATAAATTAGGCAGACGACCTACGCTAGAACTCTTGGAAATCTACAGGGCAAAAGGTATATCCAGTGTGACATACGGGCCGGTGTTTGGGGATATGCCAAGGTCGAGGAGGTGCAAAGGGTAGAAAACAGTTTTCTGAGATCTCTATTGGCACTCCCGCGGGGTCTTCGACCTATGCATGTCATCTGGAAGTGGGTTTGCCTTATCTAACAGATTTGATCAGGATCCAACCCCTTCTCCTATGGCATCGCATTTGGTGGTCCAGCGAAACTACTCTGTGCCAAGGGTTCATAGAGGATTGCATTTCTCTAGATAAGGCACATAAGATTGGATGAATCGCTTATATCAAGAAATTTCTTAGCGACCTGGGCATGGTACAATATTATCCCTTCCCCACCTCAATCACTGTAATACCGAGAAAACAGTTTAAAAAGGTCTGTCTGGCTCACTTAGAATCTCTAAGGCTGTCTAGCGAGGTCTGCAAAGTTACAGTGCAACACTCGCTACAAATTCAAACAACTATGGCGTTCAGCCTTATCTAACTTATAATCTATTGGGCTACGATAGATTCTTGTTAACCAGGTTCGGACTAAACATCTTCCACCACCTGGTCACTTTTCCAAAAACTAACACCTGGGAAAAATCTTTAAAACTTTGTCATTGTGGTGAAATTTCTCCCCAGACGACGATCCATACAACACTGTTTTGTAAATTCTACCAGGATCTGAGGAAACAGTGGCTAATACCAATTTTAAAAGTCTTTGGCCTACACAGGTGCCGTCTGGCATTTCTTGCCCTTCAATTTTTAGATGCTAAACCTTTTGCCAAACTGGTAGCAAAATTCCTGAAACTGGTTGTTAAGCATAGGCAGAACCTGGAGTAATTGAAAAGCAATACGGGCTGCTCCTCTCCCAACTTGAGTTTCTCTGTAACTGATAACGCCTGTCTTGGCTATGTTTTTCACTAATTTTGGTGTATTGAATTTGCACATTTGTTTTTAATTTGCTGTTTTTTAAGATTAATGTCTTTTTTCTGTGTACGTACCTAGTACTTTATACATCTCACATTGAAGTTCTCCTGCTAGGAGTTACATCCTAAGAAAACTATTGTCTGTTCTTTAATGATGGAAGTTTCAAGAGAATTGTATGGTGCTAATTTGAATTTGCTATTTTTACGATATTTTATCATGTTGACTACACCTTTTTAATCGCATTTTCTATGTATTTGCAAACATATTGTGCTTTTATGGCTGTTTCCCTACAACCGAATAAAGCTTCATTGATTTGAAAAAAAAGATTTGATTTGATTTGGTGATAAGGCCAACAAATTATTGGCATGGCTAGAGAAAAGGCAGACGAGGGGGTGTTCAATCCCGGCTTGATAGACAAAGAAGGGAACAAGCATGAGATAGGAGAAGAAATCGCAGAAGAATTTGTGAAATATTATGAGGATGTTTACTCCCCTCATGCCGGGCATACATCAAAGGAGTGTAGAGACATCCTGAGGGATCTCAAAATGGTTTGCCTCTCTGAAGAAGATAGAGAGCATCTCGAGGAAGACTTAATAAGAGAAGAGGTAAGCACTGCGGCACAAGCGCTCCAAGCCGGGAATGCTGTTGGTCCCAACGGCTTGCCAGTCAAAATATATAAAGCACATGGCTTATGTGGTAGCCGAACATATGCTAAATATGTTTAACCAGGCGTTGAATGACGAAACATTACTGGCGGATCAAAGAACCGCAGTGATAGCGGTAATTCCAAAGCCAGGGAATGACCCCTCTTACGGCGGCTCATACAGGCCAATTTCCCTCCAAAATGTTTAACTAAAGGTGCTTGTATAGCTCCTGTCTACGAGACTGGCAAACGTTATAGAGTCCCTTATACATCCGGACCAGTCAGGCTTTATGCCACATCGGAGCACAAGGCTAAATCTCTGCCGGATTTTTGGAATCCTTCACATGGCGCTGATGCAGACACAGGAGCAGACCGCACTCCTATTGTTAGACGCGAGTATGGCGTTTGACAGTGTGGAGTGGCGATACCTATATGCGGGTCTTGAACATTGCGGTCTCGGACCCAAATTCATTGGCTGGATCAGGCTTTTGTATAACCAACCCCTTGTCAGAGTAAGGGTCAATGCAACAGTCTTGCGAAGTTTTGTTCTGCAGAGAGGAACAAGTTGGGATTGCCCACTCTCCCCAATCCTTTTCGCGCTGGCCCTGGAGCCACTGGTGGCATGGGTGAGGCAGGACCCATTGATCTGGGGGATACTGATTGGGGAGGAGGGGAAAGACAGGATATGTATGTATGTATGTATGTGTGTTCTTATATCACGCTCGACTTACCCTTGGGCATCTCGGCGCTTGCATTGGGAACCCGTCCTGGCTTTTTCCCTGTGAGATAACCAGTACTGGGCATCCCCAGGGTGAAATCCAGGCATCCTGCCGCGGGGGGGCCGTAGTGGAGATTAAGCAAGCTATTGCCCAGAGTTGCAGAGTGTGAATCCGTGATTCGAGTAGGCACCGTAGTGAGAATTATCGAGTCCGTGGACACTTGGGCTCAGACCCTGCCGCGTCGGGAATTGAACCCTGGTCCCGGGTCTGACCTCTGCTTCAGGGTCTGCCTCCTCTAATCAGTGAGCCACACTTCTCCACATATCACTCTATGCTGACAATGTTTTGCTGTATATTAGGAAACCAGGACAATTAATCGACTGTATACTGCAGATCTTCCAGATATTCTGGGAATATTCCGGATATCGGAAAAACTGCGGGGAATCCCTGCTTTTTACTCTGACGGGAGCGGCCCCGACTTTAACATTGAGATACAACGTGCCCATCCAGGAGAATGGCTTTAAATATTTGGGGATATATATTACCTGTGACCCAGCAAAATTGGAAGGGAGGTGGCGATCCGGGCACGGGTCCGCCTGATACAACTTAGATACTCCACAGAGTGTATTAACCGAGGTCGGCAATGTTCATAATGGGACGTTGTGATAACTCTAGATGTCACAGGGTTGGTGGGGAGGAGTGGTCGTTCTTCCACTTGCTTTGGGAATGCCCGGCTCTTCAGCTTTACTGGACAAAGATAGCCCGCAGAATGACAGAGGTAGTCGGCATTGAGGTGCCGGCTGATCCAAAATGGCTCCTTCTGGTAACATGGGCAAATGAAGACAGGCCACGACACACACAGCAATGGCTATCTCTGGCCGTGGTGGTAGCAAAAGGTAACATAGCCAGAACATGGGGAGTGAGTATGTCCCCAACAGTGACAGACTGGGAAAAGGATTTAGATTGGTGCGGGCAGGTTGAGTTAACAATCTATAAAAGCAGGAGGCTGCCCCAAAAATGAGAGAAAATATGGGGGGCATGGCAAGGGTACCGGGGTCTATAAAGGAGGACACAAAGAACATTTGGATGGGGCCACTTGGTCTAATACTAGTAGCAATCATTATCAATGGTGTTGTAGACGAGGTTTTTACCAAAGTAACAAGATTATCTGTGATTGTACCTTTGATGCTCCTTGTTGTACAGATGTTTTATGTTTCAATAAAAAAAGATTATACAAAAAGAAATGTCAGGATCCTATGGAAAGCACTGCGGGTTTTAACCTACAGAAGTATGTATATCAGAATTCTATGGAAAGCACTGCGGATGTCTGACGTAGATATGTCAGTATATATTAGAACTCTATGGAAAGCACTGCGGATGTCTGATGTAGATATGTATGTATATTAGAACTCTATGGAAAGCACTGCGGATGTCTGATGTAGATATGTATGTATATCAGAATTCTATGGAAAGCACTGCGGATGTCTGATGTAGATATGTAAGTATATATTATAACTATATGGAAAGCACTGCGGATGTCTGACGTAGATATGTATGTATATTAGAACTCTATGGAAAGCACTGCGGATGTCTGATGTAGATATGTAAGTATATATTAGAACTCTATGGAAAGCACTGCGGATGTCTGATGTAGATATGTAAGTATATAGTAGAACTATATGGAAAGTACTGCGGATGTCTGATGTAGATATGTAAGTATATAGTAGAACTATATGGAAAGCACTGCGGATGTCTGATGTAGATATGTAAGTATATATTAGAACTATATGGAAAGCACTGCGGATGTCTGACGTAGATATGTATGTATATTAGAACTCTATGGAAAGCACTGCGGATGTCTGACGTAGATATGTATGTATATTAGAACTCTATGGAAAGCACTGCGGATGTCTGACGTAGATATGTAAGTATATATTAGAACTATATGGAAAGCACTGCGGATGTCTGATGTAGATATGTAAGTATATAGTAGAACTATATGGAAAGCACTGCGGATGTCTGATGTAGATATGTAAGTATATAGTAGAACTATATGGAAAGCACTGTGGATGTCTGATGTAGATATGTAAGTATATATTAGAACTATATGGACAGCACTGCGGATGTCTCACGTAGATATGTATGTATATTAGAACTCGATGGAAAGCACTGCGGATGTCTGATGTAGATATGTAAGTATATAGTAGAACTATATGGAAAGCACTGCGGATGTCTGACATAGATATGTATGTATATTAGAACTCTATGGAAAGCACTGCGGATGTCTGATGTAGATATGTAAGTATATATTAGAACTATATGGAAAGCACTGCGGATGTCTGATGTAGATATGTAAGTATATAGTAGAACTATATGGAAAGCACTGCGGATGTCTGATGTAGATATGTAAGTATATATTAGAACTATATGGAAAGCACTGCGGATGTCTGATGTAGATATGTAAGTATATAGTAGAACTATATGGAAAGCACTGCGGATGTCTGATGTAGATATGTAAGTATATATTAGAACTATATGGAAAGCACTGCAGATGTCTGATGTAGATATGTATGTATATTAGAACTATATGGAAAGCACTGCGGATGTCTGATGTAGATATGTAAGTATATAGTAGAACTATATGGAAAGCACTGCGGATGTCTGACGTAGATATGTGTGTATATTAGAACTCTATGGAAAGCACTGCGGATGTCTGATGTAGATATGTAAGTATATAGTAGAACTATATGGAAAGCACTGCGGATGTCTGATGTAGATATGTAAGTATATAGTAGAACTATATGGAAAGCACTGCGGATGTCTGATGTAGATATGTAAGTATATATTAGAACTATATGGAAAGCACTGCGGATGTCTGACGTAGATATGTATGTATATTAGAACTCTATGGAAAGCACTGCGGATGTCTGATGTAGATATGTAAGTATATATTAGAACAATATGGAAAGCACTGCGGATGTCTGATGTAGATATGTAAGTATATATTAGAACTATATGGAAAGCACTGCGGATGTCTGATGTAGATATGTAAGTATATAGTAGAACTATATGGAAAGCACTGCGGATGTCTGATGTAGATATGTAAGTATATAGTAGAACTATATGGAAAGCACTGCGGATGTCTGATGTAGATATGTAAGTATATATTAGAACTCTATGGAAAGCACTGCGGATGTCTGATGTAGATATGTAAGTATATAGTAGAACTATATGGAAAGCACTGCGGATGTCTGATGTAGATATGTAAGTATATAGTAGAACTATATGGAAAGCACTGCGGATGTCTGATGTAGATATGTAAGTATATATTAGAACTATATGGAAAGCACTGCGGATGTCTGACGTAGATATGTATGTATATTAGAACTCTATGGAAAGCACTGCGGATGTCTGATGTAGATATGTAAGTATATATTAGAACTATATGGAAAGCACTGCGGATGTCTGATGTAGATATGTAAGTATATATTAGAACTATATGGAAAGCACTGCGGATGTCTGATGTAGATATGTAAGTATATATTAGAACTATATGGAAAGCACTGCGGATGTCTGACGTAGATATGTATGTATATTAGAACTCTATGGAAAGCACTGCGGATGTCTGATGTAGATATGTCAGTATATATTAGAACTCTATGGAAAGCACTGCGGATGTCTGACGTAGATATGTATGTATATTAGAACTCTGGAAAGCACTGCGGATGTCTGATGTAGATATGTAAGTATATATTAGAACTATATGTAAAGCACTGCGGATGTCTGACGTAGATATGTAAGTATATAGTAGAACTATATGGAAAGCACTGCGGATGTCTGATGTAGATATGTAAGTATATAGTAGAACTATATGGAAAGCACTGCGGATGTCTGATGTAGATATGTAAGTATATATTAGAACTATATGGAAAGCACTGCGGATGTCTGATGTAGATATGTCAGTATATATTAGAACTCTATGGAAAGCACTGCGGATGTCTGACGTAGATATGTATGTATATTAGAACTCTATGGAAAGCACTGCGGATGTCTGATGTAGATATGTAAGTATATGGTAGAACTATATGGAAAGCACTGCGGATGTCTGATGTAGATATGTAAGTATATATTAGAACTATATGGAAAGCACTGCGGATGTCTGATGTAGATATGTCAGTATATATTAGAACTCTATGGAAAGCACTGCGGATGTCTGACGTAGATATGTATGTATATAGTAGAACTATATGGAAAGCACTGCGGATGTCTGATGTAGATATGTAAGTATATATTAGAACTCTATGGAAAGCACTGCGGATGTCTGATGTAGATATGTCAGTATACAGTAGAACTATATGGAAAGCACTGCGGATGTCTGATGTAGATATGTCAGTATATATTAGAACTCTATGGAAAGCACTGCGGATGTCTGACGTAGATATGTATGTATATCAGAACTCTATGGAAAGCACTGCGGATGTCTGATGTAGATATGTAAGTATATATTAGAAATCTATGGAAAGCACTGCGGATGTCTGATGTAGATATGTCAGTATATATTAGAACTCTATGGAAAGCACTGCGGATGTCTGACGTAGATATGTATGTATATTAGAACTCTATGGAAAGCACTGCGGATGTCTGATGTAGATATGTATGTATATAAGAACTCAATGGAAAGCACTGCGGATGTCTGATGTAGATATGTAAGTATATATTAGAACTCTATGGAAAGCACTGCGGATGTCTGATGTAGATATGTATGTATATAAGAAATCAATGGAAAACACTGTGGATGTCTGATGTATATATATATGTAAGTACATCAGTACCCTATGGACATCACTGTGGGTGTCTGATGTGGATATGTTAGTATATCAGAACTATCTGCAGGGCACTGTCCTCACATAATAGCACACTGTACCGTTGTGGATGCGGGAAGCTACAGCTTTGGTATGCCGCCCCCCTCTCCTCACCCCCGAAAAGCCACATCTGTTTCCTGCTGTAGCTGGTTTCAACTGACACCCCTTCCTGTCTAGTAACAGGATCAGAGACAGACACTCCCTTCCTGTCTTGTAACAGGATCAGAGACAGACACTCCCTTCGTGTCTTGTAACAGGAAGCAGAGACAGACACTCCCTTCGTGTCTAGTAACAGGAAGCAGAGACAGACACTCCGTTCCTGTCTAGTAACAGGATCAGAGACAGACACTCCCTTCGTGTCTTGTAACAGGAAGCAGAGACAGACACTCCCTTCGTGTCTTGTAACAGGAAGCAGAGACAGACACTCCCTTCCTGTCTAGTAACAGGAAGCAGAGACAGACACTACCTTCCTGTCTAGTAACAGGATCAGAGACAGACACTCCCTTCCTTTCTTGTAACAGGAGCAGAGACAGACACTCCCTTCGTGTCTTGTAACAGGAAGCAGAGACAGACACTCCCTTCCTGTCTAGTAACAGGAAGCAGAGACAGACACTCCCTTCGTGTCTTGTAACAGGAAGCAGAGACAGACACTCCCTTCGTGTCTTGTAACAGGAAGCAGAGACAGACACTCCCTTCCTGTCTAGTAACAGGAAGCAGAGACAGACACTCCCTTCGTGTCTTGTAACAGGAGCAGAGACAGACACTCCCTTTGAGTCTTGTAACAGGAGCAGAGACAGACACTCCGTTTGAGTCTTGTAACAGGAGCAGAGACAGACACTCCCTTCGTGTCTTGTAACAGGAAGCAGAGACAGACACTCCCTTCTTGTCTTGTAACAGGAAGCAGAGACAGACACTCCCTTCCTGTCTAGTAACAGGAAGCAGAGACAGACACTCCCTTCCTGTCTAGTAACAGGATCAGAGACAGACACTCCCTTCCTGTCTTGTAACAGGAGCAGAGACAGACACTCCCTTCGTGTCGTGTAACAGGAAGCAGAGACAGACACTCCGTTCCTGTCTAGTAACAGGATCAGAGACAGACACTCCCTTCCTGTCTAGTAACAGGAAGCAGAGACAGACACTCCCTTCCTGTCTAGTAACAGGATCAGAGACAGACACTCCCTTCCTGTCTTGTAACAGGAGCAGAGACAGACACTCCCTTCGTGTCGTGTAACAGGAAGCAGAGACAGACACTCCGTTCCTGTCTAGTAACAGGATCAGAGACAGACACTCCCTTCCTGTCTTGTAACAGGAGCAGAGACAGACACTCCCTTCGTGTCTTTTAACAGGAAGCAGAGACAGACACTCCCTTCCTGTCTAGTAACAGGATCAGAGACAGACACTCCCTTCCTGTCTTGTAACAGGAGCAGAGACAGACACTCCCTTCGTGTCTTGTAACAGGAAGCAGAGACAGACACTCCCTTCCTGTCTAGTAACAGGAAGCAGAGACAGACACTCCCTTCCTGTCTAGTAACAGGATCAGAGACAGACACTCCCTTCCTGTCTTGTAACAGGAGCAGAGACAGACACTCCCTTCGTGTCGTGTAACAGGAAGCAGAGACAGACACTCCGTTCCTGTCTAGTAACAGGATCAGAGACAGACACTCCCTTCCTGTCTAGTAACAGGAAGCAGAGACAGACACTCCCTTCCTGTCTAGTAACAGGATCAGAGACAGACACTCCCTTCCTGTCTTGTAACAGGAGCAGAGACAGACACTCCCTTCGTGTCGTGTAACAGGAAGCAGAGACAGACACTCCGTTCCTGTCTAGTAACAGGATCAGAGACAGACACTCCCTTCCTGTCTTGTAACAGGAGCAGAGACAGACACTCCCTTCGTGTCTTTTAACAGGAAGCAGAGACAGACACTCCCTTCCTGTCTAGTAACAGGATCAGAGACAGACACTCCCTTCCTGTCTTGTAACAGGAGCAGAGACAGACACTCCCTTCGTGTCTTGTAACAGGAAGCAGAGACAGACACTCCCTTCCTGTCTAGTAACAGGAAGCAGAGACAGACACTCCCTTCCTGTCTTGTAACAGGAGCAGAGACAGACACTCCGTTCCTGTCTTGTAACAGGAAGCAGAGACAGACACACCCTTCGTGTCGTGTAACAGGAAGCAGAGACAGACACTCCGTTCCTGTCTAGTAACAGGATCAGAGACAGACACTCCCTTCCTGTCTTGTAACAGGAAGCAGAGACAGACACTCCCTTCGTGTCTTGTAACAGGAAGCAGAGACAGACACTCCCTTCCTGTCTTGTAACAGGAGCAGAGACAGACACTCCCTTCCTGTCTTGTAACAGGAAGCAGAGACAGACACTCCCTTCGTGTTTTGTTACAGGAGCAGATAGCAGCAGAGCGCTCATTCTCCTACATTTTAAGAGCAGCCTGGGAGGGACCCGAACCCCACAGCAAACCCCCCGGAGCAAAAAGGAGCAGGTGACGTCACCAGCACCAGAGGGGGCCGAGTCCCTTGAAGGTCAGTCTCGTTTCACTCTTGGAATTGACACTGTTGAATGTTGTTTTTCGCCGTCGCCTTTCAAACGCTGCCCTGCTCTGTTTTCAGTGGAAACTGACACAGTTTCCAGACAGTGTAAAATCTTTATTTTAGAGCACAGGGGACACACAGGGGGCATTGCTGCATCTGTTTTAACTTCTCCGTCCTTGCATGCGTGAAGTCTGCAATCCTTTGAAGTAGCAGGTGAATGGAGCAGGGCCTCATAACCGGAGTTTATTTATTGTGTACGTGGAGGTAACAACGAGGCGGGAAACACACAACCCGTCACACAAACGGATCTCTCCTGTGCATGTGTGTAGAGCGGCTGCAGCATTCTCCATAAGTGGTATTATCTGAAAGTCTAAATAAATACAAGTATTTGCTCCAGAAAACTGTTGTAATAATGCGTCACTCGAGCGCCACCTCGGAGATGTCATATGCAGTGTCAAACGTCACTTCCTGTATCTCATGCTGATGCTGAGCGTTCTTCAGAGCGGACCAGGGACCCTGTTTCTCCTTCTGACCTCACATATATGATGTATTGATTATAAGACACCTGCTAGTGTGGCTCGCTCATTACAGGGCACCTGCTCGTGTGGCTTGCTCATTATAGGACACCTGCTCGTGTGACTTGCTTATTATATGACACCTGCTAGTGTGGCTTGCTCATTATATGGCACCTGCTAGTGTGGCTCGCTCATTATAGGACACCTGCTAGTGTGGCTTGCTCATTATAGGACACCTGCTAGTGTGGCTTGCTCATTATAGGACACCTGCTAGTGTGGCTTGCTCATTATATGACACCTGCTAGTGTGGCTCGCTCATTATAGGACACCTGCTAGTGTGGCTTGCTCATTATATGACACCTGCTAGTGTGGCTCGCTCATTATAGAACACCTGCTAGTGTGGCGCGCTCATTATAGGACACCTGCTAGTGTGGCTTGCTCATTATATGGCACCTGCTAGTGTGGCTTGCTCATTATAGAACACCTGCTAGTGTGGCGCGCTCATTATATGACACCTGCTAGTGTGGCTCGCTCATTATAGAACACCTGCTAGTGTGGCTTGCTCATTATATGACACCTGCTAGTGTGGCTCGCTCATTATAGAACACCTGCTAGTGTGGCACGCTCATTATAGGACACCTGCTAGTGTGGCTCGCTCATTATATGACACCTGCTAGTGTGGCTTGCTCATTATATGGCACCTGCTAGTGTGGCTTGCTCATTCATTATATGGCACCTGCTAGTGTGGCGCGCTCATTATAGGACACCTGCTAGTGTGGCTTGCTCATTATATGACACCTGCTAGTGTGGCTCGCTCATTATAGAACACCTGCTAGTGTGGCGCGCTCATTATAGGACACCTGCTAGTGTGGCTTGCTCATTATATGGCACCTGCTAGTGTGGCTTGCTCATTATAGAACACCTGCTAGTGTGGCGCGCTCATTATAGGACACCTGCTAGTGTGGCTCGCTCATTATAGAACACCTGCTAGTGTGGCTTGCTCATTATATGACACCTGCTAGTGTGGCTCGCTCATTATAGAACACCTGCTAGTGTGGCGCGCTCATTATATGACACCTGCTAGTGTGGCTCGCTCATTATAGAACACCTGCTAGTGTGGCTTGCTCATTATATGACACCTGCTAGTGTGGCTCGCTCATTATAGAACACCTGCTAGTGTGGCGCGCTCATTATAGGACACCTGCTAGTGTGGCTTGCTCATTATATGGCACCTGCTAGTGTGGCTTGCTCATTATAGAACACCTGCTAGTGTGGCGCGCTCATTATATGACACCTGCTAGTGTGGCTCGCTCATTATAGAACACCTGCTAGAGTGGCTTGCTCATTATATGACACCTGCTAGTGTGGCTCGCTCATTATAGAACACCTGCTAGTGTGGCACGCTCATTATAGGACACCTGCTATTGTGGCTCGCTCATTATAGGACACCTGCTAGTGTGGCTTGCTCATTATATGGCACCTGCTAGTGTGGCTTGCTCATTATAGGACACCTGCTAGTGTGGCTCGCTCATTATAGGACACCTGCTAGTGTGGCTTGCTCATTATATGACACCTGCTAGTGTGGCTTGCTCATTATAGGACACCTGCTAGTGTGGCTTGCTTATTATAGGACACCTGCTAGTGAGGCTTGCTCATTATATGGCACCTGCTAGTGTGGCTTGCTCATTATAGGACACCTGCTAGTGAGGCTTGCTCATTATAGGACACCTGCTAGTGTGGCTTGCTCATTAAAGGACACCTGCTAGTGTGGCTTGCACATTATAAGACACCTGCTAGTGTGGCTCGCTCATTATATGACACCTGCTAGTGTGGCTTGCTCATTATAGGACACCTGCTAGTGAGGCTCGCTCATTATAGGACACCTGCTAGTGTGGCTTGCTCATTATAGGACACCTGCTAGTGTGGCTCGCTCATTATAGAACACCTGCTAGTGTGGCTTGCTCATTATATGACACCTGCTAGTGTGGCTCGCTCATTATAGAACACCTGCTAGTGTGGCACGCTCATTATAGGACACCTGCTAGTGTGGCTCGCTCATTATATGACACCTGCTAGTGTGGCTTGCTCATTATATGGCACCTGCTAGTGTGGCTTGCTCATTCATTATATGGCACCTGCTAGTGTGGCGCGCTCATTATAGGACACCTGCTAGTGTGGCTTGCTCATTATATGACACCTGCTAGTGTGGCTCGCTCATTATAGAACACCTGCTAGTGTGGCGCGCTCATTATAGGACACCTGCTAGTGTGGCTTGCTCATTATATGGCACCTGCTAGTGTGGCTTGCTCATTATAGAACACCTGCTAGTGTGGCGCGCTCATTATAGGACACCTGCTAGTGTGGCTCGCTCATTATAGAACACCTGCTAGTGTGGCTTGCTCATTATATGACACCTGCTAGTGTGGCTCGCTCATTATAGAACACCTGCTAGTGTGGCGCGCTCATTATATGACACCTGCTAGTGTGGCTCGCTCATTATAGAACACCTGCTAGTGTGGCTTGCTCATTATATGACACCTGCTAGTGTGGCTCGCTCATTATAGAACACCTGCTAGTGTGGCGCGCTCATTATAGGACACCTGCTAGTGTGGCTTGCTCATTATATGGCACCTGCTAGTGTGGCTTGCTCATTATAGAACACCTGCTAGTGTGGCGCGCTCATTATATGACACCTGCTAGTGTGGCTCGCTCATTATAGAACACCTGCTAGTGTGGCTTGCTCATTATATGACACCTGCTAGTGTGGCTCGCTCATTATAGAACACCTGCTAGTGTGGCACGCTCATTATAGGACACCTGCTAGTGTGGCTCGCTCATTATAGGACACCTGCTAGTGTGGCTTGCTCATTATATGGCACCTGCTAGTGTGGCTTGCTCATTATAGGACACCTGCTAGTGTGGCTCGCTCATTATAGGACACCTGCTAGTGTGGCTTGCTCATTATATGACACCTGCTAGTGTGGCTTGCTCATTATAGGACACCTGCTAGTGTGGCTTGCTTATTATAGGACACCTGCTAGTGAGGCTTGCTCATTATATGGCACCTGCTAGTGTGGCTTGCTCATTATAGGACACCTGCTAGTGAGGCTTGCTCATTATAGGACACCTGCTAGTGTGGCTTGCTCATTAAAGGACACCTGCTAGTGTGGCTTGCACATTATAAGACACCTGCTAGTGTGGCTCGCTCATTATATGACACCTGCTAGTGTGGCTTGCTCATTATAGGACACCTGCTAGTGAGGCTCGCTCATTATATGACACCTGCTAGTGTGGCTTGCTCAATATAAGACACCTGCTAGGGTGGCTCGCTCATTATATGACACCTGCTAGTGTGGCTTGCTCATTATAAGACACCTGCTAGTGAGGCTTGCTCATTATATGACACCTGCTAGTGTGGCTTGCTCATTATAGAACGGTAAACAGTCAAAATATCGACTACAAAATATCGAATGGACATAATATCGAGTTTTAAATATAGAATGGACAAAATATCGACTGGACAGAATATAGACTTCAAAAATATAGTTTTTAAGGTAAGTAATGTAATATCGAATGTTAAAAATATAGACAGTTAAAATATCGAAGTATATAATATAGGTTATCAAAATTATCGATTTTTTAATAATATCGAATATTTTATAGTGTTTGTTTATGTTATTATATGTGTGAAAAGTGTGTATTTATGTTATAATTTATTTTAATTAATGAAATTTGTTTTTTTAATTTTTGCGTAATTTAATTCTGTAGCGGGTTGTGGGTTTATAGGGGAATAGGGTGGGAAGTAATTTAATTATAATAATTAAATATGTAAATTTATTTATTGGTATTCATTTTTAATGAATTGTTAATTAATTTATATTTGATAATTAATTAAATTTTATTTGGCAATTAATTTTAATTAATTGATTAATTGTTAATTATGTTAATTTTCCTAATTTATTTTCTGTAGCGGGTTGTGGGTGTATAGGGGAATAGGGTGGGAAGTAATTTAATTATAATTAATTAAATATGTACATTTATTTATTTGTATTCATTTTTAATTAATTGTTAATTAATTTATATTTGGTACTTAATTGATTAAAATTATTTGCCAATTAAAATTTAAATAAGTGCTAATTATGTTAATTTTAATAATTTATTTTCTGTAGCTGGTTGTGGGTTTATAGGGGAATTGGGTGGGAAGTAATTTATTTATAATTAATGAAATATCTTAAAATATTTATTGGTATTGTTTTAGAATTACTTGTTAATTAATTTTTTATGGGTAATTAATTAAATTTGAATTGCCAATTAATTTTATTTAATTGATTAATTGCTAATTATGTTAATTTTAATAATTTATTTTCTGTAGTGGGTTGTGGGTTTATAGGGGAATCGGGTGGGAAGTAATTTATTTATAATTAATTAAATAAATCAATGTATTTAATTGTATTTAATTTGAATTAATTGTTATTTAATTATTAAATGTTAAAATATTAATTGTTAATTTGTAATTAATTTGCATTAATAGGTAAATAATTGTAATAATTAATTTTAATTTGTAATTTTAATTGATTAATTATTATATTATATTAAATTGGTAATTACTTTTAAATAATTTTTTATAGATATTAATTTATATTTATTGAAATAATATATGAAGTATTTAATTTCCCTACTATTGCACTCTCTGGAGTGGGAATAGTAATTTTTACCCCTACGCTATCCAACGCTTTCCCTACTGTTGCACTCTTTTGATTTGGAATAGTAATTTTTACCCCTACGCTATCCAACGCTTTCCCTACTGTTGCACTCACTGGAGTGGGAATAGTAATTTTTACCCCTACGCTATCCAACGCTCCCTACTGTTGCACTATTTGGAGTGGGAATAGTAATTTTTACCCCTACGCTATCCAACGCTTTCCCTACTGTTGCACTCTTTGGAGTGGGAATAGTAATTTTAACCCCTACGCTATCCAACGCTTTCCCTACTGTTGCACTATTTGGAGTGGGAATAGTAATTTTTACCCCTACGCTATCCAACGCTTTTCCTACTGTTGCACTCTTTGGAGTTGGAATAGTAATTTTTACCCCTACGCTATCCAACGCTTTTCCTACTGTTGCACTCTTTGGAGTTGGAATAGTAATTTTTACCCCTATGCTATCCAATGCTTTACCTACTGTTGCACCCACTGGAGTGGGAATAGTAATTTTTACCCCTACGCTATCCAACGCTTTCTCTACTGTTGCACCCACTGGAGTGGGAATAGTAATTTTTACCCCTACGCTATCCAACGCTTTCCCTACAGTTGCACCCACTGGAGTGGGAATAGTAATTTTAACCCCTAAGCTATCCAACGCCTTCCCTACTGTTGCACTCTCTGGAGTGGGAATAGTATTTTTTACACTTCTGCTATCGTACGGTAATAATATTGGATATTATTTAATTATATTATGTTGCTATATATATATGTTTTAACAAATATGATTGTAATTTTTTTTCTATAACTTTCATTAATTATTTAATTATTATAAGTTAATTTAAGTATTTTTAAGTATATTTTAGTAAGTAATTTTTTACTATTAATTTAATTTAACACTGTTTTTAATAAAGTCGATATTTTTATAAACTATATTTTTGTAAACGATATTTTGTACTCAATATTTTTGTACCCACCTGTTTGTAGATACAAACTCAATATTCTGTCTGTCTATATTTTGTCATCGATATTTTTGCTAGTCAATATTCTGTCCCTCGATATTATGTCAGT
The DNA here is from genome assembly GCF_964261635.1 of Lissotriton helveticus. Classification (NCBI taxonomy): domain Eukaryota; kingdom Metazoa; phylum Chordata; class Amphibia; order Caudata; family Salamandridae; genus Lissotriton; species Lissotriton helveticus. The sequence goes on from NC_136067.1 coordinate 2,096,874,107, forward strand.
GATCCTTATAGAACACCTGCTAGTGAGGCTTGCTCATTATATCACACCTGCTAGTGTGGCCTGCTCATTATATGACACCTTCTAGTGTTCCTTACGCATTATATGGCACCTGTTAGTGTGGCTTGCTCATTATATGACACCTGCTAGCGTGGACTGCTCATTATATGACACCTGCTAGTGTGGACTGCTCATTATAGGACACCTGCTAGTGTGGACTGCTCATTATAGGACACCTGCTAGTGTGGACTGCTCATTATATGACACCTGCTAGTGTGGCTTGCTCATTATATGACACCTGCTAGTGTGGACTGCTCATTATAGGACAACTGTTAGTGTGGACTGCTCATTATATGACACCTGCTAGTGTGGACTGCTCATTATAGGACACCTGCTAGTGTGGCTTGCTCAGTATATGGCATCTGCTAGTGTGGACTGCTCATTATAGTACACCTGCTAGTGGGGCATGCTCATTATAAGGCACCTGCTACTGTGGCTTCCTCATTATAAAACACCTGCTAATGTGGCTTCCTCATTATAGGACACCTGCTAGTGTGGACGGCTCATTATAGAACACCTGCTATTGTGGACTGCTCATTATAGGACATCAGATAGTGTGGCTTGCTCGTTATATGACACCTGCTAGTGTGGACTGCTCATTATAGGACCCCTGCTAGTGTGGCTTGCTCATTATATGGCACCTGCTAGTGTGGATTGCTTATTATATGACATCTGCTAGTGTGGACTGCTCATTATAGGACACCTGCTAGTGTGGCTTGCTCATTATGTTGCACCTGCTAGTGAGGACTGCTCATTATAGGACACCTGCTAGTGTGGACTGCTCATTATAGGACACCTGCTCGTGTGGCTTGCTCATTATATGGCACCTGCTAATGTGGCTTGCTCATTATATGAAACCTGCTAGGGAGGACTGCTCATTATAGGACACCTGCTAGTGTGGACTGCTCATTATATGACACCTTCTAGTGTGTGTTGCTCATTTTATGGCACCTGCGAGTGTGGCTTGCTCATTTTATGACACCTGCCAGTGTGGCTTGCTCATTATAGGACACCTGCTAGTGTGGCTTGCTCATTATAGAACACCTGCTAGTGTGGCTTCCTCATTATAGGACACCTGGTAGTGTGGCTTGCTCATTATATGACACCTGCTAGTGTGGCTTGCTCATTATAGAACACCTGCTAGTGTGGCTTGCTCATTATAGGACACCTGCTAGTGTGGCTTGTTCATTATATGACACCTGCTAGTGTGTCTTGCTCGGTATATGACACCTGCTAGTGTGTGTTGCTTATTATATGGCACCAGCGAGTGTGGCTTGCTCATTATAGAACACCTGCTAGTGTTCCTTACGCATTATATGGCACCTGTTAGTGTGGCTTGCTCATTATATGACACCTGCTAGTGTGGACTGCTCATTATATGACACCTGCTAGTGTGGACTGCTCATTATAGGACACCTGTTAGTGTGGACTGCTCATTATATGACACCTGCTAGTGAGAACTGCTCATTATAGGACACCTGCTAGTGTGGACTGCTCATTATATGACACCTGCTAGTGTGGCTTGCTCATTATATGACACCTGCTAGTGTGGACTGCTCAATATAGGACAACTGCTAGTGTGGACTGCTCATTATATGACACCTGCTAGTGTGGACTGCTCATTATAGGACACCTGCTAGTGTGGCTTGCTCAGTATATGGCATCTGCTAGTGTGGACTGCTCATTATAGGACACCTGCTAGTGGGGCTTGCTCATTATAAGGCACCTGCTACTGTGGCTTCCTCATTATAAAACACCTGCTAATGTGGCTTCCTCATTATAGGACACCTGCTAGTGTGGACGGCTCATTATAGAACATCAGATAGTGTGGCTTGCTCATTATATGACACCTGCTAGTGTGGACTGCTCATTATAGGACTCCTGCTAGTGTGGCTTGCTCATTATATGGCACCTGCTAGTGTGGATTGCTTATTATATGACACCTGCTAGTGTGGACTGCTCATTATAGGACACCTGCTAGTGTGGCTTGCTCATTATGTGGCACCTGCTAGTGAGGACTGCTCATTATAGGACACCTGCTAGTGTGGACTGCTCATTATAGGACACCTGCTCGTGTGGCTTGCTCATTATATGGCACCTGCGAGTGTGGCTTGCTCATTTTATGACACCGACCAGTGTGGCTTGCTCCTTATAGGACACCTGCCAGTGTGGCTTGCTCATTATAGGACACCTGCTAGTGTGGCTTGCTCATTATAGAACACCTGCTAGTGTGGCTTCCTCATTATAGGACACCTGGTAGTGTGGCTTGCTCATTATATGACACCTGCTAGTGTGGCTTGCTCATTATAGAACACCTGCTAGTGTGGCTTGCTCATTATAGGACACATGCTAGCGTGGCTTGCTCATTATATGACACCTGCTAGTGTGTCTTGCTCGGTATATGACACCTGCTAGTGTGTGTTGCTTATTATATGACACCAGCGAGTGTGGCTTGCTCATTATAGAACACCTGCTAGTGTGACTTGCTCGTTATAAGACACCTGCTTGTGTAAACTGCTCATTATAGAGCACCTGCTAGTGTGGCTTGCTCATTATAGAACACCTGCTAGTGGGGCTTGCTCATTATATGGCACCTGCTAGTGTGTCTTGCTCATTATAAGACACCTGCTAGTATGGCTTGCTCAATGTATGACACATGCTAGTGTGGCTCGCTCTTTATATGGCACCTGTTAATGTGGCTTGCTCATTAAATGGCACCTGCTACAGTGGCTTGCTCATTATATGACACCTGCTGGTGGGGCTTGCTCATTATATGGCACCTGCTAGTGTGTCTTGCTCATTATAAGACACCTGCTAGTGTGGCTTGCTCATTATAAGGCACCTGCTAGTGTGGCTCGCTCATGATATGGCACCTACTAAGGTGGCTCGCTCATTATAGAACACCTGCTAGTGAGGCTTGCTCATTAAATGGCACCTGCTAGTGTGGCTTGCTCATTAAATGGCACCTGCTAGAGTGGCTTGCTCATTATATGACACCTGCTAGTGTGGCTTGCTCATTAAAAGACACCTGCTAGTGTGGCTTGCTCATTATAGAGCACCTGCTAGTGTGGCTTGCTCATTATATGGGACCTGCTAGTGTGGCTTGCTCATCATAGAACACCTGCTAGTGAGGCTTGCTCATTATATGACACCTGCTAGTGAGGCTTGCTCATTATATGACACCTGCTAGGGTGGGTTGCTCATTATATAACACCTGCTAGAGTGGCTTGCTCATTATACGACACCTGCTAGTGTGGCTTGCTCATTATATGACACCTGCTAGTGTGGCTTGCTCATTATAGGAAACCTGCTGGTGTGGCTTGCTCATTGTATGGCACCTGCTAGTGTGGCTTGCTCCTGATATTGCACCTGCTAGTGTGGCTTGCTCATTATATGGGACCTGCTAGTGTGGCTTGCTCATTATATGGCACCTGCTAGGGTCACTCGCTCATTATAGAACACCTGCTAGTATGGCTCGCTCATTATATGGCACCTGCTAGTGTGGCTCGCTGTTTATAAGACACCTGCTAGTGTTGCTTGCTCAATATGTGACACCTGCTAGTGTTCCTTGCGCATTATATGCCACCTGCTAGTGTGGCTTGCTCATTATATGGCACCTGCTAGTGTGGCATGCTCATTATATGGCTCCTGCTAGTGTTGACTGCTGATTTTATGGCACCTTATAGTGTGGACTGCTCATTAAAAGACACCTGCTAGTGTGGGCTGCTCATTATATGACACTTGCTACTGTGGACTGCTCATTATAGGACACCTGCTAGTGTGGACTGCTCATTATGTGACACCTGCTAGTGTGGCCTGCTCATTATAGGACGCCTGCTAGTGTGTCTTGCTCATTATAAGACACCTGCTAGTATGGCTTGCTCAATGTATGACACATGCTAGTGTGGCTCGCTCTTTATATGGCACCTGTTAATGTGGCTTGCTCATTAAATGGCACCTGCTACCGTGGCTTGCTCATTATATGACACCTGCTGGTGGGGCTTGCTCATTATATGGCACCTGCTAGTGTGTCTTGCTCATTATAAGACACCTGCTAGTGTGGCTTGCTCATTATAAGGCACCTGCTAGTGTGGCTCGCTCATGATATGGCACCTACTAAGGTGGCTCGCTCATTATAGAACACCTGCTAGTGAGGCTTGCTCATTAAATGGCACCTGCTAGTGTGGCTTGCTCATTAAATGGCACCTGCTAGTGTGTCTTGCTCATTAAAAGACACCTGCTAGTGTGGCTTGCTCATTATAGAGCACCTGCTAGTGTGGCTTGCTCATTATATGGGACCTGCTAGTGTGGCTTGCTCATCATAGAACACCTGCTAGTGAGGCTTGCTCATTATATGACACCTGCTAGTGAGGCTTGCTCATTATATGACACCTGCTAGGGTGGGTTGCTCATTATATAACACCTGCTAGAGTGGCTTGCTCATTATACGACACCTGCTAGTGTGGCTTGCTCATTATATGACACCTGCTACTGTGGCTTGCTCATTATAGGAAACCTGCTGGTGTGGCTTGCTCATTGTATGGCACCTGCTAGTGTAGCTTGCTCCTGATATTGCACCTGCTAGTGTGGCTTGCTCATTATACGACACCTGCTAGTGTGGCTTCCTCATTATAGGACACCTGGTAGTGTGGCTTGCTCATTATATGGCACCTGCTAGGGTCACTCGCTCATTATAGAACACCTGCTAGTGTGGCTTGCTCATTAAGTGGCACCTGCTAGTGTGGCATGCTCATTATATGGCTCCTGCTAGTGTTGACTGCTGATTTTATGGCACCTTATAGTGTGGACTGCTCATTATAAGACACCTGCTAGTGTGGGCTGCTCATTATATGACACTTGCTACTGTGGACTGCTCATTATAGGACACCTGCTAGTGTGGACTGCTCATTATGTGACACCTGCTAGTGTGGCCTGCTCATTATAGGACGCCTGCTAGTATGGACTGCTCATTATAGGACACCTGCTAGTGTGGACTGCTCATTTTAAGACACCTGCTAGTGTGGACTGCTCATTATAAGACACCTGCTAGTGTGGCTTGCTCAATATATGACACCTGCTAGTGTGGCGTGCTCATTATAGGACACCTGCTAGTGTGGACTGCTCATTATATTACACCTGCTAGTGTTGACTGCTCATTATAGGACACCTGCTAGTGTGGCTTGCTCAGTATTTGGCATCTGCTAGTGTGGACTGCTCATTATAGGACACCTGCTAGTGTGGCTTGCTCATTATATGGCTCCTCCTAGTGTGGTGTGCTCATTATAAGGCACCTGCTACTGTGGCTTGCTCATTATAAAGCACCTGCTAATGTGGCTTGCTCATTATAGGACACCTCTAGTGTGGACTGCTCATTATAGAACACCTGCTAGTGTGGACTGCTCATTATAGAACATCTGGACTGGTCATTATAGGACATCAGCTAGTGTGGCTTGCTCATTATAGGACCCCTGCTAGTGTGGCTTGCTCATTATAGAGCACCTGCTAGTGTGGCTTGCTCATTATATGGGACCTGCTAGTGTGGCTTGCTCATCATAGAACACCTGCTAGTGAGGCTTGCTCATTATATGACACCTGCTAGTGAGGCTTGCTCATTATATGACACCTGCTAGGGTGGGTTGCTCATTATATAACACCTGCTAGAGTGGCTTGCTCATTATACGACACCTGCTAGTGTGGCTTGCTCATTATATGACACCTGCTAGTGTGGCTTGCTCATTATAGGAAACCTGCTGGTGTGGCTTGCTCATTGTATGGCACCTGCTAGTGTGGCTTGCTCCTGATATTGCACCTGCTAGTGTGGCTTGCTCATTATATGGGACCTGCTAGTGTGGCTTGCTCATTATATGGCACCTGCTAGGGTCACTCGCTCATTATAGAACACCTGCTAGTATGGCTCGCTCATTATATGGCACCTGCTAGTGTGGCTCGCTGTTTATAAGACACCTGCTAGTGTTGCTTGCTCAATATGTGACACCTGCTAGTGTTCCTTGCGCATTATATGCCACCTGCTAGTGTGGCTTGCTCATTATATGGCACCTGCTAGTGTGGCATGCTCATTATATGGCTCCTGCTAGTGTTGACTGCTGATTTTATGGCACCTTATAGTGTGGACTGCTCATTAAAAGACACCTGCTAGTGTGGGCTGCTCATTATATGACACTTGCTACTGTGGACTGCTCATTATAGGACACCTGCTAGTGTGGACTGCTCATTATGTGACACCTGCTAGTGTGGCCTGCTCATTATAGGACGCCTGCTAGTGTGTCTTGCTCATTATAAGACACCTGCTAGTATGGCTTGCTCAATGTATGACACATGCTAGTGTGGCTCGCTCTTTATATGGCACCTGTTAATGTGGCTTGCTCATTAAATGGCACCTGCTACCGTGGCTTGCTCATTATATGACACCTGCTGGTGGGGCTTGCTCATTATATGGCACCTGCTAGTGTGTCTTGCTCATTATAAGACACCTGCTAGTGTGGCTTGCTCATTATAAGGCACCTGCTAGTGTGGCTCGCTCATGATATGGCACCTACTAAGGTGGCTCGCTCATTATAGAACACCTGCTAGTGAGGCTTGCTCATTAAATGGCACCTGCTAGTGTGGCTTGCTCATTAAATGGCACCTGCTAGTGTGTCTTGCTCATTAAAAGACACCTGCTAGTGTGGCTTGCTCATTATAGAGCACCTGCTAGTGTGGCTTGCTCATTATATGGGACCTGCTAGTGTGGCTTGCTCATCATAGAACACCTGCTAGTGAGGCTTGCTCATTATATGACACCTGCTAGTGAGGCTTGCTCATTATATGACACCTGCTAGGGTGGGTTGCTCATTATATAACACCTGCTAGAGTGGCTTGCTCATTATACGACACCTGCTAGTGTGGCTTGCTCATTATATGACACCTGCTACTGTGGCTTGCTCATTATAGGAAACCTGCTGGTGTGGCTTGCTCATTGTATGGCACCTGCTAGTGTAGCTTGCTCCTGATATTGCACCTGCTAGTGTGGCTTGCTCATTATACGACACCTGCTAGTGTGGCTTCCTCATTATAGGACACCTGGTAGTGTGGCTTGCTCATTATATGGCACCTGCTAGGGTCACTCGCTCATTATAGAACACCTGCTAGTGTGGCTTGCTCATTAAGTGGCACCTGCTAGTGTGGCATGCTCATTATATGGCTCCTGCTAGTGTTGACTGCTGATTTTATGGCACCTTATAGTGTGGACTGCTCATTATAAGACACCTGCTAGTGTGGGCTGCTCATTATATGACACTTGCTACTGTGGACTGCTCATTATAGGACACCTGCTAGTGTGGACTGCTCATTATGTGACACCTGCTAGTGTGGCCTGCTCATTATAGGACGCCTGCTAGTATGGACTGCTCATTATAGGACACCTGCTAGTGTGGACTGCTCATTTTAAGACACCTGCTAGTGTGGACTGCTCATTATAAGACACCTGCTAGTGTGGCTTGCTCAATATATGACACCTGCTAGTGTGGCGTGCTCATTATAGGACACCTGCTAGTGTGGACTGCTCATTATATTACACCTGCTAGTGTTGACTGCTCATTATAGGACACCTGCTAGTGTGGCTTGCTCAGTATTTGGCATCTGCTAGTGTGGACTGCTCATTATAGGACACCTGCTAGTGTGGCTTGCTCATTATATGGCTCCTCCTAGTGTGGTGTGCTCATTATAAGGCACCTGCTACTGTGGCTTGCTCATTATAAAGCACCTGCTAATGTGGCTTGCTCATTATAGGACACCTCCAGTGTGGACTGCTCATTATAGAACACCTGCTAGTGTGGACTGCTCATTATAGAACATCTGGACTGGTCATTATAGGACATCAGCTAGTGTGGCTTGCTCATTATAGGACCCCTGCTATTGTGGCTTGCTCATTATATGACACCTGCTAGTGTGGACTGCTCATTATTGGACCCCTGCTAGTGTGGTGTGCTCATTATATGGCACCTGCTAGTGTGGATTGCTCATTATATGACACCTGCTAGTGTGGACTGCTCATTAAAGGACACCTGCTAGTGTGGCTTGCTCATTATGTGGCACCTGCTAATGTGGCTTGCTCATTATATGAAACCTGCTACTGTGGCTTGCTCATTATATGACACCTGCTAGTGTGACCTGCTCAATATAGGACATCTGCTAGTGTGGACTGCTCATTATAAGACACCTGCTGGTGTGGCTTGCTCATTATATGACACCTGCTACTCTGGACTGCTCATTATAGGACACCTGCTAGTGTGGACTGCTCATTATATGACACCTGCTAGTGTGGCTTGCTCATTATAGGACAACTGCTATTGTGGACTGCTCATTATATGACACCTGCTAGTGTGGACTGCTCATTATAGGACACCTGCTAGTGTGGCTTGCTCATTATAGGACAACTGCTAGTGTGGACTGCTCATTTTATGACACCTGCTAGTGTGGACTGCTCATTATAGGACACCTGCTAGTGTGGCTTGCTCAGTATATGGCATCTGCTAGTGTGGACTGCTCATTATAGGACACCTCCTAGTGTGGCGTGCTCATTATAAGGCACCTGCTACTGTGGCTTGCCCATTATGAAACACCTGCTAATGTGGCTTGCTCATTTCAGGACACCTGCAGTGTGGACTGCTCATTATAGAACACCTGCTAGTGTGGACTGCTCATTATAGAACACCTGCTAGTGTGGACTGCTCATTAAAGGACATCAGCTAGTGTGGCTTGCTCATTATAGGACCCCTGCTAGTGTGGCTTGCTCATTATATGACACCTGCTAGTGTGGACTGCTCATTATAGGACCCCTGCTAGTGTGGCTTGCTCATTATATGGCACCTGCTAGTGTGGATTGCTCATTATATGACACCTGCTAGTGTGGACTTCTCATTATAGGACACCTGCAGTGTGGACTGCTCATTATAGAACATCTGCTAGTGTGGACTGTTCATTATAGAACACCTGCTAGTGTGGACTGCTCATTAAAGGACATCAGCTAGTGTGGCTTGCTCATTATAGGACCCCTGCTAGTGTGGCTTGCTCATTATATGGCACCTGCTAGTGTGGATTGCTCTTTATACGACACCTGCTAGTGTGGACTTCTCATTACAGGACACCTGCTAGTGTGGCTTGCACATTATAAGACACCTGCTTGTGTGGCCTGCTCATTATATGACACCTGCTAGTGTTCCTTACGCATTATATGGCACCTGCTAGTGTGGACTGCTCATTATGTGACACCTGCTAGTGTGGCCTGCTCATTATAGGACGCCTGCTAGTATGGACTGCTCATTATATGACACCTGCTAGTGTGAACTGCTCATTATAGGACACCTGCTAGTGTGGACTGCTCATTTTAAGACACCTGCTAGTGTGGACTGCTCATTATAAGACACCTGCTAGTGTGGCTTGCTCAATATATGACACCTGCTAGTGTGGCGTGCTCATTATAGGACACCTGCTAGTGTGGACTGCTCATTATATTACACCTGCTAGTGTTGACTGCTCATTATAGGACACCTGCTAGTGTGGCTTGCTCAGTATTTGGCATCTGCTAGTGTGGACTGCTCATTATAGGACACCTGCTAGTGTGGCTTGCTCATTATATGGCTCCTCCTAGTGTGGTGTGCTCATTATAAGGCACCTGCTACTGTGGCTTGCTCATTATAAAGCACCTGCTAATGTGGCTTGCTCATTATAGGACACCTCCAGTGTGGACTGCTCATTATAGAACACCTGCTAGTGTGGACTGCTCATTATAGAACATCTGGACTGGTCATTATAGGACATCAGCTAGTGTGGCTTGCTCATTATAGGACCCCTGCTATTGTGGCTTGCTCATTATATGACACCTGCTAGTGTGGACTGCTCATTATTGGACCCCTGCTAGTGTGGTTTGCTCATTATATGGCACCTGCTAGTGTGGATTGCTCATTATATGACACCTGCTAGTGTGGACTGCTCATTAAAGGACACCTGCTAGTGTGGCTTGCTCATTATGTGGCACCTGCTAATGTGGCTTGCTCATTATATGAAACCTGCTACTGTGGCTTGCTCATTATATGACACCTGCTAGTGTGACCTGCTCAATATAGGACATCTGCTAGTGTGGACTGCTCATTATAAGACACCTGCTGGTGTGGCTTGCTCATTATATGACACCTGCTACTCTGGACTGCTCATTATAGGACACCTGCTAGTGTGGACTGCTCATTATATGACACCTGCTAGTGTGGCTTGCTCATTATAGGACAACTGCTATTGTGGACTGCTCATTATATGACACCTGCTAGTGTGGACTGCTCATTATAGGACACCTGCTAGTGTGGCTTGCTCATTATAGGACAACTGCTAGTGTGGACTGCTCATTTTATGACACCTGCTAGTGTGGACTGCTCATTATAGGACACCTGCTAGTGTGGCTTGCTCAGTATATGGCATCTGCTAGTGTGGACTGCTCATTATAGGACACCTCCTAGTGTGGCGTGCTCATTATAAGGCACCTGCTACTGTGGCTTGCCCATTATAAAACACCTGCTAATGTGGCTTGCTCATTTCAGGACACCTGCAGTGTGGACTGCTCATTATAGAACACCTGCTAGTGTGGACTGCTCATTATAGAACACCTGCTAGTGTGGACTGCTCATTAAAGGACATCAGCTAGTGTGGCTTGCTCATTATAGGACCCCTGCTAGTGTGGCTTGCTCATTATATGACACCTGCTAGTGTGGACTGCTCATTATAGGACCCCTGCTAGTGTGGCTTGCTCATTATATGGCACCTGCTAGTGTGGATTGCTCATTATATGACACCTGCTAGTGTGGACTTCTCATTATAGGACACCTGCAGTGTGGACTGCTCATTATAGAACATCTGCTAGTGTGGACTGTTCATTATAGAACACCTGCTAGTGTGGACTGCTCATTAAAGGACATCAGCTAGTGTGGCTTGCTCATTATAGGACCCCTGCTAGTGTGGCTTGCTCATTATATGGCACCTGCTAGTGTGGATTGCTCTTTATACGACACCTGCTAGTGTGGACTTCTCATTACAGGACACCTGCTAGTGTGGCTTGCACATTATAAGACACCTGCTAGCGTGGACTGCTCATTATATGACACATGCTAGTGTGGCTCTCTCATTATATGGCACCTGCTAGCGTGGCTTGCTCATTATATGACACCGGCTAGTGTGGCTTGCTCATTATATTGCACCTGCTAGTGTGGACTGCTCATTATAGGACCCCTGCTAGTGTGGCTTGCTCATTATATGGCACCTGCTAGTGTGGATTGCTCATTATATGACACCTGCTAGTGTGGACTTCTCATTACAGGACACCTGCTAGTGTGGCTTGCACATTATAAGACACCTGCTTGTGTGGCTTGCTCATTATATGACACATGCTAGTGTGGCTCTCTCATTATATGGCACCTGCTAGCGTGGCTTGCACATTATAAGACACCTGCTTGTGTGGCTTGCTCATTATATGACACATGCTAGTGTGGCTCTCTCATTATATGGCACCTGCTAGCGTGGCTTGCTCATTATATGACACCGGCTAGTGTGGCTTGCTCATTATATCGCACCTGCTAGTGTGGCCTGGTCATTATATGGCACCTGCTAGTGTGGTTGCCCATTATATGGCACCTGCTAGTGTGGCTTGCTCATGGAGCACCTGCTAGTGTGACTTGTTCATTATATGACACCTGTTAGTGTGGCTTGCTCGTACAACGCCTGCTAGTGTGACTTGCTCATAGAACACCTGCTAGTGTGGCTTGCTCATTATATGACATCTGCTAGTGTGGCTTGCTCATTATATGGCACCTGCTAGTGTGTATTTCTCATTATAGAACACCTGCTAGTGTGGCTTCCTCATTATATGGCACCTGCTAGCGTGGCTTGCTCATTATATGACACCGGCTAGTGTGGCTTGCTCATTATATCGCACCTGCTAGTGTGGCCTGGTCATTATATGGCACCTGCTAGTGTGGTTGCCCATTATATGGCACCTGCTAGTGTGGCTTGCTCATGGAGCACCTGCTAGTGTGACTTGTTCATTATATGACACCTGTTATTGTGGCTTGCTCGTACAACGCCTGCTAGTGTGACTTGCTCGTAGAACACCTGCTAGTGTGGCTTGCTCATCATATGACATCTGCTAGTGTGGCTTGCTCATTATATGGCACATGCTAGTGTGGATTTCTCATTATAGAACACCTGCTAGTGTGGCTTCCTCATTATATGGCACCTGCTAGTGTGGCTTGCTCATTATATGGAACCTGCTAGTGTGGCTTGCTCATTATAAGACTCCTGCTAGCTTGGCTTGCTCATTATATGACACCTGCTAGTGTGGCTCTCTCAGTACATGGAACCTGCTAGGGTGGCTCGCTCATTACATGGCATCTGCTTGTGTTGCTTGCTCATTATATGACACCTGCTAGTGTGGCTTGGGCATTATATGCCGCCTGCTAGTGTGGCTTGTTCATTATATGGACCAAAGCATTACTTACCTCCTGTTCCGGCCAATATCGCACATCACAATAGATTTTCCTGTTTAGATCAAGTGGACTGACCACAAACGGGGGAGACTTCACTCAGCCCTGGAAAGTTAGTTGGCGAGGCCCTTAGTTGGGTGGGATTGAGTGCTGTCCCTGCAACTGATTGTGGCCCACAGGATACCGCCGAAGAACGAATGGGCACCTTGGCTGATATTCCGAGCCAACTAGGGCCAACATCTAATACTGGGTTTGGTCATGGTTTACTACCAGTGGAGGCGGATGTTCTATCCAGTATCCCTGTACAAAACAATGCCCCGCAAGAGTCTAACCCCCCCACAGTCATCGTACCATCTTCCACTGGAGGCCCAGGCATACTACCACAAGATCCAGGGCTGAGAATTCTCTCCTGGAATGTGGCAGGAATTGGAAATAAGGTAGGCACACCGGAGTGGGATCTCCTGCTGGATGTTAATGATATCCTCCTCTTTCAGGAAACATGGGCGAGGGAACCCCAAACTAGGAGAGGGTTCAAAATATTTGAAATCCCTGCTAAATGGAGTGGGAGGGGGAGGCCGTCAGGAGGCTTGGCAATCTGGATAGCGAGTCACATTGGGTGTCAGGCGGAAAAGATGTGCACGTCTTCGCAGGACATCCAGTGTGTGCTGCTCACATGGCTTGGCAAACCATCGTGGGCCATTGTTAATGTCTACTCGCGACCAGTTGCCGCGACAAATGAATCACCCACCCTAAACGAATTGTCCTCCTTCCTGGGTCAACTGCCAGGAGACTTTAAGGTAGTGCTGGGAGGAGACTTTAACTGCCATTTTGAACCCCTGGAAGGTCTACTGGAGGGTGCCCTCACTGCTGAGGATGACTACTGGGGGGTACCACCCTCGTCTTCGCCCCACCCTAAAGCTTGGTCCCCTCTAGCAGTCCAACTCATGTCCCTTACCTTGAACTTCGCACTGAGGGCTTGTAATGGTCGTACCTCCTCCGATACCCCCTCAGTGTGTACATTCAATAGAAAGGGCCATGAGTCGAGGCTAGATTATATTATGATAGATATCACACTGTGGCCAAAAGTCCTCGACTTCAGGGTAATAAATAGGTCAGATAGTGACCACAATGCCCTCTGCTTAAGCATTCAGCAGCCCCTGCTCCCAGCGGGCCTGCCTGTAGAAAATGGCGGTGAGGACACGGGCGATTTGCTTCTTACAACAAATAGACGTCGGGTTAAATGGGGAAAGCTTTTCAGCTCTGAAGATGCCATCAATAAGTTATACGGTCTGGCACTTCCTAGGTTCATGGAGGTGGATGTGCTTTTAAATGAACCAAGAACCCCAGAATATAATGAGAAACTCGGTAGTATTCACCAGGAATTAGTAAGGGATCTGGCAGAGGTACTCCACCCGGTGGTACCAACCAGAAAGAAAAAGACCCGTGTTCCCACCTGGTATACCTCCTCATGTAGGGCAGTTAAATCTGAGCTCATTGCCGCAATCAAGGAGGGGTCAAATAAGGCCAAGGTACGAGACTTTAGGCGGGGGTATAAATCAGTGACCGCTAATGCAAGGGCCGAGTGGGATTGGAACCACTGGCACGACCTCCATGACGCCCTAAAAGCCAGAGACTCTAGGAAATTCTGGGCCTTGGTAAATAATGGGATGGGGGAACTCAAAACAGCAATTGAACCCAACATCGCCCCCTCGCTTTGGGAGGCACACTTTGGGGCACTCTATCAAGACACTAACACCTGGCCAGATGGAGTCCTTTCAGTGCCCACAAGTACCCCAGACCCGGCCCTGGAATTTTCTCTAGGGGAGGTGGAGGCTGCTTTGGAGCACTTAACGTTGGGGAAGGCACCGGGGCTGGACAAGTTACCGGGGGATCTCTTTAGGCATCATCCGGACATCTGGGGCCCGTACCTCCTTATTCTTTTTAATGCCATTCTAGGAGGTATGGCGATCCCCGGCTCTTGGCTGGGGGCAGAGATTGTACCGATCCATAAGAAGGGGTCTACTCTGCTTCCGGCCAACTACAGGCCGAGCAGCCTGATAGATGTACCCCAAAAGCTCTTTGCGCGCCTCATTCTTAACCATCTGCTGGATTGGGTGGAGGACAACGACATCATGAGCCCCCTTCAGGCTGGCTTCAGAAAAAACACGTCGACCATGGACCAGATCTTCCGCCTACTCCTCCTCTATTGGAAGACGGTGACGTTAGAGGGGGGAAGGCTGTACATGGTCTTCGTGGATCTGAGGTCAGCCTTTGATCTAGTCCCTCGAAGGAAATTATGGGAGGTTTTGGAAAAGCTAGGAGTACCCCCCCAATTACTCAGCACTATAATCAGGTTGCATGAGAACAACTATGCACAAGTGAGATGTGGGAGGGATGGTAAGCTTTCGTCCAGGTTTCCGGTCCACCGAGGAGTCAGGCAGGGCTGTGTCCTGGCACCGACCCTGTTCTGTCTCTTCATTAACAGCGTTATACTGCACCTAGATAACGTTAAGGACAATGATGCCCCACTCCTGGCAGGCAGGAGGGTCCCGGCAATAATGTTTGCGGACGATACCCTCCTGCTTTCCAAATCCCCCATGGGGATTCAGAGGATCGTGAACGCTTTTGGTCTTTTCTGTCGCCAACACGGGTTGGAGGT
Organism: Lissotriton helveticus; assembly: GCF_964261635.1. Classification (NCBI taxonomy): domain Eukaryota; kingdom Metazoa; phylum Chordata; class Amphibia; order Caudata; family Salamandridae; genus Lissotriton; species Lissotriton helveticus. Next base: position 2,096,889,347 of record NC_136067.1, read on the forward strand.
GAACACAGAAAAGACCAAGTTTATGATTTTCAATCCCCCCGCCAAAACCAGACCCAACCCCATATTGGGAGGAGTCAGTCTTGAGAGGGTCTCGACCTTTATATATTTGGGGGTAACACTCCAGGAAAACCTCTCATGGGACTGCCAGATAGCTAGATCAAGGGTAAAATTGTCCCAGTTATCGGGTGCAATCCTGAAGGTGGCTAATAAGTCCACCTTTAAGCCTTTAAGCCCGGCCCTGGAAACATATAGGTCACAAGCCAAGGCAGCAGCCATGTATGGCAGTGAGTTATGGGGCCACAAAGCAGGGAAAGTTTTGGCAGGAGTGGAGAACAGTTTCTTAAGACGCCTACTTGGTCTCCCGCAAGGCACGCCACTACTGCCCTTAAGACTAGACATGGGTATACCCTCCATTGCTGAAGATCTTCTGTCAAAGCCCGTGAAGTTTTGGCACCGGATCTGGTACACTGATGAACTGCACCACTACAGGCAGGACCTTATCCACGTAATGAGTCTGAATGGCAACAACAAAATCCCCTGGCTCGCCTTCATTAAGACGGAATTGCTCAGTATGAATTTGCCAGATTTATGGGATGATCCAGTGCAAGGTTGTCAAAGGATTACCCGTAAAACCCTGGCCCAGATGTACAAGAACAAGAACTTGTCTCACATGGAAAATGCTTACATTAGTGGCACCCTGACGGCACGTTATATGGAATCCAAAAATTCTTATGTTTTTGAACCCTTCATGGATTTTATCTTTCCTGTCCTGGCGAGGAAACTGTTCGTGCAATGGAGGTTCGGTACACTCCCCACTAAAACATTTACCTGCAAATGGTCCATAGGGGGTGACAAACTCTGCCCATGCTGCAACGCCCATGAGGAAGATGACCTCCATATAATGTTTGTATGCCATGCTTACCGCAGACCCAGAAAACACTGGATAGCACCGCTCTGCAGAAACCTGGGGTTTAAAAAGTACTTACAGGCATACAGGGTCATGAAAACCAGCACTCTGGGCCACATTGTGTTTGCCGTATCTAAATTTTTAATGGCTGCATGGCTAATTAGAAAGAAAATGTCCCCCTGAATTGGTACTGTCTTGCAGCCTCTATCCCTCGCTGGTACAGTAGAGACTTTTATATGTATTAACTTTGTATTTTAATGTATGTATTGTATTTTACTGCATCTTTTATGGCCTATATGGCCGAAATAAAGAATTTTTGGAATTGGAATTGGAATATATGGCACCTGGTAGTGTGTCTTGCTCATTATATTGCACCTGCTAGTGTGGTTTGATCATTATCAGACACCTGCTAGTGTGGCCTGCTCATGATATTGCACCTGCTAGTGTGGCTTGCTCATTATATGACATCTGCTAGTGTGGACTGCTCATTATAGGACACCTGCTAGTGTGAACTGCTCATTAGGAGACAACTGCTAGTGTGGACTGCTCATTATAAGACACCTGCTAGTGTGGCTTGCTCATTATATGACACCTGCTAGTGTGGACTGCTCATTATAGGACACCTGCTAGTGTGTCTTGCTCATTATATGGCACCTGCTAGTGTGGCTCTCTCATTATATGACACCTGCTAGTGTTTGTTGCTCATTATATGGCACCCGCCAGTGTGGACTGCTCATTATAGGACACCTGCTAGTGTGTCTTGCTCATTATATGGCACCTGCTAGTGTGGCTCTCTCATTATATGACACCTGCTAGTGTTTGTTGCTCATTATATGGCACCAGCGAGTGTGGCTTGCTCATTATAGAACACCTGCTAGTGTGACTTGCTCGTTATAAGACACCTGCCTGTGTGAACTGCTGATTATAGGGCACCTGGTATTGTGGCTTGCTCATTATAGAATACCTGCTAGTGGGGCTTGCTCATTATATGGCACCTGCTAGTGTGTCTTGCTCATTATAAGACACCTGCTAGTATGGCTTGCTCAATATATGACACATGCTAGTGTGGCTAGATCATTATGGGCACCTGCTAGTGTGGCCTGCTCATTATATGGCACCTGCTAGTGTCGACTGCTGATTTTATGGCACCTTCTAGTGTGGACTGCTCATTATAAGATACCTGCTAGTGTGGGCTGCTCATTATATGACACTTGCTACTGTGGACTGCTCATTATAGGACACCTGCTAGTGTGGACTGCTCATTATAGGACACCTGCTAGTGTGGCCTGCTCATTATAGGACACCTGCTAGTGTGGACTGCTCATTATATGACACCTGCTAGTGTGTGGCTCGCTCATTATAAGACTCCTGCTAGCTTGGCTTGCTCATTATATGACACCTGCTAGTGTGGCCTGCTCATTATAGGACACCTGCTAGGGTGGCTTGCTCATTACATGACACCTGCTTGTGTGGCTTGCTCATTATAAGACTCCTGCTAGCTTGGCTTGCTCATTATATGACACCTGCTAGTGTGGCTCTCTCATTACATGGAACCTGCTAGGGTGGCTCGCTCATTGCATAGCATCTGCTAGTGTGGCTTGCTCTTTATATGACACCTGCTAGTGTGGCTTGCGCATTATATGCCACCTGATAGTGTGGCTTGCTCATTATATGGCACCTGCTAGTGTGGTTTGATCAGAATAAGACACCGGCTAGTGTGGCTTTCTCATTATATGACACATGCGTGTGTGACTCGCTCCTTATATGACACCTACTTGTGTGGACTGCTCATTTTATGACACCTGCTAGTGTGGGCTGCTCCTTATAAGACACCTGCTAGTGAGGACTGCTCATTATATGTCACCTTCTAGTGTGGACTGCTCATTATAGGACACCTGCTAGTGTGGACTGCTCATTATATAACACCTGCTAGTGTGGACTGCTCATTATAGGACACCTGCTAGTGTGGACTGCTCATTATAGGACACCTGCTAGTGTGGACTGCTCATTATATAACACCTGCTAGTGTGGACTGCTCATTATAGGACACCTGCTAGTGTGGACTGCTCATTATATGTCACCTTCTAGTGTGGACTGCTCATTATAGGACACCTGCTAGTGTGGACTGCTCATTATATAACACCTGCTAGTGTGGACTGCTCATTATAGGACACCTGCTAGTGTGGACTGCTCATTATATGACACCTGCTTGTGTGGGCTGCTCATTATATAACACCTGCTAGTGTGGCTCTCTCATTACATGGAACCTGCTAGGGTGGCTCACTCATTACATGGCACCTGCTAGTGTTGCTTGCTCATTATATGAGACCTGCTAGTGTGGCTTGCTCATTATATAGCACCTGCTAGTTTGACTTGCTCATTATATGGCACCTGCTAGTGTGGTTTGCTCATTATAAGGCACCTGCTAGTGTGGCTTTCTCATTATAGAACACCTGCTAGTGCGGCTTGTTCATTATAAGACACCTGCTAGTGTGTCTTGCTCATTATATGGCACCTGCTAGTGTGGCTTGCTCATTATATGACACCTGCTAGTGTGTGTTGCTCATTATATGGCATCTGCGAGTGTGGCTTGCTCATGTCTGAGTTCAGTTTCAGGCGGCTGTTCCTCATCCACTCGACTACGTCTTTCATCTCTTCGTGTAGGTTGGTTCTGGCGGTTCCTGGGTCGTTGGTGAGGGAGAGGATCAACTGGGTGTCGTCGGCGTAGGAGATGATGTTGAGGTTGTGTTGGCGTACGATGGCTGCGAGGGGGCTCATGTAGACGTTGAAGAGGGTGGGGCTGAGTGATGATCCTTGTGGTACGCCGCATATGACTTCGGTGGCCTTGGATCTGTACGGGGGGAGGCGGACTATTTGGGTTCTTCCGGTGAGGAACGAGATGATCCACTCCAGTGCCTTCTCTCGGATTCCGATGTTGCTGAGGCGCTGCACTAGGGTGCGGTGGCAGACCGTATCGAATGCTGCGGAGAGGTCCAGGAGGATGAGGGCCGCTGTTTCCCAGTTGTCGAGCAGGGCTCGGATGTCGTCAGTGGCTGCGATGAGGGCGGTCTCGGTGCTGTGGTTGGCGCGGAAGCCGGACTGCGAGTGGTCGAGGCTGGTTGGACGAGAGCAATTGGTGATCCACTGTGTGAGGTTGTTGGCTGCTTGGTTGGGGTCCGTTGAGCTGGTGGGAGGGTTCTGGCTCAGTGAAGTGGTGAGCTGGTCGGTGGTGATCTTGTTCCAGTTCCTGCGGGGAACCTGTTGCGGGTGGTGGTGAGTCGTGGTCTTTCTGAAGCTGAAGTGGACGCAGCTGTGGTCTGTCCAGTGGAGTCCGGTGGAGTGGCTGAAGGAGATGTACTTGCTGGAGGAGAAGACTGGGTCAAGTGTGTGTCCGGCGTAGTGGGTGGGGGTGTTCACCAGTTGCATGAGTCCGAGGTTGGCGAGGTTGTCCAGCAGGGTGGTGGTGGTGTTGTCGTTGTTGTTCTCCAGGTGGAAGTTGAGGTCCCCTAGGAGGATGTAGTCAGCGTAGGCGAGGGCGTGCGGGCTGATGAAGTCTGCGATGTCTTCGCTGAATTGTGTGCGAGGTCCTGGGGGTCTGTAGATGAGGGTGCCTCTGAGTGTGGTCTTGGGGTCGGTGTGTATCTGGAAATGAAGATGTTAAGCGGCTGTGAGGGTGTCGTCTGAGTTGGTCGTGATGCGGATGGTGTTCTTGTGGACGATGGCGATGCCTCCTCCTGTCTCGTTGACGCGGTCTCTCCAGGTGATCTTGTATCCGTCCGGGATGGCGACGGCGATGTCGGGCGCTGAGGAGGCGTTCATCCATGTTTCCGTGAGGAAGGCGACGTCTGGAGATGTGGTGTCGAGCAGGTTCCAGAGTTCCACGGCGCTCCCGAAGACGAAAAATGGCTCGCGAACGGGTCAAGCAAGCTACTACGCATGCTCGCGGAGCTATGCGTAGTTCGCAGAGTGCAAGTGTATCTTCGCGTAGCTCCGCGGAGTGCGGCTACGCGAACTACGCCCAGGCTTAATTATATGCCACCTGCTAGTGTGGTTTGCTCATTATAAGACACCTGCTAGTGTGTCTTGCTCTTTATATGACACCTGCTAGTGTGGACTGCCCATTGTAGGACACCTGCTAGTGTGGCTTGCTCATTATAGGACACATTCTAGTGTGGTTTGCTAATTATAGGAGGCCTGCTAGTGTGGCTTGCTCATTATATGACACCTGCTAGTGTGAACTGCTCATTATAGGACACCTGCTAGTGTGGACTGCTCATTATAAGACACCTGCTAGTGTGGACTGCTCATTATAAGACACCTGCTAGTGTGGCTTGCTCATTATATGACACCTGCTAGTGTGGACTGCTCATTATAGGACACCTGCTAGTGTGGACTGCTCATTATATTACACCTGCTAGTGTGGCGTGCTCATTATAGGACAACTGCTAGTGTGGACTGCTCATTATATGACACCTGCTAGTGTTGACTGCTCATTATAGGACACCTGCTAGTGTGGCTTGCTCAGTATTTGGCATCTGCTAGTGTGGACTGCTCATTATAGGACACCTGCTAGTGTGGCTTGCTCATTATATGGCTCCTCCTAGTGTGGCGTGCTCATTATAAGGCACCTGCTACTGTGGCTTGCTCATTATAAAGCACCTGCTAATGTGGCTTGCTCATTATAGGACACCTCCAGTGTGGACTGCTCATTATAGAACACCTGCTAGTGTGGACTGCTCATTATAGAACATCTGGACTGCTCATTATAGGACATCAGCTAGTGTGGCTTGCTCATTATAGGACCCCTGCTAGTGTGGCTTGCTCATTATATGACACCTGCTAGTGTGGACTGCTCATTATTGGACCCCTGCTAGTGTGGTTTGCTCATTATATGGCACCTGCTAGTGTGGATTGCTCATTATATGACACCTGCTAGTGTGGACTTCTCTTTATAGGACACCTGCTAGTGTGGACTGCTCATTAAAGGACACCTGCTACTGTGGCTTGCTCATTATGTGGCACCTGCTAATGTGGCTTGCTCATTATATGAAACCTGTTACTGTGGCTTGCTCATTATATGACACCTGCTAGTGTGACCTGCTCATTATAGGACATCTGCTAGTGTGGACTGCTCATTATAAGACACCTGCTGGTGTGGCTTGCTCATTATATGACACCTGCTAGTCTGGACTGCTCATTATAGGACACCTGCTAGTGTGGACTGCTCATTATATGACACCTGCTAGTGTGGCTTGCTCATTATAGGGCAACTGCTAGTGTGGACTGCTCATTATATGACACCTGCTAGTGTGGACTGCTCATTATAGGACACCTGCTAGTGTGGCTTGCTCATTATAGGACAACTGCTAGTGTGGACTGCTCATTTTATGACACCTGCTAGTGTGGACTTCTCATTATAGGACACCTGCTAGTGTGGCTTGCTCAGTATATGGCATCTGCTAGTGTGGACTGCTCATTATAGGACACCTCCTAGTGTGGCGTGCTCATTATAAGGCACCTGCTACTGTGGCTTGCCCATTATAAAACACCTGCTAATGTGGCTTGCTCATTACAGGACACCTGCAGTGTGGACTGCTCATTATAGAACATCTGCTAGTGTGGACTGCTCATTATAGAACACCTGCTAGTGTGGACTGCTCATTAAAGGACATCAGCTAGTGTGGCTTGCTCATTATAGGACCCCTGCTAGTGTGGCTTGCTCATTATATGACACCTGCTAGTGTGGACTGCTCATTATAGGACCCCTGCTAGTGTGGCTTGCTCATTATATGGCACCTGCTAGTGTGGATTGCTCATTATATGACACCTGCTAGTGTGGATTTCTCATTATAGGACACCTGCAGTGTGGACTGCTCATTATAGAACATCTGCTAGTGTGGACTGTTCATTATAGAACACCTGCTAGTGTGGACTGCTCATTAAAGGACAACAGCTAGTGTGGCTTGCTCATTATAGGACCCCTGCTAGTGTGGCTTGCTCATTATATGACACCTGCTAGTGTGGACTGCTCATTATAGGACCACTGATAGTGTGGCTTGCTCATTATATGGCACCTGCTAGTGTGGATTGCTCATTATATGACACCTGCTAGTGTGGACTTCTCATTACAGGACACCTGCTAGTGTGGCTTGCACATTATAAGACACCTGCTTGTGTGGCTTGCTCATTATATGACACATGCTAGTGTGGCTCTCTCATTATATGGCACCTGCTAGCGTGGCTTGCTCATTATATGACACCGGCTAGTGTGGCTTGCTCATTATATCGCACCTGCTAGTGTGGCCTGGTCATTATATGGCACCTGCTAGTGTGGTTGCCCATTATATGGCACCTGCTAGTGTGGCTTGCTCATGGAGCACCTGCTAGTGTGACTTGTTCATTATATGACACCTGTTAGTGTGGCTTGCTCGTACAACGCCTGCTAGTGTGAATTGCTCATAGAACACCGGCTAGTGTGGCTTGCTCATTATATGACATCTGCTAGTGTGGCTTGCTCATTATATGGCACCTGCTAGTGTGGATTTCTCATTATAGAACACCTGCTAGTGTGGCTTCCTCATTATATGGCACCTGCTAGTGTGGCTTGCTCATTATATGGCAATTGCTTGTGTGGCTCGCTCAATATATGACACCTGCTAGTGTGACTTGTTCATTATATGACACCTGTTATTGTGGCTTGCTCGTACAACGCCTGCTAGTGTGACTTGCTCATAGAACACCTGCTAGTGTGGCTTGCTCATTATAAGACTCCTGCTAGTGTGGCTTGCTCATTATATGGAACCTGCTAGTGTGGCTTGCTCATTATAAGACTCCTGCTAGCTTGGCTTGCTCATTATATGACACCTGCTAGTGTGGCTCTCTCAGTACATGGAACCTGCTACGGTGGCTCGCTCATTACATGGCATCTGCTTGTGTTGCTTGCTCATTATATGACACCTGCTAGTGTGGCTTGGGCATTATATGCCGCCTGCTAGTGTGGCTTGTTCATTATATGGCACCTGGTAGTGTGTCTTGCTCATTATATTGCACCTGCTAGTGTGGTTTGATCATTATCAGACACCTGCTAGTGTGGCTGGCTCATGATATTGCACCTGCTAGTGTGGCTTGCTCATTATATGACATCTGCTAGTGTGGACTGCTCATTATAGGACACCTGCTAGTGTGAACTGCTCATTAGGAGACAACTGCTAGTGTGGACTGCTCATTATAAGACACTTGCTAGTGTGGCTTGCTCATTATATGACACCTGCTAGTGTGGACTGCTCATTATAGGACACCTGCTAGTGTGTCTTGCTCATTATATGGCACCTGCTAGTGTGGCTCTCTCATTATATGACACCTGCTAGTGTTTGTTGCTCATTATATGGCACCCGCGAGTGTGGACTGCTCATTATAGGACACCTGCTAGTGTGTCTTGCTCATTATATGGCACCTGCTAGTGTGGCTCTCTCATTATAGGACACCTGCTAGTGTTTGTTGCTCATTATATGGCACCAGCGAGTGTGGCTTCCTCATTATAGAACACCTGCTAGTGTGACTTGCTCGTTATAAGACACCTGCCTGTGTGAACTGCTCATTATAGGGCACCTGGCATTGTGGCTTGCTCATTATAGAATACCTGCTAGTGGGGCTTGCTCATTATATGGCACCTGCTAGTGTGTCTTGCTCATTATAAGACACCTGCTAGTATGGCTTGCTCAATATATGACACATGCTAGTGTGGCTAGATAATTATGGGCACCTGCTAGTGTGGCCTGCTTATTATATGGCACCTGCTAGTGTGGACTGCTGATTTTATGGCACCTTCTAGTGTGGACTGCTCATTATAAGACACCTGCTAGTGTGGGCTGCTCATTATATGACACTTGCTACTGTGGACTGCTCATTATAGGACACCTGCTAGTGTGGACTGCTCATTATATGACACCTGCTAGTGTGGCCTGCTTATTATAGGACACCTGCTAGTGTGGACTGCTCATTATATGACACCTGCTAGTGTGTGGCTCGCTCATTATATGGCACCTGCTAGGGTGGCTTGCTCATTACAGGACACCTGCTTGTGTGGCTTGCTCATTATAAGACTCCTGCTAGCTTTGCTTGCTCATTATATGACACCTGCTAGTGTGGCTCTCTCATTACATGGAACCTGCTAGGGTGGCTCGCTCATTGCATAGCATCTGCTAGTGTTGCTTGCTCTTTATATGACACCTGCTAGTGTGGCTTGCGCATTATATGCCACCTGATAGTGTGGCTTGCTCATTATATGCCACCTGCTAGTGTGGCTTTCTCATTATATGACACATGCTTGTGTGGCTCGCTCATTATATGACACCTACTTGTGTGGACTGCTCATTTTATGGCACCTGCTAGTGTGGGCTGCTCCTTATAAGACACCTGCTAGTGAGGACTGCTCATTATATGTCACCTTCTAGTGTGGACTGCTCATTATAGGACACCTGCTAGTGTGGACTGCTCATTATATAACACCTGCTAGTGTGGACTGCTCATTATAGGACACCTGCTAGTGTGGACTGCTCATTATATGACACCTGCTTGTGTAGGCTGCTCATTATATAACACCTGCTAGTGTGGCTCTCTCATTACATGGAACCTGCTAGGGTGGCTCACTCATTACATGGCACCTGCTAGTGTTGCTTGCTCATTATATAGCACCTGCTAGTTTGACTTGCTCATTATATGGCACCTGCTAGTGTGGTTTGCTCATTATAAGGCACCTGCTAGTGTGGCTTTCTCATTATAGAACACCTGCTAGTGTGGCTTGTTCATTATAAGACACCTGCTAGTGTGTTTTGCTCATTATATGGCACCTGCTAGTGTGGCTTGCTCATTATATGACACCTGCTAGTGTGTGTTGCTCATTATATGGCACCTGCGAGTGTGGCTTGCTCATTATAGAACACCTTCTAGTTTGGCTTGCTCCTTATATGGCACCTGCTAGTGTGGCTTGCTCATTATATGACACATGCTAGTGTGGCTCGCTCATTACATGGCACCTGCTAGTGTGTCTTGCTCATTAAATGGCACCTGCTAGTGTGGCTTGCTCATTATAAGACACCTGCTAGTGTGGCTTGCTCATTATATGACACCTGCTAGTGTGGCTAGATCATTATGGGCACCTGCTAGTGTGGCTCGCTCAGTATTTGGCACCTGCTAGTGTGGCTTGCTCATTATATGACACCTGCTAGTGTATGGCTCGCTCATTATATGCCACCTGCTAGGGTGGTTTGCTCATTACATGACATCTGCTAGTGTGGCTTGCACATTAAATGACACCTTCTAGTGTGTCTTGCTCGTTAAATGGCACCTGCTAGTGTGACTTGCTCATTGTTTGGCATCTGGTAGTGTATCTTGCTCATTATATGACACCTGCTAGTGTGACTTGCTCATTATATGCACCTGCTAGTGTGGCATGCTCATTACTTGACACCTGCTGGTATGGCTTGCTCATTATATCGCCCCCGCTAGTGTGGCTTGCTCATTATATGGCACCTGCTAGTGTGGTTTGCTTATTATATGCCACCTGCTAGTGTGGTTTGCTCATTATAAGACACCTGCTAGTGTGTCTTGCTCTTTATATGACACCTGCTAGTGTGGACTGCTCATTGTAGGACACCTGCTAGTGTGGCTTGCTCATTATAGGACACATTCTAGTGTGGTTTGCTAATTATAGGAGGCCTGCTAGTGTGGCTTGCTCATTATAGGACACCTTCTAGTGTGGCTTGCTCATTATTTTTCATCGGTAGTGTGGCTTGCTAATTAAATACAGAAAATTGGGGGATGGAGGCGCTCTCCCTATTCTACCTAATCTAAAGCTTTCGACAGTTTTTTAAACCAATGCTTTATAAAGGTGCCGCAGCGTAGCACTAGCTGCCTGTCAAGTGCTAAAGGACAAAAGATAAATATACTGCAAAGGTTGGCACCATTCTGGTGATTACCAGGCGGCACTGATTGTTTAGCTCAACGGTACGATAGCTGAATTTTCCCATCAGCTGGCGATCAGCAGAATTCAGCCAGATTGCCCCTGAAGAAGGGACATTTTGGTCCCGAAATGCATCGGGCATGTCAAAAATGCTTTGTGATGTTTTGTGAACACGTGAAAATTGTATAACCAGTTAATTACAATGTTATATGTATCATTTTGAATGTACATTTTTTTGACATAACCAGAGATATATGGTTACTGCAAGTTGATTTGGTTCAAGTTCAAGAGACCTTTATTCGAATTTCATAAAATTCATAAAAGTACCACAATAAAAACATACATTTACACAACAAAAACAAGTTTATAAAATTCATGAATTATTAAAATCAATTATATTTCTCATAAGACTATTTTCAGGGGTTTCCATCATTTTACGTACACGTGTTATGAGTCTCAAAAAAGTGCTAGTGCGGTAAATTAATTCATCTGTATCCAGGGAAAGTAACATTAAATAGGACTCCCCTAATGAAAGGGGTCTATATTTCCTAAAATACGGAGTTAAAAACCAGTTAATATATTTTAAATAAAATTTACAGAAAAATAGAAAGTGCAAATCATTCTGTTTACTAATACCATCACACGGGCATGGATTATAATCTTTTGAATGCTGATAGCCAAGGCGGAAGCCCCCAAAAAATTTGAAACAGCAATGATCTCTCCCAGTTGGTCATAGGTAGGGTGAGGTATTGTGCGAGATTTCTCCTACTTAAATCATTTCTCTGGTAGGTCACAACAGTTGATTTGAGGATTTCCCTTTCCATTCGTTCTGAGCTGTAAAGTGCGTACAGTGCTTGTTTGACCTCAGTTTTATCTTTAAGTTCAATCTTACTGGGATCGGAAAAAAGGTCTTCCCTGTTCACGTCACTCAGTGTTTTTAAAACTCCCGCGAGCCAGGGGATCGACATGCCGTGGTCACATTTAAGACAATCTTTTATGATGTTTTGAGTTAAGATGGCAGAGTTATTCCTCCAGATCCTAATCCAGAAGAGAGCTGGTCTAGATCTAATAAAATCGCATACATAGGGGAGGTTAAGTTCCTCATGGCAAATCATTTCAGAGGAGGAAATTGGGGCACCCAGTATTTTCCTAAAGAATCGACCTTCTTCTCGCTGGATACTGGGGCTTTTTCCCAATCCCCAAACCTCGGTCCCGTATGTTGCTACTGGTAGGCACTGTAGCTTAAAATTTTTTAAAATGGCTCTGGTGGCACCTATTTTCTTTGGTCGGGGCAAACTCAAAATACAATTGTTGGCTTTCGAGAACTTGCCCATGGCGTGGGCCATGTGCCCACTCCATGAGCTGTTCGCAGCGAAAACCAAACCAAGGTACGGGAATGAGGTTACAGATTCTAATTTGTCTGTTCCTACGTGTATAGTATTGAGTTTGCGTTTCCCAGGGCCACACGGCATAATAAAAGATTTTTTTAAATTGACGCACAGGTCTAAGCCCTCCATGTGTTGGACGAAACCTTTAACGAGTAGGCGGAGGGCGTTAGGTGTTCGTCCCATCAAGACCGCGTCGTCAGCATAAAGTAAAACTGGCAATGGGAGCCCCTGGATAGTTGGTACATCACTAGTCACTTGTTTTAAAGCTTTGGCCAGGCCGTTGATATAGATAATGAACAGTAGGGGTGCTAAAACGCACCCCTGTCTTACCCCTCTGCCGATGTTAATGGGTCCAGATACTTCTCCGCCCGCCCCAATCCTAACTTGTGCTTTGAGGTCGGTGTGGAGGTATGCCAGGAAATTGACAAGAGCCTTGTCCAGTCCATAGTTCAAAAGGGTTGCCCAAAGCTTGGATCTATTCACTAGATCAAAAGCGGATGAGAGATCCATGAACGCAAGATAAATAGGGGACGATCGGGCGATGCTATACTTGTCAATAATCAATTTCAGATTCAAGCATTGCTCGACCGTCCCCACCCTGCTTCTGAATCCCAGCTGGCACGGATCCAATAGGTCCGTATCTTCAGTCCACTCTACGATCCTGTTATAGATTATTCGTCCCAGGATTTTTAAGGTATTGTCCAGAAGAGAAATCGGACGATAATTCACTGGGTCCGATCTCTCACCTTTTTTAAAAATTGGAACTATAATGCTAGTTGCCCAGGTAGCGGGCATGGGAACTGTGGGTAGGCTGTTAAAAACATTAAGGAGGATTGGTGCCCATAGGTCTGGACTGTGCTTGATTACATCTATGGGTAGGCCATCAGGACCTAGAGCCTTGTTTCCAAGACTCTCTTTGATGGCTAACACCACCTCATGGAAATCTATTTCTAGGCCGTGGAGCTGTCCACGGGGGAGGCTAGGTGAATCTTCAGATGGGGCAGCATATATTTTGGAGAAATGGGCCTCCCATAAGTTGCTGGTTATGTTGCAACTAATTGCGGTTAATTGTTTTCCCATTTCGCGCGTTTTTCTGACGGCTGACCAGAAAAGGACGCTGTTTTTCAGGTTAGCGCTCCCAACCAGCGACTCCCATTGTTCTGTTAGTAATACAGCCTTTCTTTCAGCTATCTTAAATTTGTAAAATTTCCTGGCTGCCTGGACCTCTGCTAGGCACCTTGGTTTAGTGGTTAATGCCCTGCGCAGTTCCCTATTTGCTAGTGAACAGGCAGTGTCAAACTACCTGGGCTCTTTCCGCTCTTTTGGTAATGGGACTGACAGAGAAGCTTTTATTGCTGAACACAATTTACCAAAATCTTTGATTATTCTAGGGCAGTTCCCATCTGTGGTTGAGCAAGAAGTAAATAGGTTGGGGTGTTCCCTGTTTACACTTTCTAGTATGGCCCCGCTGTCGACTCCCCTCCATTTCAGGCGCAAACCGTCGCCTGTAGGTGTAATATCTCTTGCCCGTTTAAGTTAGCATATACCTTGTTAGGGCCTAGTGTTAACGTCACAGTGAGGGGGTTATGATCACCAAACGAGGTTTCTACCACTATAAATTTTGTCACACAATTTAGTAAATGGGGAGACATAAAAATAAAATCAATTGTGGAAGAACAGTCCCGCTCTCTGACCGTAGGAGCATGGAATTCGCTAGGAGTGTGATTTATATCCATAGCGTTACTGAGAGTATGCTCAGTTAATATGTTAGCTAATTCAATACCCCTTCGTTCCGCCTGATCTAAGTGATTTCTATCCTCAGTTCTACGATTCTTAACAATTTTTGCATTGAAATCCCCCCCAATTAGAATCCCTGTTTCCTCCCCAATTTCAGCACAGGTTTCAAGGTACTGTGAAGTCTTAGAGAGTGCTTCAAAGTAAGTTTTTGTTAGGTACGGAACAAAAGTCATTATTGTAAAAATTGATTAAATAAATCCGGGTCTTTCGCTTGAACTCTAAAATCAGTATATTCGGGTTTCCTCTCGAAAGGTCTGTGATTGTACCACCGGCCAATGTCTTAATGCCAATAAACAAACCTCCCACTGCACGTCCTGAGTCAGGCTGAAGCAATGGTACCCTTCAATATGTAGGTTCTCCACAGCCCAGGTCTCCTGGAACATGATGATGTCTTTACCATCCAGTAACTGGGTCCATTCTGGGTTTGACAATCTTGACTCTAGCCCTGCCACATTCCAGCTAAGAATGGATAGCTCACAATGATTGCTATATCTAGTTGGTTTGCTTTTGACACTCTTGACTGTGCTCTGCATAGGGTTAATTGATGTAAAAAGTGCAACCTCTTGTGTGATAACGGGTGTAATAATATTACTTTGTACCAATGTTTCCCGAGTTGAAATAGTTGGCATAGTTGACACCGAGGGTAGATGTTCCTCAATGTCATCGCTTTCATCTCGGCATTCACCACTGCTTCCCTTTGTCCCCAGTCAGTCCTGATCTTCTAAATTCGAGAAGGCATATTCAAACCGGTTATAGGTTGGAATGTTATATATAGGCCTCATCTCATTATGACTAAAGTTTGAATTTACATTGGGGCTGAAGTGTGGCCTCTCACTGTAATTGTAACTGTACAGGGGCATGATGGGGAAGTGTGGGTATGGCGTAGAGTGTCCCATGAATTTAGCCTGATAGCGCTGGGCTGGGCCGTTCATGAGGCTGAAATCTTGGTTTAGTTGATGAGATGGATATAAATCCCTGATTCCAAGATTTCGCTCCTGAAGTCGCACGGCCGGGTTAGACATGGGATTAGGAGTTGGGGCTTGGTGTCTATAGAAGTAACCCAAGGGAAGCAAAGTTGTATTAAATTCCCAGGGTGAGGGTAGTGGCGCATTAGCGAGGGTTTTTTGAGCCCATTGAGGGGACCTAAAGTTTATGACTACGCAGTCTCCCTCAAACTTTTTTCTCAGTGGGCCCACCCACCCGACTCTTTGTGTTTGGATGATCTCCCTTGCTCCTTCCATTGGGAAATTACAATTAGTGGATAACCAATGGAGGATCCTGTTATTAAGAGTTGTGTGATTTTCCTCTTGGTCGTTCTTTAGTTTAGGCACATTGACCAAAATCAACACGTATGCCCCGCATTCAGGTGGAAGATTGATGCGGGTAGGGATCTTCTTCGTATTGGTTACCGAACTAAAATCAGATTGTACTGTAGGGCGATTTTGCGGATCATTCTTGGGTTGATGGGTTGGGGCCCTTTTACTTTTATCAACGTTGGGATCCGTCCTTGCCCCACTAGCTGCCTTAGTCGTATTTAAATTGGGAACGTGTTGGGCTGGGGGTTGGGTTTTACTTGTGCTATGTACAGACGTCGTTGGGGTTGGTTTGTTATGGCCAACTATTTTTGATTTTGTATTAGGGCCACTGTTTTTAGCGTTAGTGCAGCCTAATGTCCCAGCATTAGGTTTGTTAATTAGAGTCTGCCTGTGCCCAATTTTAGTACATGGTCATCCAATGCTCTCAGCCTCTTATCTAGGTTTAGGATTTGTTGGTTAATTGGTCCTAAGAGGGTGGACAATAATGTCTCCATCCTCCCCCAGAATACTTCATTCCCCGATATTGCACTAGCTTCTATGGGGGGGTGTGGGGGGGGTTTGGTTGCTATTACTTCATCTTCTCCCTTGTCCCTTACCCGCTCTACGGGGGCAGGAGCACTCCGATTTCGCTTGCACCCTCCCTTAGTTCTATGTGTTTTTGGTGGTGACTCAGTATCAAGGTTCTTCAGTTTTCTTTTAGCTTTTTGGCCCCGAGTTCTTGCAGGAATGCTATCACTTTTGTCCCCCTCGGTATTTGATATATTCGGATCCACATATGAATCGTTACCATCTAAGTGTGGATGGTCATTTACCAATAGTGCACAGGAATCTTGACTGATATTCATATCAGGCCTGAGCAGGGTGGGTGTTGATGATAACCTGCTGCCTGGGGTAAATTGTGCCAATGGGGCCGTATCCACAGTTATACAGTTCTCAATAGAGTCTATGCCTGGAAGTCCTGCGTAGGAAGCAACAAGTAAAGAGTCCACTGAATTATCTTGGTTCAAAATAAGAGGGGGCAGGCTGGATGGGAGTGAAAAACGCCTCTCAGTATTCTGAATGGCAGTGGCAACAACATCAATTGTCTTCTGAAGCATTTTATCAATAGCGGTCAGTGTTGGCCGCGGGGTGGTAGTAGTTGTTGGGTGAGCCAGTTTATGCACGTCTTTTGGTCTAGGTACTGCCGGTGTCCTTTTCCCCATAATTCAGAACTATTATTTAGTCGTTATAATGTACTTTGTCACTGACCTGATGTGGGTCCCAAGGATGATGAAAAGGGGCTGCCAAGGGGGGTGGCCCAGCCCAGCCTCTTCGGGCCTCTGAGGGCCACAGAGGGCCCGCCCTTTGCCCGGGCTTAGCCCGCGCGGGGTCTCGCGACACGGGGGCTTGCTGCAGTTAAGTGCGCCTCCAGGCGCGGAAATGGCGTGTACATCCGCCGCTAATGGTCCTGGGTATTGTAGTCCCCTTCCCCTTCCTCCACTCGGCGGCCGCGTAGTTTGGAGCTGCGGCGGCGAGAGGGGGGAGCAAGGAGACCAGCAGGCACGGTGAAGGACAGGTAAGTTTGGCGGCTTTTCCCCCAGAAGTTTTGCTCAGGTCGCAACGTTCAAATGCTCAAGCAGCAGCAACACAATCCGCTTCCAAGGATGCTGTGGTATTAATATGCTTCAGCCTCGAATGCCTCCATATCAGAAGAGCCAGAGCACCTCGAGACAACTTCGCCACTACTTCAGTTTGGCACAGGACCCAGGACGATAAAGCTTCACTCTCCAGCCCGCCTCGAGCAGGGTCTGCCTCCTAATTACCACACGGCTCCGCTGCGGAAAGGAAAAAGAAAGAAGGTTTTTTCCGCAACGGGAACAGCAGCTCGCACACGGTCCGTCCCGCTATCTCACTCGCACTTTCTCTCCCTTAAACAAAATCACCGCCAAGACAGTCTCAAAAGCGGCTGATTGCTACCGCGTTGAAACGCGCCGGATCAGCAGCGTTGTCTGATACTCAGCGCACTCCCGCTCCAGTGAGCCGCAAACGTTGCTCCAGCTGCTCCAGCTCACATGGTCAGCGACTAGCTGCCGCCCCCTCCCCAACTGCCCATACCAACCCCCGGACACATGAAACATGGTTATCTTTGGAAGGCGGGAGGTCGCAAGACCCCCCGGCCGTATTTATTAAGATATAAAAAATAACAAATTTTTAATTGCATGGTAAACAAGTTATACAAAAATCAGCAGGACATTAGATACAATATTGTCAATAAGTTTGAGAGACTAACCTTAACAGAAACTCTAATACAGATTGTTTCCTAACCGAATCTAACATCCTCATCTAGATTTTTGTATACTACATTTCTGGCCATATGGCAAGGTCGCTAACCGGTGTCAGGTCCTACTAGCTGCGCCTTACCTAGAGATGTGCGCATGCGCAGCCGGGCCCGGTAATTACCCGGTCCACGCCGTGAACTCCATTTACCCACTAAAGGAGGACCCTTACTCTGCGCCATCCGGTGACGTCATGAGTATGCGCGCGCGGGGTGGCTACCAGCCTAAGGAAAGCGTGACTACTCCAACCCGCGCCCCTTTGAAGCACCAGTTACCTTGCCCCTGAAGTTCTAGGAGGGGCCAATGGCTCCCTCCCCCTGGGCGGGAACCTCCATAGGATGATGCCCGCCCCCTCAGACCTTAAAATAGCTGCTCACCGGTCATGACCTTACCACATGCCCCATACCTAATAAATACGACGACCTATGGGAAAAATACTAAAGGACAACTACACTGGCTAAATTATATCACGCATCAACTTATAGCTACAAAGGGAGAAAAGGCCTAAACACAATTGGACATCAAAACATATTTCATCACAGTTCACTAAAAAAAAAGGGGAAAAAATTCCTAAAGAAAGCATCAGCAGCAAAATATACAATCCAGATAAAGTTCACTTACTCATGGAAAACATGGTAACAATATCCTAGCAAATTACACCTAAACCAGACTAGTAAAGCATCAACCTTTTAGTTCCAGGGATGGTGGGTGGGAAAACAAGAAGCCCCAAGCGCGGGGCACGACACGCTGTGGGGGAGCGTCCAGGGAACAAGAGGGTCTCCTGGGCGCTCCCCGCTTCCTTATTCCCAAGGGCCCGCCCCCCCGACCCGGAAGTCTTACTATGACATCCGGGTCAGGGAGGGCGCCAACCAATCGGTGGTGGGGTGCGCCCGGGAGGGCACGCCCCACCACCGAGAGGCACGGAGGAGGAGGCGGTCGCCGCGCCGCCATGCGGGCGGGGGGGCCAAGAGCCCCCCCTTTTCAGGTGAGCCCGAAGAGGGAGGGAGGGAACGGGCTTTCACTCGCGGAGAGGAGCTCCCCACGCTCTACTCCAAAAACCCAGCCAGAATGTCTCTCCCTCACGGAAAGATCACCACCAAGACAGTCCCCGGGGAGCTCAGGATGCTCTGAACGCCCTGAACACTCCGACCTCGAAGAAAACCACGGAGAGGGGCCCTGGCGCCCACCTCACACGGAGCAGCTCCCAGCGGCACTCGACCACCGCAGCAGGTGAAGACAATCCGCACCCGAATGCAGACTCATTGGTTTGGTTTGGTTTGGTTTAATTCATGAAGATATGCATAAAAGAGTTCCTATAAGTGCATTCATTACTGTGTGTAATATCATTGGATTGATTTATGCATAAATATTGTTTATTGGATGAATGTTGAATAATTAAACATAGAGTCCACACGGACTACTTCAGCACAGTGCGCAGCGTGCTCTGCCAACCTTGGCAGTATATTCATCTTTTGCTAATTAAATGGCACCTGCTGGCGTGTCTTGCTCATTATATGACACCTGCTAGTGTGTCTTGCCCACTGTATGCATCCAGGGCCATTGCATGGTATGTTTTCACCCTGCCAGACTCGGAGCCAGCCAATTGGACCCACTGGGGCATACACACATGGAGCACTGCTGAACTTTACCCACTCGGACTTCGCACCTGCTTTTAGTGACATGTATAGTAATGTGCATTATAGTAAGACCTGTCACGGAAAATAAAAAACACGCAGTGATGCTTTTCAATGAAGCTGGCCTCAGTGAGACATCCTAGGAAATTTTGTTTTAGAAACATGTGCATTTGTAGTGACTCCTTGTTTCAAAGTAGAAAGAAAACGCTTTGGAGAGACGCCGCCATGAGTAACACATGTAGGCTGCAGGGCACACATTTAGGGAGAGGACTCTTCGGAACTAGATTCTTGGAAACAGCAACTTTCTGGGCTGCTGATGCATCGTGTACCAGCGGCTTATTTATTATGCAAGCTTTGCCCTTGCTGGAAAGAGTTGTGTCAGGCATCTGCAAAGTAGGCACCCATTCCCACAAATGTTTCAGAAGTAGCTGACAGAAAGTGAAAGGCTTGCATAAATCACAGTGTTTACAAATTATCAGTTGAAGCAGGGGAACATAACAGATATTCTTATAGTGTTTAACAGACAATTCATTTGTTGAACTTATAGGCCTAGCTATAGGCTTGCCATCACTTTTTAAATTAATGTATTTGTGCAACCATGCAAATTCAAGGAACCTTGGTACACATATAACAAATATTAAAATAAATGAGTGGTCAAGCTCTACAGGCACACAATCCTTGGATCTTCGTACATGTGTAAGTGCTAGGCTTAGGTCCAAAGTTGTGCTCTGATAGTGGTGCCCTCTGCTGAAAGCAACTTAAAGTAGCAGACACATATATTGGTATAATATGTGGGTATCTTCCTAGACAGTATACAGTGCGATGAACAATAAAAGAATGTGTAGATAATAGAAAATTTCAAACTAACAAAAACATGTACAGGAAAATATTTTTATTAAAATTATTGAGGTGGATACTTTATAAAAAAAATACATATAAAAACCGATTATTAATCACAGTAGTGTGCAAATCATACAATACATAAAAATAATCATAAGTTAAAAACACGTAGATACAATCAATCTAATAAAAAGGTGTGGCTGAGCTAGTGTCTCATTCTTTGACGCGCGTTTCGGCGTGTGAGGACGCCTTCGTCAGGAGATTTTTATGTAGGCCACAATATTCCTAAAATTTATAAAAAACATAATCTATTTCAGAATTCCAGTACATGTTTAGTCAGAATATACAGTAAACGTAATCATTGTCATGTTTATTATCTTTAATAACATACACATTCTAACAAAAATTAATTGACAAATGTATTAATTTCACAGAATTGTCAGAATCATGGGAGAAAAAAGTATGAGAAGCTTATATAGAAAAACTTGGAAAAGGGAGGGGCTGGGGATAGATAGAGTTAGATAGAATTGAGGATTTAGATAGTCAAAAGGAATGGCGTGTTAGTTGAGAATAATATCGTGTAGACCTTATATATTTCAGGGCTAAAGAGGTGGTGAACGTGGGAATGATTATCATAAGTGATGAACAGTTGATATAGATGTAAGAGACTATAGGTGAACACGAAGTGCGGTGATATAACAGGAAATAGTGTGATGAGCCCAGAGTAACCATGATTAGATGTAATAGATATAAGATGAACACTATCTAGTTATAGTAATACCTGGGTCTGCAAGACCTATATGCTTAATCAGCAAGGCATAGAATGCTGGAGAGTTCGATCGTGCTGGTCAAAGCTGAATCAACGGGAAATGAATAGCAAGGTATTAAGGCAGGTTTCAAATCCAAAAGGTGTAAGTAACAGCCTGATCAGAAGGGTGGTTACTCATGACTTACCCTGAATGGGTTTATATGCTGCTTGGCCAGTGTAGGTGGAAAGGCTTCAATACGGGAGCAGCACTTGATAGATTTATATGGGTAAATGAATAGCCAAGATGTAGAAGATGATGATCTATGAAATATATGCAGGATGAAACCTTAAAACTATTAGGGGCACTGAAGGTATGATGACACATATCAAAAGATAAACAAGATGGTCTAAATTAATATACATTACCTTCAATATAGTATTGTGGAGCTGCCAGTGGTAAGGGACATCACGTGAAAAGTGTTTCTGCAATAGCTCATACAACACACAGTAAATACGCCACAAAAAGACTACACAGCAGCTTAGAAAAATAGAGAATATTCATCTGAGCAAAACAAGACCAAAACGTTCAAACTCCATCAAAGTCGAGATACTTAATGTTGAAGAAATAAATGCAATAAAGTGCTTGGAAGCAGGTAGCACTAAAAAGGTTACTGCCGGTCGCAAGGGAACTGTGCAAATCCAAAGTACAGGTCGACCGCAATGGAGCGTGGGCCTGCTACAGGGCCCACCTTGGGCCCGTTGAACACAGTACCTTGGATCTTGGGAGGCAGTCTGCGGGGTGAGGCTTTGCGAGCTTCTGTGTCGTTCGGCGTGCCATTGCCATTTTTCTCAAAATCTGTTCTGATCCAACCTTGTTGTTCTGCCTCTGAAACATTTTCTTGTATCCCTTCAACTCTTCCCAAGTGTACGCTATTGACATCAACATTGGATAGACAGTGTCACTTCCAGATTCACATGTGAAATGTCCCTTAAATGTGTAGGTTAGCAGGACACAAAATTGGGGAACCACATTACCATCTATCTTTCACATGACAATAGTCACTCCCATTTGAGCAGTTAGACTGTATGCTATGGTAAGGGCCTCCAATTTTGTATTTTGTGCTGAGGTAACCTCTTGAGGCCATGAAGCTTCGGCTACATAATTCATGTTGACCACTGCACATGCTGCTCCTAATGTGCCAGTGTTACCTCTTAGACATTGGCCATCTACAAAATGGACATGATCAGTCTCAATCAGGAGTTCATCCTTAGTGCCTAACCCTGGCATCATGCATAGATCCATGACACCTGGACATTCAGGTTTGGTTTCATCACAAACATTTTCCTTTGCTGACAGTAGACTCAATACATTTGTCTTTAGGCACGCATTAATCATATGATTTTTCAGTAGCAAATCCACAAAATAAGAGACCATTTCAGTTACTGGACATTCCGTCATTATATTCTCACTCTTTTTGTGAATGACATCTACCGCAGCTACTAATTTGAGGCAGTTGGGCATTTCTCTGACAATAGGGTCAAGGGTTGTTGAGAAACACGTCATAGACTTTGGATCAGCTTCATGTTTTTAACAGGCACTGAGAGAGCACAGCCCTCCCTCTCACTGCAGAATGGTGTATATTCTTTTAAATAAACTTGCATAGCTAGTGTCGGGGCACAACACACTTTCTTTCTTGACTCTAGTTTTGCTTTTGTGCAATCATTATCCGATGGAAGCAGATCAGACAAATCCTTTTGTGTCAGCCTCAGGAAAGGCCTAGCCGCCAGGGAAAGGTTTGGTGTTGACAGCCATTAATAGCCAACCATTCCCAAAAGCATCCTGACTTCTCTCTGAGTTCGAGGTGGATTCATCTGGTGAATTGCTTCCACTCTGTCTGGTGACACCTTTCTAGCGCCTTTATCAATTATGTGTCCCAGATTTTTATCTCCTTTTTGGTAGTACTCATGCCTATCCTCACGTAATGGCACTTTGATATAAAACTGACAAAAATCAATAACACTAAGGCATTCTTCAGTATATGCAATTCGAAAAGGTATTTTGGCTGGCTTCGGTACCATAGGACAAAACAGAACAACTATGCTGCCAATCTCCTGCACTATTCTATACTTCTCATTGGGTTTCTGTAAAACTGTAATCAGTGAGTTACATGAACTTCCAATCAATTCCTCTAAAAGTCCCTCACTCAGTTTATCTTCAAATACGGGTGAAATTCCTGCTACTGTCTCTTGTGTCAAATTGTTTGATGGTGTTCCTAAATACATGGCATCTGATTTTAATTTGACTAATACTCGACCTGTCAAGTCAAGTCAAGTCAAGTCAATAAATTTATATAGCGCGCTACATACCCGGAGGGTCTCAAGGCGCTTGCGGGAGGGTGGGGAATTACTTGTCAAGTATTAACGTTTTAAGTTGCTTTCTGAATGCTAGGTGGTTCTGAGTAAGGCGAAGGTGAGTGGGAAGTGAGTTCCAGGTTTTAGCTGCCAGGTAGGAGAAGGATCTACCTCCCATGGTGGATTTGTTGATGCGAGGTACAGTGGCAAGGGCTTGGTTGGAGGACCGTAGCTGGCGGGAGGGGGTGTAGAAGGACAGTCGTGTGTTGAGGCATTCGGGTCCGATTTCGTAGAGTGCTTTGTGTGCGTGGGTTAGGAGCCGGAAAGTAATCCTTTTATTGACGGGGAGCCAGTGGAGGTTTTTCAGGTGGCAAGAGATGTGTTCTTTACGCGGGATGTCTAATATGAGCCTGGCTGAGGCGTTCTGGATGCGTTGGAGTTTTTTCTGGAGTTTTGCGGAGGTACCGGAGTAGAGGGTGTTTCCGTAGTCCAGTCGGCTCGTGACCAGAGTGTGGGTGACCGTTTTTCTAGTTTCGGTGGGGATCCAACGAAATGTTTTTTTGAGCATGCGAAGAATGTTGAAGCAAGATGAAGAAACGGCGTTGACTTGTCTGTTCATCGAGAGTGAGGAATCCAGGATGACGCCCAGGTTCCGTGCGTGGTCCGTCGGGATGGGTGCTTTTCCAAGGGCCTCTGGCCACCAAGAGTCATCCCAGGCGGAGGGGGAGGTGCCTAGGATGAGAACTTCTGTTTTGTCTGAGTTCAGTTTCAGACGGCTGTGCTTCATCCAGTCGGCTACTTCTTTCATTCCTTCATGCAGGTTGGTTTTGGCAGTGTTAGGGTCTCTGGTGAGAGATAGGATCAGTTGAGTGTCATCGGCGTAGGAGATGATGTTGAGGTTGTGTTGGCGTACGATGGTCGCGAGGGGGCTCATGTATACGTTGAAGAGGGTGGGGCTGAGTGAAGATCCTTGTGGTACGCCGCAGATGACTTCAGTGGCCTCTGACTTGAATGGTGGAAGGCGGACTCTCTGGGTTCTTCCGGTGAGGAACGAGGTGATCCATTCCAGTGCTTTTCCTTGGATTCCGACGTTTCTGAGGCGTTGTAAAAGGGTGCTATGACAGACCGTGTCGAAGGCTGCGGAGAGGTCGAGGAGGATGAGGGCGACTGTGTCTCCAACGTCCAGTAGAGATCGAATGTCGTCTGTTGCTGCGATGAGGGCGGTTTCAGTGCTGTGCTTGGCTCGGAAGCCGGATTGTGAGGAGTCGAGGGATTTGTTGGTTTCGAGGAAGGCGGCGAGCTGGTTGTTGACCGCTTTCTCGATGACTTTGGCCGGGAATGGAAGGAGTGAGATGGGGCGGTAGTTTTTGAGTTCGGTGGGGTCAGCTGTGGGTTTCTTCAGGAGGGCGCTGAGTTCGGCATGTTTCCAGCTTTCCGGGTAGGTTGCGGAGTTGAGGGAGCAGTTGATGACGTCTCGGAGGTGCGGTGCTATAATGGAGTCTGCTTTGTTAAAGATGTGGTGAGGGCATGGGTCTGTGGGGGATCCTGAGTGGATAGAGTTCATCAGACGGATGGTGTCCTCAGTGGAGATTGGCTTCCAGTCATTGAGGATGTTCAAGGGGGGTGGGGGTCCTGCAGGGGGTTGGGTGGGTTGGTCTTCGGGTCGGTTGTCGAAGCTGTTGTGGATGTCTGCAATTTTGTTGTGGAAGAATGAGGCTAGGGAGTCGCAGAGGGCTTGAGAGGGGGCGATGTCGTTGGAGTTGGCTGAGGGGTTGGTAAATTCCTTGACGATGTTGAATAATTCCTTGCTGTTGTGGGCGTTGTTATCAAGTCGGTCTTTGAATGCGGCCTTCTTGGCAGTCCGGATCAGTTGGTGGTGTATGCGGGTGGCGTTTTTGAAGGCGTCCTTGGTGCTGGTGGTTGGGTCTTTTTTCCAGGCCTTCTCAAGGGAGCGACAGAGTTTCTTGGATTTTTTAAGATCGTCGTTGAACCAGGAGGCCTTCTTGCTGGTGCACAGACATAATATCGACTCCAAAATATCGTCTGGACAGAATATCGAGTTTTAAATATCGTTTGGAGAAAATATCGACTAGACAGAATATCGACAGCCAAAATATCGTTTTTAAGGTAAGTGAAGTAATATCGACTGTAAATAATATAGACAGTGAAAATATCCAAGTATATAATCTAGATAGTAAAAAATATAGTTTTTTTAAATAATATTTAATTATTTATAGTGTGTTTATGTTATAATATGTGTGAAAAGTGTTAATTTATTTTATTATTTTTTTTAATTAATTATTTTTTTAATTATTGTGTAATTTAATTCTGTAGCGGGTTGTGGGTTTATAGGGGAATAGGGTGGGAAGTAATGTAATTATAATTAATTAAATATGTAAATGTATTAATTGGTAGTAATAATTAATTAATTGGTAATTAAATAATATATGTTAATTATTTAAAATTTAATTGGTAATTAATTTTATTTAATTGATTAATTGCTAATTATGTCAATTAAAATAATTTATTTTCTCTAGCGGGTTGTGGGTTTATAGGGGAATAGGGTGGGAAGTAATTTAATTATAATTAATTAAATATGTAAATTTATTAATTGGTAGTAATAATTAATTAATTGGTAATTAAATAATATATGTTAATTATTTAAAATTTAATTGGTAATTAATTTGATTTAATTGATTAATTGCTAATTATGTCAATTAAAATAATTTATTTTCTCTAGCGGGTTGTGGGTTTATAGGGGAATAGGGTGGGAAGTAATTTAATTATAATTAATTAAATATGTAAATTTATTAATTGGTAGTAATAATTAATTAATTGGTAATTAAATAATATATGTTAATTATTTAAAATTTAATTGGTAATTATTTTTATTTAATTGATTAATTGCTAATTATGTCAATTAAAATAATGTATTTTCTCTAGCGGGTTGTGGGTTTATAGGGGAATAGGGTGGGAAGTAATTTAATTATAATTAATTAAATATGTTAATTTAATAATTGGTAGTAATATTTAATTAATTGTTAATTAAAAAATGTTTGTTAATTAATTAAAATGTAATTGGTAATTAATTTTATTTAATTGATTAATTGCTAATTATGTTAAATGAAAGGGGTATTTTTAGGGTTCAGGGTCAGTTTTTAGTTTTTGGGTAAAGGGGTATTTTTAGGGTTCAGGGTCAGTTTTCAGTTTTTGGGTAAAGGGGTATTTTTAGGGTTCAGGGTCAGTTTTTAGTTTTTGGGTAAAGGGGTATTTTTAGGGTTCAGGGTCAGTTTTCAGTTTTTGGGTAAAGGGGTATTTTTATGGTTCAGGGTCAGTTTTCAGTTTTTGGGTAAAGGGGTATTTTTAGGGTTCAGGGTCAGTTTTTAGTTTTTGGGTAAAGGGGTATTTTTAGGGTTCAGGGTCAGTTTTCAGTTTTTGGGTAAAGGGGTATTTTTAGGGTTCAGGGTCAGTATTTTTAGGGTTCAGGGTCAGTTTTCAGTTTTTGGGTAAAGGGGTATTTTTAGGGTTCAGGGTCAGTTTTCAGTTTTTGGGTCAAGGGGTATTTTTAGGGTTCAGGGTCAGTTTTCAGTTTTTGGGTAAAGGGGTATTTTTAGGGTTCAGGGTCAGTTTTCAGTTTTTGGGTAAAGGGTTATTTTTAGGGTTCAGGGTCAGTTTTTAGTTTTTGGGTAAAGGGGTATTTTTAGGGTTCAGGGTCAGTTTTGGGTTTTTGGGGTACATATACAATATTGCCTATTATTTAATTAAATGTTGTTACTATATATATATGTTTTAAGAAATATGATTAAAAATATTTTTTTTTTTTACTTTCATTAAATATTTAATTATTAAAAGTTATTTTAAGTATTGTTAATTATATTTTAGTAATTAATTTTTTATATTAATGTAATTAAACATTGTTTTTAGTAAAGTCGATATTTTTTACAACGATATTTTTGTAAACGATATTTTGTAGTCGATATTTTTGTACTTACCTGTTTGTACATACAAACTCGATATTTTTGTAGTAGATATTTTCACCTCGATATTTTGGGTACTCGATATTGTGGTAGTCGATATTCTTTCAGTGATCCCTTCTTGCTGCCTAGTTTGGTTTGTCGTTTTTTCAGTGGTGCTAGGGTGTCGGCGCTGTTGGATAACCATTGGGAGAGGTTGGTGGCTGCTTGGTCGGGGTTTGAGGAGTGGGCTGGGGGGTTTAGAAGAAGCGATGAGGAGATCTGGTCGATGGTGATTTTGTTCCAGTTTCTTTGCAGGGTGGGTTGGGGTGGTTGTTGGATGTGGGCTTGTTGTAGGTAAAGTGAACGCAGCTGTGGTCAGTCCAAAGGAGAGCTGTGGTGTGGCTGAAGGAGACATGTTTGCTGGAGGTGAAGATAGGGTCGAGTGTGTGACCTGCGATGTGGGTGGGGGTAGTGACAAGTTGTTTAAGTCCGAGGTTGGCGAGGTTGTCCAAAAGGGTGGTGGTGTTGCGGTCGTTGTTCTTTTCAAGGTGAAAGTTGAGGTCTCCCAAAAGGATGTAATCCTCGGAGGGGAGCGCGTGTGGAGTGATGAAGTCCGTGATGTCTTCACTGAATTGTGCGCGGGGTCCTGGTGGCCTGTAAAGGAGGGTACCTCTGAGTGTGGTCTTGGGGTCGATGTGGATCTGGAAGTGAAGGTGTTCAGTGTTGGCGAGATTGACGTCTGAGCTGGTTGAGATGCGGATGGATTTCTTATGGACGATAGCGATGCCTCCTCCTGTGTGGTCGGAACGGTCCTTGCGAATGATCTTATAGCCTTCCGGGATGGCAATGGTGATGTCTGGGGCTGATGTGGCGTTCATCCATGTTTCTGTTAGGAAGGCGACGTCCGGAGAGATGGTGTCTAGTAGATTCCAGAGGTCGATGGCGTGCCTGTGGACTGAGCGGGTGTTGAGCAGGATGCATTGTAGGTGGTTGGGGTCGGATATCTGTTGTGTGTTCGTAGATGAGGAGTTGTTCTTGGTGCCGTCGAACTTGCAGGAGTTGCAGGAGAAGGGTCCATGTGTGTGCCCAGGAGCGGCTTGGACGCAGTTGGGGGAACGGCCGGGGTTAAGGGCTAGGAGGGTGGTGGCATCGTAAGTAATGCGGGAGGGGTGGGCATTACGAGGAACAGGGGGTCTGGCGCTGGGCGCGGTCCAGGCGCGGACGGGCGTAGACGGGCTTACCTTTGGCGCACCTTCGGCGCAACTGGGGCGCGACCGCTGCGCGTGAACGCTGCACGCAAATGCGACGGTCATATATGGATAGTGGAAAGGGGGAGGGGCGAGGGCAGCTCAGCTGGGAGGCGGGGCGGGCTCAAGGGAACGCACACGGAGCACAACAACAACAAAACAAAATGGAGGTGGGAGCAGAGCAGGGCGCCGGGGGATATCGCGTAATTAGACTGCAAGTCAAATTTAGAGCAAGCCAGCTAAGCAGCAACCAAGCAAGTTAAATGCTAGTAAATTCCAGGCGCTAATATAACAAAGTTATTCACAATGCAGCGCAATGCAACGATACCACGTCTCGGCAGAGAGACAGGGGAGCGACCACTCAGGGCAGGAGCGATGAGGGGATCACAGCGCCTCTAGGTCCGGGAGCGCTGTATATAGTTAGTGGGAGGGCGGCTCAGCTGGGAGGCGGGGCGGGCTCAAGGGAACGCACACGGAGCACAACAACAACAAAACAAAATGGAGGGGGGAGCAGAGCAGGGCGCCGGGGGATATCGCGTAATTAGACTGCAAGTCAAATTTAGAGCAAGCCAGCTAAGCAGCAACCAAGCAAGTTAAATGCTAGTAAATTCCAGGCGCTAATATAACAAAGTTATTCACAATGCAGCGCAATGCAACGATACCACGTCTCGGCAGAGAGACAGGGGAGCTGGATTCACCTTTTCTTCCAAATCAGAGGGAACATTTTCAACTGTTATTTCTGAAACTACCCTACAGATGCCTCTTGTTGAGAAATTTTAAACTGTACATCCTCATCAGGCGTCTGATATTCAGTATCATCCGGTGAGCAGTACAGTGAGCAGTTTAACTTGCACCACTAATGTTCTCCTGTCAGGCCTACACTGCTTGAGTCACAAACATCAAATTGGTAACTTTCCTTAAATGAACCTAATTCTGCTACAACCTTCTCTGAAACTGAGTTTTGCAATCTGTCTGTTTCAAACTCCTACAACTTGTGTCTTTTTCCCTACGTAAGGTAGGTCTGAAGCTTCCGCTGTTCTCACAATGGATAAGGTGATATCAGAAATGATGGGGCTAAAACTGTCATTTGCAAATACAGAAGACTGTTGAAATGTGTTCTGATTTTGATTCTGAAAAGAGGTAAAATTTGGTGTGGACAACTGATTCAAGTTAACTTTAGGGTTTCCCATAGTTTGTGAGACCATCTGGGTTTGGAGAACTTGTGTCATTGGTACCTGTTTCTGAATTGACATTTGCATTAGCTGTACTGGCACATTTTGCATCTGCATTTCTTTCTGAATTTGCACCTTTCCATTTACTGCATCAGTTTAAGTCTATGCTGCCTCTTCCAATGCTCAAATCTGTCATAAAGATGGCAAAAGGTCATTTTTTCAGCATTGTGGCATCCATACCAGAATTTGTACCAACCAAAACTCCTCTATCTCTATCTTGTCCTGTAGAACACCAAATCCTCCTTGAGCACCTTGTACTCCTGCTTG
This sequence comes from Lissotriton helveticus, assembly GCF_964261635.1. NCBI lineage: Eukaryota > Metazoa > Chordata > Amphibia > Caudata > Salamandridae > Lissotriton > Lissotriton helveticus. Next base: position 2,096,919,307 of record NC_136067.1, read on the forward strand.
TGGAACCACACCTTGTATCTCACCTACATTCTTTGCAATCCCATTTATCAACTCTCTTTGCCAACCAACCACTCCTTGCACACCGATCTGACCAAAGATCATTAATCCAATAAAAAATGGAGACACACAGAATCTCATGACACTGATATCAGTGCACACGCTCCTGCTGTCTTGTTGAACTCCTGACACACTTCTTCCAAAAATTCATGAACCAATTCTTTTAGTTCTTGTGAGGGCCTTTTAATCTGTACCCAATTAAGATTTTTTGGTGGCACTTGGCCCTTTAGAAAAGTAATTACTGCTTTCTTTTCCTCCATAACAACAGAAGATGGTGCATTAGTGCAAAACTCTCTCATTGTCTCCTCACTTGGCCCTAGCACAACAACTTTACATCCAGACGACAATTCAATTGGCTTTTCAGTGTCAAAGAACATTTTGTAATTATTCCACAACACATTTGAGATTACAATAAATCCATCAACTTTTGTGGTGCCCACAGGCTTGTCTCTCAACTTTTGGAATGTGTTCACAAATGCTGCAAGTTCACCTTCGTCCCATGGTACATGAACATGCACTTCTCCCACTATTTCTCTCGTTGGATAAGCTGACGCTTCTCCCTCATCTTGTTCATTGTTTCCCTCAACTAGGTCTGGTGGTTTCTTTTTCTTCTCCGATTTCCTTGCTAGGTCTGGTGGTTTCTTTTTCTTCTCCGATTTCCTTGCTAGGTCTGGTGGTCTCCTTTTCTTCTCCAATTTCCTTGCTAGGTCTGGTGGTTTCTTTTTATTTTCAAATTTCCTTGCACACTTGTCTTCTAATTTCTCGAAACTCTTTAATTTACAAATGTATTTCACCAATTCTGTAATGTGTAATTTCATTTCCGAATAACGTGCTCTCTCAATTGCTTCATCATCCATCTGTACCCTGACATTTTTCTGAAATGGAAAACTTCCTAAAACATTAATTTCATATTTTCGGGCCAAATCAATCAGTCTGTCATGTATAGTTTCTGCAAATTTTGTAATTTCCTTACTCAGGTAAATTTAGGCGTTTTCCTGATACTTGTCAATTTCTCAAGATCTAAACCTTCCCTGATAATTTCTCCAAGTTCAACTTTTATATTTGAAACATTAAGTGGTCTCTTTATTTTGGGTTCTGGGTCGATTTGTTCTACTATGTTGGACACTCAGTTCACAATGCATTCAATATTTCATCCCCTAAATCACTATCGGTTTGAGGCTTTTTGTCATCTATAATTTCCTTCTCCTGTATCTGATCCTTTACCCTTTCATCCTCTCTTTCCTTGTCTTTTGCTGTCTTTTCCCACAAGCTTAAGGCTTCAAATTGTGTGGCTCTAGGTGGTGACTTTATTTCAAGTACCATGTCTCTTAATCTGTCAATAAATTGTAGTTCAGAAGTACCATATTTTGGAAAACTCAAAGGACCCTCTTCCTCAGTAACCTTTCACCATTGGCGAATCCACAAACATGAAAATAATCCGAAATTTGTTAACATAAAATGTGCAGGTGTTCCGTCAGGTGGGGTCTCATCACCAACCCAAATCAAATATTTCAATTTACCTCTCAGAAGTGCCTTAAAACCTTTAAACAATTTCATTTCTGCAATAATTCAATCCAATGTTTTCATTCAATTCCGTAAATGTCGATTTTTTTCCCTCCAATCCTATTACAGTTTACATTTTTGAAGACTTTCAACCAATCTCAAAACAGTAATGGCACAACGGGCCTATCGCAGCGCGGCACACTCCAATGTCACTTTTTCCCTCACAGCGGTTCACCCCCCTTCACAATTTCACCTTACGCATTCACACACTTCACTCATAGAATCTAGTAACTGTCTGTCCCCGAAATGACCGGACAGTCTCAAGTAATTGTCTGCCTTTCTTCTAGTAACTGTCTGTCCGCGAAACGACCGGACAGTTACATAAATTGGATTAATAGTATCCAATCTCTCAAGACCATTCACACCATGACCCATGACCTGTGCTTGCCACTCGATCGCTGTGGTCCACCCTTGTGCACCAAGCTTCCCATACGATTCTAACAAGCTCACTCACACATGTTCCCATACTCCTAGTGGGTCAACGATAGTGCTTCACGACTCCCACAATCAATGGTCAGACCATTACATCATCTCGGTGTCTTCCACACCTCAAATATATCCTGGGATCCTAGGGTACTCCTTGAGCCTGACATAAAAAATCTAATCATATCTCATGGGCCACATGCGTTCAGCCCGAAACCACATTCACTTCACTTTCATCCCAACTCTGCTAGACGTAACACTATCAAATCATCGCCAGCATTCTCGATATTCCATGCAATAACCGCAACCAAAATTACCACAACTGGAATGTACGCATACCACAATCTAATCCAATGCAATTACCGCAAATGCCATTACCGCATACCTTGATCTAATCCAACGCAATTGATGCAAGTGCAATTACCACAATCAAAATTTACCAAAATCAGAAATGACCGCAAATGTGTTGCTCCCTATTAAAACTCACACCTTCCTCAGTAACTGGCTTCTTGGATCACCTTCTAATACCGCTTTGCCAATATACAAGTTCTGGGCATTGGACTCAGGAATCAGTACTTTTTGGGGCTTGGGCCAGGTTCTAGGCGTTACCTAAACTCTGCTCCTTCTGGTCAAGGTGTATAACCTTACCTTGGCTACCATCCTGTTGGAGCGGAAATCCCACTGTAATCTCCAATTGGAAAATCTAGGAAGTGTGGCACCATCACATTGGATTACCATTACTCTTGTTTCCACTCAAGGTCGATAGATCTTGGCCACAGTTTATGGCCAGGGAGCTCCTTCATAAACATGAGCAATTAATCAAATGCAAATAAACATTTAAGTCAATAATGAGAGTTGTGAGTAGTTTAAAGGGGTTTATTTTCCAAACAAAATGTATGATTTTCTGACTCATTCATTAGTCAGGTATCAATCAGGGTACAGAATTGATCATAAAAAATTAAGTTAGTGCAAAGCATCATGAATTGCAAACCCTGCGTTCCATAAAGGCAAACAGAATTCCTTTTCTAGGACAATGAGGTACAAATGATGTCAGTCAGAATTCATGAAGAGTTCTAGAATAGAAGCAAGAGTGAGCTTGGCATGCAGCAAAAATCAATCATTAATAATTGCAGAATCTCCCATGAAGTGAAATAATGCATAGAGCAAATAAGCCTTGGCAAAGCTAGTTAGTCAAAGCATAAAGCTTGGGGATTTAAAAAAAAGTCTGAATGGAACTAAACCTACATCTAATCTGCCTACGTCTGCCTCCATTCTGCTCTACATGAAGGTCTACCCTCTCCTTCCCTGAATCTGCAAATCACATCTTCTCTCCTTCCTTCATTTCTGCATCGGAGTCTGAAACTCCTCTGCAGCCTCCCGTCTCTAAATCTGTCTGTCTCTCTCAAAGGGCTCCGAAAGTGGTCCTGCCAGTGTTTTGAAACTCCTAACAAGGAACACGTTTATCAAAGAATAATGTTACAAAACATGTAGTGTGACTTTTTCTTCCTCCAACTGGAATCCAGCATTCTCCCAAAGGATGCTCCCGCCCCCCCTGCAGATCGCAAACGTCATCTTATCAGACAGGCGAAGATCCTTCCCACGGCTTATTCTGCATTATATTTAATACAACTTCATCTCCTAACCTTCCTTTCAAAAAAGAATATTTTATTTCTAACTAAACACATAACATGAGCTGCAAGAGAACCTTGTAATTAAACAAGAAATATTAAACACAACAAGGTAATGCACTTTTAAAATAACATGTGTTTTCTATTCTCACTAAAGCAAAGAACTAAATGAGGCTTTGTTTAAACTTTCTAGCAACTACAGAGATACAGCTCCGAGGTCACAGCTGCAAATTTGTCACTGTTCTTCGCATGGAGAGAAAAATTCCTTTGCTTATCTTGAAGGCCAACAGAATCTAACAGAGCAAGAGCTAAATCAAGAGCTGGTTCTGTTTTCTACATTATAAAGTGGTGTGCTAATTCTAATACAGGTTATATTCTATTAATGCACATTTAACATTTTTCCAAGTTAAAATCACATTTTCATAGTAAGAACAAAATCTAAATAAACACATAAATCAAGCTATGAATTAATTGTGCAATGTTTTACGTGAATTGCTAAATGGAAAGCGTCTGACCAAGCATGTGAATTTCAAAGCCTCATGTTTCACTTTGCAGCACAAAATGCCCGTGTGTCACTTTTTAAATGCAGTTTCATTTCTGAAGCCCTGCAGGTTTTCCTTTAGTGACAATAGATTCTAAAGAACATGTTTAGGCTCTTTATATTACATATCACCCTGCTCTACTGGGTTGGCAAGGGCCGTCCTCAGTGGTGACTTGTAAGTAATAAATGAGGGAGTTCAGGGCTTAACAAGTATTTTTACCTGCCAAGTCACATGACCGCGAACTGCACGTGCAGGCCCTGCTATGGCAGGCCTGAGACATGGATAGGGTGCTGCTTACTTGGGTTATACAATCAGTGCTGCCGGCCCACTAGTGTAGCGTGGCTGGGCCTGGGTATAACTGTGCCGCAGCAGCGCAGTAGGAAATACACTAGACAACTACTTTCACTCTTGTGGCCGGAAGACCCTGAGCCGTCTCCGGCCGTTTATTTATCCCCTCGGGTCGAGCCCGCCCGAGAGGTGTATGTATGCGTGAAAGTGGTAACATTTGTGGTAGAGAGTCCGGGTGGCTCTCTACATCCCTCCTTTCTTTCGGTTCCTGACCACCAAGTCCTCCCAACTCATGGGGACGTATATACAAAGTCCTTCAGCCTCTGACTTGGCACAGGATTGGGCCGGAGACCATACTTCTGGCTCTGGGAGCTGGAACCGACCAGTGTAATGGACGGAATACCCTCAGACGACTCAGGTTCTGTGTCTTGATGGGTCGACCCGGCAGCATCTGCAATACCTTGGCTTGCTCACCGGGGTATCTCCAGTGACGGACTCTCCATACTGGGTGACACAAGAGGGGAGGAGCTTGGAAGTGTATCTTGATTAAGGCTCCCGGTTTTATGGTATTTATTTTTTAGCCATTTCCGTCTGTATTTATCCATATTTATATTTTGGGCATTTTATCTGTATTTATCCACGTTTATTTTTCCAGCAAGTAAAAGACAACGCTGCAGCTAGTATTTTTCCACATTTATTTAAATTGACAAGAAGTGTATTTGTGAGTGGGGCAAATTTTACTTTTTTCGTTGGTGCATTGAAAATGATTTTTCTTGAGCAGCTATCACCAACAGGTGTGTGGGGGGCAGTTCATGAGACTTTATTTCTTGTTTACTTATTTAAAAGTGTATCTATTTAAAAATTATATAGACCGTATAATTGTAATTTTAAGTTTGTTTTGCCATGTCGGCATAATGTCCAATTTAATTAACTAAACTGAAACTGCACGCTCAATAAAACATTAATAAATCCTGCTGTAGTGTGTGAAAAAAACTAGGGAAAACGTATTGGCTTTTCTAGACAAAATATATATATCAGATAAATAATTTTATGTAATGGTTCAGTGTGCATTTGAGATGTAATACAGTCCTGCACTGCAATGCAAGTGATCTATAGGAGGTGGAATGATAAAAAATAACAGCCTATGGCCAGAGGTGAGAAGGTAATGGTCTTCTGTGGCAGCTGGCAGCTTTCTTCTGGCGGCGCTAGGTATGGCCTCGGGCGTGAGAGTCACAGTCGAAGCACTGTAAACACTTTATAACTAGCAAGGGCCAACATTATATTTTTGTGCATTAGTTTGTATAAGATAGTTGTATTAGGGTGGGCAGCACTCTAACCTCTCAGTAAGGGCTCCACGCAAGTCTTTTAGCAAATGTTATTGAGGCAGACTAATTATGTGAGAAATAAATAAAGGAAATACTTTAAAGAGAATCTGTCCTCAAGTCAAGACCCTCACTCGTGTAAGGAATGAGACGTGGGAGTCCAGTGTTTATGTAATGAGCATTACTGATAAGTCATATAGCCACATTCACCAGGTTGGCAGCTGTAAAAAGGTCATGCACTATAGCCTTCCAAGGCCTTCCAAGTCCCTAATATATTTACTCTTCACACGCTGTACTGTTTTTTTCTCTCAAAAGTGAAATGTCTCATGTATAGTCATGGATTCACAATTTTAGAAAAAAGGGACATAGAGATGTCTTGGGCTGAAGTGGCTTATATTGCAGCAAACACTCTTTAATAGCTCTGCTACGTATTGGGATAGATTCTTACTTATTTGTAGGCATGTGATTATTTGCCTATCTTTGTAACTCCATAGAGTGGCAGGAGGCCAGCAACAAACGTAGACCAAATTTAAAGTTCTCCCTCCAACGTCAAGCGGTTTCTCTGTCTTGTTTTTATATTATGCTCCATTGGTGCTGCTGCTCAGACAGGAGCTGTCTGAACATCTTTAAATCATATAGACTTGCACCCGAGTAAACAGGTGCACTGCGAGGTGTATGTCACAGGAACTGGAGTACGGAGGAAAACAACGCCATGTCTGTCATGTCGTCACCGGACCTGTAACTAATTAAACATCTTTTTTTCAAAACTCCCCATGAGGCTGAATGCATGCTTCGCAGCACGTCTTGAGCATGGTGACCTCTCTCTTTTACAATACCTCCCCCCTACAAGTTTTTGTGCTGCCAGCCGCACCCGAAAATTTCACAGGTCTTTAAAAGACCAATCACTTGTTAACAAGGCTTTGTTTAAATACTGATAACACCAGAGGTGATTGCTCTGTGAGCAATCACCATACCATCCTGTTTTTTTCCAACTCTCTGCTGGAGCAAGGCAGCGCCGCAAAATGTGCTAGTGTTTTCCCGTTTTTACATATAAATACAGACAAAGGGAAACTTGTTTTCCGTCTGTATTTATATGTAAAAATCTGTTTAAACGGAAAACCGGGAGCCCTAATCTTGATAGTCGGATACTTCTTGGCCCGGATCACTCTCGGCCGTCTTCTTGAAGCTGGACACGTTTCTCGTTACAGAGTGTTGTCCCGTTTGAGCAGTGACCATGGTCCCTTGAATGCCCACGATGGTCCATACTTCTGGCTCGTATGGTGCCGGAACTTCCAACCAGGGTGTTGGTCTTTGATCACTACCCTGTCTCCCACTCGTAGCTGGGGTTCTTGTGCCCTACAGGCTTAGGTGGTTTTCTGGTTCGTTGTCTCCCTCCTCACTTGAACAGCCTCATTATCCCGCTCCACGGGCACCCACATCGGGTCAGGCGGGATACTGTCTCCCTGGGGCCCGTTTGAACAGTAGATGAGCCGGAGCACACTTGTTGTTCTGTGAGGCGTCTGTCAATAAGCACCAAGGAATTGGTCTAGAGCTGTCTCGGTGTCTTCTCCTTCTTCCACAGCGATGCGCAGCACTCGGTTGAGCGTCTGCGTCAGACGTTCCACCTCCCCATTAGCTTGAGGCCATGACGGGGTGATCTTCCGGTAGCAAATCACCTTCTTCTCAAGGTATTCCTGGAATTCTCTGCCCTGAAACGGAGGTCCAGTGTCAGACTTTACCTCTTTGGGTATCCCTATCATTGCAAAAGTCTTGTCTAAGACCCTTTTTTTACCTGGGGAAATGCCGTTGATGTCACCACTTCCACGATATGGAACTTCGAGAATGAGTCAACCATGACCAGCATGTGACGTCCGTCTGGAAAGCTCCCGAAGTCTAGGCTGATGTATGTCCAGGGGGTCTTGCTCGGTTCTTCCATGACCACTGGTGCCGGTGCTGGATCTCCTTCGGTGATTGTGCAGGCATGGCACTGTCTCACCATCTCCTCCACCATGGAGTCCATCGCGGAAAACAAGACTTTGTTCCGCAGCCGGGCCTTCGTCTTCGCCATCCCTTGGTGGCCAACGTGCGCCAGTGTGAGAATCCGGTTCCGCAACCTCTCTGGGACCACTATCAGGTGTCCTCTCAAGATGACGCCTTGCTCCCCCAGGCTGAGTTCATGGCAGACTTGCCAGAGCTGTTGTCGGGCATGGCTGACCTCCATCCGTAGTACACAGGCTCCATCCATGAAGCGTGCCCATCCATTGTTCTCCAGTGCCTCTCTCACTCGGGACAGAGTGTGGTCTTCTTGGGTGCCCGGGCCAATTTCTTCGAGCGTCATGGCTGTGGGACACGCCCCTTGTGACAACATGTTCACGAACGCTTCTGTGACACACGCATCCGCCGATGGGTCGGAGGCCACCATGGCTTCGGGTGACGAGATAGATAATCCGCCGGGTTGTGGGCCCCGGAACGGTAGATGACCTTGAAGTTGTAGAACTGCAGCTGCACCGATCAATTCTCGGGGGTGCCAGTCGGGATGCGCCTGCAAACAGCGGGAGCAAAGGCTTGTGGTGGGTCACAACATGGAACTCCTGGCCGCACATGTACAGGTGGAAATCTTGGCACGCCCACTTGATGGCCAACGCCTCCCTCTCGATTTTGGCGTACCTGGTCTCGGTGTCGGTGAGGGCCTTGCTCGCATAGGCGACCGGTCTCCAGACCTCAGAGCCTTGTTCCTGAAGGAGGACCGCTCCTAGGCCCACTCGGCTGGCGTCAATGACCAATTCCGTGCACCGCCTGAGATGGGAGTAGGCCATCATTGTCTTATCTAGCAGCCCTGCTTTGATGTTGTTGAAGGCCTTGTTTGCAGTCGCTGTCCACTCCCATTTATGATCATGGCGCGTCAGGGCCCGGAGCAGCTCCCACATGGCCGCAAGGTTTGGAATGAAGCGCCTGCAGTATGTGGCCATGCCGAGAAAACTCCTCACTTCAGTGGGGTTCTTCGGCATGCTGGCTGCGCGGATGGCAGCGGCCTTCTTGGGGTCCACTAGGAGTCCTTCTCAGGTGAAGGTATACCCGAAGATATCAACCGTTTCTTGCTAAAATGAGCACTTAGACTTGAGAAGGGTTAAACCACCGGCCGCTAGTCTCTTCAGAGTGGCTAGGAGATGATCGTGGTGGTCCTCTTGTGTGTTCGAGAATACTAGTATATCATCACTAAGGTTGATTACGCCTTGCAGCCCAGACAATGTTTCTCTGATGGCATTTTGGAAGACTTCAGCTGCCGACGATACCCCAAAACTGAGCCTCTTCGGAGACCAACATGCGTCGAGAAGGTGGTGATATACCTACTCTCAGGTTCAAGTTCCAGCTGATGGTAGCCGGCATTCAGGTCCAGCTTAGAGAGCCACTTGGCTCCATTTAGGTCTGTCACTATGTTGTCCATTGTGGGACTGATGTGGCGTTCTCTCTTGACAGTGGTAATTGGCAGCCTCATGTCGACACAGAGCCGGGTGGCTCCAGGCTGCTTGGGTTTGGGGGCCACGACCAGCGGGGACACCCAAGGGGTTGGGCCAGTGACCTTTTCAATGACGTCCAGATCTTTGAGATTTTTCAGCTCTTCCTCCACTTGCAGGCGAAGATTGAATGGCACCCTCTGGTGCCTGAGTGCCACTGGTCTTACTGATGGGTAGATGTGGAGTTTGAATTTCTTGCCCTTGAGCTTTCCTAGTCCTTGGAAGAGAGTCGGGAATCCCTTCAGCATTGCTACTGCGTGGGATTCATTGATCTGGTTGGTGAAGAAAACAAGTCCTAGGTCCTTGGCCGTGTGACAGCTGAGCAGTGTCCCCTTTCTTCTTTCGGTGATGTGGAACCAGGTCTCCGTGGTGTAGCTTCCACTCGCGACTTTGGCCTAAATGACTCCTCGAAGAGGAAGAGGATCAGTCCCTCCATACGTATAGATCCGGGCCTTGAAGGGCGCTGGCGGGGGTCACGGTGACAATCGGTCATACTGCTCTGAGTACATCACGTTGATGGATGCGCCAGTGTGGATGAGGGCTTGCCCATCTGTGCCTTTGACTGAGACTGGCAAAACACACAAGATGATGGACGGAATGTTGCACAATGGCAAAACATTCACCCCCAGTCACAGATCTGGGTTTAATCCATCGTTATTTTGCTCACCAAGCCACCCCAGTTCAGACATGGCCATATGCAAATCATTCTTGACCCTGTGCCTCATGGGAACAGTGCAGCCCGAACTGCCAAGCCATGTCTTTCCTGGACTGGAATCAAGCATCCTAGGACCGGTTTCTGGCTATCAGCCGTCTTCAGCCAGGATAGCTTGACTCCAGTGGCGTAGTGAGCACGGGACCCACATCTGGGCATACCCTTCCCGCATAGGGTGAAGAGCAAAACACACAAGATGATAGACGGAATGTTGCACAATGGCAAAACATTCACCCCCAGTCACAGATCTGGGTTTAATCCATCGTTATTTTGCTCACCAAGCCACCCCAGTTCAGACATGGCCATATGCAAATCAGTCTTGACCCTGTGCCTCATGGGAACAGTCCAGCCTGAACTGCCAAGCCATGTCTTTCCTGGACCTGAATCAAGCATCCTAGGACTGGTTTCTGGCTATCAGCCATCTTCAGCCAGAATACGGGGCACATAGGAGGTGGCCTTTGGCGGCGGTCCGTCCTGCTGAAGTGCGACACCACAAACACTTCCTCGTCTTCATCTTCATACATCGGGCGTTGTTCCTGCGGCTGGTCCTCCGCTGTCGAAGGTGGATCATCGAGAGAGATCTGGCGAATGTGTTGTCGCATGCTTCTGGGCCTCGACGAAGTTTGTCTGAACCGTCCACCACGGTATACCTTGGCGTAGTGATTCAGCTTGCCACAGCGGGAGCATGTCTTTCCTTTTGCCCCGCAGATGACCGTCCCGGGGTGATCTTCTCCACAGTATCCACACGGTCCTCCTGGTGGCGGCCTGGGTGCTTGGTGAGCCACGGTGAGGCGTCTCTGGATTGCTTCAACCCTCTCCTCCTTGATCGGCTGGTGCCTGGGCGCATGTGAGGCGGCAACTGGTGTGTGCAGAGCAGCTTCCATCTCCTCCGTTCAGACGTCCGACAGCTCGTGGGAGCGGGCTAGGACCAGGATCTCGTCCAGCGAGATTCCGGGTTGACGAAGGATCAGCTTCCGCAGGAGTTTGGAGTGGCATCCCTGGATGATTTGGTGCCGTATCTCTTCCCGGTGGTCCGTGAATGTGCATGTGCTGGCCAGCCGGCGTAGCCGTGCATAGAACATGTCGACAGACTCCGAGTCCATCTGCCACACCCTCTTGAACTTGAACTTTTCAAAATCTGGGTTGAGTTGGGGGTCAAAGTGCCTGTTGAGTGCGGCGACTGCCGCTTCGTAGTCGTCATCATTTCCCTTGTTAGGGAGAGTTTCGAATAGGTCATAGATCTCTGTGCCTCCATAGAAGATGAGAAGCGACCGTTTCACAGTGCCATCCGTTTCCCCTGTCCCCTTGAAGTAGTGGTTGAGCCGTCCAACCCATGCTTTCCATCTTGGTGCAGCTGTGGCTGGGTCCGAGGCTTCACTAAATGGGGGTAGAGGTGCGACCGCAGTGTGGCTGTGCCCTGGGGAGGCGCATTGGCACCCACACCTGGATTGTTTCCTCCATCTTGATGGGCGGCAGTGCTAGCTGTCGGTGGTTTGCTCATCGTGGCTGTGCGTCGATGCCCAGGTTCGAGGGTGTGGCTTGGGTGCGTGTCAGCGTGTGGCCACGTGCCTCAGACTGTTCTGTGGCTCCACTGGCGTGCAGGAGGTGGGACAGAAAGTGCTATTGTCAGGCCTCTGCACGCCTTGCACAGTAGCTTTCCTGTTCCTTATCTTCCTTCTTTTTTTTTCTGTACAGTCTGCTCACAGTCCTCTCCCTTGATCCACCTGTATGAGGGGGGTGTATCTATGAGCTAGCTTTCCCTGAAGCAACACACCCAGGAAGACTTCCGTCTGGTCTTTATTGTATGTTGTGTGTGAATGATGATCCCCACAGTCCTGGGCAGACGTGTGTGTGTTCTGAGCAGGTGATGGGCAGGCAGCAGACCAGGCAGCTCAGTCCTGGGGGTTGTACCTATAGAATGCAGGTGAGGGAGCCGTGTACTTGACTGGTGTGCCCCGACGCGGCACCAATGAGGCAGGGGGGGCGGTAGCAGGAGTGCCTTGTAAAGTGTACTTCGTGGTGAGCAGATGACGGCCGCAGCGAGGCGCACGTTGCCCCCGCGCTCACGCAGTGGGCACTTACCCCACAACGAATAAAGCCGCAGTGAGCGCTGCCGGCTGAACATGCTCCCGGTTGGCAGGGAGATGCGTGGGCGGGCGCAGGCATAGCGGCGCTTACAGTGGATCAGGCGAAGCAGAAGGCGCCGGTCGATGCAGGGCGGCGCGGGTGGGCTCCACGAGCTCACCGCAGGATACCACGCAGCAGCAAAAGGGAGCAGGGCAACGCGGGTGGGATCCGCACGCTCCCAGCAGGTAATCGGGTAGGCAGGCAGGCAGGCACGCGTGGGGTGCGACCGGCCTCGTCGCCAATGTAGCGCAGCGGCGCCTGGGTATAACTAGGCTGCAGCAGCGCAGTAGGAAATACACGATACAACTACTTTCACTCTCGTGGCTGGAAGACCCCGAGCGGTCACCGGCCATTTATTTATCCCCTTGGGTCGAGCCCGCCCTGAGGGGTGTGTGTATGCGTGAAAGTGATAACATTTGTGGTAGAGAGTCCATGTGGCAACATTTAATTTACAGGCCCTGGGCACCTCTAGTGCACGTTACTAAGGACATAAAAGCAAATTAAATATGCCAATCGGGTCCGATCCAATGGTACAGTGTTTTTCGGGAGAGAGTACAAGCACTTTAGCACTGATTAGCAGCAGAGAAGTGCGCAGAGTCAGAGACAGCAAAAATGATTACAGAAAATTGGACGGAGTCCGGCAAAACGTTGAGTGAATACTACCCTAACCCAGTCAGGTATTGTTGGTGGGGGTCCATGCATGTGCTCTCTCCCAGTGAGCAGATGTGGTGTAAAGTGGAAGTGTAATTTTTCCCTCTGGATGGTGAGGTGGGGGGTGCTGTGTGTGTGTTTTTTTTTTTCCCGGTCACAGCCTACCACACAGCTGCTAAAGTCATCTTGGGGAGTGTCAGAAAGTTTCCCCGGGATTGCATCTGCCCCTGGCGCTCGCCACATTTGCAGTGCAACATGAACAGCAGAGCAGGGGGCACTTTCACACTTCTGTGAAAGAGCCATTATGCTGTAAAGCCAACAAAATATGTGCGAACGACTACTTTTCATATTGAGCCAAATCAATGTATATGGGTCATTCTCACATTTCCCTGAAAAGCGTGGAGTTTCCCCAGCTGCAAGTATATTGCAGGGTTTAGAGGCCAAATGTGAAAGAGACTTTAGTGTTTCACTCACAGCCATAAACACATGCCAACGACATGCTAACCTTCACTCCACGCTGACATTCGCGGAGATAACTCCAATTTCAAGCCCCTGGGTCCGGTCAGAACTTGTCTTTCAAACCTGTTATTTGTCCCTTTCTTCAATGTTCAAGTATTTGTTAGTGTTTTGCCAGCAGTCAATTATCTTCACATAAGACCCTTCGAAGTAACATTAAACGTATATGTACCATTGTGTTTATCCAGGGCACGCGGTGTCAAGGAAGCTGATTAACTGATTAGGATTCGTGATTCACTTTCCACTTTTTCTCTGTGAGACGCCCCTTATTTCCGTGCGCCTGTGCGGGCAGCATAGCCACAAGCTGCACAGTGGCTCTGGCAAGACAGCAGACTTGACAAATCTTTGCAGAAACGCACGACCCTGTCTTTGGCATCCATTAGCCAAGTTACAGGAATGTGCACAGATCTCTTCTAGACGTCCTTTGAACCAAACAAGCATTGGTAAAGCCAATAGTTCTCGCCTATGAAAGCTATTGGTTTTGGCAATGTTTTGTAGCCCTGCTCTACAGCAGTGTGGATAAAACTAATTTCAAAAAGCACTATGACGTCACCAGAGCTAACACACTTTTTTAGAAGTGTAATAGTAGCTCTGGATGCATTAGAGTCCCTTTTTAATCGTTATGTTTAGCCATGCTCCACAGCATCCACACTGCTATACAGCATGGCTATAAATAATTGGCCATGCTGTATAGCAATATGTACAACATAAATACAAATGCAATGTCAGAACCAAAAGTCTTAAGGCAAGACCTATTGACCTTGCTAATGCTTGTTTGATAGCTGTGGAGTATTTCTGCTGCTTTCATAACTCTTTAAAATCAGTTTTTCTCATTGTTTAAGTAGCTGCATCTATAACAAGCTGCACAACATTATATTTCAGTGTTTACTTTCCGTGTTTTTATTGCATGTGTAGCACCAGACACAAAAGAATGGGGGAACCAAAAGGAGGTGGAGCTGGGGGTTGAGTTGTGGGGAATCATGCAAGTGTCAGGGTGGACTGTAGTGGAAAAGGTAGATTCATTCTTGAAACCTTCAAACCTTCCCAGAATTGAGGTCTGGGAGTTGGACAGAAAAAACTTGCAGGTTACACAGTCCAGTCCCACTGAGAGAGGTCAGAAGTCCAGTGCCTGCTGGGGTGGACTGTGGTTAACATCAGGTTACACAGCCCAGTCCCACTGAGAGAGGTCAGGAAGTCCAGTGCCTACTGGGGTGGTCTTTCGGTAACATGCAGGTCCTTTGTTCTAATGCCAGTGAGATAGCTTGGTTGGTTTATACACCTACTGAACGTGTGTTTGGGGGAGTCTGGTTGAAATCACATTACAAAAATTGCTTTACCATACAAACATTTACAGTTTTGGAAACGCAGAAGTGCAACAGCTACCCGCAATCGCATGAGGGCGTGAGATCTAACACCACTATTTTTAGCACAGGGAGTGAGGGAAGCAAACCGTTAAAATGTGATGGGAACTGGGCATTGGTGGGTTACAGAGCCATCATTTCTCAATCACTGCTGGGGCATCAGCTCTTACAGGGGGGTCGCACCCGATGGTGTCAACTCATTGCACCCCGAGGTGTTCTGCGCGACCTCTGAATCACTGCGACAGAACAGCTGCAGTAAACAAGCCAACATTCACAGCCCCTTCTGTTTCATCATTCTAAACATTAGGGTGCAATGAATCAATTTCATAAACTATTTTTTTCTCAATTGCAGGACTTTAAACCTGAGCAGGACAATGTGACTGAAATTTAAAGGGACACTGTGAGGATTTGGGCGTACTGTATTATATGGCTATGGGGCTTTATCGTGCAGTACACTCACAAATACCATCCTGGGTCAAGTCAGACTCAGTTACTTAACCTGAAGACTAACCCTGGCAGCTGGGGCAGAGAGCAGTATGACTTGGCAAAGGAATTATGTGCAAAGCATTTCAACAGCACCAAACAACAAAATAAGAAATCACCGACACACGGAAGACACTGATTTATGAAAATAAATTATATTTTAATAAACTTTTAAAGACCTAGATTAATGAAATCCACTGGAGGGTTCCAGAGAGACAGATTTAAGAAGATATTTTCACTTTTAGATGTAACTACAAACAAGCATTGGTCAACAAAAATTGTAAAGAATTTTGAAAAGTTTGAAACTGTTAGTTCGGCTACTCCAGCGAGAGAATGTTGACCAATTCTATCTGGACAGAGGTCTAGGGAGTCAGAATGAACCCTCTGCACAGTTACTTGGCTTCCAGAGAGTTTTTGAAGCAAAATCCAAACTTTACAGGACAACCGTCATAGACCTCAATGGAGTGGTCCTGATGCGGAGGGATGCTTAAAGGATGCTCCGGTTGTGGTGAGGTCGGCAAGGTGTCTTTGTGGGTGCTCCTCATGTAATAATCGCGTTTTAAATCTTGTATGATATTTTAACGGTGCTCTTTTAAATACCCGCCCCCACCTCAAGGCGAGATTAATTCGCCGAGGCTCATTTACTCTGCCTCCCACAGCGCCGCTGTTACCAGGCGCTGGGAAGCCTTCAGCACAACTTTAGGTGCCATCTTGGACAGGGAAGGCTGGCCGGATAGCTCTGCGCCCCTCCCGCCCTCCCAGGATATATAAGGGCGTAGCCCTTCATTCCCCTGAGGTTCTGTTGTTTACCCTCTGAGGCGGAAGCCGGAGGTACTCTACGCTCTCTTGCACTTTTGATTACTATTGGAAGGTGATTGATGTAATAATCGTGTTTTAAATCTTGTATGATATTTTAACGGTGCTCTTTTAAATACCCGCCCCCACCTCAAGGCGAGATTAATTCGCCGAGGCTCATTCACTCTGCCTCCCACAGCGCCGCTGTTACCAGGCGCTGGGAAGCCTTCAGCACAACTTTAGGCGCCATCTTGGACAGGGAAGGCTGGCCGGATAGCTCTGCGCCCCTCCTCCTCCCGCCCCCATTAATCATGAATATAAACAATAGACCCGCCCGACCGCGCAGCGGGCGGGCGCAGCGGGCACGCCGGCGGCGCGCAAAGGCAAGCCCGTCTGCGCCCGTCCGCGCCTGGCCCGGGCCCAGGGCCACCCCCCCTGGTTCTCATCCTCTGCCCCCACGAGTCTACTACTCTGCCTCCCAGCTCCTGCATCTACGCCCCCGACCCATCAGGCTTGCCTTATTTCCAACCCTTACTCCCTGCTCACAAGCCCAATCACACATTGTCCAGGCTGTCAAGCCTCAATACCGTCTATCCACAAACCACTCCCTTGTAAAAAGCACAACCCAATGAAAACCTATATTATCGCTCTCACGAACGTCCGCTCGCTCGGCAAACACAGCCAAGACATCCATGAGCTGATTAACGATTACAAAATAGACCTACTGTTCATGACAGAAACCTGGATGGATCCGGCGTCCGACCCAGATCTAGTGATCGCCGTTCCCAATGGGTTTGCCACATACAGACTGGATAGACAAATAAAGAAAAAAGGCGGTGGCATCGCCATTATTGCCCGTGATACCTTTTCGGTAAGGACCAAAACTATCGCTCGAGCCTCCTGCGAAGCACTAGAATTTGCGATCAAACTGTCCCCATCCCACACATTTAAGGGGATTCTCCTTTACCGACCTCCGGGGCCTAGGAACGATTTTATCGTAGATCTTAGGTCCACATTGGAAGCATCTGCTCTTGATAACTCCCTCACGATACTAGGTGATTTTAACTTTCATTTTGACATATCAGACAACCCTGACACTGCCACTCTCCTAGCAGACATGTCCACCTTTGGTCTCCACCCCCTGGTTCATTCCCCCACGCATGAAGGAGGTCACACTTTGGATGGCATCTTCACCAATGCACCGGGCTTTCAAGTCACCCAAATACTTCCCCTTACTTGGTCTGATCACCACCTCATCCTGGCATCCCTGTCAGCGCAGGACTCTCTGGCTGGCAAATCTTGCCCTAATCCCCGCCAACCTTACTTGGCTTGGGGCGACATAGATGAAATAAGGCTGGAAACACTTCTCGTGGACACCACTCCCATACTATCTACCGATCCCAATATTGCTACCTCCCAATTTTACAACTGGGTGAGCTCCGCGGCCACAGATTTGGTCCAAGTCAAACAACGGTCCCGCAACAGATCTGCCCCTTCGGCCCCATGGTATTCAGAGGCACTACGTACACAAAAGCAACAGTGTAGGAACAGAGAGAGACACTGGCGGAAAGATTATGCAGACGAAGCCAAATCTAAGTACAAGGAATCAGCGGCTAAATATAAAAATGTAATATCCGAGGCAAAGAAAAAGTATTATTGTGACAGAATAGAATCAGCTAAAAACTCTAATAAATCACTATACGAGACCGCTAAACAGCTAGCTGGTTTCTCCGTCGATCTGACACCTCCTCCCTCCCAAGCCCTCTGTGACGCTCTGTCTAACTTTTTCTTCAGTAAAGTTGAAGACACCTATCGGGTTTTCGCCAACAACGCCACTACTTCCCTGAGACCTGCTACCGACCACCATGGTCCTACCTTTCTGCAGTTCAAAGAGGTTACCTGCTTGCAGGTACAGAACATCGTGTCTTCCATTAAATCGGGCTCGGCCCTAGACCCATGTCCATTGAAGGTTCTACGTCCGATTATGGAAGCAGTTCTCCCGGCCATGACTGCAATCTGTAACTCCATGTTTTTACACAGGCACTTACCCAGAGATGCTAAAAAAGACCCTAATAAAACCTCTTCTCAAAAAACCCAACCTCGACAAGGAAGAACTCAAAAGTTATCGCCCAATTGCCAGTCTCCACCTTCTGGCGAAAATAGTTGAAAAAATCATGAACTCTCAACTATCATCCTTTATCGAGGAACACAAACTCCTGGATGAATCGCAGTTTGGCTTCCGCCAATTCCACGGAACTGAGACCGCCCTGGTTAAAGCGGCGGATGACATAAGATCCATCCGGGATGCGGGAGGAACAGCTGTTCTGATCCTGTTGGACCTTTCGGCGGCCTTCGACACGGTCGACCATGTCACCCTGGTCGACCGTGTCGAGAGCTTGGGCATCCGATGTAATGCTAAGAATCTTCTTGCCTCTTTTCTTGCGAACAGGTCCCAGGTCGTTACTGTTGGACCTTTTGAATCATCCCCCCTGTCACTGCCATGCGGAGTTCCTCAAGGCTCATCCCTAAGTCCGACACTATTTAACATCTATGTGTCGGACCTTGCCAAAGTCATCAGGGCACATGGGATGAGCCTCACTTCCTACGCAGATGACACTCAATTGGTCCTCGCCGTTAAGAATGACGGGCCCAAAATAGCCAGAAACTTCAATCAGGGCATGTTGGCAATTGGGAGCTGGATGGCTTCTAATTGCCTGAAATTAAACTCCGACAAATCGGAAGTTGTAATTTTTGGCAACCTATCCCCGGAGTGGTCCCCCCTTTGGTGGCCATCATCTATGGGCCAGCCCCCGGACCCGATCAGCAAGGTGAGGAACTTAGGAGTCATGTTTGATGATCGCTTGAACTTTCTACCACATGCAAATCAGATTTCCTCCTCGGCCTTCCACAAACTACGGCTCATCAAGAAAATACTGCCTTTCCTACCCGAGAGTGCCGGCAAAACTTTGGTGAGCTCCCTGGTTTTGTCTACACTAGACTATTGTAATGCCCTGTTTTTAGGTGCCCAGGAGAGAGTGCTACAGAAAATGCAGTCTGTTCAGAATGCAGCCGCTAGGCTCCTAGGGCGCATTCCCAAACACCAACCGGTGTCACCCATCATAAGACAGCTTCACTGGTTACCGGTAAGAAAAATAATCAAATTCAAGTCTCTTTGCCTGGTATACAAGGCTCTACATAATGTTGGACCTGCATTCTTCACCCAAAACCTTATTCCCTACTGTCCCTCCAGAACGTTACTCTCATCCAGCTCACATGAACTGGTGGTACCCCGTACCAAATCTATCACATGGGGAGACAGAAGATTCCTTGTAGCTGCACCGAAACTCTGGAACACCTTGCCACACTCAATCAAAACCAGCTCCTCCCTTTGGTCTTTCCGTAAGCAACTTAAGACCTGGCTTTTTAATCAATGATCTCCAGCCCCCTTTGTTGGTTAAACACTGCAGTAACTTCAGCGCCGAGATGCCCAAGGGCCTTCGTTCGCGCTTTATAAGTGTTTTTATAAATAAATAAATAAATAAATAAATAAATACCACCTCGTGAATGTGGCACTGATCTTATGGACAACAATGCCAAGGGTAGTGCATCTCGCCAATTCAAAGAAGTTTAAGCCAGTATTTTCGCTAATTTCAGCCTCAGAGTAGCATTATACCGTTCCACTAGCCCTGCTGATTGCGGGTGGAAGACCGCATGGAACTTCTGTTTGATCCCTAATCCTTTCAGGACATGCTTAATAACTTCCCCAACAAAATTAAGTCCGTTATCATTCCACAAAAGTTTGCACACACCATACCTAGGGAAGAATTCCATCAAAAGCACCTTCGCTGTGGTGATAGCAGTATTATCCTTTGAGGGGTATGCCTCTATACATTTACTGAAGGCACATACCACCACTAGATCATACTTCAGGTTATTACAGCGTTCAAGTTGGATATAATCCATTTGCAAAACTTCAAAAGGTGCAGTCGGTGTAGCAAACCCTCCTGCAGGAGTTTGTGTCCCTTTTCCAGGATTGTACTGCAAACAGATCAAATAAGACTGTACTACTCTCTTAGCTGTGCTGGCAATTTCTGGATGCTCCCAAACTTGCGTAAGCAATTTCGTTATTGCTGATGCTTCAACATGTGCCAGCCCATGTGCCATCTGACCCATAGGTTGTACAAAAGCTATAGGCAGTGTTTCCATTTGTCCATCTGCTTATTCCGCCAACAGCCCTCATCATCCAACTCGACCTCTCCAGACGATTGCTCACGTTCTTTCACAGAAGCAGATTTCTGTATGTCTAGTACTTTTTGTCTAGCATCATGCCAACATTCAGGTTGTGACTTCACTACATACATAGAAGTAATGCTTCGCTGCATCGCAGTCTCACGAGCTACGCGGTCTGCAAAGGCATTGCCTTGTCCTGCCTTATCAGTCACTTTCTTGTGTGCAATACACTTCACAATAGCTATTTTCTTTGGATATGTCAGTGCAGTTAAACGATTATGCACTAGTTCTCCGTGCATTATCTGCATCCCGTGGGACGTAAGAAAGCCTCTTTCCTTCCAGAGCAGGCCAAAATCATGGGCCACTCCATAAGCATAGCGTCTATCTGTATAAATGTTCACACATAAGTCAGTGCTAAGCTCACATGCTCTTGTCAAAGCTATTAGTTCAGCTGCTTGAGCTGACTTCTGTGGTATGCGAGCTGTCTCCACTACCGTGTGAAGTGTCGTAATTGCATATGCAGCTGAGGTCGTCTCATCTGGCAACTTCAAACAGGACCCATCAACCCACAATTCCCCATCTACATCTGAAAGGGGCGTATCTTGTAAGTCAACGCGACCCTTTGTCTGTTCTTCAGTAAGGAATAGACAATCGTGTGATTCCTGAGACTGAGACTGAGTCACCGGGTATGGCAACAGAGTGGCTCGGTTTACTGTCACACATCTCTTCAGTGTAATGTGAGGGGCCAACAATGTCAATTCGTATCCTGTCAGACGAGCACTAGTTAAATGCTGCGTCTTTGTCTGATTTAAAAGGGCATCAACCGCATGGGGTACTAGCACCAACAGTTTATGTGACAAAAGTATCCCTTTATTTATTTATTTATTTAAAAGATTTCTAAAGCGCGTAGTCACCCAGAGGGTCTCCCAGCGCTGAACCTCTTACTCACAAAGGGGAGAACGCCGGGGGGGAGGGAATGGCTCAGGGAAAGAGTAGGGTTTTGAGGGACTTCCTGAACCGAACCGACGTATTGACACAGCTGTTTCTGCAACTGAACGGAAGCATCCAGGCAACGCACGAGCAACAGGGTCAAGTACTGCTGAAAAATATGCACAGGGACGCTGCTTATCGCCGTGTGTCTGCACTAAAACTGAGAATGTGCATCCATCTTTCTCATGTACATAGGGTGTAAAAGGCTTTGTATAATCTGGAGTACCTAACACTGGTGCAGAACAAAGTGCTTGTCGTAACTGTCGGAAAGCAGTCTCACATTCATCTGTCCATGGGAGGGGCATTGGAGTGTCTTTAGTCAAAAGTGCTAGCAAGGGTTTAACAATGTGTAAAAAATCTAATATCCATTGCCTACAAAAAAATGTAAGACCAATGAATGCACGGACATCTTTATGAGTAGAGGGTACTGGTGTGTCAAACATTGCTTGAATGCGACCTGATGTGAGTGAACGGCCCTCCTTAGACAGAAGGTGACCTAAGTAGGTTACCTTCGGTCTACAATATTGCAATTTCTTTCATGACACTTTGTGATGATGTGAAGCATGAAAAGAAAGCAAGGACAAAGTACATTTTTCACACTGTTCAGGGGTATCGGATGCCAACAAGATGTCATCGACATATTGTATGAGAGCCACACCTTCAGGCAAAACGAAAGAATCAAGTGGTCTTTTTAATGCATGACTGTAAGTACTAGGACTCTCAGTATAGCCTTGAGGAACTCTACAAAATCTATACGATCGATTATTCAAAGTGAAACCGAACAAATATTGGCTATCAGGATGAATAGGGATCGAAAAGAAAGAGTTCTTCAAGTCTATCACTGAGAATGTAGTTGCTGTCAGAGGAACCAAAGTAAGAAGTGTCGTTATGTCAGAAACCACAGGGTATTGTGGTACTACAGTCTTGTTAACTTCTCGCAAATCAATAATGAATCGGGAAATCCTAGTGTCAGTATCTTTTTTCAGCATAGGAAGAATCAGACTGTTACAAACATTGTAAGGAACTTCCTCAACAACCCCCACTTCAAAGAGATCATGAACAATACGTATGAGTGCTTCTTTGCCCTCCTGTGAAATTTTGTATTGAGGCAAACGTGGCAGCACAGCACCCTCCTTGACACTAATATGTACTGGTGGAATAACCATTTGCCCTACATCAGTATCTGAAGTAGCCCACAAAGTACTAGGGAGTGAAGCTAATGCAATATCCTCTTTAACTAGACAAGCTCTCTCCATCACAGGATGGTTGTCATTCAAGATAACATGTACACCTTCTGGAGAACATCGTATCGTAGCCCTGAAATACTTCAGCATATCAAGACCCACAATATTGTCTGGTGTATTCGGGGAAAGCAAAAACGGACATGGAGCAGTAAATTTATCAACATGGAATGCAAGTGGTTGTGACAGTGGGCTAAGAGAAGGTGTTCCATCGAAACCTATCGATGTAATGGTTAAGCCAGACAGGGGAGCCCTTAAGCCAGACAGGGGAGCCCTTGGAACAAATTGTTTAGACAAGGCGCTACGAGTAGCTCCTGTATCAACCAGAAACTGATCAGTAGAACTCAAAACATGTGCTGTAACATACAGACCCCTCTGATCTACTGGAACTTCAACTGATTCCTTACTTCAACCTAGGCAATCCTATGCATAAGCAGAATCTTGAAAATCAGACGGCACATAGTCGGACATTTGATATTGGTTCCTTCTATCAAAAGTGTTAAGCCCATCCTGTCCACGTATATTAGCACCAAACCTAGCATGATCACCTGTGCTTCCTCTAGGCCCTGAATATCCTGAACGATTTCTCATTTGTCCCCGACCACGTGGACACTGCTGAGCACGCAGTGCTGTACAATCGGAAGCCCAATGCCCAAATTTCTTACAGTACGAGCACTGGTCAACAGACAAATTCGAACGAGTATAAGAAGGAAAAGACGAACCATAAGATCCACGTCCACCTATATCACTACCTCTAGAAGGCAGACCATAAGCCTGAGCCAACATAACCTTCGTTTTTAATTCATTAGTCTTCTTATCCTCATTACCCTTTGCTTCTAATTCCTGACGTTCATAATACAGAGCCATAGTCAAGTGAGAAAACGGAGAAGAGGTAGTTCATGAACTCTCACTGGCTTTTAGGCGACTAGGTATTCCTGGGAACAGGTTTGCGACATGTCACTTGTACTCGTCTCTTTAGGAGGAACATACAAAGGCGCGGCCTCCCGCATAGGTTTTGCATGAACTATCATAGTCTTATCTGTTCCGAAGATAGAAGCTTGTGCCATGCCGGTCTAAGATGTCTGTGCAGCTACGTCTGCAGCCTATTTCTACTTTCGCAAACAGACTGCATAAACACGCAGTTAACCCAAACGCCTGATTGTATCAGCCACCTGGGAGAAAACAAAAAGACCATCACGCATTTGCTTACAATTAGCTGCTACATCGTCGGGCTCTAACTCCTCAGAATATTTCCTAAACAGCTCAAGGACCTCTGCAGCAAACACCTCAGTAAAATACCGCTGCTCCCTTTCCTGACACCCTTTCATGCTATCTAGAAGTTCAGAAGCAGGGGCAGTGCTACGAACTGCTTTACGAGCAGCAGATCTAAGCTGGGACGCACGCTCAGCGGTCAACATAGAACAAGTTTCTCGTGCCTTCTGTTGTTCTGAACCAGAGTCCTTATCTGACTTATGAGGGGCAGAAGGAACAGTATACAGAGTTGGAGGACGATCTAATAATAAGAAATCATCTTGTGATTTATTAAGTATAGGATAAAGGGGCCGCCGAACAGCGTATTGGCCAGTTACCTGTAAATTGAGCTCCCTATCTTCTCTCGCTTTTAACTCTTTTATTTCTTTATTTTTCAACTCTAACGCTTTCGCATGAATGTTCTTTTGCTGTTCTTTTTCAATCAAGGCTTTCTCGTGCTTCATTCGTTCACGTACTTCTTTCTCCCACATCCATTGCCTACAAAAAAATGTAAGACCAATGAATGCACGGACATCTTTATGAGTAGAGGGTACTGGTGTGTCAAACATTGCTTGAATGCGACCTGATGTGAGTGAACGGCCCTCCTTAGACAGAAGGTGACCTAAGTAGGTTACCTTCGGTCTACAATATTGCAATTTCTTTCATGACACTTTGTGATGATGTGAAGCATGAAAAGAAAGCAAGGACAAAGTACATTTTTCACACTGTTCAGGGGTATCGGATGCCAACAAGATGTCATCGACATATTGTATGAGAGCCACACCTTCAGGCAAAACGAAAGAATCAAGTGGTCTTTTTAATGCATGACTGTAAGTACTAGGACTCTCAGTATAGCCTTGAGGAACTCTACAAAATCTATACGATCGATTATTCAAAGTGAAACCGAACAAATATTGGCTATCAGGATGAATAGGGATCGAAAAGAAAGAGTTCTTCAAGTCTATCACTGAGAATGTAGTTGCTGTCAGAGGAACCAAAGTAAGAAGTGTCGTTATGTCAGAAACCACAGGGTATTGTGGTACTACAGTCTTGTTAACTTCTCGCAAATCAATAATGGGTGTACAGTCTTAATATCGAGTCATTTATTTCGACTGGACATAATATCGACTAGAGAATATCGAGATGGCATTAATATCGAGGTAAGTAATATCGATTTTTTTTTTATCGATTGTTATGTATGTAAAAAATATCGACATAAAAAATATCGAGTAAGTAATATCGTCAGTAAAAAATATCGATATGTTTATTAGTTTAAAAATATCGAAAGTTGTGTTATCGACTGTCACAATATCGACTCTCATGATATCGAATTTTAATATGTATATATATAATATGTAATAGTTCAATGTACATTGTTTTAATGTTTTATAATAGCATTTTGTGTTAAAATGTATTAATTTTATTTATTTATTGATATAGAATTAATGTTAAAAATAATTAATAAATTAAAAAAAATTTATATTACTATAATAATTTCTAGGAGCGGGTAGTGGGTTTTTAGGGGAATAGGGTGGGAAGTATTTTAAATATAATTAATTAATTATGTAAATATATTAATTGGCATTAATTAATTAATTATGTAAATATATTAATTGGTATTAATTAATTAAATATGTAAATATATTAATTGGTATTAATTAATTAAATATGTAAATATAATTATTAGTATTAATATGTAATTAATTGTTAAATTACTATTTAATTAAATATATAATATGTAATTGGTAAATATGTTATTTTAATAGCTTATTTGAGAATTATGCTTATTTAAAAAAAAAATTTCATGTAGCCGGTTGTGGGATTATAGGGGATTAGGGTGGGAAGTAATTTAATAGTAAGTAATTAAATCTGTTAATTAATTAATTGGTAAGAATAAGTAAATACTTGTTATTTATCTAAAATATGTTAATTATATATAATTTAATTGTTAATTTATTTAAATAAATGGAATTATTGTTGAATATGTAAAATCAAACTTTTTTAGGATATGTAGTGGGTTGTGGGATTATAGGGGAATAGGGTGGGAAGTAATTTAATTGTAAGTAATTAATTATGTTAATTAGTTAATTGTTATGAATAATTAAATATTTGTAAAATAAATTAAATATGTAAATTATATTTTATGTAATTGTAAATTTATTAACATTAATGCTATTATAGTAAATTATGTTACATATCACATTTTTATGTTATGTAGTGGGTTGTGTGTTAATAGGGGTATAGGGTGGGAAGTTAATTAATTATAAGTAATGACATATGTTAATTAATTAATTGGTATTCATAATGAAATAATTGTTAAAGACTTAAAATATGTTAATTATATAGATATAAATAGATATAACTAATATTATAATAATTAAATATAAAATATATATATATGAAATATAATTGTCTAATTACATTTAATTACATATATATAATATATTTATAATTAGATATATAAAGATATATATAACATATATATATATAATTATAGATATTCTCATATATATATTATTTTGTATTTGGGGAAAGAGGTTGGTTTAGTCTTCTGGGTTACTTTTCTGTTTGGTTATTAAGGGGTATATGTTGTGTGCAGAGTCAGTTGTAAAGGGGTATTTTTAGGGGTCAGGGTCAGTTTTCAGTTAGTGGGTAAAGGGGTATTTGTAGGGTTCAGGGTCAGTTTTCAGTATTTGGGTAAAGGGTAATTTTTTTCTTTCAGAGTCAGTTTTCAGTTTGTGGATAAAGGTGTTTTTAGGGGTCAGGGTCAGTTTTCAGTTTTTGGGTAAAGGGGTATTTGTAGGGGTGAGGGTCAGTTTTCAGTTAGTGGGTAAAGGGGTATTTGTAGGGGTCAGGGTCAGTTTTCAGTTAGTGCGTAAAGGGGTATTTTTAGGGGTCAGGGTCAGTTTTCAGTTAGTGGGTAAAGGGGTATTTTTAGGGTTAAGGGTCAGTTTTCAGTATTTGGGTAAAGGGTATTTTTTTGGTTGCAGGGTCAGTTTTCAGTTTGTGGGTAAAGGGGTATTTTTAGAGGTCAGGGTCAGTTTTCAGTTTTTGGGTAAAGGGGTATTTTTAGGGGTTAGGGTCAGTTTTCAGTTAGTGGGTAAAGGGGTATTAGTAGGGGTCAGTGTCAGTTTTCAGTTAGTGGGTAAAGGGGTATTTTTAGGGGTTAGGGTCAGTTTTCAGTTAGTGGGTAAAGGGTTATTTTTAGGGTTAAGGGTCAGTTTTCAGTATTTGGGTAAAGGGTCTTTCTTTGGTTGCAGGGTTAGTTTTCAGTTTGTGGGTAAAGGGGTATTTTTAGAGGTCAGGGTCAGTTTTTAGTTAGTGGGTAAGGGGTATTTGTAGGGGTCAGGGTCAGTTTTCAGTTAGTGGGTAAAGGGGTATTTTTAGGGGTCAGGGTCAGTTTTCAGTTAGTGGGTAAAGGGCTATTTTTAGGGTTAAGGGTCAGTTTTCAGTATTTGGGTAAAGGGTATTTTTTTGGTTGCAGGGTTAGTTTTCAGTTTGTGGGAAAAGGGGTATTTTTAGAGGTCAGGGTCAGTTTTCAGTTTTTGGGTAAAGGGGTATTTTTAGGGGTCAGGGTCAGTTTTCAGTTAGTGGGTAAAGGGTTATTGTTAGGGGTCAGGGTCAGTTTTCAGTTAGTGGGTAAAGGGGTATTTTGTGGGTTCTGGGTCAGTTTTTAGTTTGTGGGTAAAGGGGTGTTTTTAGGGCTTTGGGTCAGTTTAGGGTTTTAGGTTAGAGGGATACAGGGTAAAAATATGGTCAATTTAAATGTCTATTAAATTAGTTACTTTTTCATATATTTTATATAAAATATTTGAATTAATATACATTAAAACAATTATTGGTATTGTAGGACTTTAAATATTAATAAATTTTTAAACATATTTAAATGTATAAGGTATTTTTTAATAGATTATTTAATATGCAAATAATATTTATATACAATAATAAAGAAGGAAACATAGACAGGGTTAAATGCCATAAATGAAAAATTGTTTATTCACATATAAAAATTTATTTGTAAGTAGAGAATCATTTTTTATTTATAATCAAAAATTTTCATTCAATGTTTTTATTAACATAACAAAAATATGAAGTACATGTATATGTTTTTAACACATAAATTATATTAACATAATTTTTTTATCTTTTACATATATTAACATTTAAATAGGTTCTGAAACAAATTGGTAATATGTACTTTTTATTTAATAACAAAATATTTATTCAGATACACATTGAATTTATTGTGATTGCAAATTATGTACATTTTTTTGTAATTGTAACATTTTTGTTTATTACCAAGTCATGTTATATTTTTGGAAATAATTATTATGAATATTGAACATATTTATAATATTCATTTTTAAATACATAAACACCAAAAACATTTATTATATACATACATAATGTTTTACATAATATTTGCAAATTTAAAAAAAACATTTCTTGTAACAAACTTATATATGCAATTTATTTTTACATTAACATTATTTACTAAATGTATTTATAAATCAAAAATTAATTTTTTAACTATAACATAACAGTTGAATAATTATTTCAAACTTATGAATATTTATGAAATAATTTTATACACTTTAAAAAAATATTTACACTTAATATAATACTCTGTGTATTTTTTAAAGTGTTGGAATATAGAAATTAAATAGCATTTAGCTGTATACAGGGACTACTTTTTAACCGCGTAATGTTACTTAGGCGTATTTGGTGCTTCAACAGATCGCGGTTGGGTGCTGCTTCGCGTTAGAGAGGGTAAGTTTGTTTTAATTGTGTTTTATAAGTTTCTGAACTTATTGCTAGTGTATGTGTGCTGTGTTTATGTTTATGTAGGTAGAGTTAATTAGAGAAGATTGTGTGTTCGGTGTTAGGTAGAGTGTACGATATTGGATTTTTACCGCGTTTTTGTTGTAGGTGTGTGAGGTGAGGTAATATGTTTAAATGTTACTAAGATAATATGTTTGATGTATAAATATGTGTTTTTATATATGTATGGGTGTTTTTATGTGGGTGGGTATGTTATTTATTTTTTCTAGGTTATCGTCGCGTTTCGCTGTTTTGGAGGACTCCCTTCTTTTTTGATCACAGCTGTGTAACGAGTATTATATACTCTTATTTTTGCACACTATTTTTTGGGTTTTTACATTTTCTTGGAGCGTTTATTTTTCGCCATTACGGATTTTTGGGTTTTCTATGGTATCTGGTGTCTACTGAAGTGGAAAGGAGTCGCTATGCATTTGCTTGTATTTTTGCATTTTTTTTGGGCTTTCATGGATTGTATGGGTTTTTGGAATGGTGTCCTATGGATTGCTTGGAATTGGATTACGTTTGAAGCTGCATCAGAAATATAAGTATTTTCTGGATTTTTAATGGGTGGGAAAACTGTTTTTAATTTTGCTTTACTTACGTTGTATGTAACATTTTGTAAATACATTATCTAAATACATTTTATATATGTTAATATTATGTATTTGATAATTTAATTGCAATTTGTTACATATTATAATGAAGAATTTTAGGAAAAATATGTTTAGTTTTACGTGTATAGTTATGTAATGTTTTAAAGAATAGTTTTGGCAATCATTGATAGATATTCTAGTCCTTTGCTAGTTGGATAGAGGGTAACTTGACTTTGGAGTGTGTTATACATTTTTTTAGTTTCTTTGGTGAGTTTAGGTCCAATCAAAGTTACTGATTGCTCCATTCGGAGCTCCTGGTAACTTTGTTCTTTTTGTAAGGATTGTATTAATTTGTGAAGGGTAGGCGTTCCTCGGCCTGTAGTTGCTTGGAAGGCATTGTGCCATCCTTCAACTGCATTGTTTGTTTTTGCTTCCTTATTTAGTGTGCTAAGGTAGACATTCCACCAAGCTATTTGGTATTTGGGTTGTCTTCTGTGGCCTGATCTGTGTAGCCTTCCTACCCATGTGTCTTCGAAGTAGTCAAGCATAGGGCTTAGTTTATCTTCGTTTCTTTTATAGTAGGGGCTGTCTATTAATAAGTTATAGTGCTCAGTTACATCTGTTAGTGGAACATAGGCTAGGGCGATGAGTTTTTTGATTTGATAAGCAAATGTGCTATCAGTGGCGTATTGGATACTCAAGGTTGATTTTTGTAGATGTCGCCAGATACATTGATTAAAGTGGTAATAGCAACCTTGTATTGCTGTGTGTGGGTATGTTTTAAGGATGCTGTTTATCATAGCTTTTTCAAAGTCAATGATAATTTTTTGTGGAAAATAGTTGTTAGTATGTTGCTTGACTTCAGTTAGTATTTCTTGATAGGTAGTTTGCTGTTTGTTTGGTAGAAGGGCATAAAGGAATGGAATATTTGCATTTTGGAAATGACCATGGATGGTGTATAATTGATAAAAAGGTTTGGGGCATACAGAAAAAGTACCGTCCATCATCCAAGTTTGGCATTGGGTAAGTTTTGTCATGTTGTTTGCTGTGGCAAACAGTATAATTCTTTTATCTTTAGATTTGTTGTCATAGAGTATAAAATTTTCTTTATTGTGAGTTACAGAGAGTTCAGGTGGAATTTGGACTTCTTCTAAAGTTTTTGGTGTGGGAGGAGTAGTGCATGTTGCTCTTTTTTGTCTAGCTACTGTTCTTTTAAGGGATTCTATAGATGGTAATTGGCTAGAAGCATGTTGGGGAAGTACACTTAAATGGTGTTTCAGAATAGCAGTTGTTGGTTGATCAGTGCTAGTACTAGCTTCTTTAAGGGAATCTAGCATTTGTCTAATCTCTATTTCTGTTACATTGGGTGGGTGATTATGTTCTTTAGTATAAGTAACAGTAGTTTCCTGAGTTATAGCTCTACCATAACATTTGTTGGCATAATATTTCGTACACTTCCAAAACACTTTCAAATCTTTTTGTTTCTCTTGAGTGTAGACATATCCCATGTAACAAAGAAGCATTTTCCCTTTTTGTGAATAAATAAATTTAGCTCCTTCAGTCATGATAGTATTGTAGTGCTAGGAGGTAATTAAAAGAGAATGTAAATATTTTTTAAGGAAAAAAAATGTTCTAATCACATTATACAGTTTCACACATTTGTATTTTACCTGTAAATGTTTTGATGCTTTCAAGTCGCTATTTTCAGCTGTTGATGTTCTTCAAACTGTTATTTTCTGTGTATATATTTTTGTACCTGTGGAAGTTGAGAAAATGTGTAGATATATTTTATTACTATTTATGATAATTTGTTCGACGTTTTTTGCTAGTTTAGATTTAGTTACCTATCTATTAATTCTCGATTTTACATTTCTAATATATACTTACTTTTTTATATGTAACTTTTGATGTCCAGGTGTTGTGTAGGTCTTCTGTTTTTTTTTTTCATCTGTAGGATGAGTGCTAAAAAAAAAAGATATATTTGATGTATTTTGCTTTAAAATATAGGTGTGAGCTTTGAGAGTTACATTTTCGCTGACTAATAATGTAGTAGTACTTACTTTAGATATGTGTAGGTCTCTTTCTGTTGAAGTCCATCAGTTTTCTTCCAGAAATCCAGCAGAGTTTCGTCTTCCTTTACTTAGGAGATGTATACTGCGTTTTTAGTTACTTATTATTTCATTTATATAGTATTAGGTTAATTGTTTCAGAAATAGGATTGGTTGTTTAAATGGATAGTCTGTTTTTATTTGTTGATTTGAATTTTTTTTTCTGTTATGCTAATTGTTTTCCTTATATGGGTGACGCCAATTAACGTTTATTGAATGTGTAAGGATTTATTTTGTATAGGTAATGTTCTAGGTAATGTTATTTTGATATTTGTAAAGTGGAGGAATATATATAATTAGTTGTAAAAAATGTGTAGAAGGTCGAAACATTGTTTATGTGTTATAAAATGTATGTTAGTATTTATTGTGTATTGTAAATGTTATGAAAATAAATAATATATGTCATCTATTTATATTAACTAAATCTGGTTTTTTATGATCAGTATGACTTAATTATTAAATAATAAAGTCATTTATTTTAGGATCTATTAATGTCGATTTTTTTACAATCGATAAATTTGCTATCTATGTTTGTGTAATCGATATTTTGACTGTTGTTATATAAATATTTAATAATCGGTGTTTTAGAAATCGATAATGTTGTGAGTCGATATTGTTGTTTTTAGTAGTCGATATTGTGTAGTCGATATTTTTGATGTTTGTTGTGTAAGTATAGTAAATCGATAATTTTGTTGTCGATAATTAGTCATCGATATTTTGTCCAGTCGATATTCTGTCTGTCGAGGTTATGTCAGTGATCCTCAATAATGAATCGGGAAATCCTAGTGTCAGTATCTTTTTTCAGCATAGGAAGAATCAGACTGTTACAAACATTGTAAGGAACTTCCTCAACAACCCCCACTTCAAAGAGATCATGAACAATACGTATGAGTGCTTCTTTGCCCTCCTGTGAAATTTTGTATTGAGGCAAACGTGGCAGCACAGCACCCTCCTTGACACTAATATGTACTGGTGGAATAACCATTTGCCCTACATCAGTATCTGAAGTAGCCCACAAAGTACTAGGGAGTGAAGCTAATGCAATATCCTCTTTAACTAGACAAGCTCTCTCCATCACAGGATGGTTGTCATTCAAGATAACATGTACACCTTCTGGAGAACATCGTATCGTAGCCCTGAAATACTTCAGCATATCAAGACCCACAATATTGTCTGGTGTATTCGGGGAAAGCAAAAACGGACATGGAGCAGTAAATTTATCAACATGGAATGCAAGTGGTTGTGACAGTGGGCTAAGAGAAGGTGTTCCATCGAACCTATCGATGTAATGGTTAAGCCAGACAGGGGAGCCCTTAAGCCAGACAGGGGAGCCCTTGGAACAAATTGTTTAGACAAGGCGCTACGAGTAGCTCCTGTATCAACCAGAAACTGATCAGTAGAACTCAAAACATGTGCTGTAACATACAGACCCCTCTGGTCTACTGGAACTTCAACTGATTCCTTACTTCAACCTAGGCAATCCTATGCATAAGCAGAATCTTGAAAATCAGACGGCACATAGTCGGACATTTGATATTGGTTCCTTCTATCAAAAGTGTTAAGCCCATCCTGTCCACGTATATTAGCACCAAACCTAGCATGATCACCTGTGCTTCCTCTAGGCCCTGAATATCCTGAACGATTTCTCATTTGTCCCCGACCACGTGGACACTGCTGAGCACGCAGTGCTGTACAATCGGAAGCCCAATGCCCAAATTTCTTACAGTACGAGCACTGGTCAACAGACAAATTCGAACGAGTATAAGAAGGAAAAGACGAACCATAAGATCCACGTCCACCTCTATCACTACCTCTAGAAGGCAGACCATAAGCCTGAGCCAACATAACCTTCGTTTTTAATTCATTAGTCTTCTTATCCTCATTACCCTTTGCTTCTAATTCCTGACGTTCATAATACAGAGCCATAGTAAAGTGAGAAAACGGAGAAGAGGTAGTTCATGAACTCTCACTGGCTTTTAGGCGACTAGGTATTCCTGGGAACAGGTTTGCGACATGTCACTTGTACTCGTCTCTTTAGGAGGAACATACAAAGGCGCGGCCTCCCGCATAGGTTTTGCATGAACTATCATAGTCTTATCTGTTCCGAAGATAGAAGCTTGTGCCATGCCGGTCTAAGATGTCTGTGCAGCTACGTCTGCAGCCTATTTCTACTTTCGCAAACAGACTGCATAAACACGCAGTTAACCCAAACGCCTGATTGTATCAGCCACCTGGGAGAAAACAAAAAGACCATCACGCATTTGCTTACAATTAGCTGCTACATCGTCGGGCTCTAACTCCTCAGAATATTTCCTAAACAGCTCAAGGACCTCTGCAGCAAACACCTCAGTAAAATACCGCTGCTCCCTTTCCTGACACCCTTTCATGCTATCTAGAAGTTCAGAAGCAGGGGCAGTGCTACGAACTGCTTTACGAGCAGCAGATCTAAGCTGGGACGCACGCTCAGCGGTCAACATAGAACAAGTTTCTCGTGCCTTCTGTTGTTCTGAACCAGAGTCCTTATCTGACTTATGAGGGGCAGAAGGAACAGTATACAGAGTTGGAGGACGATCTAATAATAAGAAATCATCTTGTGATTTATTAAGTATAGGATAAAGGGGCCGCCGAACAGCGTATTGGCCAGTTACCTGTAAATTGAGCTCCCTATCTTCTCTCGCTTTTAACTCTTTTATTTCTTTATTTTTCAACTCTAACGCTTTCGCATGAATGTTCTTTTGCTGTTCTTTTTCAATCAAGGCTTTCTCGTGCTTCATTCGTTCACGTACTTCTTTCTCCCACATTCGTACACAGTCAAACATATCTTGCCTAGCCTTTTGCTTAAACATACATACAGTCGAAAATTAGCTGTGATGCTTGATGGAGGCCTTTGCATCCTTGACTTTCACAAGCTCTATCCCCGTGCAGTTTCTGTGACCACGAGCTTCTTTCCCCCCCGGATCTGCTGCTCTGATCGGTGCCTGTCCTTTTATACACAGAAGAGGCATGTGAACTTGCATAGAAGACCCCCCGTTTACCCCCCCCCACACACACTAGTGGTGTGCACCGTCTTCCCGCCCTTTAGCCACTATGATCGACAGCTCACTCGAGGGTTCCCGATGCCCTTTTCAGCGCGATGGCAAAGTTAATCAGCTCAAAAAAAATGTGCGCTTTGTCGAGGCTGCGCAGGTGTGTGTTCTCCCCATATCTACCGTCGAAAATTAGGTATGATGCTTGATGGAGGCCTTTGCATCCTTGACTTTCACGAGCTCTATCCCCATGCAGTTCCTGTGACCATGAGCTTCTTTCTCCCCGGATCTGCTGCTCTGATCAGTGCCTGTCCTTTTATACACAGAAGAGGCATGTGAACTCGCATAGAAGCCCGCCCTTTTGCCCCCCCCCACACACACTAGTGGTGTGCACAGTCTTCCTGCCCTTTAGCCACTATGATGGACAGCTCACTCGAGGGACCCCGGCGCCCTTCAGCGCGATGGCAAAGTTAATCAGCCACCAAAAAATGTGCGCTTTGTCGAGGCTGGGCAGGTGTGTGTTCTCCCCATATCTACCGTCGAAAATTAGCTATGATGCTTGATGGAGGCCTTTGCATCCTTGACTTTCAAGAGCTCTATCCCCGTGCAGTTCCTGTGACCACAAGCTTCTTTCTCCCCGGAACTGCTGCTCTGATCGGTGCCTGTCTTTTTATACATAGAAGAGGCATATGAACTCGCATAGAAGCCCGCCCATTTGCCCCCCCCACACACTAGTGGTGTGCACCGTCTTCCCTCCCTTTAGCCACTATGATGGAAAGCTCACTCAAGGGACCCCGGCACCCTTCGGCGCGATGGCAAAGTTAATCAGCCCCCAAAAAATGTGCGCTTTGTCAAGGCTGGGCAGGTGAGTGTTCTCCCCATATCTACCGTCGAAAATTAGCTATGATGCTTGATGGAGGCCTTTGCATCCTTGACTTTCACGAGTCTAGCCCCGTGCAGATCCTGTGACCACGAGCTTCTTTCTCCCCATATGCTGCTCTTATCGGTGCCTGTCCTTTTATACACACAAGAGCCATATGAACTCGCATAGAAGCCCGCCCGTTTGCCCCCCCACACACACTAGTGTTTTGCACCGTCTTCCCGCCCTTTAGCCACTATGATGGACAGCTCACTCGAGGGACCCCGGCGCCTTCAGCGCAATGGCAAAGTTAATCAGCAAAAAAAAATGTGCACTTTGCTGAGGCTGAGCAGGTGTGTGTTCTCCCCATATCTACAGTCGAAAATTAGCTATGATGCTTGATGGAGGCCTTTGCATCCTTGACTTTCACGAGCTCTATCCCCGTGCAGTTCCTGTGACCACGAGCTTCTTTCTCCCCGGATCTGCTGCTCTGATCGGTGCCTGTCTTTTTATACACAGAAGAGGCATGTGAACTCGTATAGAAGCCCGCCCGTTTGCCCCCCCCCACACACTAGTGGTGTGCACCGTCTTCCCGCCCTTTAGCCACTATGATGGACAGCTCACTCGAGGGACCCCGGCGCCCTTCAGCGCGATGGCAAAGTTAATCAGCCTCCAAAAAATGTGCACTTTGTCGAGGCTGGGCAGGTGTGTGTTCTCCCCATGTCTACCGTCGAAAATTAGCTATGAAGCTTGATGGAGGCCTTTGCATCCTTGACTTTCACGAGCTCTATCCCCGTGCAGTTCCTGTGACCACGAGCTTCTTTCTCCCCATCTGCTGCTCTGATCGGTGCCTGTCTTTTTATACATAGAAGAGGCATGTGAACTCGCATAGAAGCCCGCCCGTTTGCCCCCCCCACACACACTAGTGGTGTGCACCGTCTTCCCTCCCTTTAGCCACTATGATGGACAGCTCACTCGAGGGAACCCGGCACCCTTCGGCGTGATGGTGAAGTTAATCAACCCCAAAAAAATTTGCATTTTGTCCAGGCTGGGCTGGTGTGTGTTCTCCCCATATCTACAGTCGAAAAATTAGGTATGATGCTTGATGGAGGCCTTTCCATCCTTGACTTTCACAAGCTCTATCCCCGTGCAGTTCCTGTGACCACAAGCTTCTTTCTCCCCGGATCTGCTGCTCTGATCGGTGCCTGTCCTTTTATACACAGAAGAGGCATGTGAACTCGCATAGAAGCCCACCCATTTCCCCCTCCTCACACACACTAGTGGTGTGCACCGTCTTCCCGTCCTTTAGCCACTATGATGGACAGCTCACTCGAGGGACCCCGGCGCCTTCAGCGCAATGGCAAAGTTAATCAGCCAAAAAAAATGTGCACTTTGTTGAGGCTGGGCAGGTGTGTGTTCTCCCCATATCTACAGTCGAAAATTAGCTATGATGCTTGATGGAGGCCTTTGCATCCTTGACTTTCACAAGCTCTATCCCCGTGCAGTTCCTGTGACCACGAGCTTCTTTCTCCCCGGATCTGCTGCTCTGATCGGTGCCTGTCTTTTTATACACAGAAGAGGCATGTGAACTCGTATAGAAGCCCGCCCGTTTGCCCCCCCCACACACTAGTGGTGTGCACCGTCTTCCCGCCCTTTAGCCACTATGATGGACAGCTCACTCGAGGGACCCCGGCGCCCTTCAGCGCGATGGCAAAGTTAATCAGCCTCCAAAAAATGTGCGCTTTGTCGAGGCCGGGCAGGTGTGTGTTCTCCTCATATCTACCGTCAAAAATTAGGTATGAAGCTTGATGGAGGCCTTTGCATCCTTGACTTTCACGAGCTCTATCCCCGTGCAGTTCCTGTGACCACGAGCTTCTTTCTCCCCATCTGCTGCTCTGATCGGTGCCTGTCTTTTTATACATAGAAAAGGCATGTGAACTCACATAGAAGCCCGCCCGTTTGCCCCCCCCCCCACACACTAGTGGTGTGCACCGTCTTCCCTCCCTTTAGCCACTATGATGGACAGCTCACTCGAGGGAACCCGGCACCCTTCGGCACGATGGTAAAGTTAATCAACCCCCAAAAAATTAGCATTTTGTCCAGGCTGGGCTGGTGTGTGTTCTCCCCATATCTACCGTCGAAAAATTAGGTATGATGCTTGATGGAGGCCTTTCCATCCTTGACTTTCACGAGCTCTACCCCCGTGCAGTTCCTGTGACCACAAGCTTCTTTCTCCCCGGATCTTCTGCTCTGATCGGTGCCTGTCCTTTTATACACAGAAGAGGCATGTGAACTCGCATAGAAGCCCGCCCATTTCCCCCTCCTCACACACACTAGTGGTGTGCACCGTCTTCCCGCCTTTTAGCCACTATGATGGACAGCTCACTCGAGGGACCCCGGCGCCCTTCAGCGCGATGGCAAAGTTAATCAGCCCAAAACAAATGTGTGCTTTGTCGAGGCTGGGCAGGTGTGTGTTCTCCCCATATCTACCGTCGAAAATTAGCTATGATGCTTGATGGAGGCCTTTGCATCCTTGACTTTCACGAGCTCTATCCCCATGCAGTTCCTGTGACCACAAGCTTCTTTCTCCCCGGATCTGCTGCTCTGATCGGTGCCTTTCCTTTTATACACAGAAGAGGCATTTTAACTCGCATAGAAGCCCCCCCGTTTGCCCCCACACACACTAGTGATGTGCACCGTCTTCCCGCCCTTAAGCCACTATGATGGACAGCTCACTCGAGGGACCCCGGCCCACTTCAGCACGATGGCAAAGTTAATCAGCCCCCAAAAAATGTGCGCTTTGATAAGGCTGGGCAGGTGTGTGTTCTCCCCATATCTACAGTCGAAAATTAGCTATGATGTTGATGGAGGCCTTTGCATCCTTGACTTTCACGAGTCTATCCCCGTGCAGATCCTGTGACCACGAGCTTCTTTCTCCCCATATGCTGCTCCGATCGGTGCCTGTCCTTTTATACACACAACAGGCATATGAACTCGCATAGAAGACCGCCCGTTTACCCCCCCCACACTCACTAGTGGTGTGCACCGTCTTCCCTCCCTTTAGCCACTATGATGGACAGCTCACTCGAGGGACCCCGGCACCCTTCGGCGCGATGGTAAAGTTAATCAGCCCCCAAAAAATGTGTGCTTTGTCGAGGCTGGGCAGGTGTGTGTTCTCCCCATATCTACCGTCGAAAATTAGCTATGATGCTTGATGGAGGCCTTTGCATCCTTGACTTTCACAAGCTCTATCCCCGTGCAGTTCCTGTGACCACAAGCTTCTTTCTCCCCGGAACTGCTGCTCTGATCGGTGCCTGTCCTTTTATACACAGAAGAGGCATGTGAACTCTCATAGAAGCCCGCCCGTTTGCCCCCCCACACACACACACTAGTGGAGTGCACCGTCTTCCCGCCCTTTAGCCACTATGATGGACAGCTCACTCGAGGGACCCCGCCGCCCTTCAGCGCGATGGCAAAGTTAATCAGCCCAAAAAAAATGTGCGCTTTGTCGAGACTGGGCATGTGTGTGTTCTCCCCATATCTACTGTCGAAAATTAGCTATGATGCTTGATGGAGGCCTTTGCATCCTAGACTTTCACGAGCTCTATCCCCGTGCATTTACTGCGACCACAAGCTACTTTCTCCCCGGATCTGCTGCTCTGATCGGTGCCTGTCCTTTTATACACAGAAGAGGCATGTGAACTCGCATAGACGCCCGCCCGTTTGCCCCCCTACACACACTGGTGTTGTGCACCGTCTTCCCGCCCTTTAGCCACTATGATGGACAGCTCACTCGAGGGACCCCGGCGCCTTCAGCGCAATGGCAAAGTTAATCAGCCAAAAAAAAATTTGCACTTTGTTGAGGCTGGGCAGGTGTGTGTTCTCCCCATATCTACAGTCGAAAATTAGCTATGATGCTTGATGGAGGCCTTTGCATCCTTGACTTTCACGAGCTCTATCCCCGTGCAGTTCCTGTGACCACAAGCTTCTTTCTCCCCGGATCTGCTGCTCTGATCGGTGCCTGTCCTTTTATACACAGAAGAGGCATGTGAACTCGCATAGAAGCCCGCCCGTTTGCCCCCACACACACTAGTGATGTGCACCGTCTTCCCGCCCTTAAGCCACTATGATGGACAGCTCACTCGAGGGACCCCGGCCCACTTCAGCGCGATGGCAAAGTTAATCAGCCCCCAAAAAATGTGCGCTTTGTCAAGGCTGGGCAGGTGTGTGTTCTCCCCATATCTACAGTCGAAAATTAGCTATGAAGCTTGATGGAGGCCTTTGCATCCTAGACTTTCACGAGCTCTATCCCCGTGCAGTTCCTGTGACCACGAGCTTCTTTCTCCCCATCTGCTGCTCTGATCGGTGCCTGTCTTTTTATACATAGAAGAGGCATGTGAACTCGCATAGAAGCCCGCCCGTTTGCCCACCCACACACTAGTGGTGTGCACCGTCTTCCCTCCCTTTAGCCACTATGATGGACAGCTCAATCGAGGGAACTCGGCACCCTTCGGCGCGATGGTAAAGTTAATCAACACCCAAAAAATGTGCATTTTGTCCAGGCTGGGCAGGTGTGTGTTCTCCCCATACCTACCGTCGAAAAATTCGGAATGATGCTTGATGGAGGCCTTTCCATCCTTGACTTTCACGAGCTCTATCCCCGTGCAGTTCCTGTGACCACAAGCTTCTTTCTCCCCGGATCTGCTGCTCTGATCGGTGCCTGTCCTTTTATACATAGAAGAGGCATGTGAACTCGCATAGAAGCCCGCCCATTTCCCCCTCCTCACACACACTAGTGGTGTGCACCGTCTTCCCGCCCTTTAGCCACTATGATGGACAGCTCACTCGAGGGACCCCGGCGCCCTTCAGCACGATGGCAAAGTTAATCAGCCCAAAACAAATGTGTGCTTTGTCGAGGCTGGGCAGGTGTGTGTTCTCCCCATATCTACCGTCGAAAATTAGCTATGATGCTCGATGGAGGCCTTTGCATCCTTGACTTTCACGAGCTCTATCCCCATGCAGTTCCTGTGACCACAAGCTTCTTTCTCCCTGGATCTGCTGCTCTGATCGGTGCCTGTCCTTTTATACACAGAAGAGGCATGTGAACTCGCATGGAAGCCCGCCCGTTTGCCCCCACACACACTAGTGATGTGCACCGTCTTCCCGCCCTTAAGCCACTATGATGGACAGCTCACTCGAGGGACCCCGGCCCACTTCATCGCGATGGCAAAGTTAATCAGCCCCCAAAAAATGTGCACTTTGTCAAGGCTGGGCAGGTGTGTGTTCTCCCCATATCTACAGTCGAAAATTACCTATGATGTTGATGGAGGCCTTTGCATCCTTGACTTTCACGAGTCTATCCCCGTGCAGATCCTGTGACCACGAGCTTCTTTCTCCCCATATGCTGCTCCGATCGGTGCCTGTCCTTTTATACACACAAGAGGCATATGAACTCACATAGAAGCCCGCCCGTTTGCCCCCCCAAACACACACTAGTGGTGTGCACCGTCTTCCCGCCCTTTAGCCATTATGATGGACAGCTCACTCGAGGAACCCCGGCAACCTTTGGCGCAATGGTAAAGTTAATCAGCCCCCAAAAAATGTGCGCTTTGTTGAGGCTGGGCAGGTGTGTGTTCTCCCCATATCTACAGTCGAAAATTAGCTATGATGCTTGATGGAGGCCTTTGCATCCTTGACTTTCACAAGCTCTATCCCTGTGCAGTTCCTGTGACCACGAGCTTCTTTCACCCCGGATCTGCTGCTCTGATCGGTGCCTGTCCTTTTATACACAGAAGAGGCATGTGAACTTGCATAGAAGACCGCCCGTTTACCCCCCCCACACTCACTTGTGGTGTGCACCGTCTTCCCGCCCTTTAGCCACTATGATGGACAGCTCACTCGAGGGTCCCCGGCCCCCTTCAGCGCGATGGCAAAGTTAATCAGCTCAAAAAAATGTGCGCTTTGTTGAGGCTGCGCAGGTGTGTGTTCTCCCCATATCTACCGTCGAAAATTAGCTATGATGCTTGATGGAGGCCTTTGCATCCTTGACTTTCACGAGCTCTATCCCCATGCAGTTCCTGTGACCACGAGCTTCTTTCTCCCCGGATCTGCTTCTCTGATCAGTGCCTGTCCTTTTATACACAGAAGAGGCATGTGAACTCGCATAGAAGCCCGCCCGTTTGCTCCCCCACACACACTAGTGGTGTGCACCGTCTTCCCGCCCTTTAGCCACTATGATCGACAGCTCACTAGAGGGACCCCGGCGCACTTCAGCGCGATGGCAAAGTTAATCAGCCCCCAAAAAATGTGCGCTTTGTCGAGGCTGGGCAGGTGTGTGTTCTCCCCATATCTACAGTCGAAAATTAGCTATGATGCTTGATGGAGGCCTTTGCAACCTTGACTTTCACGAGCTCTCTCCCCTTACAGTTCCTGTGACCACTAGCTTCTTTCTCCTCATCTGCTGCTCTGATCGGTGCCTGTCCTTTTATACACACAAGAGGCATCTGAACTCGCATAAAAGCCCCCCTGTTTGCCCCCCCCACACACACTAGTGGTGGTGCAAAAGCACAAAAACATCTGTGAATTCGCAGATTTTTTGCGATTTCTCGGGAATTCGCGAACCGCTGTTTCGCAAAATTCGCCCATACTTAATGCTAACCCAATCTCTGCCAATTTACAACACTGGGCGGCATGTATTAGGGACTTATAAGTAAGTCAGTCCTTGCTGTAGAGTCTTATGAGTTTTTATAACGGAACACTGTCGCCTCCAACCAGACTCTGTAGAGCTATGACGTAGGTGTTAGAGTGGAATGCAATGAAAGCTTGCTTTACAATATTGAGTTCGCACTTAAACGCAGAAGAATAAAGACTTGTAATATTATGCTCCTTGTGTCGTGTAGTCAGTGGCGGGTACCCAGTCTGGGGCGGACACTACAACTGGCGCCGAGATAGCGGATGAGTAACCTGAAGATAGACCGCATTCTCCCAGACAGTTTTGCCGTGGTCCAGACAGACTGTTCACACGTACCACGTGTGTCACTGTCGAAGTACAGAATCAACTCTTCATGCATGTGGAGTAAAAGTGCAGCTCTAGCCACTGTGAAACAGTTGAAGACTATAAAAACTGTGCAAAGAATCTACATGTCATTGACTTAGAACATGTTGGACCGACTACACATAAAGGTACCCCACTGCCATGCAAGATAGAATTGAACATTGAACAGCTGGTGGCAGATTTAACCAGGTTTGCGAATCACAATTGCTAACAATCAAAACGCTGTTATTGACAGATGCTTCTCAGATTCATTCAGAAAATGGATGGTGAGAGAAACTCTTAGTAAGAAGCCAGTGTTAATGGCTGCAGACAAGGACAAGCTACTCACCTGGAGGGTGCAGGTCCCCTGAATAGACAGTCATGAGTGTAAAAAGTAAGCCAAAGCAAAAGACAGGACACAAAGTGATATCTACAAGTAAAAAGAAGTTATGTTTTTAATGTGGATTTCTGTTTTCTGCCATTGGACAGATATGTAAAGGCCGTGAGAAAGAGAACTATTGTGTGACAGTTTGCAAAGTGAACCAAACAGTAATTGTGTCACGGTGCGAAGACAAAATGGCCGACAGAACCTTCCAGAAGCAAGGCTCGACACACACCCACAAGGCCAAGTGGTGACATCAGTTGAGGCTGTGAGAAAGATAACTATTTTGGGACAGTTTGCAAAGTGAACCAAACAGTAATTGTGTCACGGTGCGAAGATAAAATGACTGCCAGAACCTTCCAGAAGTAAAGCCCGACGCACACCCACAAGGCCAAATGGTGACATCAGTTGAGGCTGTGAGAAAGAGAACTGTTTTGTGACAGTTTGCAAAGTGAACCAAACAGTAATTGTGTCACGGTGCGAAGATAAAATGACTGCCAGAACCTTCCAGAAGCAAAGCTCGACGCACACCCACAAGGCCAAGTGGTGACATCAGTTGAGGCAAATCGACACAAAACAAAGTCGATTGTCCTCTAAATCATAGTTAAACTGTTAATCAGCCTAAATATTGAGTGAAAGTGAAGAAGATGGATGTGTCAACTCGATTTTTACCTCAGAGAAACATGTGCATGTCGGACTGGGCACATGTGAGGAAAAATGTCAGTTGATGAAAAGTCGACATGCCAAAACACATAACTCATACAAACATTGTCCAAAAATTACATTAAAAATAAATGGATGTTCGATACCTTTTGAAATCGACAGTGGTGTGTCAATAAATATAATGCCTGAAGAGAAATATAATCAGAGCCACTGGAATTATGCAGCAGGAGAGGGCCAAGTTATGTGGTATGGTTGAGTAAATTATGCATCAAGAAAACGCAAATTATGCTACATAATGCAGCACATTTTGTGATAGTATTACTTTGTTTTTTCATCATTTTTAAACTTGGTTATGCTCTGTGGGCATTGGTTATACCAGTTTAACATCCAAATATAGCAATAGCACAACAGAAAGGTGGCCAGTCCAGCCTTGCAAATGGCCGTCCACTGCACTATAACATGTACCGTCGCATTTTGAGTAACTTTTGAACTGATTGAGCTAGAAACTATTTTTTGTGTTAAAATTTGCAGATTATACAGCACATGGTGGATTAAGAGGCAAATCTATAATTGTGCGGAAATCACCGCAGCCGCAGAATTGCATAATTCCAGTGGCCCTGAATATAATAAACTTTTTCCAATACCGCATCTCACGCCATGGAAAACAAATGTGTAAGAATGTGCTACATCAACACCCATAAAAAGTCAAGATTTGTTTGTCGCAAAGATGAAACATAAGTAAATGATGGTGCAAGCACTCATCAATGTGTTTCAAGGTACAGCGTCAAGTGCCTGTTTACTCGGGTTCTGATTTCTTTGTATTACAATCAGTGGTGGCTGGTGACATTTGAAAGTGGTGGGCCGGCTAATTATTGCCAGCCCGCATGACGGCAAGTGAGCGTAGCCAGTGAGCCCGTACAACCTCCAGGGCCCCGGGGACCGGGGAATTAGAATAAAGATGCACGATGCTGCGCACGGAAGATTCGAACTCGTGATGGCACGAGGCGCGTAGAACAGCGTTCATGCTCTACATGGAGCCAGACTCACTTTGCTTGTTGGGATAAAACTCCGAGGCTGCCTGTCAGAGTATGACTTGGAGTCTACAGGCTTGGGATATGATGTGTGGCATGGAGAGCAGTTGTGTATGTGGTTCACATGTTGAACGTGCTTGAACCCAGAGCCCATGGCACACTAGGATATAACACCATGCCTTTGTTCCGATAGGCACCTTGTGCATTGCTTTCTTCAAAGGGGCACTTTGCAGCTGTGTTGCATTCTGTGTTTGAGAATCACAGTTGCTCTTGTTGTCAGGAGGTGGTCTGTACAGGGTAGGGTGCCAACCCCGTGACCTCTTGGCTCCAGTGCAGTTCGAAGGGTAACTTTTGATGGTGCTGATTTCACATTGCAACCTGATGGGCATGAGATGGTGCGTAAAAGCAGGCAGTGCCAGGGAGCACGCGCCGAGCAGATAACCTGTTGAGTGTAGTCAAGCCCAGATGCTGCTCTGGAGGATTGATAACGCCTTACTGGCTATTTGGATTAGTCATCTCTGTGTGTAAATTGTTGTACAACAACAGGAAGATAGTGGGTGCAAGACACACAACGAGTCCTGTCCAAACTAGGAAAAAGACC
Source organism: Lissotriton helveticus (assembly GCF_964261635.1). Taxonomy (NCBI): domain Eukaryota; kingdom Metazoa; phylum Chordata; class Amphibia; order Caudata; family Salamandridae; genus Lissotriton; species Lissotriton helveticus. The sequence goes on from NC_136067.1 coordinate 2,096,964,119, forward strand.
ACAGATGAACATACCAATAATAAAAGAACAACTGGGATTACTAAACTCGACATACATGTTCAAAATGTTATCATACAAAACAGCCCCTTCTAAACACGACATTTGAATTGATTGGGAGATTTGAACCCATTCAACTTCAGGCTATCACAGTGTGATGCCCCATAATCCATAAAAAATCTGGGCGTCATGCAACCCATCTGACATCAACACGTTCTACAGCAGGTAATCGACCAGCAATACAATCTGCTTAAGACATTCTGGGACACAAACATTCGATAACCTTAATTGGAATTCATTTCTTAGCACATTCGGGACACTGAAAGTACGAAATAATGTACCCGTAGCATGTAATGTAAAGCACCTGAATGCTGATATAATTCAACACACAGCAATTCAGCACAACTCTTACCCGGTAAAATTTACCACACAACACGTTCAACATACAGCAAACATGAAAAGCATGATCAGCTAAATGTAACCGCAAACTCTCACTCCTGTCGAGGCCCTTCAATAATAAACTAAGCCACAGAGGGTACCCCACTCTGTGCTACTCCTCGATCGCTGAAATTAAATTAACCCCATAAACCACCACAAAGAGCTCAGTCTCAGTGCATAAAATTCCTGCCATTTACAGCGTGCCAACAGTGCCAGAAGGAGGTAGAACAATTTAATTCTGGCTTTCGCTTTTTCACTTCATGTGCTTTCTGGAGGTCGCCTAGCAATAACTGTCTCCCTCTAACAATAAGAGTGAATGAATGACTTCTGTATCGTGACATAACTCGTCCCGGCTCTGGTCAGTATATCTCTTAGTGCCAGACTATGCAGTTTGCAGGGTATACATGCCTCACAAATGAAATTTAACACAAAAAAAACGTGTTTGCAGAAGTGTGGGAATTTTCAATATTCATTTTGGGGGAGGAATTACACCACCTTAATAATAAATATCTTTCCAGACTGAAACACAATTCACTGATAAATTCTCTCGATAAATATGTATGTTAGATGTAGGCAGTACCAAAATGAGCATGAAAGTCACGAAACAAAACATTTATAAGGCACAATAGCTGGTTATTGGGGATGGATAACCGGACACCAAGAGCCCTATGAGTGAGTGAATCAGTCACGTTACACAAGGACACATGAACTATTTTTTTGGGTTGCACGGGGAAATTAAGTGATGTGCCCAGCGTCAAAGGAGCAAACACCGAGGCTCGAACATGGTTCCCCAGCTCCATGGGGTCGTCAGCTTTGGCCGTTAGGTCACATCCTCTCCCCCAAGTCCCCAGCTCTAGCCCCTAACCCCCCACCTCTATAAAAGGTGCCAGCATGCTTGAAAATTAAATGTACAGCACAGCAGTCAAATGTGGGGCCTGGAGGAGTACTTCTTCGGGTAGCGCGGGAGAGCGGCAATGAACGCGTGTTCCCTCTCCTCGGTACGTGTGAAGTGTATTTTAGTGCAGCTAATCTGGTTCTGCCAACAATCCTGCCACTGTCCTCCGGTCAGTGACTGCCACTGCGAGAAAGAGAGATGGAGGGAGAATGGCGAGAGTTCAGGATGGGAAAAGGAGAATGCATGGATTGATGGAAAGAGAAAGATAGTTTGAGGAAAGGAAAGATCCAGGGCTGATTTAAATATTTTTCCCAACGCCGCTGCTGGTTTCCAAATCGGTCCGTTACTCAAAGTGGTTAACTGTTCACTCTATGCAGGGGGCCAGGGCAATACTGACTGAACGCACCCCTTCCTTAACCTGGGCCTGTCGACTGCCTTGCTACCTCACTTATGTAGCTCTGGGTTATTTGGAAAAGCCGGCTGCATTTCTTCACAGCAGAAAATAAAAAAAAGGGTAATTTTAATTTACCTGACCGCCGTCCGTCAGCGCCGCATCCTGGGACCTTGGCGCCTTCACTGGAGCGGAAACACCGCCCTCCGTCCTCAGCCAATCCTGGCGCACACAGGGCATGGTTGCTTTCTGCCCGCCTGCCCTTTAGGAGAGTGAGGTTTCGCTATTGTAATGGGCATGCGCAGGCACAAGTACGCATGCGTGGGCAAGGCTGAAAAATGTGCCTCCGTCCCCACTCATGCGCACCTGTGTGCTGCTGCCTGCCCCAGACAATGCCTTATGCCTGTCAGTCAACATGACACAGGACCGCCCACCCCCTTCAGACTCTGAAGGGGGTGGGCGGTCCTGCATCATTCTGACTGACAGGCATTTTCCCTCGGCGTTTTGAACTTAAGTAAACTGAGAGTTTACTTCAGTTCAGAGTACGCCGAGGGAGCTGCGGGACGGGTGCGGGTGGGGGGGCAACGCCCCAACGCCCCCAATGGACCAGCCGCCACTGATTACAATATGCATACTCATCATGAAATCATAAGTACATTCCCTTAGTTGTTTCATGATTTAGGAAATCTTAAGACTATGAAAGTGAAATTGCTTATTAATGAATATGTCCGACCTGTTCCTGAGGGACATAGAGAAATTGCTTTCCAGTTACAGGAAGATGTTTTAAAACAACTTGAATTGTTACTTCACCATGACATTCTTGAGCGTTCCACTAGTTCTACACCATGGGTTTCTCTCATAGTGATAGTGCCTAAATACGATGGTGAAGGACCTGTACGTATAAGTGTTGATATGCATCAGGCAACTGAGACAACTGAAAGAGAAAGACATCCAGGCCCATATATTTCTGACATGATAACAGTTAAACGTGCAAAAGTGTTCTCTCACCTTGATTTAAATAAAGGTTATCATCAGTTGGAATTCGAAGAAAATTGCAGGTACATTACAACCTTTTCTACACATGTTGGTCTATTTCGATGCAAAAAACTCAGTTGTGGGATGTCATCGGCTGTAGAAAGTTTTCAAGACGTCATTTGATGTATCATACAGCCTGTTGTAAATGCATTCAATTATAGCGATGACATATTAGTTTTCAGAGCTACACAGAAGGAGCATGATAATGCTCTCATACAAGTATTATTTTTACTTACTAATGCAGGTTTGAAATTAAATGCAGACAATTGTGACTTCCATAAAAAGAAGCTAAAGTTCTTTGGCCATATCTTTGACACCTGATCCTGCCAAAGCACAAGCACTGTCAAATGCTGATTCCCCTCAAGATGTTTCTGTGCTATGTTCATTTCTTGTCATGCCCTATTACTGTTCACGATACATACAAGACTTTGTGACTCAAAATGCTCCATTACGAGAGTTGACGAATAGAAATGTTTAATATTGGTGGTCACACGAATGCGAGAAAAATTCTGAGAAAATCAAACAAGCCATTAAAAATGCTACTGGAATGGCCTACTTTAATCCAAAGTGTTAGAAAGGTTGTTGTTGATGCTAGACCTATTGAGTTAGGCGCTGTTCTTGCGCAGTACAGTGTGCAGCTAAATGCCAAGAAGGCACATTGTGGCATATCCCAGTAGAGGTTTGTCCCAAACAGAGCGTGCTTATTCACAACCTGAGAAAGAAAGCTTAGCTGTGGTATGGGCTTGTGAATATTTCCATGTGTTCATATATGGAATGTCTTTTTCTTTTACACTGGTAACTGATCATCAAGCTTTACTGACTACTTTTGGGAATCCAAAGCCAAGATGCCTCTTCACATTGGATGATGGGGATTACGAGTGCAGGATTAGAACTACACCATTGTGCATTATCCAGTAAAGGACCAAAATCCTGTGATTTATGTTTTCAGAGTGCCTATACAAGGTCAATGTACTCCATCGAAGCCGGCTGAAGCCGACATCAAATTTATTGTCAAATTGAAAACATCAGCTGCCATATCATTAACCCAGATCATTACTGCCACAAGTCATTCTGAAGTTGAAAGATATAATTACACATCAGTCATAGAACCAACATACTTGACCTTTCACCAACGATAGTGAATATCAAAAATACAAACATGTCAAAGATGGACTATCCATAACTATAGAAGGAGGCATATAGTAGGGTCGAGAATGCAAATTCCAGAGGGTCTGCAACAAAAAATGATTGAAGTAGTTCACGAAGGGCATTGTGGTATTGTTGACACAAAGAGAATTGTCTGAGATAGAGTTTGGTTCCCAGAACCATATCAGTAATGCCACCAAAGGAGCGAACTACCAGATGAGCATCCTAAGGAAAACAGAACACTTCCTCCCCCAGGATGACTTTAAATCTGCGGTCCAAGCCCTAGTCATCCCCAGGCTTGATTATGGAAGTGCTACGCTCAGTGGCCTGCCCAGATACTATTCTGGCCAGTTTGCGGGCATCTCTTAACGCTGCAGCTGGACTCTTCACCGGAACAAAAAGAAACAAACATCTCCCCTGATCTGAAATCCCTAAACTGACCCTGTTATGAAGCACAAATTCAACAAAACATCCCATGCATGACTCATGAAGCCCTACATTTCAATGCTCCCAGATATTTGGCATAAAAGCTGAAATTATGTGGCGGATGTAGATCATCTCGAAGTACCATCTAACTGCTGCTGAAACCACAGATTTTCCACAAAAAGAAAACATGCAACAGAGCCTTTTCGGGCATCGCACTGGAAATTTGGATTTCTTTGCTGAAGGAAATCCATCTGATTCCTTCTATCTCTTCCTTCAAAGTTGAAGAAAAAACATTTCTGATGGACAAATGGTAGGCCTTAAATCAAAATCAGACCCTGTATTGATTGATCTTACCTTCTATATTTTCATTTGCTGATCATGACTACTTTCCTACTGATCTCCTAGGGAGGTCCTGTCCCTCAATTTGTTATTCTTCTATAATTGTATCTGCATTTTATTACTGTCTCTTGCCTATCTTTTCACTCCTCCCCTCTGTAAAGCGATCTGATACCCTCATGATTCATGTTTCGGCTATATAAAACTTTATAAATAAATACTTCGATGAGAGACTTGAAAAGAAACTCAAGGCCTGTCATCTATGCAACTGACTTTATACAAATGTGACAAGATATGTTGAACATGTCAGACCTCTCTAAGCAAGCATGAGAGAGAATAGCCATCGATTTCTTTGTTCCACTCGATTGCAAATATAATTTGCGAGTAATTGTAGATGAATACTCTCGCTTCCCACTCAAAGAAGATCTTTCATCCACAACTCATGAACAGGTCATTGAGAGACTGGATAACATCTTTGTGACATGGGTCATTCCAGCCATTGTGACGTCTGATAATGGAACGCTCTTTAACAGTCGAGAATTAAAGGATTTTCTGCAGCATATCAACATAAAGCATTGGAAGAGTTGGTTGCGATGATTAATTTGATAACTTACATGCCCCCGTTAGTTAGGCGGGTTGGGGTACAACTGCTAACCCTGTGTTAGCCAATGGGGCAACTAACTTTATGCACAGCAAAATAGCAAATTTGAAGTGTTACTATTAAAATATAAAAAATACATTTTACTTAAAAAAATAGAGCTCTATTCCTTAGGGCCATATAGGCCTTCCTTAGGTGACACTTATGTATAGTGTTAAGGGATAGTCTGGCTTTGCCTTTGGAGTGAATGCGAAAGTCAAACTCATAGTGTAAGCACTTTCATGGCAGGCTGAGAGACATTTTGTAGCTTGTCACACACAGGGTAGCACAATCAGTACTGCAGCCCTGATTGGACACTCTGCCTTACGTGCCCAGGGTACTATATAGTAGGCATTTATAAGTATGTGATTCCTTGTCAATTGGGGGTATCCAGTTCAACATGCTGTTTGTATAGGGTCAGAACACTGGCAGTGGGGTCTATTTAGCAAGCCTCATTGCACTCTCAAATTTGAAAAATCAGCAGCATCAGTCCAAAAATGTGGAAGTGAAATTGCAAGAAGAGGCATTCGCTTTCAGACACTTGCTGCAAGTAATGGGAACAGCGATGTAGTAACTGAATGTAAGTGACAGGCACTGAACAGACCCCCTGGGTGCAAGCCTTGGGAACATGAGAGAGGTATGGGAGCAAGATATGTGGACACAAGAGAGGCGCTAGACAGATTTCATGGGCACCTCTGATGGTCCCTTGTACTCTGCTGTGACTACCACTAGCAGACCTAGTGTCACTCCACCTTCTGAAGCACATAGGACACACGTATTATACACTGCACCTAACAAATAACTCTCTACTGTAAAGCCACAGATATAAAGAGTCCAGTTCTCACACTTAATTGCGTCAAATTAACAGGAGATGTTGGATGCTGGCTCTATTTATTGTGCATTAAAATGAAGTACACTGTGCAGAGAGTCCAGTGCGACACATACTGGTATACAGAGGCAAAATTAGAAAATACTAACACTCTATTTGTAGTACTGTGTGCGAGCAGTTAGGCTTATCAGAGGGTAGCGCTAAGTATTTGTTGTGCTCACAGGGACAATAAATGAGACACATACTCAAGATGAAATCCAAGACTAATTTATACAAATAAACACCAATTTTTAGGTAATGTTTTGGACCAAGAACTTTGTTGTACAGTAAGTACTTTTTAGGATATGAATTTTCAAAGTTCGGAAAAATAATTACTTTTGTGCGCAATTATGCACCATTGAAGTCAATGGGAAGAAACAAATAAATGCACATGCAATCGTACAGTTGGGTTTCAAGGTTTACCTTCGGTATTTAAGTAAGTAGCAAGGCCAGGCCCAATGTTTCACTAGAAAAGTCTCTTGAGCATCCCAATTCAGCCGGGAGCAGGGTGCTGAGTTCTTTGGTATCTGGTGCTCTAAGAAGAAGGGACAAAGGAAAAGGACAGGAGAAAACCTGTTAACCCAGTTGAGACCTGGGTGGAAATGTTTTACAAAATAATGATGTCTCAGTCGGGAATCATTAGGTAAGACAAGTAAAGAAAACAATTAAATGTTGACGAGAAGGTAATGAGGTAGACCACAAAGGTTTGGAGAAGAAAATAGGGTATATTCTAGAATGAAAGTAGTTATATCAGCACTACATTACATTACATGCAAACGTAACCCAATAGTACAATATGGACATACGTGCTCGTGAGACACGTGAATGGCACAAGTGATACGTGACAAAAAGGTGAAGTAACAGCGGGACGGAGCGCAGAAACAATTTGATTTATGGTCACGAAAACAGTCAATAGGCAATTGGCAAAAAGATTTCAGCTGTTTAAGGACATCATAATAGCGCCCACAATTGCGCTGGATGGTCGACGACGTTTCAACCTGAATGATTCCAGGTCATCTTCAGGACCAGGCTACTTGGATTACAAGAGTGCTGTAAAGGGGGTGAAACAAGGGGAAAGATAAGACCCAGTAGGTTCCTATAGATGGCATGAAGGAGAAAAAGGAAGAAGATGTAGAGCTACCTGTCGAAGTAGGAAGGGACCCGTATGAAGTAGAGCCTATTGATTCAATGGGAGAGCTTCTTAGAACGGTCTAGGGGAAGGGAAAAAGAAAGTCATGAAATTAGGGAGGGCAAGGGGGTATAAAAGGTCAAGGAAATCTAGCCATAAATGCAGGTGAAAGCTTACAGTGTATAATTAGAAATGTCCTCTTGAAGCCAGAGGTTTTTATTTGAAAGTGAGACCAGATGTCATAAATCAATGTCTTACAGGGCATGGGACATTCACGGGAAGAAGCCAAGCTTGAAAATGGGTAAACGAGAATCCGGATACCAGCTGGGGAGGGAAAGTAGAAGTTAGGGCGTAAGTAATGGAGAGTCTACATTGGTGTATAGGACTGGGAAATATAGCAGGGTGTCAGATACTAGGAGGAGGTTACTGGATTAGTGAGGGATCCAGGAAGGTGACTGCGAGATTGCAGGAGCTGGGATGGAAGAAAACTAAATTACTCCGGGGTCGGAAAACCAGCGAGCGTCTGGTGCCAAACGGTGAGTGAATCCAGCCTTGTGCCGTGGAAAAGGTATGTGGTATGAGAGAGTGAGCAAGCGTCCTTAGGATTTGGTCGCAATGGGAGCTAGGGGGCTGGGTCGAGGTGGCAAAAAGACTAGACCGTCCCAGTCGGGCAGGGGGAAAGCAAATGATACCCATGGGGGGAGGGAAAGAGTAAAAAGAATAAGGAAGAGAGCATAGAAGGCATATCTTCTAAGTGGACAGAGCGTATTCGAGAAAACTAATCATGTTAACAGTATCTATACTAAGTTGTACTCAAGGATATGAAATAAAACTGAAAAATCTAACAATTGTGTGCTGAATCAAGTAACCAAAGGCAGCATAATTACAATTATGGTAGGAGTAAGGTCATAAATGGCAGTATACATTTGTCATTTTGATATTGGCCACAGCGTGAGCAAGTACCTGAGCGAGTAAAAAGGTCTAGACATATATACACAAATATCAGAGTCACAAATGTAGCATAAATTAACGGGTGACATCTGTAGTTCTATGGAAGGAAAACAATCAAATGTAAGGATAAAAGACATAGATACAAGTTTACAAGAGTCATGTACAGTATGTGCAGCAGTCATACACAGTAAGAACCATGGTCATGACACACTAGGTAACATCTGAATTATGTGAAGCAGAGGGGCCAGCGATATGTCGTGAGGATAAACTAATGGGCATCAATGGTGAGGTTCCATTCATCCAAAGTGTTTAAACTGTTATTATAAACAGAGTCATAGCGTGCAATCCAACGGCATTCACTTTTGTTTAAATGTAGTTGTAGGTTGTCGCCCCTTATGGGCATGGTAGGTTGGTCGACGACTTGCCAAACCAAATTAGTTTCTGAATGTTTTTTCTCCATATAGTGTGTGTTACCAGGGGGGCAGTCTCGATTTTGCATTTGATGCGACTCTTGTGTCGTATTATCTGCTGTTTGACCATTTGGGTAGTTTGGTTTTCAAGCCTATTACTGGGCTGCGGCCCTTCAATATATGGGCAACCTAATGGGTGGGTGTATAGCGGATCCCTGGGATGGAGCTGGGTTACCAGACTTGTGTGAGCTACTGTTAGGTAACAATGCAGCAAATTGCTTTTTGAAAATGAACGAGCCCAGCTACTACAAGAGAACAAGATTTAAGACCTTAATGGCAGCTTCTAAAATCTGGTCTGCACTTAAAAAGAAAATGGGCGTGGGGAGATTAAATAGCTATACCCAGCTATATAAAAACCCCACTCTTCCTGGAATCTTTTCAGATACAACTAAGGCAGAATAGGCGTGACAGGGTCTCCGCACAGTTGGGGATTTAATGCGGCCAGATGGAATGCGCCAGTTTAGTGAGATTCAGGCTGAGTTTGGAATCGAGATGACAAATTTCTTTAAATATTTGCAGGTGCGTAGCTATCTCTACGGGAAGGTGGGTGGGACTAGTGGATTTAGCAAAGTTAAAATTATAGATGTTATAAGAGAAGGAAGGGACTCCACTATAAAGAGATTGTATGCTGAATTGGTAGTATTTAAGCAGGATGACAGTGAAAAACATGCAAAGAAGTGGGCTGAGCGACTTGGTATAGAACCAGAGAACTTTATGGATTCATTGGAATTGGGACAGACAGTAGTGTACCCAGTGGGGCTTCAAGCTCAGCATTACAAGACGAGTTTTTCACTCTATTACACGCCGGCTAAGATCGCTCAATGGGGGGACAGGTGGGAGTTAGATGCCCCCAGTGTGATTTAACAGAGGTTGACTTAGCACATATGTTTGCGTCCTGTCAACGCTTCGTGATTTTACTAAAGTCCATAGAGAAATTTTTGAATCACACACTAGAAGCGAAAGCTATATTTACTCCGGCGGTAATAATTTTGGGGGTTGGTAACAATATGGAGCAAGGTACGGATCACAGATTCCTATTTTTGGCTATGGCATTGGTTCGGATATGCAAAACCTTGGCCTGGCTTGACCCGGTAGCCCCAACATTCCAGCAATGGTTTGCCAGACTGCTGGCTATGTATAAATTACAAGTGGCTATTTATGAGAGGAAGGGTAAAAGACAGAAACTTCTTGGAAGGCGCATATGGGCTCCTATTCTCAGATGGAAGGAGGCTCAGGACATTAGCGATATATGAATTAATAACTCTTAGGCTGTAACTTTTACTTCGGTAGTCCGATTGAATTTGATTTTCGTATAAAATGTATTTCTTATGATTGAGTCTGCTATGTCTATTTTTTATAAGTTAACAGAGTTAATATCATTTGTGTATATAATCTACTTGCTTTGGTAAAAACTGACTGAATTATATGGTTTATGAGTATCTCTCATGTCAAAGATGTTTGTGACTAGTAGTGTGCTATTACCAAAATAAGTTTAATTTTAAAAAAAGGGTATACGGTGCTGGGATCTTGTCATCGCGAACTCCACAGCACCATAATGGCTGCACTGAAGACTAAGAAGCTTGATATCAAACTTCTCAGCTCATTAACCGCATGCGCGCTACGGGTTTTCCCGCTGTGCGCTGAAATTTGAAAATCGCGCGGTTTGTGACAAAGCCAGCTCGTCATCCGCGTAGCGCAGGTAACGCCCATGACGAGCTGGCTTTGTCATCCGCAGCGAAGGGGTTAAACCCATATTGATGCCAGTGTGGGATTTAATGTAAAATGCAGGACAGAGGGCATCTTAGAGATGCCCTCTGAAACTCGACCAACTCCCAGTGACCTGACTGAGTGGCTGCCAAGGCTGCCACCACCAGACATGTTTCTGGACCCCTGGGTTGAGAGCTTGCTGCTCTCTGGGGCCTGAAACAATGCACATCCTGGAATGAGGAGCCAAGCCTCCTCCCCCAGGATGTGCAGGGTTAACGAAAGAGAAGCTTCAAAGGCATCCCGCCTTTGTGAGCCTCTCCAGACGACTTGCTTTACTCACCAACTGGTCCCCACTGGTTCTACCCCCCACTTTGGGTGGGAGAACCAGCGGGGAAAACCAGTGAGGAAGAGAGGTGTGCCACCTCTGCCAACTCAACCCCTAAGTTGAGGGAGGTGAGATGAAGCACAACCTCGAGTCCTCACTATCTTGAGGATGGGGGGGCCCAGCCAACCAGGGACAGGCTCCTGCCCCCCTCCCACTGGAGAGTGGCAGAATAGGGGGTGTACCCACCCCAGGGAACGACCAATTGGTCCCTGCTTGTTACCTACCTGTAACAACCCTAAATGTAGTATTCAGGGGCACCCTGAACCTTCCTTCCTTAGATCCCGCAACCACAAGAAAAGAAGAAGGACGAGAAGCCGTGCAGAGCTAACAAGAGGATGACGCCCACTGACTTGGCCCCAGCTCTACAGGCCTGTCTCCCCTCCAACTTGCTCCTGCAAAACCCTGGCCTGTCCAGCGGCCAGCAACCTTAAAAACCCTGGAGGACCTGCCTGCATTCAATTTCCATGCTGTTTCTCCTGTGAACACTGGACGTGTTTAAACTGCAGCTTCTGGTGCCAGCCAGGAACCGCAAATCAAGCACACTCTGCACCCGCCGAGCCCTGCCTGTGTTTGAGTAAACAAACACCACGAGGAGGTCCCCCCGGCGATCCTGAACCGAGATTCAGCGACCCCTGACCTGCCTCAAGCCTCCAGACGACCAGGGCGGATATGAAAATTCGACGTCCAAAGGCACCCCTGCACCCAACTCCCCACGGCCTTCTGTACCCAACCCATTGATGCCTAACCATCCCTCTACATCCCAACGTACCCCTCGAAGGGGTGGTCACTCCTGGACGATCCTAGTCCCCGAGCCTGCAGTGTTTCTTTGTCCCAGAGAATCTCCATTTGAAATCAACAGATCACCCGACCACAAAACAGCACCCTGCACCCGGCTGCCCTAGCGCCGCTGAGGGTGCCCCTTTGGTGCTAACTGGGTCCCCAACTTGCCCTGAGCTCAGCCCTAGGAGCTTTGCTCCCACAACCCTGTGACCTGCTTGCCAGCCGCCACCAACCGGAGTGCCCCTATCCCCCATAGGATAACATTGGGCCTCAACACTCTGCACCCGGCCGCCCGAGTGCCGCTGAGGGTGCAACAACAGTGCATCGCTGACCCTGGGAGAACCCTGAATCTAGCCCCAGAACCCTAGCTCAAAAGACTAATTACTTACCTTGAAACCGATAACACATTTTTCCTCATAAAATAATATTGACACTTTTTCTCCCAAAAAGTTTCTGTCGACTTGAAAACTACAAATATTCCTTAAAAATCAGCCGATTAACCAAAACACATTATCTCAACTGTTTTCAAGAAATGTCCCAGTGCTGAATCCAGGATCCAGCACTGAGTAAGAAAAAGTAACAATAACCTAACTTACCTGCTAAGTGAATTTCCTCCCATAGGATAACATTGGTGATTCTATGTGAAAAAGTTTCTAAGTGTCAACTTTCGAAATGCAATAATATTCCTTAAAAATCGTACCTTTAACCAAAACGTATTTACTCACCTCTTTTCAGGAAATGTCCCAGGGCTGAATCTAGGATCCAGTCCTGTGTTAGCAAAAGTAATCTGAAAAGTAATGAACTGCATTTTACTTAAAAAGCCCATTCAATTGAATGTACTATACCTGCAATGTGTTGCAAACTGCTTTCTTAAAAATGTAACCAAAACCAGCACAAGTTACACTGCTATTTTGAACTGTGTTCATAGAAGTAATTTACTACTGAAAAGTATTTTTATGCTTACCTGCACCAGGCTTGCTTGGTTCTATTCTATACATAAAACAACAGTATTTTTATGTGCACAAAACAATTGGCCTAGAGTTCAGTTCTTGAGTGTGTGAGACCATTTGCTGACTGTGTACATCAAATGCTTTACACTGTCCTCTGATACTGCCTTACTGCTCGACCAAGCTACCACTTTGGAGAGTAAAGTTCTACCTAAGTTTAACCTCTGCCAAACCTTTGGAGACCCTTGGAGTCTGTACACACTGTACCTCACTTTGGTGCAGTATATATAGAGCCAGTTTCTTACAGCATCTCACCCTTAGTGTCACTAAATAAAAGCACAACACAAACCCCAACTCTGATATCATCTCTGAACTGACAAAATAAGGCCTGTAATTTGCAGTAAGAGGAAATAAGTTTGCTTGGTCGCTCAGAATTTTGGATACAGCACCCGTTAGCGTAAAAGCAATCAATTTACTGATCAAGACTACTTTACGCTGAGATTCGCAAATCTATTTTAGTGGACTGCCATGGGCCCAGAGTTTAAAAGAATAACTCAGCCCTATTGGATGAGGGACCTATTTAGTGTTATCCATATCTGGTTCTGGAAATCGTATGTAGATCTGATTGACTGGCTGCAACAAGAGAAACGTGTTGCGGCTGTCATTATAGAAATCAGTCACTTGCTCCCCCAAGTCCTGAACATAAAAAAGTGGGTAAATCCTGACTACCAGGCCATGTTAGGGGCTCAAAAATGTTCTCCTGAAAAGAACTATCTTTTTTACAGGTATATTTTGTTGTGGAATTTGCAGACCCCACTGCAGGAATAGCACTCTTCAGCATGACTCCCAAGGTATGCAAACATGCAGCAGAGGTCATAGTTCTTTTTCGGACCTTCTGCAGTTTTGTGAATCCCATGGAAGGTTGGGCAAGGGACCAGCACAAGGCAAGAGTTTGCAAATGCTTGACTAGAGTTCACAAACCTCAGACACATTTTTAAAGAGCCACAGAAATTCACTGAAAAAGATAAAAATGTTTAAAATGAAGACATGATTTGCTTTTGGTTATAAGATCTTAATATTTGTTAAAAAAATTAGATGTTTACTGTTAGACTATTGAGGACGGGCTACCTTGTGTCACGATGGTGGAGGACTTAACGCTTGCCATCCTGACAGGCAGTTGTTCATCCTACATAGAGATGACAGCGGACCGGCGGTCAGCTCTGTGTGTTAAAAGGAACATTCATCACAGCGGTTCCTTCGCTGTACAAACGGTTTCTTAGCCAGCTGTTGTTAGTTTTGATGTCCATCCACCACACATATAATATTCTTTTTCAAACACAAACTCCAGCTCTATTTATTGAATAAACTAATGGTGTCCGTGCAGGCCGTACAAAACTTTTCTTAACCCCCACCCTAACAGGCAGTAGTCGATCCTATATAGAGATAACAGCTGACCATCGGTTCGCTCTGTATTTTGAAAGGAACATTCATCACAGCGGTTCCTTCGCTGTACAAAAGGTTTCTTAGCCAGCTGTTGTTAGTTTTGATGTCCATCCACCACACATATAATATTGTTTTTCAAACACAAACTCCAGCTCTATTTATTGAATAAACTAATTGTGTCTGTTCGGGCCGGTCATGGCAACCGTTGCAGTGAGAATTGCAGCGGTGCGGTGTGCGGTGCCCTCAAGTCGCGGTGCAGGCAACGGCTCTGAGTCAGTCATCCAGCTGCGTTGGTGAGACCAGGGCTGCGGTGCGGAGTGAGGCGGTGCTCGTGGAGGTGCTGACAGATCATGGTGCGAGCCACAGGCCCATTTGATGGGAGCTGATGTCGGGCTTCCCAGACTGCAGTGTGGGACAGGGCAGTGCATCGTGTAACTTACCAACGGTGCCCCCAAACCACGGTGCCGTCGCAGGATTCGCGGGCAGCGACATCGGTGAGACCAGGGTTGCAGAGTGAAGCAAGGCGGTGCATAGTACGGTGCCCACAGGTCCCAGTGCAAGCAGTGGCTCGGTGGCGGCAGCGGTAGTCATTGCGGTGACACCAGGTTGGTGGTGCAAAGTGCGGCATTGCCCTCTGTGGTGCCTTCAGGACACTGAGTTCGCAGCGGTGTCAGTGATGGTGTCAGCTGCATTCCCCCTCTGTGGCACCTGTTCCAGAGGTGGTACCCAGAGGTAAGTAAAGTCTTTGCTGTCCCTGAGACTTCGTGAACAGGATGTAGGCTCTATTTCAAGCCCTTGGAGATACTCAGCAACAAGTAAAGAAAGTTCAGTCCAGTCCTTTCACTGCCCAAGGCAGAAACAGCAACTACAGGTCAACCCAGCAAAGCAACAACACAGCAACAGGGCAATACTCCTCCTAGCAGTTCTCCCAGCTCCTCTTCTTGGCAGTTTCCTTGATACAAGCGAGTTCTAAAGTTCTGGGGTTTGGGCCGCAATATTTGTACTGCATTTCTCTTTGTTCTCTTAGGCAGAGAGTGACTGTGCTTAGTCCAAACCAATTCTGTCCTCTCTGGCCCAGCTTCCCAGCAGGATGGTAAGACAGCATTGTCCAAGGCAGACCAGGCCCATTCAAGTGCAAGGAACTCTCCTCCCACTACTGTAAATGCGGCGGAGGTCCATTCAGCACAGTCCTGACTCATACAGGAAAGGCAGGACCCACCTCGATCCCCCCCCCACCCCAACCAATGTCTGTCTGAAGAGAATGCACATCCCCAGTCCCTGTCACTCCAAAACCAGACAGTCAGTCCCCAATTCAGCAGAGGTATATGGGATGGCTAAGCAAGAAAATACCTACTTTCTAAAAGTGGTATTTTCAAACACAGAACATAAAAATCATCTTTACTAAAAGATGCCAAAGTCAAAATCAGCTTTATTCGGTTCAAGTAAAACCCCCATAAAAGCATATTAATCAAGCAAAACATTCCTACAATACTTCATGATTAAGATTATAAAAAGAAAATTACAGTTTATGATTCATCAAGCTAAAAGGTGGTGGGAACAACATACTAATACATATAAAATACATAAAGTGCATAATGCTGTTATAAAAACAAACAAAAAAGAATGAAGGCAAGTCAGGTTTTACACTACAAGCTATGCAGAAAACAGTTCGTTTAAGTATAAAGTGCTAATGCTTATAAGTGCATAAAAAGTACATAAAGTGCAAAATGCTGCATCTTATCAAGATGCCTTTATGGAATAAACGTGAAAGAATGGAGACAAATCACATTTTACACTACAGGCTATTCAGGGAACAGTACATCCAGATGTAAAGTGCAAAAGCTTATAAGTGCATAAAGGTACATAAAGTGTGAATTGCCATATCTTGTCAGGGTAAATGGTTTAGTAAAAAACTAAAGGTTGTCATCCAGATTTTCATGTAACAATACATCCAGGTATGAATAATCCTTTCTTTTTCTATTTGAAAGTTGTACAAATCAAATAACAGAGTTAATGATTTTCCAGGCTACATACAAAATTAAAAGCATATTTATAATTAGATTATGAGGATTTTCTGTCACATGGGCCGTTTGGTAATTTTTAACACAACTTTTCCATTCTCGGAAATGCTACTAAAAGGTGTAATGTACCCACCCTTAACCTAGTTAGATAGAATCTGTGTTGGATATTTCTTACCAATGTTAAATATAAATATAAGTGTAGGCCCATCATGAGCGGTCGTTCACGGTAAGAAACGGCATTGTGTTTTTGGATGGCAGCCCTTTCTCTTTTATTTTCCATGACATTTAAATATCCCAACTTCAGGTCACTTTTACTGAACTCCTGAATAAATATAGGGTTCTTTATGTCAATATTGACTTTACAACGTATTGGGAGATCTGAAATGTGCTACAGGCATGGTGTTTTCCTGCTAAGGTAAAGGGTTAAACAATCCATTATTAAATCTTTAGTACATTTGGTTATTTCTTTGGCCCATATCCCTCGCCAAAAAGTGAGGCCAGCCATATTTATCATGTCGCTTAAATATGGTACCGACAATTCTTTATGAACTATATAATTTGCTGTTGCTCTTGAGACTGCCAGCAATCTTTTTAAAAATGTATTTTCAGGGAGTCGGTGTTAGCTCTCCCCCCGATCGCAGCCCCATAACAGACCCCTGAGACACATTTATTCTGATACAGAGCTAGGATTTCTCATATGGGTTTATTTCCTAATTTCACAGAGAATCTAAAAATACTCTGTGATTCTTAAAAATTTAATTTTACATGATTCCATGTGCGTGTTCCATGTGCCACTTCTATTAAAAAGCATCCCAAGTATGAAAAAGATGGAACTCTATTAACAACGACCCCGACCACATGGTTTTGCTATTCTTAAGTCTATTGATCCCACATGTCATAACGAAAGTTTCCTTTAGATTTAGCTGTAAGTCTTTATCAGTTATGTACAGGGCAAAGTTTTCGATTAGGAGTTGCAGGCCATTTGCTGTCCTATAAATTAGGCTGATAGCCAGAAACTGGTCCTAGGATGCTTGATTCCGGTCCAGGGAAGACTTGGCTTGGCAGTTCGGGCTGGACTGTTCCCATGAGGCACAGGGTAAAGACTGATTAGCATATGGCCATGTCTGAACTGGGGTGGCTTGGTGAGCAAAATAACGATGTATTAAACCCAGATCTGTGACTGGGGGTGAATGTTTTGCCATTGTGCAACATTCCGTCCATCATCTTGTGTGTTTTGCTGTTCACCCTATGTGGGAAGGGTATGCCCAGACGTGGGTCCCTATCTCACTAGGCCACTGGAGTCAAGCTATCCTGGCTGATGAAGGCTGATAGTCAGAAATCGGTCCTAGGATGCTTGATTCCGGTCCAGGGAAGACATGGCTTGACAGTACGGGCTGAACTGTTCCCATGAGGCACAGGCTCAAGACTGATTTGCATATGGCCATGTCTGAACTGGGGTGGCTTGGTGAGCAAAATAACGATGGATTAAACTCAGATTTGTGACTGGGGGTGAATGTTTTGCCATTGTGCAACATTCCGTCCATCATCATGTGTGTTTTGCAATAAATTAGGACAGCATTGTCTGCATATAATAATACTGGTGTGGGGCGTGTTCCAGCTTTCGGGGTATCTGCGATTACATTTTGTAAAAAGGGGTCTACCTTATTAATGAATAGGGAAAAAAAGGGGCGCTAATACACATCCCTGTCTGATACTACGCATAACTCTGAAATCCGGGGTACATTCCCCCATTTTGCCGAACCGAACCCTAGAAGTTAAAAGTGTATAAATCTCGGATAGACATGTAATTATCTCAATAGGGGCCCCTAGCCCTTTCAATTTGTGCCATAATTTATGATGGTTGACTAGGTCGAAGGCACTAGTGAGATTGACAAAACATTGGTGTAGCACCACTTCCTTAGCTAATGTATACTTCCCTATTATTAGCTCTAAATGTAGACATTGTTCCACCGTCCCAATTGCTCTTCTGAGACCATATTGCGCCTCTGTTAGAATGTTATGCTCACTGGCCCAGTTTTCAAGCCGTTCCAACATTATTCGGCCCATCACTTTGGAGGTGAAATCGAGAAGAGATATTGGGCGGTAGCAATTTGCCTTCCCTCTATCGCCTTTTTTTAAAAATGGGTACGATAATACTTTCAACCCAAGTAGCAGGTAATGCGCCCCAAAGGTAGCATTAAAAACATTAAATAAAATTGGTATCCAGAAATCCATATTATACTTAAAAACATCAATGGGCACCCCGTCCGAGCCCGCAGCTTTGCCATTAGTGCTTTTTTGCAGCGCTGATTTAATTTCTTCTGGCGTTATTGTTAATGATTTGATGGGCTCCATTAATATAAAGTTGCCCTTTTTACTATCAATATTTTTTGCAGCATCTGGATTAAAAATACTCTTGAAATGTGATACCCAATCTTCCGGAGATACCACAATATCAATGTTTACTGCATTGTTCTCTTTAACATAGGGGTGATTGATTGTTTTCCAAAAGAGAACTGAATCTTTCAACTCTGCTGCCTGGATTATTTTCTCCCATGCCCGCTCATGGATCTCCCTTTTCCTTTCTTTCAGGGTATTTTTGTAATCTTTCCTCACAGTGCTAATCCTAACAATGTCTCTTGGCTTTTGTTTAACCGCCAATTTCAATTCCCCATTCATAATTGAACATTCTAGGGTTAAGGTCACAGACTTTCTTCCTCCCTTTAGTTGTTAAATCACATGCAATTAAAGTTGTAATATTGCAGAAGGCAGTTATAATTGCTGAGTCCTAGGAAGAACTATCCAGACAGTTTTCTAAGTCTCTTTTGGTTTTCCCTTTAAGGTTTTCCATGAATGTGGCTTGATTCACACCCGGCCATTTTATCGAAATTCCATTATTCCCTTGAGTGTTAATATCAGTGTCCATTGTCTTCCCCGTACTTTTGGTGTCAAGTTTAGTCTCAATGACACAATCAAGGGGTGATAATCACTAAAAAGACTAAAATTAATCAGAATTTTTTTCAACCTGGTCACAACATTTAGCTGATACAATAAAGTGGTCTATGTTTGAGGACGACCTTGTTCCTACAAAGGTTTGTGTTTTTATTTCACCATCTAAGGTAGTAGGTTGTATGGCTACTAGATCATATTTATGCACTGTATTATTAATTGCTTCCCCATACATATCATGGAAAAGTGGGAAATCCTATAGCCAAAATGATCACAATACCCACAGGGTTCTCCGACCTCAAAAGCACACTTAACACAGTTAAAATAACCTGCCCAAACTTAAAATATAATCCCCTTCAACTCTCTTCAAAAAATTATCCAAATCATTTTCTAATAGCTTGATAAACTTATACTTTGTTTTAACACAAATATTATTATAAAAATGTATTACGACAGTGGCCTGTTTTCCTTTAAAGTAAAAATACAAAAGCTGATAATATTGTGATAAAATAAACATTTTCCTTAAAATCAAGGGTGAGGTGACTGATTAATGTGGCTAAGCCACCTTTCGCTCTTCCCATCCTAGATGGGCAGGTATTAGAGCAAATAGTTTGACAGCCGTTTACAAAAGAGGGTTCAGTACACCATGTTTCTTACATTAGTACGACAGCTAAACCATCTAGCATTTTCAACCAATCCTCATCACTAATCTTATTTTTGATCCCAGCAACGTTCCACGTCATAATATTTAAAAACTCACTGGGGTATATGCAGTTACTAGTGGGTGGGTGTTTGGTATTACTGTTAATGGGCATATCCTAAGCCTCTGTATGGGGCGGTACAGTTGGATTAACATTTTCCAAATTAATAGGTAGATTACTAATGTGGACATTATCCCTAATACTATATAAATGCTCTTCCATGCCATTTTCCTCAACTTGTGTTGTTAAATCAAATTCTGGCCGCCTATAGTTTATAATAAAGTCCATATTCAGAGACGCATGCTCAGCCCTAGCCTTTCTATGTCAATCTATTTCACTGCATCTTCTCAATGGTAAATACATGTCATATAAGGGCATATTTAGCAGAACATTATATCTCGTGTTTACGTGGGTATTGCTGTAATTAAGCCTATAAAAATAAAACAATGGGACGGCCATTATGTGATCAACGTTATCAGAGCAGTACCCTTTGTCATCATTCAAAAAGACATTCAGCAATTCGCACACCAATTTGCTATTTCGAAAATGTATACTACACAATCTCCCTGACATGATTTTCTAGATTTACCCACCCAATTAACTCTCCTTAACATAATAATGTCCTGATATCATATATTTGCCCTGACATTAGTGTTTACAGAAATCCAGTGGACTACTTGATTTGTCAATGTCTCGTACATTTGCCTCTGGTTTTACAGCTAGTTTCTGGATATTATTTAGGATAATGATGAATGGAGTTGCCCGAGGCAGGAGATTCAATGGCCCCTTGGTATTAATGTCATCTTCAACAGTTCTATTCCTCCTGATTGAGAGCGGAGTTTTAGGTGCTCTTGTAGGGTGGGGAATATCTTCTTTGTCTACCCTTGTAAATTGTATTGACTGGGTTATCAGAACATCCTTCGGTGTCGCTATATTGATTGTCTCTCTATGATTTGCAATGCCAGTTGTGATAACAGGACCTGGTTTTCCTTTTGCACTTTCCGTTAAGTTTTTATCTAGCTTAGAGAGGCAGGACGTCTTGCTTGTGGATTTAGAGGGTAATATTTCAGTAACCGTGTCTGTTAAAAATGCCATATCTTTCTGTAACAACTTGATTTCAGACATTAAGCATTTTTCAATACTGTACAATTTACTATGTAGTTTCTTAAATAAAATCTCAAGATCTTGCGGCTTCTGGTTTGTGAAATTACATTCCCCTATATTCATCCCAGGGTTGATTCCTTCCTTTTTTGTTTGGGTTTAGTTTTGGTCTTAGCTGTAGACTTAGTTGACAACCTCTCCACTGGGCTTTTAGCAATTAGAACTGGTTGTTTCCTTTTTTTTTTTTTTCCCAAAAACCTTCATTGTACCTTTAAAGTTACACAGCGGAACGCCTACAACCCCGCGGGCTGGCCACTATATCAATTTGCTAAACATATTGCAGCAATTCAAAGTCTTTGCAAAAATAGCCGGCTCATTAAATAGCAGTGAAACTGCCGCAGTGTCAAGGTACAGTACATGCATCATAGTCCCAAACTGTACTGGTTTTCAGTTTTCCATTTTTTCAAAAAACAACAACAAATCAAACTAAACTTCAGGAATCACAATGCGGTCATGTACTGATTGGTATCGGTCAAATGCGACCATTTCGTTAAATGTTCCCCTTCAGTTTCCCTCCCGTTCCCACTAATTCTGCCTAAGGTGAGCGTTTGTGTATGTGAGTATATCCTGTCCAACTGTGTTCCCTTGTACTCTCCCTCCCACGCTTCTGCGCAATATCGTAACTTATTAGCCACTCTTGTGTCCCATGTCCTTCACCCCATTACAGTCCGCTAGTACTACTAGTCCTCCTCCTCTTCCTCATCTGACACATCCTGTTCTTCCTCCGGCAAGGGATCACAGATCTCCCCTCTGTATACATTCCACTTGGTCCAGATTTTGTTCCACTTCCCCGGGCAGGCTCGATTGGAGTAGACCACCCTTTCTGTTACCATCACCCTCAAGCACCATTGTGTCTTGGTTGGCACTTCTGCCACTCCCCAGCGTTGCGCGATATCCCGTTTTGCTACCATCAATCCCACTGTGACCCAGAGTTGACCATGTCTAGAGAGATCAGTAGGTTCCCATATTTTTAGGAGGCACCTCTTTGGCTCAGGTAGCAATGATATCTCCAGTGTGTGTGAGACTGTTCGTAGTATTTGTTTCCAATATTCCTGTACCTGGGGACACTCCCATATGGTCTGAAAAAATGTGCCCTCCTCCCCACATCCACGAAGACAATAAGGGTGTTGTGTCCTGTGAATGCGGTGAAGCATAGTTCTTGTGTAGTACACCCTATGTAATATTTTCAGCTGCGCAAGTCGCAGCCGTGCGGAGATGCCCACCTCCTTAGGCGACGCTGTCGCCTCATTCCACTCATGTTCGTCCAGTTCACAGGTGTCACCCTCCCATTTCTCCTTTAAAGATGTCATTGGGTCTGGCAAGTTGTTGAGTATTTTACTGTATGTGAGAGACGTTGCGCGTTCAATCATAAAATCGGTGAGGAGGCGGTCTTCCAGCGGGGACGATTCCGGTAGATCTGTGTTTGGGGGCAGAGCAGCGAGTAATGCATGTTGTATCTGAATGTATCTGTAGAGCTCCCTTTCACTCAGGTCGTACAGCTCTCTCAATCTATTGAAAGGTATCACCCCTCCCCTCTTCCAGAGATCCCCCACCGTGGATATCCCTATAGTGTCCCAGTGGGAGAACCCCTGGCTATTCCTCATGTTACCTAAGGCTCGAGAGTCCCACAGTGGGGTAAGCTCTGTTATTTTCCCCTTCCAACCCAGAGCCGTTGTCGCTGTATGCCATAGCGTCACCGTTAGTCTGGTGGGTCCCACCAGTTTGCGCATTTTGCGTTGGTCGTACAACGGAGCCAATAAACTGTTTGTGCCCAATTGTGCCCTATCAGCCTGAAACGCTGGCTCAGTCTGTGGAGTGTGGAGCCACTGGTTGATGGGTTTAAGATGTGCGGCCCAATAATACAGTTTTAGATTAGGCAGCGCGATACCTCCGTCGTACCATCCTCTATGTAATTTGGGTTGTGCAATGCGCGCTGGGAGGTTCCCCCATAGGAGATTAGATATCAATGCTGCAACTTTTTGAAAGAATCTCGGGGCCACTGGGTAAGGTGTATTTTCAAGAACATATAGAAAGCGGGGCAGTGCCATCATTTTATATAAAGAAGCCCTACCTAAGAGCGTTAGTGGTAGTCCAGACCAAAATTTACCGTCTTGCTTGAGTCTTTCTAAGTGGGGCCCCAGATTCTTGTTCATAAATTCTGTGGGGTCACTAGTAATCTGGATGCCTAAGTATTTAAATGACGAACCAGCTATCTTCAGAGGGCAGTCTGCATCGAGAGCCGGGACCTGTCCCTTCAGAACATATAGTTCCGATTTGCTCCAATTTAACGTATATCCGGATATCCTACCATGATTATTGCAGAGATGTAATAGGGCCGGTACCCCACTTTCTGGATCTGTGAGATACACCAGCATATCGTCTGCATAAAGCGACAGCCGGTCCTCCCAGCCCTCCTTCCAGCCTATGCCTTTCAACAAGGGTGAGGTTCTAATAAGATTTGCAAGGGGTTCCAATGAGATCGCAAACAACAACGGCGAGAGGGGGCATCCTTGTCTTGTGCCCCTCCCTAATGGGAATGTTCGCGAAATATGTCCATTCGCCACAACCTGAGCTACCGGGTCAGTGTATAACAATCTAACCCATGCAACGAAGGGTTGTTTCATTTTTGTTGCCAGGGGGGATATTGAAAATGTATCATTAGTTAATACTGAGATCTCCAGGGATGAAGTTAAGACACATGGGTTAGAAGACTTATGGGCATTTACATTGTTAGATTCTTTTGCTGTGAGTGTTTCTATCTCCTTACACTTACCTCTCATATTGCACTCAGGTACTATAGGTTCAGATCCACCTTCTAATGCAGTCTCCTTTTAAAGCGGCATTGAGTGCTGTATTTGTTGCTGCCAATTGCTCCTCTATGTGAACGATTTCACTATTAATAAGGCCCACAGTGTTTTTTAGGTACTTCGTTATGGGAGCACTCTTCGTGGGCATTTTCCCCCCTTGCATGAGTAGTTTCCTTTTGCCCATGATTGGTCAATATGTTAATTTATACAACAGGCAAATAAGTTTCTCTTACCGAACTTGTTGGTTTCTGCCCAGTCAAGGGGGTTGGCCATGCCCTGCCTCGTCGGGCCGCGGACAGGCGCAGATGGGCCCGCCCTTGGCCTAGGCACGCCCGAATGCGTCCCACGCTGCAGGAGCCCTCACCGGTTCTTAAGTGCCTCCTGGCGCGTGCGATGTCGCCAACGGCCTCTTGGTATCCTGGGCAATGGAGTTCTTTTCCCCAGCTCGCGGTATCCGTGGCAAGCAGCGGCAACGTGTCCCATGTGAAATCAGCAGTTATAAGGTACAGTGAGGTCATGCGTGGGGTAGCCCTCGTCGGTTCTTAAGTGCCTCCTGGTTCGTGCGATGTCGTCAGCGGCGAGCGCGCAGCTTGGTATCCTGGGCAATGGAGTTCTTTCCCTCAGCTTGCGGTATCCGTGGCAAGCAGCAGCAACGTGTCCCACATGAAATCAGCAGAGTTATCAGGTACAGTGAGATGCATTTCTACATTCTCAGTCAGGCATACTAAACTCAATTTCTCTATATTGTCCCAATGGGAAGATATACTTGTAAAATGTTGCACAATATTCCCAATTCTGTCCTATGGGACAGATAGCCTTTCTACAGTAAAAACTGAATTACACTTTAGTTCACTATCAGGACATGTCACACACACCAGTACATGTCCTACCTTTTCAACTACACTGCATCCTGCCCATAGGGGTAACTTGGGCCTACCTTAGTGGTGACTTATATTTAATAATACGGAAGGTTAGGGCTTGGCAAGTGGGTGTACTTGCCAAGTTGACATGGCAGTAAAACACTGTGTGCAGACACTGCAGTGGTAGGTCTGGGACCCTTTGTAAGGCTTCTCGTGTACATTGCACAATCAGTGCTGCAGGCTCACTAGCTGCATTTGATTTACAGGCCCTGGCACTCTGAGTGCACTTTAATTGAGACTTACCAGTAAATCAAATATAGCAATCATGGAAACAACAATCCATATTACAATTTACAATAGGAGCACTTGCACTTTAACACTGAACAGCAGTGAGACAGTGCCCAGAGACATTAAACCAGCAAAAACAGTCCAAACCAGGAGGTCAGAAAGCAAAAAAACTGGGGAAACATGTCAGGTCTATCAACCCCCACCCCCAAACACTCTGGGATTTTTGGTCCAGGGTGTGGGGCTCCATATATGTGTATGTGTGTCCATGTTTTTTTTGTCATGTTCTTTTCCATTGTCCCTCTCAACCAGGCTAAAGTGAGAAAATGGTCCATACATACAGAATGATACAACAGAAGCCACCTCATTGCATCTTTTGATTTTCTTTCTTTTTTTCTGATGATGTGCAGCGTTGGAAAAGCCTATATGTTTAAAATGTGAGAATTTTTTACTTTGAGTGTGTTTAAAATGGTTGTAAATGTCCTGTTTGTTGTGTCACTCTGGTCAGAGCCTCAGATCTCTGGAGTTACACTAACTGGAAGATGCTCAGATTACCTGTCCGGGTCCTATCCTTGGGTCTCTGATCGTATAAAGGACTCCCTTGCAGCAGTTGCTATTGTTTCCGACTGTTATTGTGATGCTTTGTGTATTATTTGTTATGCCGTGTGATAATAAGAAGCATTCCCTGGATAAGAAGGGAGGACTCTTGTCGCTATGGATTTAACATTGTAGGAACCTT
This sequence comes from Lissotriton helveticus, assembly GCF_964261635.1. Lineage (NCBI taxonomy): Eukaryota > Metazoa > Chordata > Amphibia > Caudata > Salamandridae > Lissotriton > Lissotriton helveticus. Next base: position 2,096,989,623 of record NC_136067.1, read on the forward strand.
CTCTGGTGTCTTAGTTACTCTTTGAGTTTACACTCTTTGATAGAAGGGGATCACAGACGGATCGTCTGCCCTTGCTCAGCTGATTGCATCTTTACATTGAAAGTGTAATCTAGAATTTCTTTAGCGCACTTGTTTATATGGATAGTTAAAACTCTCATTAAATGCAAATACATGTTTCTGGTGGGCTTTGCATTTCAGCTTATTCAGTGTTTCTTTTTCTTAATCTAACAGGTGAAACAATTGCAGTGATAAACAACAAAGGTAAAGGCATTAAACATCACTTGTGTGCCTCGAAAGCTCTTCCCTTGAAGACTAATGACTCACCAAAGTCGACAGCAGAAATATCACTCTGCCCAATGAGGTCTGTACTTGGCTCTTAGGCACCAGCTGATAAACATTGAAGAAGTAACACGCAGACATACTGAAGCCAGTCTGAGGTGCTCATTATCAAGGAATAGCTAACCTGGAATCAGAAACAACACGCAACAGAGAAGTCGTATGGATATCTAGAATGTGACAAAACATTTATTAGACAGAGAAAGAGTAACTACAACATCAGAAATTTCATACTGGAGAAAAAGCATGAAGATAGACTGACTGTAATGAAGCATCAGAATGTCCACATAGTAGAGGAACTATATAAATGTACAAAATGTAATAAAGTGTTCAGACAGAAGACGATTCTAAAGGAGCATCAACAAATCCACACCGGGGAGAGACCATATCAATGCACAGAATGTAATAAAGTGTTCCGAATGAAGAAGATTCTAAAGCAACATCAAAAAATCCACACTGGAGAGAGACCATTTAGTTGCACTGAATGTGAGAAGGCATTTATAACAAACACAGAGCTGAAGCGACATCAGAAAATCCATACTGGAGAGAGACCATTTTACTGCACTGATTGTGGGAAGGCTTATATTAGAAAGCCACATCTAATGCAACATCAGAAAGTCCACAGCGGGCAGAAACTCTATGAATGTACAGAATGTGACAAGGCATTTTTAACATATGGAGAGCTGAAGCAACATCAGAAAATCCACACTGGAGAGAGACCATTTAACTGTACTGAATGTGAGAAGGCTTATATTACAAAGCCACATCTAATGCGACATCAGAAAGTCCACACCGGGCAGAAACCCTATGAATGTACAGAATGTGACAAGGCATTTAAAACAAATGGAGAGCTGAAGCTTCATCAGAAAACCCACACTAGAGAGAGACCATATCAATGTACAGAATGTGACAAAGCATTTAAAACAAATGAAAGTCTGAAGCAACATCAAAAAGTCCACACTGGCGAGAGACCATATCAATGTACAGTATGTGACAAGGCATTTATGACACATGGAAAGCTAAAACGACATCAGAAAATCCACACTGGTGAGAGGCCATATCAATGTATAGATTGTGACAAGGCATTTATTGCCAGTGAAGCCCTAAAGCAACATCAGAAAGTCCACACTGGGGAGAGAGCATATGAATGCACTGAATGTGACAAAGCATTTTTTACAAATGGAAACCTAAAAGAACATCAAAAAATCCACATTGGGGAGAGACCGTATCAATGTACAGAGTGTGAAAAAGCATTTATTGCCAGTGGATCCCTAATGGAACATCAGAAAATCCACACTGGGGAAAGACCGTATGAATGCACTGAATGTGACAAAGCATTTATAACAAATTCAAAGCTAAGACGACATCAGAAAATCCACACTGGGGAGAAACCATATCAATGTACAGAGTGTGATAAAGCATTTATAACAAATGGAGTGCTAAAACAACATCAGAAGATCCACACTGGGGAGAAACCACATCAATGTACAGAATGCGACAAATCATTTATTACAAGTGGAACCCTAATGCAACATCAGAGAGTCCACACTGGGGAGAGACCGTATGAATGCACTGAATGTGACAAAGCATTTATAAGAAAGGCAGATCTGAAACAACATCAGAAAAGCCACACTGGGGGGGGGAGAACGAAGATGGCGTCGATGGGAGCAGTCGCAGACTGAGCTCTCTCTTTCTTCCCCTGATAAGCTATGCGTGAGAGCAGGGGAAATCAAGGGAAAATGCAGTGGAAAAACTGCATCATTCTTCCTCCAGCGAGAACATAAAGATGATTGAGTTGGATAAAACCTGGAAAAAACGGGGACTTATGATGGTCGTTGAAAGGAGGAGAAGAAAAAAAGACTTGATTATTTTTTCAGAGCCCGATTGGGAGCTGTAAAGTCGGAAAAAGTCAGAAAAAGCTCACCCCACCTTCCGGACCTTCTCTGATGCTGTGACATTGATTGACTGACATTAAACAACATACGTTTTTGAGCCCTATTTGAACCCTCTCATGAAGAGTTCTGAGACTCTCCTGTACGGTACTGGCACAAAAAAAAAAGCGTTTCGTTTTTTTTTCTCTCTCTGTGGTTCTGGGCGTCGTCTCGAGTTGGACAGACGGAGGCCTGCAATCCATCAACAGCCTGTCAGAAGGAAAAGGAAAAGATACGGACTTACTGAATACGGCAGCTGCCTTCGCCCTTTGCCCATTCACTTCTCCATGCAATCTCTACTCCTGCTTGTAAGTATTAATCGGTGCCGCTTCGGTTGATCAGCTCAAGCTTAATTGGAAGGTGAGGAGCTGGTGTGTAGGGCTGTGAGCATACGGAGCGAGTAAGGAGCACCAGGCTCTAAAGCGGGGAAAAAAAAACTTGCATCGGATAACTCAATAGCAAACAAGGTATCTGCAGCAGGATATCTAAAAAAAAAGACTAGGGCTAGGGCCAAGACATTAAGACACTAAAATATGATTACGCTACAAACTGATGTAAAACGCAGCAAATAGAAAGAAATTTGCCTTTGACATTCGTTTTCTCTGCTCAGCCCACCTTTACTGCTCAGCCGTCTGGAAGGTTCTGACCTTTGCCTCGGGCTTCAGCTACCAATCACTTGGTCGGAGGCTGACAGTGGCCATTTGTACAAGCTGGGAGGGGAAACAAAAAAAAAGAGGAGGGGGCTCTAGTCTTAAAGGCACACATTCTATATTCCACTTAAGAATGCGAGAAGAGTATCACTGGAAACGGAAAGTGCTACCTTGGAGAAAGAGAAAAATTGATTTATTATCTGATAAGACGGTCATAAAGGTGGCAGTAACAGTGATAACGACCCAGGAACTTCTTAAAACTCCACGAAGTGGCGTTAGGCAATATACACAATATATGCAGAAGCAATATAACCGTAAATGTCACTGTGAGGTTGTTAATAGCAGATTCAGCTCTCTGTGTCTTCTCTGTCAACCCAAAGTCCAAGGAAACGGAATAAAACGACACATAAACCTGAGCATCTGTGGCATCTCAAACATACCAAATTTAGTAAAAACAGGGCAGGGATCAACTACTCCATACCTGAACCAGATCAAGCCAGTTATACAAAGGTACGAAAAAAAGAACAACGAGCAAAGTCTAGGGCAAGAAGTGATAGACAAGATGAATGTAACGGATATAAAAAGGATGGAGGATCTTCAAGAAAGTACTCAGGAGGTGATAAATGATTTACAGGATCAGAACCAGGTCAGTGATATTTCCATGCTCCAACCGACTATATGGGAAGTACAACAGCATGAAGAGCCTGAGTCGGATGAGCCTAATACGTCTAACAAGAAGGTGCAAGAAGTGGACAGGGGCCATACCTTGAAACCAATGCCGCAAAGACGGGAAACAAGAGGGACCAAAGCCAAAGACATAAAAAATAAAGAACAGGAACAAGATGGAGGGAAGGAGAGAGTTAAAGAGAATGAGAATGGGAATGAGAATGAAAAAGAGAAGGGGAAGGAGGACGACAAAGGTAGCAAAGAAAAACTAAAAAAAGGGGGAAAAAAAGCGACAGGCAAGCGGCTAAAGGCAAAGGCAGTGGCATGGAATCAGAAAAAAAGAAAGAGAAAATTAAAGAGAAACATAAGGAGCAGGAGAAAGACCATGAAGACACTGGAGAGATGGAATTAATGATGAAAAAAGCAAAACGCCTACAAACCATCAAAGAATTAAAAGCAAATGCAAAGATGACGGGGGAGTCAATGGCATCACAGCCTAGCATATTAAATATTTTTATCCCAGTGCCCAAAACTGGGGCAAATAAAGGGCTAAGGCAGGCGGTAATAACACAGGAGTCAACAGTACTGGACGGGGGAAATGCAAGAAACAATCTTGTGGTCGATGGACAAGTAATCCTGAATCCCCCACCTGATAAACGACTGTCGCTAGGAATTGATACAAACTCTGAAGAGTCCGATGTAGACATGTATGAGACAGGGATCTCGACTGCTAGTGAGACGAGTGAAGTTAACAAAAGAAGAGACCAAGAACTATCATCCCCGGCAATATCTGGACGTTCTGAAACAAGGAAGGAGAGTGATCATGGACAAGGAAGCACACCAAGGAAAAAATTAGAGAAAAGAAGAACAAGGAATAAAAGATTAAATAAATCAACCTATGACGAAACCACTGATCAAGGAAGCAACACAGAATTGACTGATCCTCGGAAAAATTTAAAATCTAAAAAATTAATAGAAACAACGAAGATTCAGGAAAGTGGGGAGGAATCAATTGCGGACATTTCTGAATATGACGAGGCAGGAGAGGCAAACGAACCATCTTTGAAAAAAATATTGACTTCAATAAAGAAATTGCATAAAGATGTCAAAAACGATACTCAAAAGCATCATTTAGCTGTTCAAAAGCTCCAAGGGGCGGTAAATAAGGTGGGCAGCACATGCCTGGCAATCTCTGAAAGGATGGTATCAGTTGAGACACGAACTGACCATTTAGAAAAGGATGTCACTTATCTGCAAAAACAGGAAAAAAGGCAAGAAGGTGCTATTCAGGACCTAATGATAAAGGCGGAGGAACAGGAAAATAGAGCACGGCGGAACAATCTGCGTTTCCTGGGGCTCCCAGAAGGTGTCGAAGATAACGACCCAAGGGGATACATAATTAAACTCCTCAAATCATCTATGCCCGAACTGCAAACCTGGGACCTAGAGAAAGAAGTCCAAAGAGCCCATCGGTTTCCCCTGACTCATCCTAAAAAAACTCAGAATCAATCTAAATATCCAAGGGCAATGTTGGTATTTTTGGGAAATTTTTTACTTCGGGAAACCATATATGATTTAGCTCGCCCCACAAGCAAGAAAGAATACAATGGTAGTACATATTTTGTAAGACCAGATTTTGCCCACGCAACCTTGGAAAGGAGATGGAGGCTGAGGCAGCTATTTTATCCCTTTGAGCAGATTGGTGCTAAAGTGTATTTACAAAACCCGGCAAGACTGAAAATAATATTCAGAGGATCTACTCGGAGCTTCACTAGCGAAATACAAGCAGAAAATTATCTTAAAGAAATCTCGGAGACTGCAAAAAAACCAGACCGGGAATATGAGCAAGAACTAATTCTTTTCCTATGAGGATCAAATAATAGTTGTCAAAATAAGAATGTTTAGTTTGTGCAAAATGAAGTGAGAACAATAACAATCATTACCTACAAGTGAAATAATACACGAAAACTTTTTCCAGAGGAGTAAAAGAAAAGAATCCTTGATCACAAAGACTTTTCTATGTATGTAAATAATACACTCACGCATGGCTGGGGGGGGGGGCACTGAGGCACTATGACCATGGGCGCCCACACCTGGAGCCGGTTTGGGGAGGGTGGGGGGGGGGCAAGGGTCAAGGAGGAAGGGGGGGAGGGAGGGTTGAGGGGTGGGATTGGTTGGTGGAAGGGTGGAAAAACGAGAAAAAAGGAAAGTGGTACAATTTTGGACAACGATTTGTTGAGAAGGACAATAACATGATTAGGGATCTGAGTGATGAGATATATAAACAATTAAATGGCAAGCATTAGAATATGCACTATTAATGCGGGAGGACTGAATGACTGGAGGAAGAGGCAGAGACTGGCATTCTTAGTAAGGCATGAAAGGATTGATATTATCTGTATACAAGAAACCCATCTCCCATGGTCAAAACGCAATCTACTTTCACTGGGTGGCTTTGAGTTAATAGCTTGTTCTACACAGACGTCTACAATTCGAGGTGTAGCTATACTGATTCGAGGTCCCCTAGGTAAAGCAAGGAAAGTGAAGGTGGATAGCAATGGGAGATGGGTAATTGCTGACTTAGACCTCGGTTTCTCCTTATGTGTGGTGTACGGCTCCAATCAAGATGAGCCTGAAATATTCGACTTTTTAGAAACCGAACTTGTGGGTTGGGCTACACCGTTGATAATAGCGGGGGATTTAAATATTTCAGCTGATTGGGTCGGATCTGAACCATATGCAGGTCGGAAACCCAAGGTCTTTCAATCTATTCGATCTCTTCTAAGCTCTCACAGGATGCTTGATGTATGGGGGTCAAAAACCCCTTGGATTTTGGATACACATACTTCTCTAATCCTGCCCAAAAATACACGAAATTAGATTACTTCCTGATCTCGTCCTCTGAGTTATCGAAAGTTGACATACTTAAACTTCCTAAAGTGGTTTCTGACCATAATCCATTAATTCTATCATATAGTATAGGTCAGAGGGAAAGAAAAAGCAATTCCTGGTCCTTTGAGAAAAAGCTCCTTAGTGATAAAAGATTTATAGATCATCTGAAAAATTGGGTCCCACAATTCTTTGCAGTAAATAGGTACAGTGCGTCTAGAAACACAGTCTGGGAAACTTTTAAGGCAGCATTGAGGGGTAAAACTATTAGCTGTTCAGCAAGATTAAGAAAGGAAGATAGAAATAAGATTGATGGTTTAATGAAAGAGTTAGTAAAAGTAGAAGAACAACATATGACTGATATAATCAAAGGGGTTAATACCACTGCAAGCCAGGAAGCTTTACTGACAATCAAAGCCGCACTCCAGAAAGAAGTAACCATGAAAGTCACAGGAGGATACCAATCAAATAGGGTTAAAAGATATGAGACCGGTGAGCAGGCAGGGAGAGCACTTGCCCTCAGGTTAAGGCAGGAAAAAACAAGAAACACTATTGTATGTATAGAAGTGGATGAGATCAGCTATACAGAAAGTAAGGACATTTTAAGAGTATTCGAAACATTTTATCAGCAGCTGTATGAGCAGGAAGAACCTACTAAGAAACCAGGGGAAGGAATACGAGATCGGGGCCCACTTTTAGAAGACTCAATCAAAAAAAATTGGAAGAAGAAATTACAATATTAGAAGTAACAGTCGCATTGCGGGAATTGGCCTCAGGTAAAGCTTCAGGTCCCGACGGGATACCTTTAGAAGTCTATAAACAATAGAAACCGAAATCACTCCGCTTCTGGTAGATTTGTTTAATGGGGTTATGTGTACAGGATCAACACCCGCCTCTTGGAAAGAAACAAATATAGCAATCTTCCATAAAAAGGGGAAACCGGCGGAAAAGGCGGGGTCTTACCGACCCATTTCACTAATAAATTCTGATACTAAGCTTTATTCTAAAATTCTGGCAAAGAGGCTGAGTAGGGTAATCGGCGATCTAGTATCCCCATGGCAGCATGGGTTTGTCCCCGGTCGGGGTACAACGGATCATACCTGTAGGGCAATCTCTTTGTTTGATGCCCAGGCTGCCGTGTGGGGGGGGATGTCGCTATGATCCTGCTCGACGCAGAGAAGGCGTTTGATCGTGTGAACTGGAACTTTCTCTGGGCTATCTTAGAGGCGAGGGGATTTGGTCCCAATATTATAGGGGCCCTTAAAGCCATGTATGTAGAACCAACTGCTAAGGTAACAGCAATCGGCGAGATATAAAAAGAGGGACTCGGCAAGGTTGTCCCTGTTTCCCTATTCTATTTGCGCTGTATATTGACCCCCTTATACAGTGTATTTTTAACTGCCCAGAGATAGCTCCAGTGATATGCAATGGTTATTCAAGTAAAATACTGGCCTATGCTGACGATCTTGCAGTGTTAACAAATAATCCACAACAAACTCTTCCTATTCTAATTCAAATGGCTAAACTATTTGGGGAAGAGTCAGGCTATCTTCTAAATGAAACAAAAACGCAGGTTATTTGTTCTAAAAATATAGCCAAAACTGACTATAGATTCGTCGACTCTGCCATATATTTAGGGGTAAAAATTAATTCCAATGTTGAGAAAATTGTAAGCGAGAACTATCTGCCACTTATTAAGGATATTGAGAAGGAATTAAAAAGAATAGATGTGTTACACCTCTCATTAATAGGAAGGGTAAATGCAGTTAAAATGTCTATGTTCCCTAGAGTTCTCTACTTATTTCGGGCCATCCCTTTAGCAATAGAGGACAGGATCATGAAACAACTTGAATCTATGTTTATCAGATTTGGATGGCAATACGGCAGGGTAAGGCGATCTACAAACTTAATGGCACTGCCCAGAGAAAGGGGTGGGATGGGATTGCCGAATTTAAAGTTATATCATTGGGCCTGCTTGCTAACCCAAATGACTACTCTATTTCAATCTACATCTGTACCTGATATAACACCTGGGTTTGTAGATCAACAATGCCCGCCCCAGATATATAGGATGCTATTGGGTGAAAAGACTATAAATGTATTTCAGTGCGAATTGGAACGAAGCTTTTATAAAAAACAAGATTGAAGACACTGATTGGCGCATGGAAGGTTTGGAAAGCAATTATGAAAATGTTTAATATCCCGAAAATCAATTCCTATCAGCAACTGTATAATTCATCTCTCTTTCCTCAACTAAAAAATGATAATAATTTGCTGATGTGGAAAAGGTTGGGGCTTAGATCCTTAGGAGATGTAATTGAAGAAGGTGAAATTCTGGGGTTCGAAATGCTGCAGGAAAGATTTGGTATTCCAGACAGTCAATGGCTGGTTTATGGTCAAGTTACCAGGGCAATTAGGGCAGTCAGGCCACAGATTTCATATACAGCAGATTTTCCACTGATTGAGTTATTAAATAGAGGTTGTAGGAAGATTAAGATTTTATATAATTGCCTATTGGACCAAATCCCGGATGATATTGAGAAGGTTGAGTCTAACTGGGCGACAAAATTAGGAGATTCTGATGTCGATCTCGACCTCGCTCTCGTATTGAATAAAAAAATATTCCGGGCATCAAACCTTCGCGCACAACACTACAAGACTATTTTTAATCTTTACCATACACCCGCGAAGATATTTGCCTGGGGTCTAAGCGAAAATGATAATTGTCCCAGATGTAATGAAAGTCAGGCTGACATTATACATATGTTTTCTTCCTGCAAACAGTTGGATAATGTTAAATATGAAATAATTAAATTTATGGAGGGGCTGCTAGGTCAGTCCATCGACCTATCCCCTACTCTAATTTTACTGGGTACAGACTCAAAGTTGGGTTTAGGCGAGGCTGAAAGAGATCTAATGTTTTTATCTGTTGCTGTACTTAGAATTTTAATTTCTGCGGCGTGGAAAGATACGAACCCTCCATCCTTTCAGATGTGGCTCTCGAGATTTCTAGGAATTCATAACATAGAATCCTGCCTCTATGAATATAAAGGCATGAGGCAACGTAAGGAGTGTATACGCCTATGGGCTCCTGTAACTAATTGGAGAACAGATAGAAATGGATAAAAACTTTGTTTGTCTCCAATTAATTGAAGCTGATTTCTAACCCTATTTATCTATTTATTTTTCCTCGTTCCCGCTAACAAAATGTATTCAAAAATGTATGTAAATATATCAAATATTTATCAAATTCTTATCATGTATGTAATAATTGTTGAAATTTGTCCATTTATGTACCAACTTTTTCACCCAAAAAAAAAAAAAAAAAAAAAAGAAAAGCCACACTGGGGAGAAACCATATCAATGCACTGAATGTGACAAAGCATTTATAACAAAGGGAGAGCTAAAACAACATCAGACAATCCACACTAGGGAGAAACCATATCAATGTACAGAGTGTGACAGATCATTTGTTACAAATGGACTGCTGATGCAACATCAGAAAATCCACACCGTAGAGAGACCATTTAACTGCACTGAATGTGAGAAGGCATTTACTAGAAAGTCATAGCTAATGCAACATCAAAAAGTCCACACCGGGCAGAAACCATATGAATGTAAAGAATTTGACAAAACATTTATAACAAAGGGAGAGCTGAAGCAACATCAGAATAAACACACTAGAGGGAGATCATATCAATGTACAGAATGTGACTAGGCATTTATATTAAATGGTGCACCGAATCAACATTGGAAAATCCCCACTGGGGAGAAACTATATTAATGAACAGAATGTGACAACGGATTTATTGCAAAGCACAGTTTAAAAATACATCGGAAGGTCCACACTGGGGAGAAACCATATGAATGTACAGAATGTCAAAAGGGATGTATTACTCAACAAAATTGAATATGACATGGGATAGTTCACACTGGAGAGACACCATATCAATGTATTGAAAGTGGCAATGCATTCATAAGAAATGGAGAGCTAACACAACCTAAAAAGTCCACACTTAAGACTGCACTGAATGCTGCAAGCCAATCATTAGAAAGGGAGTGTTAAAACAATATCCAAAAGTCCCCATTGGGAAAAATCTGAATGAATGTACAGAATGTGACAACGTGTTCTTAATGACGCAACAGCATGAGTGTACAGAAAGTAACAAGGCATTTATTGGAAGGGCACAGCACATCCAATGTACCATCAGCAAGTTCACACATGAGAGATACCATGTCAGTGCACGTACTATGACAAGGCATATGTTTTTTTTTAAACTAACACTATATCAAAAGTTCACATGGAAGAGAAATGGCATTTATTAGAAAGGCACAGCTAATTTACCATTAAAGTCCACACAGGGAAGAAAGTCATGACACGAAGAATGCATATCATAACAAATGTGTTCAAATATTTGTCAAAAAAGAAAGACCTAACACAACAACAAAAAGGCCACCCTGGGGAGAAACCATATAAATGTACTGAATGTGATAATTCACATTTATTGGCAGGGCACAGCTTCTATAAAAACAGTAAGTCAACACAGAGGAGAAAGTAATGATGGTGGAGAATGCATATCACTGTACTCAATGTGGCAAGACATCCTTTACAAAGGCAAATCCAATGCAACATCATAAAGTCTAGTGGGACACCTGTCCTCCACAAAGGAGCGACACTATAGGAATATACTGAATGTGACAAGCAATCATTGCAAAGGGACTATTAATGCAACATCTGAAAATCCACACTTGGAAGTAACTAAAGCAATAAATGTGACCAGGTGCTGACCCGATAGTCCATAATGGCAGAAATAAATTTTTCTTACAAAGTGTTTTATTTCAGGGGCAACCTAATGTGTCAACATGCATTCCAGGAAGAAACTGTATCTCTCTTCAGGCTGAGAAGGCATTCATTACAAAAGAATAGCTAATGCTTGATCAGAAATTATGCACTGGAGAGTGTAAGTTGTGCTGATCGTGAAGTCTTTCATTTAAAACAGTCATCAGTTGCTACAATAAAGAATCCACACCTGCACACAGTTACAGGGGATGAAATACCTGAATAAAATGTGGAACAAAGGAACAGAAATAGTGGCAGTCATCGTAGGTGCCGAAGGATTGGTCAAGAAAAGGTCCGAGGGCAACTTGCCAGTCGCTCACAGAGGTGACAATATGTAAACTCCAGTGAGCATCAAAGTGCCTCACAATGCAACTGTTACAGAAATTAATAGCTAGATTTCTTTCACTGTTCCCAGATTACTGTGGTGATAAACACACGCTCTGCCTATTTACTCAGTTATGTGAGATGTGTTCTGCAAGGCCTTCTAGTGCTCGTTTCCACAGTTTTGGGAACATTTGTGATAATACAATTCATAGTTTGTTATCTAGGATGTTATGTTTATACTGTTTATCGTTGACATTTTGTTTCTTTCATTAACAATACTACCCAGGAGAGGCAAGTGGAGTTTTGTGGTCAGTTGGAAGTCAGATGCTACTGTCCTTAGGGGTTTGCAACCCCTGAAGTATGTGTGCATCAGGTTTATGGTTTTATGTGGGACAGGACCTGGCACTATTTGTACAGACATTGCAAGACAGTTTGCTGGACAACCTGTGAATAAGAGACTCTACTAACAAGAGTGATTACAATCTCCCATCTCACGTGTAGGCAACCATTGTATTCTTTCTACTTCTGCACAAGGGTCATTTTGTAACATGCTGATCTGTAATAAAATGAACCACTGCTGAAAGTACCAACTGCAATCCTGGATGTTTGAATACTGTAAACTTTCACATACCGTACTATGTATGTGGTTATTTACTTTTCTAAAGCGCTCTAGTGTCCTTTCTGGCTATGCCCGTGCAATAGAAATAAACAAATACATAAATCTGTTTGCCTGTGTAGGGAAAGACAAAGCAAAGGTTCCCCAGGGGGTCAGAAAGCCATCTAGGCCTCAGAATTTGTTTTCTTTTTTATTCAGGGTTGAGGTCAGCCCAGAATAGGCATGCCAATGCCCACACCTCCCCTAAAACATTTCACAGTCTTTCTGCCCCCCTGAGGGGCGGATGAGGGCAGCGGTCCCTGATCTACCCCCGGGGGGCAGAAAGCCCCCTAGGCGCCAGCGATTACGCTGGCTTTTTTTATGCGTCAGGGCTGCTCAGAATGGGCATACCAATGCCCCCACCCCAAAAACATAGCCTCAGTCTTTCTTGCCCCCTTGGGGGCATATCAGGGAAACCCCCACCCTGATTCTCCCCCACTGCAGCAGAAAGCCCACTAGGCACAGCCTTGTTTTTAGCAATGTGCCTACCTGTGGATTTAGGGCCCTAGCGCAGCCGGCACATAGGGAAGCCTAGCAAACCTGCAAATTATTTTTAACTAGACACCAAGGGGAATCCAGGAGGGTGTGACTTGTGTGCCTCTCACCAGGTTATGTTACCCAGAATCGCTTGCAAACCTCAAACCTAGTTAAAAAAACATATTTTCCTCATGTTTCTGTGATGGAAATTTCTGGGATCTGAGTGGATCCACAAAATTCCACCCACCCCGCATACCCCAAAGTCGTCTGAAAAAAATGGTGTCTCACTTGTGTGGGTGTCCAATGCCGAATTGCCTAAAAACGTATTTTAAAAAAAATGTAGTGCTTAGAATTCTCAGTGCTATACCCTTATTGCCTATGTTTTAGGCTCTTCCCAGTCACAGGCCTTTGCCCCAGCCAAACAAGTGAGGTATCATTTTGCTCGGGAGACTGAGGGGAACGCTGTGAGGTAGGACATTTGTGCCGGCACAGTGATTCCACTCAAAAATATGTGGAAAATATATTTTTTTCAGTTAAATTTGAGGTTTGCTAGGCATCCTGGGTAGGAAAACGTTGGGGGATCCACACAAGCCATACCTCGCTGGACTTCCCCGGGTGTCTAGCTTTCAGAAATGTGTGGGTTTGGTAGTTTACCAAGATGGTAGCCGAGCCCAGAGCCAAAAACCCAGGTGACCCACCCTTGCAAAACCAGGTTGCTTTGTGATAGGTCATTATGATGCCACAGTGGGAAGAATACCAAGATGAATCCTCAGTCTTTGAATGGACAAAAGGGGCAATTGATAGGTTGTTGTTGCTGAAGACATTGATACTTGGATAGAGATTAATAAAAACTAGAAGCTTCTCTTCACTTGTTTATGAAAGGCGAGCTGTTGTTAATTCCACAGTTAGTAAGGCTTTGCTCTCGTGCTTTAAAGATAGTAAAAGAGGGAGACACTCAGTGTGTCAGCTAGAAAATGTCTCCCCCCTCTCACAATTCAACAGCTACTAATCCTTGAATAACCTCCCACAGTCTGAAGACAAGTTATATCTCTCATCGATATGGAAGAAGGACAGGCTTCTAACACTAGTGTTATATGTAACATTGTGGAGCATCACATGATTGTGGGCAACAATGTGATTGATGCCAGTTCAGCCACCCCGAGGCTCGACTGTAAAGCTCTGCTAAGGTTACCCATGCAATGTGGGTAGGCGCATGTTGAGATGGCTGTTTGGGCGACTATTACTAGAACACAGGTGACAAAGAGTTTTGATGTCAGAAATACTTGTAATCTGACAAAAAAACCTTAGTGGAAAGAGGAGAGTCAACCTGCAGACACAACACATATGACTGGGGTAAGCCCAGGATGTAAGATTAAGCATCTCACTTAGAATGTGAGAGGGGTGAATGACCACCACAAGACCCAAATGGTGACTGTATACCTCAATAGCCCTATCAATCAATCATGCCATTTGTATAGCGCACTACTCACCCGGGAGGGTCTCAAGGCGCTTGGGGGGGAGGGGTATGCTACTGCTCGAACAGCCAGGTCTTGAGTTGTTTCCTGAAGGCGAGATGGTCCTGGGTCAGCCGAAGGTGGATGGGTAGGGAGTTCCAAGTCTTGGCAGCCAGGTAAGAGAAGGATCTTCCTCCGGCGGTGGCTCTTCGGATGCGTGGTACGGCTGCGAGGGCGAGGCTGGTGGACCGTAGCTGGCGGGTGGGCGTGTAGAAGGTCAGGCGGTCGTTGAGGTACTTGGGGCCCAGGTCGTGGAGAGACTTGTGTGCGTGGGTAAGGAGCCGGAACGTGATCCTCTTGTCGACGGGGAGCCAGTGCAGGTTCCTCAGGTGGCTGGAGATGTGGCTGCGTCGGGGGACATCCAGGATGAGTCTGGCGGAGGCGTTCTGGATGCGCTGGAGTCTTTTCTGTAGCTTGGCTGTGGTTCCAGCGTAGAGGGCGTTTCCGTAGTCCAGTCGGCTGGTGACGAGTGCCTGGGTGACAGTCTTCCTGGTCTCGGCCCTAAGGTAGATGTTCCATAAATTCAGGAGACGCAGGCTGCTTCTGTTGGGGTTAATACTTTTTCCAAAATTTGGAGCCCTTACCTCCTATTTCTATTCCTCAGTCACTAGGGAAATGGCCATATTGGTTAAACTAAGCAAACACAAGGAGATGATGGATGGAGTGCTGAAACGTTTCGGACACTCACCCCCAGTCACAGATCTGGATTGAATCCATCATCATTATGTAGCTTACTTTGCCACCCCAGTTCAGACACAGCTATATTCAAATCAGTCATGCCCCTGTGCCTCATGTAAACAGTCCAGCCTGAACTGCCAAGCCATGTCTTCCCTGGACAGGAAACACGCATCCTGGGACCGGTTTCGGGCTAACATCCCTCTTCAGCCAGGCTAACTTGAATCCAGTTGCAAAGAGAGCAAGGGATTCAAGTCTGGGCATACCCTGCCAACTTAGGGCGAAAAAAGCAAACATAAGGAGATGATGGACGCAGCGCTGAAAATGTTCAAACACTCATCTCCATTCATAGATCTGGGTTGAATCCATCATCATTCTTTAGCTCACTTAGCCACCCCAGTTCAGACACAGCTATATGCAAATCAGTCTTGCCCCTGCGCCTCATGGAAACAGTCCAACCGAACTGCCAAGCCATGTCTTCCCTGAATCCAAAACAAGCATCATAGGACCGGATTCGGGTTAACAGCCCTCTTCAACCAGGATAGCTTGAATCCAGTGGCAAAGTGAGCACGGGACCCAGCTTTGGGCATACCCTGCCAACTGAGGGTGAAAAAAGCAAACACAAGGAGTTGATGAACGGAGTGCTGAAATGTTTCAAACACCCCCCACCAGTCAGGGATCAGGATTGAATCTATCATGATTCTGTAGCTCACTTTGCCACCCCAGTTCAGACACAGCTATATGCAAATCAGTCTTGCCCATGTGCCTCATGTAAACAGTCCAGCCTGAACTGCCAAGCCATGTCTTCCCTGGACAGGAAAAAAGCATCCTGGGACCGATTTCGGGCTAACAGCCCTCTTCAGCCAGGCTAGCTTGAATTAAGTTGCAAAGAGAGCAAGGGATTCAAGTATGGGCATACCCTGCCAAATTAGGGCGAAAAAAGCAAACATAAGGAGATGATGATTGGGGTGCTGAAACTTTTCAAACACTCACCCCCATTCACAGATCTGGGTTGAATCCATCATCATTCTTTTGCTCACTTTGCCACCCCAGTTCAGACACAGCTATATGCAAATCAGTATTGCCCCTGTGCATCATGGGAACAGTCCAGCTCGAACTGCCAAGCCATGTCTTCCCTGGATCCGAAACAAGAATCCTAGGACCGGATTCAGCTAACAGCCCTCTTCAGCCAGGCTAGCTTGAATCCAGTGGCAAATTGAGCAAGGGACCCAGGTCTGGGCATACCCTGCCAACTTAGGGTGAAAACAGCAA
The DNA here is from genome assembly GCF_964261635.1 of Lissotriton helveticus. Classification (NCBI taxonomy): domain Eukaryota; kingdom Metazoa; phylum Chordata; class Amphibia; order Caudata; family Salamandridae; genus Lissotriton; species Lissotriton helveticus. The sequence continues at coordinate 2,097,005,852 of NC_136067.1, forward strand.
ACATAAGGAGATGATGTTCGTAGTGCTGAAACTTTTCAAACACTCACCCCCATTCACAGATCTGGGTTGAATCAATCATCATTCTTTAGCTCACTTTCCCACCCCAGTTCAGACACAGCTATATGCAAATCAGTATTGCCCCTGTGCATCATGGGAACAGTCCAGCTCGAACTGCCAAGCCATGTCTTCCCTGGATCCGAAACAAGAATCCTAGGACCGGATTCAGCTAACAGCCCTCTTCAGCCAGGCTAGCTTGAATCCAGTGGCAAATTGAGCAAGGGACCCAGGTCTGGGCATACCCTGCCAACTTAGGGTGAAAACAGCAAACATAAGGAGATGATGTTCGTAGTGCTGAAACTTTTCAAAAACTCACCCCCATTCACAGATCTGGGTTGAATCAATCATCATTCTTTAGCTCACTTTCCCACCCCAGTTCAGACACAGCTATATGCAAATCAGTATTGCCCCTGTGCATCATGGGAACAGTCCAGCTCGAACTGCCAAGCCATGTCTTCCCTGGACCGGAAACAAACATCCTAGGACCAGTTGCGGGCTATCAGCCCTCTTCAGCCAGGCTAGCTTGAGTCCAGTGGCATAGTGTGCAAGGTATTCATGTCTGGGCATACCCTGCCAACTTAGGGTGAAGAAAGAAAACACAAGGAGATGACGGACGGAGTGCTGAAATGTTTCAAACACTCACCACCAGTCAGAGATCTGGATTGAATCTATCACGATTCTGTAACTTACTTTGCCACCCCAGTTCAAACACAGCTATATGCAAATCAGTCTTGACCCTGTGCCTCATGTAAATAGTCCAGCCTGAACTGCCAAGCCATGTCTTCCCTGGACAGGACTGTCGGAAATAGGAGCAAAGAGGGAAATTACGGACCGGGCTGCCCTCCACTCAAAAACTAGTCATCATCAAAAACCCTATCCAAATGACGTGGATTGTGTCAGTTACTTAAATAACAGAACAGTATGTGAGTCCCGATAACTGCTATCATCCCCTATATACTTTCATTCTAATAAGGGGACGTTTCACTGCAATACGTCCTGAGTTTCTTAAAAACAGAAACAATATGCCAACACCTCTTTGACGTTTACACAGAACACAACAGCAAAATGTCTGACACCATTAATCAATATCAAGTGTCCACCTCATCAGTTAGGACAGATTCTGTGTAGAAAAAATGTGGAAGAACCGAATGACAGCTCACGGAAACACCATCAACGGGGTAACTGGTATGCAATCTCCAGACAGGAACCCTGTCTCATCATCGGTTGTCATCCGATTCCTAAAAGAAATAGAAAACACGTGTCCAAAACAACAAACCAAGACAGTGTGTGAAAGAGTGGAAGCAGAGAAAGTCTGCTATTGATAATCAAGAAGTGCATTAAAAGCAGCAACTACTTCCCTTCATAATTTTATTCGTAGAGAAATTGGTGTTTGCTGTTAGACTAAAAAGGCTGGTAGCTATTCATGCACACCATTACCTATTACCATTACCAACATGTTTCACTGCCACATCAATTTTGGCAGATTCATCAGGGCCGCACAGTTTGCTGCCACCCCACTGTTGGTCACTTGTTCTATGTTAACTGTCAAAGAAAGAGGCACAAACAGGTAGTTAAAAACATACACTATCACCCTTAAACGCTATATGTATGTGTGTGATACTGTGTCAGCATAGTATACCTATAAGCATTCTGTTTGCTCATACCAGCTGCCAAGGAATCCAGAAAGGGGATAAAAGGGTACTCCTACTTTGAGAATCCAGTGTCACATAGATTGTGTATATCAATCTAGAAGCATTAAAAGCACAAGGAGATAGTGTCAGCAAAGTCTGTGTGTCTCATACATTCTCCGTCAAAAACGGATCCTACCGACTTCAACCAATAGTCAAAAGTGAAGAGCGCTCGTTTTTTCCCTCTCATCGGATCCACACACGCTTAGACTTTAACATGCGCTTCGGAGCATTTTAGCATCAAAGTTTGCTCGAACGCATTCCCAAATGATTTAGGGAGTACCAAGGGAGTGCTCGTTTTTACGCTCTCATCGGTTTCCTCGGGTCCACACACACTTAGACCGTAACATACGCTTCAGAGCATTTTTAGAATGAAAGTATACTCAACAGCATTCCCAAATGGTTTAGAGAGTGCCCAAGTAGACCACACTGCACATTCTCCAAATATCGTGACAATAAACATTGTATGCGCAAAATCTTACATCTCCTAGCAAAATCGAGCTAGCGCCTAACCCACCAGCCATACTGGTACACCACACATAGCCCATTGGTAACCGTACACCTCACCGTTATATGTCCCGACGAGTGCGTTGTCTCGTTCACCAAACTCAGTCTGATTCAGCCGTATACAAATACCTACGTGGGACGTTCAACTCCTTCCACGCGTATGTCACATGATACGGTAACACGGTCATGGCGGCCATCTTGAGATAGTAATTTCTGGCTTTGTTGTGATATAGTGAAGTTCCAAATCACTGAAATAAATGTGCGTGCCTGCCGTGATGTATATAATTCTCAAACGTGGACTCATGGGTCAGTTTTATCGATGTTTGTTATACTGCTAATAAATTACTACAATTTCATATACCACAGTCCCACGTTGTTATTATAGGGCCATATGGGTCATGCTATGATGTCAAGTATGACAGGACAGGGAAGACCCATAGCAAGAAATGCGGGGTCACGCTAAATAATGCTAAGACCCAAATTTGTTCAGGTGCGACCATGTTGTTGTAACAATGGTGACTACGTCTCCTACAATTAGAAGATAACATCAATGCAATGTGTTGCTCGACTTTATTCCCAAATATATGTGGACAGGAAACAAGCATCCTGAGACCGGTTTCGGGCTAACAGCCCTCTTCAGCCAGGATAGCTTGAATCCAGTGGCAAAGTGAGCAAGGGACCGAGGTCTGGGCATATCCTGCCAACTTAGGACGAAAAAAGCAAACATGAGGCGATGATGGTCGGGGTGCTGAAACTTTTCAAACACTCACCCCCATTCACAGATCTGGATTGAATCCATCATCATTGTTTAACTCACTTTGCCACCCCAGTTCAGACACAGCTAAATGCAAATCAGTCTTGCCCCTGTGCCTCATGGAAACAGTCAAACCCGAACTGCCAAGCCATGTCTTCCCTGGATCCAAAACAAGCATCATAGGTCCGGATTCGGGCTATCAGCCCTCTTCAGCCAGGATAGCTTGAATCCAGTGGCAAAGTGAGCAAGGGACCCAGTTCTGGGCATACCCTGCCAACTTAGGACGAAAAAAGCAAACATAAGGGGATGATGGTCGGAGTGCTGAAAGTTTTCAAACACACCATTCACAGATATGGGTTGAATCCATCATCATTCTTTAGCTCACTTTGCCACCCCAGTTCAGACACAGTTATATGCAAATCAGTATTGCCCCTGTGCCTCATGGGAACAGTCCAGCTCAAACTGCCAAGCCATGTCTTCCCTGGATCCGAAACAAGAATCCTATGACCGGATTCGGCTAACAGCCCTCTTCAGCCAGGCTAGCTTGAATCCAGTGGCAAAGTGAGCAAGGGACCCAGGTTTGGGCATACCCTGCCAACTCAGGGTGAAAAAAGCAAACATAAGGAGATGATGGTCGGGGTTCTAAAACTTTTCAAACACTCACCCCCATTCACAGATTTGGGTTGAATCTATCATCGTGCTTTAGCCCACTTTGCCACCCCAGTTAAGACACAGCTATATGCAAATCAGTATTGCCCCTGTGCCTCATGGGGACAGTCCAGCTCGAACTGCCAAGCCATGTCTTCCCTGGATCCGAAACAAGAATCCTAGTACCAGATTCAGCTAACAGCCCTCTTCAGCCAGGCTAGCTTGAATCCAGTGGCAAAGTGAGCAAGGGACCCAGGTTTGGGCATACCCTGCCAACTTAGGGTGAAAACAGCAAACATAAGCAGATGATGTTCGGAGTGCTGAAACTTTTCAAACACTCACCCCCATTCACAGATCTGGGTTGAATCCATCATCATTCTTTAGCTCACTTTCCCACCCCAGTTCAGACACAGCCATTTGCAAATCAGTCTTGCCCTGTGCGTCATCGGAACTGTCCAGCCAGAACTGCCAAGCCATGTCTTCCCTGGACTGGAAACAAACATACTAGGACCGGTTTCGGGCATTTCAGCCCTCTTCAGCCAGGCTAGCTTGAATCCAGTGGCATAGAGAGCAAGTTATTCACGTCTGGGCATACCCTGACAACTTAGGGTGAAAAAAGAAAACACAAGGAGATGATGGACAGAGTGCTGAATTGTTTCAAACACCCACCACCAGTCAGAGATCTGGATTGAATCTATAAAGATTCTTTAGCTTACTTTGTCACCCCATTTCAAACACAGCTATATGAAAATCAGTCTTGACCCTGTGCCTCATGTAAACAGTCCAGCCTGAACTGCCAAGCCATGTCTTCCCTGGACAGGAAACACGCATCCTGGGACCGGTTTCGGGCTAACAGCCCTCTTCAGCCAGGCTAGCTTGAATCCAGTTGCAAAGAGAGCAAGAGATTCAAGTCTGGGCATACCCTGCCAACTTAGTGCGAAAAAAGCAAACATAAGAAGATGATGGTCGAGGTGCTGAAAATTTTCAAACACTCACCCCCATTCACAGATCTGGGTTGAATCCATCATCATTCTTTAGCTGACTTAGCCACCACAGTTCAGACACAGCTATATGCAAATCAGTCTTGCAGCTGTGCCTCATGGAAACAGTCCAACCAAACTGCCAAGCCATGTCTTCCCTGGATCTGAAACAAGAATCCTAGGACCGGAATCGGCTAACAGCCCTCTTCAGCCAGGCTAGCTTGAATCCAGTGGCAAAGTGAGCAAGGGACCCAGGTCTGGGCATACCCTGCCAACTTAGGGTGAAAATAGAAAACATAAGGAGATGATGTTCGGAGTGCTGAAACTTTTCAAACACTCACCCCCATTCACAGATCTTGGTTGAATCCATCATCATTCTTTAGCTCACTTTCCCACCCCAGTTCAGACACAGCTATATGCAAATCAGTCTTGCCCCGGTGCCTCATTGGAACAGTCCAGCCAGAACTGCCAAGCCATGTCTTCCCTGGACTGGAAACAAACATCCTAGGACCGGTTTCGGGCTAACAGCCCTCTTCAGCCAGGATAACTTGAATCCAGTGGCAAAGTGAGCAAGGGACCCAGCTCTGGGCATACTCTGCCAACTGAGGGTGATAAAAGCAAACACAAGGAGGTGATGGACGGAGTGCTGAAATGTTTCAAACACCCCCCACCAGTCAGAGATCTGGATTGAATCTATCATGATTCTGTAGCTCACTTTGCCACCCCAGTTCAGACACAGCTATATGCAAATCAGTCTTGACCCTGTGCCTCATGTAAACAGTCCAGCCCGAACTGCCAAGCCATGTCTTCCCTGGACAGGAAACAAGCATCCTTGGACCAGTAGCGGGCTAACAGCCCTCTTCAGCCAGGCTAGCTTGAATCCAGTTGCAAAGAGAGCAAGGGATTCAAGTATGGGCATACCCTGCCAAATTAGGGCGAAAAAAGCAAACATAAGGAGATGATGATCGGGGTGCTGAAACTTTTCAAACACTCACCCTCATTCACAGATCTGGGTTGAATCCATCATCATTCTTTTGCTCACTTTGCCACCCCAGTTCAGACACAGCTATATGCAAATCAGTATTGCCCCTGTGCATCATGGGAACAGTCCAGCTCGAACTGCCAAGCCATGTCTTCCCTGGATCCGAAACAAGAATCCTAGGACCGGATTCAGCTAACAGCCCTCTTCAGCCAGGCTAGCTTTAATCCAGTGGCAAAGTGAGCAAGGGACCCAGGTCTGGGCATACCCTGTCAACTTAGGGCGAAAACAGCAAACATAAGGGGATGATGTTCGGAGTGCTGAAACTTTTCAAACACTCACCCCCATTCACAGATCTGGGTTGAATCCATCATCATTCTTTAGCTCACTTTCCCACCCTAGTTCAGACACAGCTATATGCAAATCAGTCTTGCCCCTGTTCCTCATCGGAACAGTCCAGCCAGAACTGCCAAGCCATGTCTTCCCTGGACCAGAAACAAACATCCTAGGAACGGTTGCGGGCTGTCAGCCCTCTTCAGCCAGGCTAAGTTGAATCCAGGGGCATAGTGAGCAAGGTATTCATGTCTGGGCATACCCTGCCAACTTAGGGTAAACAAAGAAAACACAAGAAGTTAATGGACGGAGTGCTGAAATGTTTCAAACACTCACCACCAGTCAGAGATCTGGATTGAATATATCATGATTCTGTAGCTCACTCTGCCACCCCAGTTCAGACATAGCTATATGCAAATCAGTCTTGACCCTGTGCCTCATGTAAACAGTCCAGCGTGAACTGCCAAGCCATGTCTTCCCTGGACAGGACTGTCGGAAATAGGAGCAAAGAGGGAAATTACGGACCGGGCTGCCCTCCACTCAAAAACTCGTCATCATCAAAAACCCTATCCAAATGACGTGGATTGTGTCAGTTACTTAAATAACAGAACAGTCTGTGAGTCCTGATAACTGCTATCATCCCCTATATACTTTCGTTCTAATAAGGGGACGTTTCACTGCAATACGTCCTGAGTTTCTTAGAAACAGAACCAATATGCCAACACCTCTTTGATAGTTACACAGAACACAACAGCAAAATGTCTGACACCATTAACCAATATCAAGTGTCCACCTCATCAGTTAGGACAGATTCTGTGAAGAAAAAATGTGGAAGAACCGAATGACACCTCACGGAAACACCACCAACGGGGTAACTGGTATGCAATCTCCAGACAGGACCCCTGTCTCATCATCGGTTGTCATCCGATTCATAAAAGAAATAGAAAACACGTGTCCAAAACAACAAACCAAGACAGTGTGTGAAAGAGTGGAAGCAAAGAAAGTCTGCTAGTGACAATCAAGAAGTGCATTAAAAGCAGCAACCACTTCTCTTCATAATTTTATTCGTAGAGAAATTGGTGTTTGCTGTTAGACTAAAAAGGCTGGTAGCTATTCATGCACACTATTACCTATTACCATTACCAACATGTTTCACTGCCACATCAATTTTGGCAGATTCATCAGGGCCGCACAGTTTGCTGCCACACCACTGTTGGACACTTGTTCTATGTTAACTGTCAAAGAAAGAGGCACAAACAGGTAGTTAAAAACATACACTATCACCCCTTAAACGCTATATGTATGTGTGTGATACTGTGTCAGCATAGTATACCTATAAGCATTCTGTTTGCTCATACCAGCTGCCAAGGAATCCAGAAAGGGGATAAAAGAGTACTCCTACGGTGAGAATCCAGTGCCACATAGATTTTGTATATCAATCTAGAAGCATTAAAAGCACAAGGAGATAGTGTCAGCAAAGTCTGTGTGTCTCATACATTCTCCGTCAAAAACGGATCCTACCGACTTCAACCAATGGTCAAAAGTGAAGAGCGCTCGTTTTTTCCCTCTCATCGGATCCACACACACTTAGACTTTAACATGCTCTTCGGAGCATTTTAGCATCAAAGTTTGCTCGAACGCATTCCCAAATGATTTAGGGAGTACCACGGGAGTGCTCGTTTTTATGCTCTCATCGGTCTCCTCGGGTCCACACACACTTAGACCGTAACATACGCTTCAGAGCATTTTTAGAATGAAAGTATACTCAACAGCATTCCCAAATGGTTTAGAGAGTGCCCAAGTAGACCACACTGCACATTCTCCAACTATCGTGACAATAAACATTGTATGCGCAAAATCTTACATCTCCTAGCAAAATCGAGATTGCGTCTAACCCACCAGCCATACTGGTACACCACACATAGCCCACTGGTAACCGTACACCTCACCGTTATATGTCCCGACGAGCGCGTTGTCTCGTTCACCAAACTCAGTCTGATTCAGCCGTATACAAATACCTACGCGGGACGTTCAACTCCTTCCACGCGTATGTCACATGATACGGTAACAGGGTCATGGCGGCCATCTTGAGCTAGTCATTTCTGGCTTTGTTGTGATATAGTGAAGTTCCAAATCACTGAAATAAATGTGCGTGCCTGCCGTGATGTATATAATTCTCAAACGTGGACTCATGGGTCAGTTTTATCGATGTTTGTTATACTGCTAATAAATTACTACAATTTCATATATCACAGTCCCACATTGTTATTATAGGGCCATATGGGTCATGCTTTGATGTCAAGTATGACAGGACAGGGAAGACCCATAGCACGAAATGCGGGGGTCACGCTAAATAATGCTAAGACCCAAATTTGTTCGGGTGCGACATGTTGTTGTACCAATGGTGACTACGTCTCCTACAATTAGAAGATAACATCAATGCAATTTGTTGCTCGAACGCATTCCCAAATATATGTGGACAGGAAACAAGCATCCTGGGACCGGTTTCGGGCTAACAGCCCTCTTCAGCCAGGATAGCTTGAATCCAGTGGCTAAGTGAGCAAGGGACCCAGCTCTGGGCATACCCTGCCAACTTAGGGCGAAAAAAAGCAAACATAAGGAGATGATGGTCGGAGTGCTGAAAGTTTTCAAACACCCCATTCACAGATCTGGGTTGAATCCATCATCATTCTTTAGCTCACTTTGCCACCCCAGTTCAGACACAGTTATATGCAAATCAGTATTGCCCCTCTGCCTCATGGGAACAGTCCAGCTCGAACTGCCAAGCCATGTCTTCCCTGGATCCGAAAAAAGAATCCTAAGACCGGATTCGGCTAACAGCCCTCTTCAGCCAGGCTAGCTTGAATCCAGTGGCAAACTGAGCAAGTGACCCAGGTTTGGGCATACCCTGCCAACTTAGGGTGAAAAAAGCAAACATAAAGAGATGATGGTTGGGGTTCTAAAACTTTTCAAACACTCACCCCCATTCACAGATCTGGGTTGAATCCATCATCATGCTTTAGCCCACTTTGCCACCCCAGTTAAGACACAGCTCTATGCAAATCAGTATTGCCCCTGTGCCTCATGGGAACAGTCCAGCTCGAACTGCCAAGCCATGTCTTCCCTGGATCTGAAACAAGAATCCTAGGACCAGATTCGGCTAACAGCCCTCTTCAGCCAGGCTAGCTTGAATCCAGTGGCAAAGTGAGCAAGGGACCCAGGTTTGGGCATACCCTGCCAACTTAGGGTGAAAACAGCAAACATAAGCGGATGATGTTCGGAGTGCTGAAACTTTTCAAACACTCACCCCCATTCACAGATCTGGGTTGAATCCATCATCATTCTTTAGCTCACTTTCCCACCCCAGTTCAGACACAGCTATATGCAAATCAGTCTTGCCCCTGTTCCTCATCGGAACAGTCCAGCCAGAACTGCCAAGCCATGTCTTCCCTGGACTGGAAACAAACATCCTAGGACTGGTTTCGGGCATTTCAGCCCTCTTCAGCCAGGCTAGCTTGAATCCAGTGGCATAGTTAGCAAGTTATTCACGTCTGGGCATACCCTGCCAACTTAGGGTGAAAAAAGAAAACACAAGGATATGATGGACAGAGTGCTGAAATGTTTCAAACACCCACCACCACTCAGAGATCTGGATTGAATGTATCACGATTCTGTAGCTTACTTTGCCACCCAATTTCAAACACAGCTATATGCAGATCTGGGTTGAATCCATCATCATTCTTTAGCTCACTTATCCACCCCAGTTCAGACACAGCTATATGAAAATCAGTCTTGCCCCTGTGCCTCATTGGAACAGTCCAGCCAGAACTGCCAAGCCATGTCTTCCCTGGACCGGAAACAAACATCCTAGGACCGGTTCCGGGCTATCAGCCCTCTTCAGCCAGGCTGGATTGAATCTATAACGATTCTGTAACTTACTTTGCCATCCCAGTTCAAACATAGCTATATGCAAATCAGTCTTGACCCTGTGCCTCATGTAAACAGTCCAGCCCGAACTGCCAAGCCATGTCTTCCCTGGACAGGACTGTCGGAAATAGGTGCAAAGAGTGAAATTACGGACTGGGCTGCCCTCCACTCAAAAACTAGTCATCAACAAAAACCCTATCCAAATGACGTGGATTGTGTCAGTTACTTAAATAACAGAACAGTCTGTGAGTCCTGATAACTGCTATTATCCCCTATATACTTTTGTTCTAATAAGGGGACGTTTCACTGCAATACGTCCTGAGTTTCTTAAAAACAGAACCAATATGGCAACACCTCTTTGATAGTTACACAGAACACAACAGCAAAATGTCTGACACCATTAACCAATATCAAGTGTCCACCTCATCAGTTAGGACAGATTCTGTGTAGAAAAAGTGTGGAAGAACCGAATGACACCTCACGGAAACACCACCAACGGGGTAACTGGTATGCAATCTCCAGACAGGACCCCTGTCTCATCATCGGTTGTCATCCGATTCATAAAAGAATTAGAAAACACGTGTCCAAAACAACAAACCAAGACAGTGTGTGAAAGAGTGGAAGCAGAGAAAGTCTGCTAGTGACAATCAAGAAGTGCATTAAAAGCAGCAACCACTTCTCTTCATAATTTTATTCGTAGAGAAATTGGTGTTTGCTGTTAGACTAAAAAGGCTGGTAGCTATTCATGCACACCATTACCTATTACCATTGCCAACATGTTTCACTGCCACATCAATTTTGGCAGATTCATCAGGGCCGCACAGTTTGCTGCCACACCACTGTTGGACACTTGTTCTATGTTAACTGTCAAAGAAAGAGGCACAAACAGGTAGTTAAAAACATACACTATCACCCTTAAACGCTATATGTATGTGTGTGATACTGTGTCAGCATAGTATAGCTATAAGCATTCTGTTTGCTCATACCAGCTGCCAAGGAATCCAGAAAGGGGATAAAAGAGTACTCCTACGGTGAGAATCCAGTGCCACATAGATTGTGTATATCAATCTAGAAGCATTAAAAGCACAAGGAGATAGTTTCAGCAAAGTCTGTGTGTCTCATACATTCTCCGTCAAAAACGTATCCTACCGACTTCAACCAATATTCAAAAGTGAAGAGCGCTCGTTTTTTCCCTCTCATCGGATCCACACACACTTAGACTTTAACATGCGCTTCGGAGCATTTTAGCATCAAAGTTTGCTCGAACGCATTCCCAAATGATTTAGGGAGTACCACGGGAGTGCTCGTTTTTATGCTCTCATCGGTCTCCTCGGGTCCACACACACTTAGACCGTAACATACGCTTCAGAGCATTTTTAGAATGAAAGTATACTCAACAGCATTCCCAAATGGTTTAGAGAGTGCCCAAGTAGACCACACTGCACATTCTCCAACTATCGTGACAATAAACATTGTATGCGCAAAATCTTACATCTCCTAGCAAAATCGAGCTTGCGTCTAACCCACCAGCCATACTGGTACACCACACATAGCCCATTGGTAACCGTACACCTCACCGTTATATGTCCCGACGAGTGCGTTGTCTCGTTCACCAAACTCAGTCTGATTCAGCCGTATACAAATACCTACGCGGGACGTTCAACTCCTTCCACGCGTATGTCACATGATACGGTAACAGGGTCATGGCGGCCATCTTGAGCTAGTCATTTCTGGCTTTGTTGTGATATAGTGAAGTTCCAAATCACTGAAATAAATGTGCGTGCCTGCCGTGATGTATATAATTCTCAAACGTGGACTCATGGGTCAGTTTTATCGATGTTTGTTATACTGCTAATAAATTACTACAATTTCATATACCACAGTCCCACATTGTTATTATAGGGCCATATGGGTCATGCTATGATGTCAAGTATGACAGGACAGGGAAGACCCATAGCAAGAAATGCGGGGGTCACGCTAAATAATGCTAAGACCCAAATTTGTTCGGGTGCGACCATGTTGTTGTACCAATGGTGACTACGTCTCCTACAATTAGAAGATAACATCAATGCAATGTGTTGCTCGAACGCATTCCCAAATATATGTGGACAGGAAACAAGCATCCTGGGACCGGTTTGGGGCTAACAGCCCTCTTCAGCCAGATTAGCTTGAATCCAGTGGCAAAGTGAGCAAGGGACCTAGCTCTGGGCATACCCTGCCAACTTAGGGCGAAAAAAAGCAAACATAAGGAGATGATGGTCGGAGTGCTGAAAGTTTTCAAACACCCCATTCACAGATCTGGGTTGAATCCATCATCATTCTTTAGCTCACTTTGCCACCCCAGTTCAGACACAGTTATATGCAAATCAGTATTGCCCCTCTGCCTCATGGGAACAGTCCAGCCAGAACTGCCAGGACATGTCTTCCCTGGACCGGAAACAAACATCTTAGGACCAGTTGCGGGCTATCAGCCCTCTTCAGCCAGGCTAGCTTGAATCCAGTGGCATAGTGAGCAAGGTATTCATGTCTGGGCATACCCTGACATCTTAGGGTGAAAAAAGAAAACACAAGGAGATGACGGACGGAGTGCTGAAATGTTTCAAACACTCACCACCAGTCAGAGATCTGGATTGAATCTATCACGATTCTGTAACTTACTTTGCCACCCCAGTACAAACACAGCTATATGCAAATCATTCTTGACCCTGTGCCTCATGTAAACAGTCCAGCCCGAACTGCCAAGCCATGTCTTCCCTGGACAGGACTGTCGGAAATAGTAGCAAAGAGGGAAATTACGGACCGGGCTGCCCTCCACTCAAAAACTAGTCATCATCAAAAACCCCATCCAAATGACGTGGATTGTGTCAGTTACTTAAATAACAGAACAGTCTGTGAGTCCTGATAACTGCTATCATCCCCTATATACTTTCGTTCTAATAAGGGGACGTTTCACTGCAATACATCCTGAGTTTCTTAAAAACAGAACCAATATGCCAACACCTCTTTGACAGTTACACAGAACACAACAGCAAAATGTCTGACACCATTAATCAATATCAAGTATCCACCTCATCAGTTAGGACAGATTCTGTGTAGAAAAAATGTGGAAGAACCGAATGACACCTCACGGAAACACCACCAACGGGGTAACTGGTATGCAATCTCCAGACAGGACCCCTGTCTCATCATCGGTTTTCATCCGATTCATAAAAGAAATAGAAAACACGTGTCCAAAACAACAGACCAAGACAGTGTGTGAAAGAGTGGAAGCAGAGAAAGTCTGCTCGTGACAATCAAGAAGTGCATTAAAAGCAGCAACTACTTCTCTTCATAATTTTATCCGTAGAAAAATTGGTGTTTGCTGTTAGACTAAAAAGGCTGGTAGCTATTCATGCACACCATTACCTATTACCATTACCAACATGTTTCACTGCCACATCAATTTTGGCAGATTCATCAGGGCCGCACAGTTTGCTGCCACACCACTGTTGGACACTTGTTCTATATTAACTGTCGAAGAAAGAGGCACAAACAGGTAGTTAAAAACATACACTATCACCCTTAAACGCTATATGTATGTGTGTGATACTGTGTCAGCATAGTATACCTATAAGGATTCTGTTTGCTCATACCAGCTGCCAAGGAATCCAGAAAGGGGATAAAAGGGTACTCCTACTTTGAGAATCAAGTGTCACATAGATTGTGTATATCAATCTAGAAGCATTAAAAGCACAAGGAGATAGTGTCAGCAAAGTCTGTGTGTCTCATACATTCTCCGTCAAAAACGGATCCTACCGACTTCAACCAATAGTCAAAAGTGAAGAGCGCTCGTTTTTTCCCTCTCATCGGATCCACACACACTTAGACTTTAACATGCGCTTCGGAGCATTTTAGCATCAAAGTTTGCTCGAACGCATTCCCAAATGATTTAGGGAGTACCAAGGGAGTGCTCGTTTTTACGCTCTCATCGGTCTCCTCGGGTCCACACTCACTTAGACCGTAACATACGCTTCAGAGCATTTTTAGAATGAAAGTATACTCAACAGCATTCCCAAATGGTTTAGAGAGTGCCCAAGTAGACCACACTGCACATTCTCCAAATATCGTGACAATAAACATTGTATGCGCAAAATCTTACATCTCCTAGCAAAATCGAGCTAGCGTCTAACCCACCAGCTATACTGGTACACCACACATAGCCCATTGGTAACCGTACACCTCACCGTTATATGTCTCGACGAGCGCGTTGTCTCGTTCACCAAACTCAGTCTGATTCAGCCGTATACAAATACCTACGCGGGACGTTTAACTCCTTCCACGCGTATGTCACATGATACGGTAACACGGTCGTGGCGGTCATCTTGAGCTAGTAATTTCTGGCTTTGTTGTGATATAGTGAAGTGCCAAATCACTGAAATAAATGTGCGTGCCTGCCGTGAATTATATAATTCTCAAACGTGGACTTATGGGTCAGTTTTATCGATGTTTGTTATACTGCTAATAAATTACTACAATTTCATATACCACAGTCCCACGTTGTTATTATAGGGCCATATGGGTCATGCTATGATGTCAAGTATGACAGGACAGGGAAGACCCATAGCAAGAAATGCGGGGGTCACGCTAAATAATGCTAAGACCCAAATTCGTTCGGGTGCGACCATGTTGTTGTACCAATGGTGACTATGTCTCCTACAATTAGAAGATAACATCAATGCAATGTGTTGCTCGAACGCATTCCCAAATATATGTGGACAGGAAACAAGCATCCGGGGACCGGTTTCGGGCTGACAGCCCTCTTCAGCCAGGATAGCTTCAATCCAGTGGCAAAGTGAGCAAGGGACCCAACTCTGGGCATACCCTGCCAACTTAGGGCGAAAAAAAGCAAACATATGATGGTCGGAGTGCTGAAAGTTTTCAAACACCCCATTCACAGATCTGGGTTGAATCCATCAACATTCTTTAGCTCACTTTGCCACCCCAGTTCAGACACAGCTACATGAAAATCAGTCTTGCCCCTGTGCCTCATGGAAACAATCCAGCCCGGACTGCCAAGCCATGTGTTCCCTTGATCCGAAACAAGCATCCTAGGACTGGTTTTGGGCTATCAGCCCTCTTCAGCCAGGCCAGCTTGAATCCAGTGGCAAACAAACAAACAAGCCTCCTAGGACCGGTTTCAGTGCATTTCTTGCTTAGGAGTCCACACTTCGGAATATTATTTATTGGCTAAAGATAAATTGAGACGATTGGCCCTGAAGAGAATCCTGATATTATTAGCGATTGGAAACGCGTAGGCCTTTGGGTCTGCTGTTTGCACCTTGGCGCCCATTTATTTAGCACCTCGATTTGCGTCTATACACCTAATTTTGTGGATCATGATGAAAATTTTAGAACTAAACTGAACTTCTAATGGTGTATTCTTTAGAATATTACAGAATGCTTTTGATTTTGTAGCAGACCTCTTACTTCACCAAACTGGTTTATTTATTCGCCAGATTGGGTGAGGTACACAGTTTGAATGGTTGATTGCTAGTGGTTTGTTTGTGATATGCCTGAAGAGTGATGAGTGATTGAATGGATGAGGTTCTATTCCACTTTTTGTGTCCCGATGTGTATTGTTGTATAATATTGTTTAAACTACAGCACCAATTTAAAACGTGCATCATTGAAATATTTTTGAATAAACAGCTATTTAATAGCATATCCAAATATTGAATCGTGATCTATATTTTAGTTGCAAAAAGTTTTGCTTTGAATTGTTTATCAGTATTGGCATTTCTCTCTTGTTATTTACTGAATGTGATAAGGCATTTAATAGAAAGTCAAATCTAATGCAACATCAGAAAGTCCACACCGGGGAGAGACCCTATGAATGCACTGAATGTGACAAAGCATTTATAACAATTAGACAGCTAAAGCAACATCAGAAAATCCACACTGGGGAGAAACCATTTCAATGCACAGAACGTGACAAAGCATTTATTACAAATAGACAGCTAAATCAACATCAGAAAGTCCACACTGGGGAGAGACCCTATGAATGCACTGAATGTGATAAAGTATTCAGAAGGAAGAATACTCTAAAGCAACATCAGAACATCCACACTGGGGAGGAACCATCTAAATGTCCTGAATGTAATAAAGTGTTCAAATGGAAGAAGATTCTAAGGCAACATCAGATATTCCACACTGCAGAGAAACCCATATGAATGTACAGGATGTAATAAATTGTTTCAAAGCAAGACAAACCTAAACGGAAGGAAGGGAACAGCGGGGAAGGAGACCTGTAACATAGAACCATGAGTGGGTTCCAATAATTAACCAAACTTTATTGCAATATACCTTAATCAAGTGTATGTACATATATGTATGTGTATATATATGTGTGTGTGTGTACATAGACCTTGAAATACCTGTAACAAAAAATAACTTCTGCATACTGAATGTTCAATTCTCATCTCATCTTGGTTATTCCTCAAGTTTAATGAGATTCATCACACTAAAAGAAAATCTGGGT
Source organism: Lissotriton helveticus (assembly GCF_964261635.1). Lineage (NCBI taxonomy): Eukaryota > Metazoa > Chordata > Amphibia > Caudata > Salamandridae > Lissotriton > Lissotriton helveticus. The sequence goes on from NC_136067.1 coordinate 2,097,022,242, forward strand.
TAATTAATATGTAAGCAATAAGTTACCATAGCACTGTGAAAACACCTACCTAGGCCATTTATTATTCACACATCACAGGGGGGACGATTCCACCCTCAAAACTCCAGTAACCCCTGGTAGAAATGCCCAGAAAACATCATCAGAAAACATACATTGACGCACATTGTTTTTTTATCATAGTTCTAATTTCATTACCAGTTCATTCAGTGTTTCCTTAACATTTTATTCTCCATCAGAAGAAAAGACTTAATAACTATTTGATATGCTAGTAGAACGATTCCTTCTCTATTACGAGAAGTGTAAATTTAGCAACTTATACACGTAGTGTCATTTTTTTCGGAACTGTATCAAAAGATATTCAGAGTAACTTTCCAACAATTGAAAGTGTTTGATAGAGAAGTTATACCATATTGGTTTGAAGACTACATATAGCAAGAAATAATGGTGGATCCTACGAGGAATCGGTTCCTTAAATAAACAAATGAGGGCTATAACAAAATGAGGGAACTTCCCTCTTATCACGCTGGAACATGCAACATACTGCATTCAGGACTCTGGAACTCCGTCTGTAGGTGACGAATAATCTGCCCCAAAATGCGGGCAGGTTCTGATTAATCTCTTCCGCTAACAAAAGAAAGGGGGGAAAATGGAAGTACCACAAAATCCGAAGCAGGCATATAAAACCGCATTCCTTGATGCGAAATGTAGTGCGGACTTCACAAGGTTTGTTTTTCTCCCCAGTTTCGCACCGCCCGCCACTCTTTTAAGGCGGAATACGTTTGCCTACATTACTTGTATCTGTCTTACCAGTGACTGTTCTCCTTCTCCTGAGAACCACACAAACAAGTGGCAGCGTTCCTTTGTCTTCTGGAAGAGTGTCTCAATCGAGTGGTAACAGCATGACAAGAAGAACACATATCACAACAAATGTGTACTGGCATTTGTAAAAAAAAAGAAAGACCGAACACAACATCAAAAAGTCAACCCTAGGGAGAAACAATATAAATGTCTTGATTGTGACAATTAATTTTTGGCAGCACAAAGCTACTACAATAACAATAAGTCAACACAGAGGAGAACATCCTTTACAACAGAGGTTCCTAAACTTATTTGGATTACCGCAATTACATTTTTATTTTGTCTTCTTTCTTAATGCTTCCACTGCCCCTTTTTTGTTTTCAATGCCCCCCAATTGCACCAGAGGCTATTACCTCCCCCTGGATCATTCCGATGCCCCCAGTGGGGGCTGTATTGCCCACTTTGGGAACCACTGCTTTACAAGAACAAAGCTAATGCAACATCAGAAAGTCGTTTCTTGAGGTACACCTGTCCTGCACAGAGGAGTGACACCATAGGAATATATTGAATGTGACAAATCCATCATTACAAAAGGACTATTTATGCAACATCTGAAGATCCACAGTGGGAAGTAACTGAAGTAATAAATGTGACCAGGTGCTGAGCAGATAGTTCATATTGGCAGAAACAACTTTTTATTGCAAACCATTTTTTCACAGGATGAACCTCATGTGTTAACATGCATTTGAGGGAAAAATGTTATGTCTTCATTGTGACAAGACATTCATTACAAAGGAATAGCTAACGCTGGATCAGAAGTTATACACTGGGAAGAAGCAATTTGAATATCATAAATATGAAAGCGCATTCCCTTCAAGCGCTCTCTGATGGGGCATCAAAAAGGCAACCTGGGTGTAAGATGTACTGATTGTGAAGTCTTCAATTTGAATATCCTATCAGTTTCTACATAAAAAAATCCACACCTGCTCACAGATATAGGGGATGAAATACCTGAACAAAATGTGGAACAAAGGAACAGAAATAGTGTCAGTCATCGCAGGTGCCGAAGAATTGGTCAAGAAAAGGCTCTTTTCCACGGAGGTGACTATGACAAGCAACAGGTAGATTTCTTTCAAAGCTCCCAGCCTACTGTGGTATAAGGGCTATTTTGCTCACCTAGTGATAGGTCCTGGCTCTGCCTATTTACCCAGTTATGTGAGATTTGTTCTGCAGGGCCTTCTATGGTTTGTATCCACAGTTTTGATTGACATTTCCGATAATAAGGTCCTAGCTAACAAACTCTGAATTTTAGGTTCATGCTGTTTCCCGTTTACATTTTGTTTCTTTCATTAACACTACAGCCCGGTAGAGCACAAATGGAGTTTTGGGGTCGGGTGAAATTCAGATGCCACTTGCCTTAGAGGTTTGCAGCCCCCAAAGTACGTGTACTTCAGGTTTATGGTCTCATGTGGGACAGGAGCTGACACCATCTGTACAGACATCGCAGGACAGTTTGCTGAACAAGCAGTGAGTAAGAGACCTCTGCTTATAGCAGTGATTACAATCTCCTATATCCTGTGTAGACAACAATTGTATTCCTTTTTCTTCTGTACAGTGTCTTTTTATGCTGATCAGTAATAAAATGAGCATCTGCTGAAAGGGTTGGCTGCAATTTTATATTTGAACACTGTAATATTTCTTCCTTACAGTGTATGTAGTTATTTACTTTTCTAAAGTGCCCTTTTGTCCATTCAGGCTTTGCCTGTGCAATAGAAAAGAAAAAGAAATCTGTTTCCCTGAATTGGAAAAGATCAAGCAATGGACATATCTCTCCATGAACCTTGCTCCAAAAGGATAAACTCTGTGGCCACCATAGGGGATAAATAGGAGGGGGTTAATGAGGAGACTAAAACAGAGGATTTGTGTTTAGAGACCATGGAGACGGTCTAGAAATTTCACCAATGTGTACCGCTCCCCTTCGCCCAGTCTTAAAAAATGTGAACACCCGGTCGATGGACCCCTTAGTTTTTTCCAATGTGAGTAAATGGTCTAGGACCCCTCCCCCCCCCCACGATTTGGGAGGGGGGAGGGGGAATTTAAACAATCTCGATCCAGGAAGTGGGCAGAATGGTGCATCCTGGGATAGCCAGATGTAGCACTTTGCAGGGAGTGGTTATCAGGAGGAGGGGATCTGGTAGCACACTGACTACTAACTGCAATCTACCCTGAGGGCATTTTATGAAGATAAGTAGGGCACCCCTGGCACCCTGGCCTCCGATATTGTCCTCGTCTGGAAGCAGGACTACCCTGCTGCACCAAGTTTCAGGCGCAGAGAGGGTGCACCATCACAGGCTGCACCTGGTGACTCGCAAAGAAAAAGATCTGTACCTTAGAGCAAGCCAAAATCCACAGAAGGATTTTGCTGTGACAGAGACACTGGATGACTGGCCATCCAGTGACAACTGGACTTCTGCCAGGCCCAAGAGGACCTTGAGGGACGTCGACATTTGCGGCCAGGATCACCTTACCAAGTCTGTGGACTGCGGAGCAGCTGCAGGAAGATCGTCATCATGAGGATCAATCATGTTGCAACCACAGCATCTTTTAAACATATTCAATATCCGGCATCCCTAGCATCAGGACCACTTCCATAGGGATCCATGGAACGAGAATAAAGTGCCTGGACACTTCTTCTGTGGAGGTAACTGCTGCTGATGGTCTTGCTGGTGCCCCTGACTGGCTCTCAAGTGGAGTTTGTCACCCCATATAAATGTAACCCACCGCATTACAACTAGCCCAAGCTTTTGATGAAAACGTATCTAAGTGATAATTCATTAAATTTGCCAATGCTTGTTCGCAGTTGAGTGAAATTCCAGATCTCCATTTCTCAGGCTCACTCACGCACAGCAGTCATGTGCTACACTGGCCATACATTTTAACACAGGTAAGACACACCCAGGATGTTAGCGTCAAGGACTGGGTAAACACACAGAATGGTAGCTTTACATGGGGGGGGGGGGCAACAGGCCTTTTGAAGGAAATCCACCTTTTCCTGTGGATCATGCTGGATTTCTTTTACCTTTTTGCCTGACTTTGCATCTTTGCTGGCTTTAGAACTCTGTGTACAATACCCTGCTTCCCCTTTTAATTGTAGTTAAATTGGCTTATTCCTGACTGGAACGAATAACACAACAAAAGTAGAGGGTCGTAGGGAAATATTTTAACAAGACCAGCGCGAACTCAATCCCCAATTCAATACTCTGTTAACAAATAAAGTCTGCAGGTCTGTGTGGTTCCAAAGAAGCATAGACAGTGTTGACCTGAATCTGATGAGAAAATGATTTTAAAAAGTCCTATTTAAGAGGACGGAATCCCATCACCCACCAGAGTACCATGCTGCATCATCTAGGACCTCCTCTTAGTTGCATATCCTAGTGCAACCAAGGGCTGCAACCCTCTCACTATGAGGGGGAGCTACAGATGTTTTGAAAAAGAGGGACAGTGAGTCTGATCTCCTAAGATCTCTGAAGCATGAGTAAAACAAAATTATTGCAGTGCTCAAAAGTAGTGATTTAAAATTGGCAACCAAGCGGAAAAAATTATTTGATGGCATTGTCATGTACAATGCCAATAGCTCAAACTCTTGTAAATGCGAGACCTATTTCAAAGACGCGTCCGCCATTGTCCCGGGCTGCTTGGAAAGTGAAAGCGTGCGCATGGCGCGCTGAATACTGCAGGAAAGCATGTCGCGCCTGCAGTAGGAGAAACTCATTAAAGAAAATAGTGCTCACAGACTAAATAAGACATTCAGTGTAACAGAAGTAAAAGGGCCAGTCCTCATGGAAGGTTATTAATGAAGAAAAGGCGGTACTAAGGAGTCACTTACAAGCCTATTAACCCCTTCACTGTGCATGCTGGTGATGGAACCACTCCGGTTGAGCTGTGCTGATGACGGAGCGGTTCCGTCATGGCCCCGCCCGCTCAATAGAACGCCCAGCACAGGCGTGGAATCCGCGCCGCGCAGGCGCGGCGGCAGGGCCATGACGGAACCGCTCCGTCATCAGCACAGCGCCACCGCAGCTGATGACGGAGCGGTTCCGTCATCAGCATGCAACGAGTTAACAAATCAAAAGCCAGCATTTACAAAGGACAATGACACAGGCTATGAATATGGGCGGAGAGTGGGCGGGGCTCCAAGTCCATACTCGAATACAGCACGCCTCGCAGAGCAGCGCATGCGCTGCCCAGGCTCGACCTAAAAACTAGCAAGGGTACAACACACACAGCACTGGCATGCCTCATAGTCCGCTACCACAATGCCAACACAGCTCCAAAGCTATTCAGTTTATTTATCTATTATAGTTTTTTGATATAGATCTATTCATTCACAACGGGAGTCGCAGCACTTTAAATGTGCATTTTAGAGTCAGGAGACAGTATTACTACGAAAGGGTGGTATTTACAGCAAAACATTTGGAATATAACAGCCATAAGGAGCAGTCAGTCTTAGAAGGCTGGGGCAGTGGGGACAAATAATGGGGCACGGGCAACAAACCAGCATCCTGCGACAGGACCAGGTGAGACTGAGGACTAAGACTTGAGGTCAGACTCGGTGCACTGAGTGCCCAGTTTAGTTTTGAAGATCTGGCGGGAACGTGCAGTGAGGGCATCCTATCTTATTCCGTGCAGGGCTCGAAAAGAGGTGTTTTATGGAGACTTGTTCTTGGAACCTGTGCAGTGATGAGAAGCATTGGGGTTTGCTTCTAAGTGGTCTGTTGCCGCAGACACCCTGCGAGAGGTCAGCAAATGTAATTGTGTGGCTGTAGGTGAGAAAAGCTTGTGACAGCGAGGGTCTAAGGGAGCTGAGTCTAGTGCCTAGATCGGAGCAATGGAGAGAATGTGTGAAATTGCGAAGGTGATTAAATAACAAACACGTGCATTCACATGCAGAAGTTAAAGCTCTCACCGCTCTAGTAGTTGGTCCACCTGTGCAGCTCTCCCTCCATGGTGGGGCTGGGGGCTCTAGCAAGCCAGGGTTCAGAGCCACGCTTGACCCCGCCCAGTCAGAACAGAGCGCGGTGTCTTTAAAGCGGGTGCCATGCTCTGCATGCAAGTTTTTAAAAATAAAGATAAAGATAAAAAAGTGCGGGCTGCCATTGGACTGTGGAGGTAGGGGGCAGGCACTTTTAAAGTTAGAGCAGCATAGCGCTCAGTAAGAAAGCGGCTACCATGGTCCTGTGTGGGTGCAAATTCAATCAAAAGCAGCCGCCATTTTCCCCCACTCTCTGGGTGAACAGATGGCTCACCTTACGATGAACCATGCAAACATATTACTGATTGGCGATTTTAAATATTTGGCCAATGATGCTCCGGCGCTCATGCTGAAGAGCTATTTGAGTAACTCTGGCCACGCACATTAAGGGACTCACCCTAGACCATAATTAGACGGCTAACACCACCGTGTTGGCTTTGACAGTTTCTCCCTGTACATGGTCTGACCACCACCTAATACAGTTTACTATCAATAATATAACCAAGATCTTCCCATCAGTAGCTAAAGGGACTATGGCCAGGAACCGGAAGAGTATGGACAAAACGTCCTTCTTGGATACGCTGACAAACACAGTCCCTACCACTCAGCCCTCCGTCACGGCCAGTGTGGAAAGCCTCACTGCATGGATATTAGTGGCCAGCAACAATCACGCCCTGCTTAGGAGGGTGAAATCTGTTAGGTGCCACAAAGCCCAGAAATGGTTTTTGGCGGAGTTAAAAATAAAAAAATGAGCCCTCCGTCAAACTGAAAGGAGATGAAGATGTAGCTACTCTCCTGACAAGAGAGAGGTCTATTTAGCTCAACTTAAGCTATATAGAATGTCAATTTCCACAGCCAGGGCCACATATTTGTCTGCAAAATTCACGTGCTCTTCTAACAAGTCGAAAGAAATATTCTCCATTATTAATGAACTCTCAAATCCCAATCGAGTCACAGTAAAATCTACACCATCTCAAGCACTGTGTAACTCTCTCAGCACCTTCTTCATAGATAAAATCGTTTCAATCAAGGACAGTATCTTAAAGTACAAGACCCCCAAGGCACCTTCAACTATACCGGAAAACTCCCATTTTCATGAGCAGTTTCCAGCGATCGACAACCTGGACTTTCTGGACCTTTGGTACAAAGTAAAATCAGGGTCCCCGACGGACAATTGTCCACACCATGTTTTAAGAGAGGTTTTTTTACTTATTTCCTAAACCTGCCCTCTCTCTTTTAAATGAGTCACTGGCTCAGGGTATTGTCCCAAGAGCTTTTAAAGATGCTATTATTGTCCCCCTCCTAAAGAAACCGGGGCTGACCCTGAAATATTGACTAACTATCGCCCAATCTTGCTGCTCCCTTATCTGGCCAAGGTACTTGAATCCCATGTGGCAAAATGTTTATGTTTCTTCATCGAAAAGTCGGAATTTCGCAACCCCGCCAACCAGGATTTCGGCGAGCTCTCTCTACAGAGGTAGTCATACTGACCGTCCTGGATACACTTCGGAATGAAATAGACAAAGGATCCCCGCAGGCTTTGGTGCTGTTGGACCGGTCTCATGTGGTGAAGGGGAGATCTTGCACCTTAGAGCTGATGGGCTCCGAGGAGGGGTGGGGAACTCCGTGCAGAAGGAACAAGCAAGGATAACAGCATAGATGTCTCATGGAGGAAGCGGGGCTTTAGATCTGGTTGGTGGGGAGGAGAAGCAGACACGAGGGCGACCGGACAAGCTGCGACGGGCGGGTGCCGGATTGAGATAATGCTGGGCGTCCGGGTTAAAGTGAAAGGGGGCCACCCGTGTTGCTATTGAAAGCACGTGCCCATGGGCTGTCTGCAGTAAGAGAAGCTCATTAATGAAAGTAGTGCTTACAGACTAAAGAAGGCGTACCGTGTAGCAACTGAAGTGAAAGGACCAGTCGCCATGGGAGGTTACAAATGAAGACAAGGTGGTGCTAAGGAGGGTCTAACAAGTCTCTTTACTAATCGGAAGACAGCATTTACGAAGGACAATGACACAAGCCAATGAAAAATATGGGCGTAGAGTGGGAGGGGCTTCTATTTCATACTCCACTACAAGTCTCGCAGAGCAGCGCATGCGCGCTGACTCAGTCTCAACCTAAAAACAAATAAATAGATCTGTTTGCTTATATAGGGAAAGACAAAGAAAAGGCTTTATCTTCTCACAAGCCTAGTTCCAAAAGGATAAACTTTGTGGCCACCATTGAGGAAAAAGTGGGAAGGGGTTAATGAGGAGATTCAAGCAGAGGATTTATGGTTAGAGGCCACGGAGAGGGACTAGAAATGTCAGCAATGTGTACCCCCTCCCCTTCCTTAGTCTCATAAAATGTGAGTACCTGGTCGATGGACCCCCTTAGTTTCTTCCAAATTGAGTAAATGGTCTAGTACCCTCTTGCTGTCTTGCAATGATGGGGATGTGGCAGAAATTCATCCTATCCCGATCTTTTCTATAATTATTTGTTTATTTTTATTTACAGGGTTTTATAAAGTGCGGACATGACCCAAAAGAATAAGAGACCAGTACATAGGAAAAGATTGTTTTGGTTACATATTAAGCACAATACAACTTTAAGCCATCAACACAATGCGAGGGAGACATTGAATCAATTTATTAACTCTGTTCCCACGTACTTACATTGAGGTGGTCTACGATGTCACTGCTGTTTGTGGTGGCGGGCTAATACATCCAGTGATGCGTGCTGTTTACAAAGCGACTTATGGTCACTAAAGAGCTGGACGAAGCCCATTTTCTGTTTCCTGTTCCATGGCATACTGTAATGATCTGTCATGACAAATGCAACAACGCTGTACCACACTCCCGTCTAACCTGGTCTGTGACTGAGCTCCCACCTAGTAACAATGACTAAAAACATAATATTACTGAACTGTATTGGGTCCATTTGGTGACCGAAGAGTCACAGCTGGAAGAATATCAAGATGAATTCTTAGTTCTTTCGATCCTGTGCCCCAAAAACACTTATTTATTTATTCACTTGAGTTTTATATAGCACTGGCTAGACCCGGAGGTATCAGAGCGCTTTACATGAGGAGAGTTACATAGGTTAGAAGTTACACATTGTTACAGAAGGTACATCAAGTTCAAGTTATATCCCTTGGTTCATGGCGTGTAGAAGGATAAGGGGGTAATGTTAAAGGGCGACGGGGAGGATGATTAAGCAGAGAATTGGCACAAGGAAAAACAAAGCAGGCAGGGGATATAGATTCAGGGGAGCGAGGAAGGAATAGGGGAGGCAAGCAAAGAATGAAGGAGGGAAGAGGTAGGGAAGGGTGTACGAGACACAGAGAGGAGATGAGGAAGTAACTGTGTCTGATGTCATGCTGAGTGGGAGACAGCTCCCCGTGGTAAAGGGATCATTCCCAGTCTTTCATTCTGTGTCATTCCCTCGTTGCGGTGGACTCTCCCAGTGGGGACACTGAGACTCCAGGGCATAGATGCTGGATCCCTCCCAAACAAGGGGAGAGGAGTGCTTTGGTTGTGGGCACACTTAGAAGAGAAAGAAGGAGGGAGGAGGAGGAGGGGGAGGGGGTAGAAAAACCCAGCGTGAACACCGTGTCCGATCTCTGGGTAAAGGGATAATGTGAAAGGGTGACGGGGAGGGATATTGAGTGGAGTATAGGCACAAGAATAAACAAAGCATGCAGGGGGAAAGAGAATCTGGGGAGGGAGGAAAGGAATAGGGGAGGCAAGCAAAGGATGAAGGAGGGAAGAGGTAGGGGAGGGGGTAGGAGACACAGCGAGGAGACGAGGAAGTCCAGGCTAGACCTGGAGGTATCAGAGCGCTTTACATGAGGAGTAAGACGTGTTACAGCGTTACAACAGTTACATTACAGTTAGATCCGCTGCTAGTACATTCAATAAACATAGAAAAACAAGATCGATGGAGGGAAAAACTGTCAATGTGGGACATCTCAAACAACC